>NC_081291.1:71640420-72265420 GCF_030435805.1 Mustela lutreola | reverse complement strand
TCAATAAAAGAAAGAACAAGAACCATATGATACTCTCAATAGATGCTGAAAAAGCATTTGACAAAGTACAGCATCCCTTCCTGATCAAAACTCTTCAGAGTGTAGGGATAGAGGGCACATACCTCAATATCATCAAAGCCATCTATGAAAAACCCACCGCAAATATCATTCTCAATGGAGAAAAACTGAAAGCTTTTCTGCTAAGGTCAGGAACACGGCAGGGATGTCCCTTATCACCACTACCATTCAACATAGTACTAGAAGTCCTAGCCTCAGCAATCAGACAACAAAAGGAAATTAAAGGCATCCTAATCGGCAAAGAAGAAGTCAAATTATCACTCTTCGCAGATGATGTGATACTATATGTGGAAAACCCAAAAGACTCCACTCCAAAACTGCTCGAACTTGTACAGGAATTCAGTAAAGTGTCAGGATATAAAATCAATGCACAGAAATCAGTTGCATTTCTCCACACCAACAATAAGACAGAAGAAAGAGAAATTAAGGAGTCAATCCCATTTACAATTGAACCCCAAACCATAAGATACCTAGGAATAAAGCTAACCAAAGAGGCACAGAATCTATACTCAGAAAACTATAAAGTACTCATGAAAGAAATTGAGGAAGACACAAAGAAATGGTAAAATATTCCATGCTCCTGGATTGGAAGAATAAATATTGTGAAAATGTCTATGCTACCTAAAGCAATCTACACATTTAATGCAATTCCTATCAAAGTACCATCCATCTTTTTCAAAGAAATGGAACAAATAATTCTAAAATTTATATGGAACCAGAAAAGACCTCGAATAGCCAGAGGGATATTGAAAAAGAAAGCCAATGTTGGTGGCATCACAATTCCGGACTTCAAGCTCTATCACAAAGCTGTCATCATCAAGACAGCATGGTACTGGCACAAAAACAGACACATAGATCAATGGAACAGAATAGAGAGCCCAGAAATAGACCCTCAACTCTATGGTCAACTAATCTTCAACAAAGCAGGAAAGAATGTCCAATGGAAAAAAGACAGCCTCTTCAATAAATGGTGTTGGGAAAATTGGACAGCCACATGCAGAAAAATGAAATTGGACCATTTCCTTACACCGCACATGAAAATAGACTCAAAATGGATGAAGGACCTCAATGTGAGAAAGGAATCCATCAAAATCCTTGAGGAGAACACAGGCAGCAACCTCTCCGACCTCAGCCGCAGCAACATCTTCCTAGGAACATCGCCAAAGGCAAGGGAAGCAAGGGCAAAAATGAACTATTGGGATTTCATCAAGATCAAAAGCTTTTGCACAGCAAAGGAAACAGTTAACAAAATCAAAAGACAACTGACAGAATGGGAGAAGATATTTGCAAACGACCTATCAGATAAAGGACTAGTGTCCAAAATCTATAAAGAACTTAGCAAACTCAACACCCAAAGAATAATCCAATCAAGAAATGGTCAGAGGACATGAACAGACATTTCTGCAAAGAAGACATCCAGATGGCCAACAGACACATGAAAAAGTGCTCCACATCACTCGGCATCAGGGAAATATAAATGAAAACTACAATGAGATATCACCTCACACCAGTCAGAATGGCTAAAATCAACAAGTCAGGAAATGACAGATGCTGGTGAGGATGTGGAGAAAGGGGAACCCTCCTACACTGTTGGTGGGAATGCAAGCTGGTGCAACCACTCTGGAAAACAGCATGGAGGTTCCTCAGAATGTTGAAAATAGAACTGCCCTATGACCCAGCAATTGCACTACTGGATATTTACCCTAAAGATACAAACGTAGTGATCCAAAGGGGCACGTGCACCCGAATGTTTATAGCAGCAATGTCCACAATAGCCATACTATGGAAAGAACCTAGATGTCCATCAATAGATGAATGGATCAAGAAGATGTGGTATATATACACAATGGAATACTATGCAGCCATCAAAAGAAATGAAATCTTGCCATTTGCAACAACAATTGAACTAGAGCGTATCATGCTTAGTGAAATAAGTCAAGCAGAGAAAGACAACTATCATATGATCTCCCTAATATGAGGAAGTGGTGATGCAACATGGGGGCTTAAGTGGATAGGAGAAGAATCAATGAAACAAGATGGGATTGGGAGGGAGACAAACCATAAGTGACTCTTAATCTCACAAAACAAACTGAGGGTTGCTGGGGGGAGGGGGGTTGGGAGAAGGGGGGTGTGGTTATGGATATTGGGGAGGGTATGTGCTTTGGTGAGTGTTGTGAAGTGTGTAAACCTGGCGATTCACAGACCTGTACCCCTGGGGATAAAAATATATGTTTATAAAAAATAAAAAATTAAAAAAAATAATAACACAAACTGGAAGCAAAATTTTCAAACAATAAAGACAATTCTAGGGGCACCTGGGTGGCTCAGCAGTTTAAGCCTCTGCCTTCGGCTCAGGTCATGATCTCAGGGTCCTGGGATTGAGCCCCGTATCGGGCTCTCTGCTCAGCTGGAAGAGCCTGCTTCCCCTCTCTCTCTGCCTATCTCTCTGTCTACTTATGATCTCTCTCTGTCAAGTAAATAAAATATTTTTTAAAAACATTAAAAAAAGACAATTCTAAAGGAAATATTTAAAATTACCTCTTAAAAATAATCCCATATACAACTGTATAAAAGGGAATAAAATACCTAGGAATAAATTTAACCAAGGAGGTAAAAGACCTATACTCTGAAAACTGTAAGGCATCAATGAAAGAAACATCAATGAAAAAACTGAAGATGACACAAGTAAATGGAAAAATATTCTATACTCATGGATTGATATTGTTAATGAGCCCATACTCCCCAAAACAATCTACAGATTTAATGCAATTTCTATCAAAGTACCAATGACATTTTTTATAAACTAGAACAAAGAATCCTAAAATTCATAAGGAACCACAACAGACCCCAAATAGCCACTGCAATCTTGAGAAAGAACAAAGCTGGAGGTATCATAATCACAGGTTTCAAGATATTCTAAACAAAGCTATAGTAACCAGAAACGAAAGCAGACATACAGATCAATGAAATAAAATAGAGAATTCAGAAACAAACCTATGCTTACATGGCCAGTTAATTTATGACAAAGGAGGTAAGAATATAAAGTGGGAAAACGACAGTCTCTTCAATAAGTGATGTTACAAAAACTGGATAGCTCCATACAAAAGAATGAAACAGAACCGCATTTCACACCATACACAAAAATAAATTCAAGATGGATTAAGACTTGAACTTAAGACCTGAAAGCATAAAAATTCTAGAAGAAACCAGAGGCAGTAAGCTCTTTGACATTGATCTTGGCAATATTTTTTTGGATCAGTCTCCTCAGGCAAGAGTGACAAAAGCCAAATTAAACAAATAGGATTACATCAAACTAATAAACTTTATTTTCACACAGTCAAGAAAGCCATCATCAATACAAAAGGCAACCTATCAAATGGGAGAATATATTTGTAAATCATACATCCACTAACAGGTTAATATCAAAAATATATAAAGATATATAAAGAACTTATATAGATTAATATAAAAAACACAGATAATACAATTAAAAATGGGGGGAACACTTGAATAGACGTTTTTCCAAAGAATACATACACATAGACAACAGACACATGAAAAGATACTCAACATCACTCATCATCAGGGAAATGCAAATCAAAACCACAATGAAATATCACCTCACACCTGTCAGACTGGCTATTATCAAAAAGACAAAAAATAACAAGTGCTGGTGAAGATGTAGAGAAAAGCAAATCCTTGTGCCTGCTGGTGGGAACGTAAATTGGTGCAGCCACTATGGAAAACAGAATGGAGGTTCCCCAGAAAATTAAAACTAGAACTACCATATGATCCTATAATTCCACTTCCCAATATTTATCTGAAGAAAATATAACCAGTATAAGAAAATATATACACCCCTATGTTCATTGCAGTATTGTTTGCAGTAGCTAAGATATGGAAGCAAGCTAAGAGTCCATCAATAAACAAATGGATAAAGAAGTTGTGTGTGTGTGTGTGTGTAATGGCATGTCACTCAGCCATAAAAAAGAGTGAAATCTTTAGATTCACAGCAACATGGATGGACCTAAAGGGCTTTATGCTAGGTGAAATAAGTTAAAGAAAGACAAATACCATACGCCTTCACTTATATGTGGAATCTAAAAAACAAAACAGAAACAGACTCATAGATACAGGAATCAAACTGCTGGTTACTGGGGAAGGAGGGGTTGGGAAATGGATGACATCAGTGGAGGGGATTAAGAGATACAAACTTCCAGTTATAAAATAAGTAAGTCATGAGGATATAATGTACAGCATAGGGAATATGGTCAATAATGTTGTAATAACTTTGTATGGGACAGATGGCAACTAGACTTACCCTGGGGATCATTTCATAATGTATAAAAACATTGAATGACTATGGTGCACACCTGAAACCAATAGAATATTGTACATCAATTAGACTTCAATTAAGAAGGAGAAAAAAGAAAAAAAAAATCACCTCAAATCTCTTCAACAAAATATAACCATTATTGGCTGTCAAGAAACCCTTCCAGGTAATCCTCTGAGACCTTACCACATACACCAACTTGTCATCTCTGCCAACAAACATGGTGGTACTTCATCATTTCAGTGGTTGCACACGCGCATGCGCGCGCACGCACGCATACACACGCACACACACCAGTCCATTCTCATTACTGCAGCTGTTGTGTTCTGTAAAGTCACTGTGGACAGTGAATTAGCAAAAACGGAAACACTGGCATAGGGGAAATACCAGGTTAGGTTCCTTTGAGCTTCTGGTCACATTTTCATCAACTAATCAATACATAACCTTCTTTTATGTGTGTTTCTGTTTAAAGACATCTTATTTAATATGTATTATTGTTTCATTAACACTGAACTCACAGCCAACAGCACTGTAACTCCTCACTGAATGAAACATCCAGGGGCGCCTGGGTGGCTCAGTGGATTAAAGCCTCTGCCATCCGCTCAGGTCATGTTCCCAGGGTCCTGGAATCGAGCCCTGCATCGAGCCCTGCATCGGGCTCTCTCCTCAGCAGGGAGCCGGCTTCCCTCTCTATCTGCCTGCCTCTCTGCCTACTTGTGATCTGTCTGTCAAATAAATAAATAAAATCTTTAAAAAAAAAAAAAAAGAAAAGAAAGAAACATCCAACAGGGGATCTTTTTCTCCATAAGGCACATCGCAGCCTTCTTGCACTTAGGAACACTAGATAGCACTTTAGTGTGGAGACCACTTGGAACAGAGAACTCACTAACAAACAGCACAAAAATGCAAAAAAAAAAAAAAAAAAAAAAAAGTTGCACTAAATATACTGTGAAAAGGACACTGTTTACGAAAGAAGTAAACAGGCAGAGAGTTGCCCTGTTCCACCTCAGCTGGGAACGTTCACTATGGGGACTTAAATTTTTCACTGCTTTGCACAAGTCTGCAAATGACCACAAAAGTGTCATAAGTATCCACTGTTCCCAACTTTTTCTTCCCTAAAAATACAATTTTTTCTATAAACCCCTTTCACGCATGTTTGTGAGATGATCCCTCGGGATCATCCCTTGGGATGATCCTTTGGGTGTATTCCCATAATGGGCTGCTGTCTCAGTGTCAAAGGACATTTCCACTTTTGAGCGATATTGCCAATATTTCTCCCTGGGCCCTGGCCCCAAATCTTTTAGTCCTTTGGCCTTCCTCTTTCCACCCTTTACTCCCCTTTCCTTCTCTTCCTCCTCATCCTCCTTTTCTTGTTCTTACCATCTGTTATTGTAGGTGTGTCAAAATAATGGGAAAAAGAGAGGACAAAGCTTGAGGTGAAAAAGAAAGGAGCAGGAGGGAAAAAGGAAAGGAAATCGGCCAGTATTATGTCAGTTCAGTTCTCTTCATCCTGACAATAGTATTTCACTTGCAAATACTATAAATGATCTATTTTAAAGATCTCATTTCAAGGAGGGTTAAAGTCTTATGCTATGAAAAGAGAATTTCCCAGGGAAATCAGCATTCACGTCTTTGATAGATAAAATCTGGCTACAAGTTATTTGATGCCCTTCCCCCATCCCTGCAGGAGTTGAGGTCCATGTCACTTCCTCTTGAACCTGACTGGGTGCTTTGACAGCTTAGACAATACAATAGCGTGAAAAGAACCCTGCCTGGATTTCCAGGCTCAAATGTTAAGAAATAGCAGCATTCAGTATCTCAAATAATTTCTTGGGATCCAGATACCATGTAATTAGGAACGCAAGCAACCATTGGAGAGGCCTACATGGAGAGAAGCAGAGGCTGCTGGCTGACCAGCCCTGGCTGGGCTTTCAGTCATCAGACAGCACCAACCTGCAGGCCAGGTGAGTGAGCCATCTTAGAAATGGATCTTTCCACCACAGTCAAGCTTCCCCAGCTGTTGCCACATGGAACAGAGAGAAGCTGTTGCCCAGAGCCCTTCCTCAATTGAAGATTCAAGTACAAAATAAATGACTGTTGCCATTTTAAAACACTAAGTTTCAGAGTGTTTTATTATCCAACAATATATATGAACAACATTATGAAGAAAATCTATCATATTTGCAGTATCTTTACCAAATTTCTGCTGCTTCTGCGCTATTATGATTCTAAGAAGCTGAATTAAACCAGTTTTTAGTTCAGATTTTTTTTTTTTGTGGGGGCGGGGAGGTGGTTCTAAGAAACCCTTGGATAAATTCTATCAACCCGTTCTTAGAATAATGTTTTTATTTTTACTTATTTTTTTTTAGAATAATGTTTTTAAATACATAAAGCAAAATACACCAAGGAGAAATGCAGCCACCAAAATATTAAAGTTTTGTAAAGGAATATATGTGTAAGATAACAGAATCTAGTGGCGGGGTCTAATAATTACCATAAACTTCAAGTATGATGTGCTCCAATAATTCTCCTAGATATCTGCAACACTTGGATGTGAACAGAAATAACTGTAACTTTTATAAGTGGATCTTGCTTATACGATTATGTTACCTACATGAATAGTTGAAGGAAATGCTAGTTTTCAGTCTGAATTAGTAAAAATAAATAGGTAACTTTTTTCCTATACATGTCCACAAATTTCTAAATTTTATTCTCATACCTCAGGTTAAGAACTCTAAACTACCCAGTTGTACCTGTGTGGCAATGGAATAACTTTGCATTCCTTAAGAAAGATTGAGCTTGAAAATAATCTCTCACCAAAAGCATGAAGATTGTATAGAAGCAACAGGGAAAGGTGTTACTCCTTTGAAACCTCTAAGACAATTGCATTCTCCAGCCACCAAGGTCTTTATTCCGTGGAGTCAAGAGCATCAGCTTGAGCCCACATGTGCTCACACACACCAACAGGTTCTACTTGAGCCCAAGGACAATTGATTTACTGCCACCATCAAATGCAAAGCATCTGATGCATCTGCAAAGCATCCATTTAGCACAGCAAATTATTTCCCGAGTATACGCTATGCTGAGGCTACTAAGAAAGCAGTATCTAGTACTGATTAGCAACTCTGCCTTACTTAAGCAAATAAGCAACAGAAGCCAGGGCTTGAGTGGCAGAGTGGGAGGTTGCTGACTCACAGGGGTGTGGCTGAGCTCCAGGACAAATGGCAGCTGGGCTTGTGTGCAGAGCACTACTTTCTATCTCTTGACTCTGTATCTCTCTGTGTACCTTTGTCATTCCCACCATTTGAGTGCAAATGGGCTTTCTTTCTTTGCTACTCAGTCCACGTGACAGAAAAGACGGCCAGTAAAGGATCTTGGGTTTTATGTGCTCTATCTTTACTGGTTTGACTGGTTTGACTCCTGAGTTCTACATCCGAAAATCACAGGGACATGTTCTGATTGGCCAATCAACTGTGGCTAGAAGCAGAGGGTCAGGTGTTAAAAAGTAGCTGTCCCCATAGTAACCACGCACTTGGGGGAAAGGAGCGGGGGAGGGGCAGGCCACACAATTTTTCCAGCATGAATATAATGAAGGTGTGGATAGGACTGGCCATACTCAAATTTGTGTGTTTTTGGAGACAGACCCTGAGCTCATGATGAAGGTTGTGGAAATTTACCTACTACAAAACTGAATGGCTTCTCTGCTTGTGGGTGGCCGCAAGCAGAACTCAGGACACTGAGAACAATTTTTTTAAAAATTGAAGACTAGATCTTTGAGACTGTATTTGACATTAGCAAAGACTTGTGGGAAAGACTTGGGGTACTTTACTGGAATCCTTCAGCCTTGCTCTGGAAAATGAAACCCAGACATGGAGACGTCTTACCTGAGAGTAGGAATTATAGTCTGAGGTCTCCATTAGAAACCATTTTGTGAACTGGAGGAGAAATGATGACTTCTTTTAAAAACCTGAAATTTATACTGTGCCCTATGGCAATGGTTTGCAAATGTCTCTTGACAGAAACATTACACTCTAAAAATTTCCTAAGACCCTCAAAGAGCCTTTAATCTGGGTTATATCTATTGATATTTACCAATTAGAAATTAAAACTGAGAAAATTTTTACAAGTTTGTTTTAAATATAAATAAAATATTTAACCATAGAAAACAAAGAAAAATATAATGATAAGGGTAGCATTGTTTTCTCTTTGCAAAGGTCCTAATTGTCTGGTTTAATAGAAGGCAGCCACATTCTTGTGCCTGCTTCTGCATTCAATCTGTTGAGAAATGATGTTTTGTTTGAAGTAGATACGGAGTTGGACAGGGAGGGATATTGAAGTAACCTTTTCAGAAAATTGTGCCTGTTATTTCATACTAAACAAAACTCCACAAATGGTTGTAAAATCACATGTTTTTACATTAAAATCTTCCATTTTGCATGGATCTTTTACCCAGGCTTGATTTTGTAGCATTATGCCTTGGTCACCTGAAAAATATTGGTTCAATGAACTCATTGCAGATCTTTCAAATGTTGAAACATTTCATTATGTAATATGAAAACCACATATGTTGATATCATCATTAATTTCCTGAGAAAAGTGCTTAAACATGGGGTCACTGTCAAGGTTAGGAAGACAAATACAAATTTCCCCAAATTCTAAATTTTTTTAAAGAGTTATTTATTTATTTATTTTGTGAAAGAGGGAGAGAGTGAGAGCACAGGGGGAAGGGACAGAGGGGGAGAGAGAGAGTCTTTTGGTTTTTTTAAAGATTTATTAATTTGAGAGAGAGAGACCAAGGGGAGGGGTAGAGGGAGAGAGAATTTTCAGCAGACTCCTTAGTAAGGAGCTAGGGCTTGATGCCACAATCCTGAGATCCTGAGATCATGACCTGAGCTGAAACCAAGAGCCAGCCCTTCAACCACTACACCACCTAGGTGCCCCCCAAAATCTAATTTTTGCACAAAAGCTTAAATGTTCTTATTGGTGGGGTGCCTGGTAGCTCAGTTAATTAAGCATCCAACTCCTCATTTTGGCTCAGGTCATGATCTCGTGGGTCATAAGATTGAGCCCCAGGTCTAGCTCTGAGCTGGGCATGGAGCCTACTTAAGATTCTCTCTCCCTCTCCCTCTGCCCCCCCCCCTTCTCTCTCCCTCTCTTTAAAGAAAAAAAAAAAAAAGTTTTCATTGGTAACAAATACTGTCTTTTATTTTCCTTGAAGTGATGAGCTCACTTCATTATTTTTGAGAAAATGTCTGCTAAATACCTAAGTCTGTAATTTGTTCATTTAAGTAAAAATGGTGTTCCATGAAAACAGTGGCTGGTCCACCTCACAATTCAAATAATCGTGTGATTGCTTTTCCCTGAGATGAACATTGCACTTCAGTATGCAGTGTACATGCTTTATGTGTGATTCCCATTTTATCACATAGAATATTAAAAAGATGTGTACTCAAGAATTGAAATTCAACAAAATGAATTTTTTTAACCAGTTCATCAAAGATGTTCTTAATTACAACTGGTGTTCTTTCTCTGCAAGTTCAAGGAGGTGAAGAATGCAATGACCACTAGCTAGTACAGTTGGTGCCACCGCCTTGATTCATGCCAAAGCACCAGCACTTTTACCCTCATTGCTTTTGCATCATCAGTGTAAATGTCAACCCGCTGAAAAAGACAAATTAAATCTTAGTGCTATTATAAAAATTGTTTTTGATCTCTCGGGCCCTTTGAAGGGGTCTCAGAGAGCCCCAGCATCCACAGACCATATTTTGAGATCCGCTAATCTACAGTTCCCAAAGTATTTCCCTAGAAATATCTTTTGTGGTCTTCACAGAAGCCCTTTGAGATGGGCATTCCTGGCACACTCCTTTTGTAAGGATGAGGAGAATGAGGCTCTTGGATAATTAAATGTCTTGTCTCTGGTTGGGAACTGAGAAGGACTAGAAGGGAATTCTTGTCATTACTGTTTTGGATCCCAGTACAGCATCAAGATGGAAAACACCCCATTTCCATCCTGACTCTACCTGTCAATCCCCTGGGTTGCCCCTAGCCAGACTTAGCAAGACAGAGGATGCCAAAACACATGAGTGTCTTTAGGGTAGTCTGGCAGTGGAGGGAGAATCAAGGCAGCCTTCCTTGCATGGTGACCCCAGGAGCAAGCCATCAATGGCTTCCCCACCACCCGGGCCCCTCATCTCCAATAGATAACTCCCAAAAGGATCATGGAAGTTGTTTTGACTGTCTCCTCTCTCCATTCATCTCAAAAACAAGGGGATCTGCAGCAAGAGTGAGGAGGAATAAGCTAGTAACTGCCCATCTTCAGAATAACATTTACTATTTCAGTTTTCAAAGTTGCCCAAGATTTGTGTTAGTGTAAAGACACAGCCAAAGCTAGAAGTTATGAAGGCTTGCCCAGGTAGGAGATCCCTAACCCTATGACTTTGGTGATGTTGCTCTGCAGACATGTTCGCAGATGGCTTGGGAAGCCAAAGGAAGAGAAGAAAAGCAGACTACCAAGCATCCTTGGAGCTTTCTACAGAGTCAGTGTGATGAATGGACCAACAATAAAGAGAAATGTTTGGCCTGGAGAGCTCTGTGGGGTAGAAACAAAATCATAAGCACTCTCTTTAGGAAGAAGGGAAGAAATGACAGAGATTGTGGGCAAATGATACATGCAAATTCCCTTGAGACTAAACACCTCCAATTTTCTCTCTTGTGTGATCCAGTGTGTCCCCAGGTGAAGGTTAGAGACTGACCAAGACAGGTCTCATTTACAACTTTATTTTAGAGCTCATTTTCCACTCAGAGAGCCAGAGACACGTGGGGAGAAGCAGAGACAAGCAAGAGAGACTGCCTGAAGCTGGATCCAAAGGTCTAACATGCCCCAAACTCCCATTCTTGTCACTTGGCTTAAGTATGTTTCAGCTTGTAGAAGAGGAGAGATGCTGAGGGCAGAACTATCCATCCATCCCTTTAATGCACACAGTTCTGACCACTGCTGGCAGATTTACCCTCCAGAGGAGGAGAAAAACAAGTAAAGCAAAATTTGATGGAGTGCTAGGGCCTCTGACAGACATACATTTGGGGCACTGAGGGAGGAAAGAGCAGGGACCCGAGACCAATTCCACCCCTGATAGGTCAGGGAAGACTTCCATGGGCTGGTAGATGTAAGTGGAGGCTGAAGGATGGATAGGAAGTGGAAGGAACCAAACATGCAAAATCATAGAAAGATTATGTCTGGGTCTAGGTGACTTCCAGTGGCTCAGCGTAGCCAAATTCCAGATTGGAAATGCAATTGAGACTCCAGCATGGTCTTGACATTTTTTAAGCAGCACTAACCTGGTGTTCTCGGCCAGCAACTTTTCAATGTAGGGATCTATAGACCACCCAAAACACTCTCACACGGCAGCAGAGATAAGGTACATGGCAGAGTGACAAGGCAGAAACTGGTCCTGGGGGAGAGGGAGCAATATAGGGTTCAATAATTTTTTCAACCTCCTCAGTTCCTAGAAGAGCAAGGTAGAGGTTGACTCAGAAGAGTGAGGCAGAACACCAGGCTCTAATGTATGAGGTCAGAGCATGACACGCGACTGACTTCATGGTGGGTCCCCAGAGACACTGGGTCATGTCTCCTCAAATATCACCTGACCAGGGACCCTGTGAGTCAAGACCCAAGAATGGAGGTAGTAATGATCTGGCAGCTTTGGACTCATATGTATCTATATAGGACGGATCCCAGGAAGTAGAACCAAAATGCTTCTAGAGCTAGATAAGCACTAAAATGCTTCTAAAAAACCATTTGCTTTACATTCCTACCAATAATGAGACAATCCACCCATACATCTTCACCAACACTAGACATCTTACTTTTACAAACAAAAGAGCCCTATGATGATTGCTTAAGAAGCATTCATAGGGCTAACCTAAAATATCCACTAGTCAAAAGACGGCCCCTTTGGTAATAGGAGAGGAGCATGAACCTAGGATTCTTAACAGATGTGAGTAGGAGCCTTCCAGACTATTCAGTCTTGACTTTGTATATGTATAATGACTTTGTCTTCTAGCAATCCCGCTGAGGCTGACGCAAGTCCAATGGTAAAATACATTCTAATCTAATTCCTGTTGTTTGGGAGATTGTCTTGCCTCTCTGATAGCTTTTTGTTTGTTTGTTTAATATTCTGTAGTTACAATTTGTTTGTGGAGGCTTTTGTTTGTTTGGTTTGGGGTTTTTGGGTTTGGGTGCTTACCTGCTTCTAACCCGGGGTGATTTTTGATCTTGGGGATTCATGCCATTCTTCAGGTCTTGAAAATTCCCTCCCATTATTTCCCTGAGACTTGTCCTCCCCATTAGTGGCAGCACAGTTGTCTTTGTTCAAATATAAGCCCATTCTCCCAGAAGTTACAGTAAGGGAGTAGTCTGTGGGAGGTGTTCCTGAAACTTTGGCTGGGCCTCCTCAAGGCAGACAAGTCTCTTGAGAGGCAGTCTGGGAATGAATCCCTTGGGCTGACGTTCAGGCAAGTGTGTCCAAGAACATGGGGCCACAAGGGAGGTGGACAAGAACAGGAAACATGTGGAAGGCAGTCCGAAAGGGCATGACTGTGGAGCCTGAAGAGGTTGGTCCTCATTCCAGCATAAGTACCAGTGACACTGTGACTCTGAGCAAGTCCAAGTCAAGATAGTGATATGATGGTGCTCCATGACGTGTCACCATTTTAAAAGGATTTCATCCATGGTACCTTAAAATTTACAACAGTGCCACTTAAGCCTGGCTTCTTCATCTGTAAAATGGGAGCCATGATTCCACGCCGCCCCCCCACCACCCCAGAGTTGCTGTAAGGATCAACTTAAGAGAACATTTGTAAATTATAGAGTGTCACATAAACATAGGGATTGTTAAACAAATAAAAACATAAACATAGATCAGGATTGTGTTCTGCCCAATTATTGTTGAGGATGCTGAGCCTCAGAGGATTTCAGTAGTTGGGTAGAAGTCACACCTCTAGCAGTCTGAGAAAAACCTCAAACTTCTTGACTATACATTCTCACTCCCTCTGCTGTGCAGTCTCATAACAACACCCCCCACATCCCTATACTCCCCACAGCCCACACATATCCCACATTCCTATACTCCCCACATCCCCACACTAACCCGATACCACCATAACCCCCACACCCTCATACACTCCCCGCACCCTCACACTCCCCACACCTCCACACCCTCACACCCTCACACATTCCCTGCTCTCCCATACTCTCTTCTCCTCCTCCATCCCCCACATCCTCACACTCCTACACCCCCACACATATCCTATACCCCCACACTCCCCACACACACCACACCTCACCATAACCCCCAAATCCTCCACACTCCCCACACCTTCACACTTCCCAGACCCCCACACATATCCCACACCCTCACTCTTCCTTCCCATACCATCACACACACCCTGCACCCCCACAGCCCCCACCCCACCCCACCCTAGCACCATCCTTTCCAGAAGGACAGCCCATAGTTTGTAGCAGCTTATAGTTTCTGGAGTAGAACCAATCTGGATTCAAATCTTCCCAGCAGCAGGACCTTGAGTGAGTCACTTAACCTTGCCAAGGCTCAGTCTTCTCACGCGAGATATGAGGAGATAATAATAACACCTTCTCCATCTCCTTAGGGGACTAATTGAGATCTTGCAGATAAACCATGCTTGTCTCATGGTAAATATTCAAGAATTGAGACCCTTTATATTGATTTTTGCTTCCACAGAGAGCAACTTAGAGGGAAGCCGGGCTCTCCTACAAGAGACTCTCTGGGGTATTTAAACAGAGGGTTCCCCTCTCTTTGTGTGTACATCAGGGTAGCACATGGCAAGGGGGACACCAGTATTTTGGACAAGACCTGAGCTTCCTGCTCCCCAGTGGGCAGTGGTGTTGATGATTCCTACATCAAGGTGATCTGATACTCACAGGGCACCTAGCCATTTTAAAAGGGTACTCTTCTATATCAAATTTTTGAAATTCACATCGATGCAGTAGTATGCTAATCCTAATGATTACACTGTCTTTATTACTTGTCCTACTTATTGATGAAGAAATAGGTCCACAGAAGGTAAATCATATAGCATATCAAAAATATTTTTAAATCTTTTATAGAAAGCACATTGAAGATATTTTTCATTATGCTTTCCAATGTCCTTTAGATAAGTACCCAGCAAAATAAATTCCCTTTAGAATTTAGCAGCAGATGAATACCCAGATAATTAGAATTCTATGACCTGGATTTATTTTTCTTTTTTGTCTTGGCAATCGGAAGACTATGGGATATATTTAGTTCTCAGTCTCAGCAGTTACGTATTTTGGTATTTTGCACTATGCTAGGACCAGGGAGGACTATAAAAAGTGGAGGGCATAGTCTGTGTCCTTTTGCAATTACAATTTTTGCACAGCAGCTAAGTGACAGCCTAAGACTCATTCCGTGGGTACCATGGCAGTCCTCCTGAGGCTGGGTGGTCTAGTTCACCTCTCAAGGTACCAGGGCTGGGGGCTCTCATAACCCCCAGTCTCTCAGACTGACCTTCCGAGAGCCCCCAGCCCTCATGCCTCCTATTATCGACTTCCCGAGATCCTGTAGCTGGGGCTGCAGTGCCCCGAACTCAGGCCTTTTGTAAATACACATCAGACAGAAACCAAAGAGCAGAAAGAAAGCCTTCAGGATATCCTGTGTGGTGCAGGGTCAGGATCTCCACAGTTGGGAGCTTACTAGGCCAACAAAGAATTCCCGTCCACCACCTCCCAGACAGCTTCTGGGACTGAAGCCCACAGGTGAGACATCTCTGGCTGCCCAAGGCAGGCTGAACCTGGAGGAGTGAGAATGGGCTGGAATTACTCGAGAGGCCAGCAGCTCCCCATCTCTTCTGCAGCAGCTTCTGTTGGACTGGGTTTGGAGATTCTGAAGAGGCATTTGGTTTCAGTCATGCTGCCCTTCCAGCCTCCAGTTGGATCACCCTGTGTGGGCCATCACCCCAGCCCGCGGGCAACGACCTCAAGGGAGGCCTGGACCGACCTTCTCAGTCCCTGTAGCTCCCTCCAGGTTGCTGGGCGTTCTCACAGCAAAGCTGCCTCCTCTGGCTCCTGAAGCCTGGAGTTGATTTATGGCTCATTTTCAGTACACAATAGTTTAATTTTGTGAAATGATAGCAGTATCGATTCCAGAAGATTTTCTCTGTGCTGAGACAAAGGCTAAGGTGCTAACTGCAGCTACTGAGGGAGTGAACAGCACTTCTCCCCACTTTACTGGCTTCATCTGCCTGACCCTCCACTTAGATGGGACCACCGAGGTTTCCCAAGCCGAGCCTCAGGCCTTTGTAGCCCAGTTCACAGGCCCCCATTCCCCCCAAGGGGCCCTGATTGGGAATGCAGGGTGGACCCTCCAGGGAAGCAGGGAGTCAGAACAGGGCCCCAAGGAACCTACTCACTCTGGGTTTTGGGATGCTCAAAAAAAGCCAGAGGAATGGACTTGGATCCTCATTCTAAGTGCATTTAATGTTTGCTTCCTGTCCTCTTCTCAAGGCAGGAAAGGAAGCACCCTTGACCTTTGAACAACATGGGTTTGAACTGTGAAGGTCCGCTCACACACGGATTTTTTTCTTTTTTTGATGAATACACTACAGTGCTACAAATATATTTTCTCTTCCTTATGATTTTCTTAGTACATTTTCTTTTCTCTGGCTTCCTTTCCCATAAGAACGCAATGTGTGATACAGATAACATACACAGTATGTGTTATTCGACTGGTTATGTGGTCCGTAAGGCTCAGTAAGGCTCCCAGTAGACAGCAGATTAGTACCAGCTAATTTTTAGGGGAGTCAAATGTTACCGTGGATTTTCAACTGTGCAGGGGTTTGGCATTTCTAACCCCAATGTTGTTCAAGGGCCAACTGTGCTACCTTCAGGATTTAAAGCAAAACAGAAAGCATGAATCAGTGAATGAACGGATGAGGGTGATGAGTGAGAGAAAGAGGAGTGGAGGGAAGAACAGACAGAGAAAATAAGGAAGGAAGAGAGAAAAGGGAAGGAGGGCATGAGGAAGCTAGAAATTCTTGGAGTGCTGTCAAGGCCAGGTGGGCCAGAATTTTGAGTAGAACTGAATGGTCTTCCAGTTCCAACATTAGTTTCAAATGGGGATTCTTTGTGGCAGACTGTGAGATGCAGGCCCCTTGTCAGAATCATGGGGCTGTCATTTCACCACTTCTGGTAATAGCCCAGAAATTTTTTAGAACACAAGACACCAGGCTTGGCTTCTCAGCTAAATGGAGATGGACCAGTTTGAAGGGGAAGTGCAGCAGTCTGGAAAATTATTAGAAGTTATGAGTTAGGAATGACAAGCTGCAAGGGCTGCGATAACACCAGAAGAAGAAATCACTGGGGGTGTCTTGATGGGTACGATCTGCCTTCAATGTCCAGAAGGAAGGAGATGGCACCATTTTCTCATTAGTTTACTCAACAAATATTTATTGATAATCTATTATGAGCAGACACTGCTGGTTCTTCTGGAGTTTACAGGCTATAAAGGGAAGCCAATATTAAATGAATCAATTCAAATATACACGCAATTACAATGTCCCCTAAGTGTTTGAAGGAAGAAAGCTCAGTTCTACCAGAGAGAGAAGCAGGGGCCCCAGTGATTTGGGAATGAGCCCAGAGTCAGAGAAATCCCTCAGATCTGAGGAATGAGAAGAACCTAGCAGGGAGAACCTGGAAAAGACTTTCCTACTTATTGGTGATGTGTGGAGCTTGTTTTCAGGAAGGCCAGAGTGGCAGGAGTTTGGGGGAAGGAGGGGTGGGCTGACTCAGGGAAAGACTGTGTAGGGCCTGAAGAGCCCTACACAGAGTCTGAAGGTTATCCTGAGTATGATGGGAAGCCATTGGTGGGCTTGAAACAGGGGAGAGGTACGACTTGAATTGCCTTTTTAAGAAAATCTCTCTTAAGCCATAGAGAGAGCAAAGTGGGGTGGAGGGTGGGGAGAAGAGTTTTAGGGTGACTTGGTCATCTGAGCAAGCATGATGTGGCTTTGTCCAAGGTGAAAGGGAGTGAAATGGACAGATGTGGGTCCTAGTTTGAGGAAGGGTGGTCAGGACTTGGTGGAGAGCTGGCTGTGGGAAAGGCAGAGCAGAGGACATGACTCCTAGATGCCCAGTAGGAGTGGCCCTGCCTGAGAATAGGAAGACAGAGGATCAAAGAAGAGAGAGAAGCTTCCATCCTGACCCCAGAAGCCACACTCTCTTCTGGCACAGCGATGGGCCAGTCCACTGGTCCCCATGCCCCCACGGGAGTGTGTGGGCAGGTGGCAGTGAAGGGGCTACCCAGCCCATGCAGGACTTTAAACTCTGCATGTAGATGCCCAATTTGTGGGACAGTCCCACAGCTGAGTGGGACTTTAAACTCTGCATGTAGATGCCCAGCTTGTGGGACAGTCCCACAGCTGAGCGGGACTGAGCTGTGGAGAAAATATATTCATATTCTCAGTGGTGACCTCAAGACACTTGAGAGAGGGGTTCTGAGTCACTGTAGGGTTGGCTCATCATGGGACCATGATTTTGATCACTTATGTACATAACCAACTTGTAGAAGCTGGAACAGCCACATCCTATTGACAGGACTGTTACAACCCTGTTGGATCCTAGAATGAGGACCACAAAGCTGGAAGGAGCCCAGGAGGTCGGTCACCCATGCCAAACTGAGTCCCTTGCGGTGTCCCAGTGGGGTGGCCGTTCCAGGTAGGCCTCTCCAACCACCACACAAACAACTCAAGGCAACATGACCCATCCAAGGCACCGCAAGACTTTCTAACCACCACCCACAGTGAGAAATACCTTTCCATGTCATCCCACTGCCTGTGTGTGCACGCGCAGCACACACACAGAAAAACACACACACAAACTACCCTGAAACAATAATTGGTCTTCCTGCATAAAACACATCCTGATATTTTCTGCTGTTCCTCTGCAAACACTGGTGGTCTCAGTCCACTAAATAGATTTTTTAGCTCATAGGTTGTGATCCAAAAAAGCACCAATTCAGGGCACAAACTTCAGACTCTCAGGTTCTATGCTTCTTCAGTTACTCTGCTTGGTTTAACTCCTCAGGAGCCTTCAGATTTTATTTATACAGTGTTTTAAATAAACATAAATAATTTTGGTTTTCCTTCTTTCTTTTGGGGGATATCTACTACACAGACTAGTTGTCGATGTCTTTATCACCATGTCCCGAGGCTCCTCTTGATAATATAAAATGCAATAATCCACCAAAGCTACAGTTGCTATATGTGGGCCATTGACACTTTATTGAGGGGAAAGTTTCTTTTTTTAAAAGTCAGTCATGTCAATAATTGATCAAAGTAAACTTTTAGTTTTCTAATTGTTTTTGTTCTCAAGAGAAGTATTTTGTGACTCTCCAAGGAAGGGGAAAATGATAACAACATACCTCTGGGTCTATAAATCTTCTTAATAAATGCACATTTTGAAAGTGTATTTGTCTAGCAGATACTCTTCCCTTACCTGATGTCCCCTGTCTAGATAAAGGCAGGTTCTGGGAGAATGGGGAGAGAAGTGGAGAAATGGGGGACCCGCTGCAGAGCTCACTTATCCTTGGCATCAGTTTAGCCTGACCTTTAGCTCCAAATACAACATGACTTAGATTCTTCTCAGTTGACAACATTTTTAAAATAAGACCTTTTTTATTTCAAGAGTAAATAAAGGCATATTGTAGAAAATGTATCAAATACTAACAAAACCTAAGAGGAAAGGGAAGGGAAGGAAAGTGAGAAGGGAGGGAGGGGAGAACTAAGGAAAAGAAGAAAATTAAATTCAACAAAAGTCTTATCCCCTGGAGAAAACCACAAAAAACATTGAGGTGTATTATCTGTGAGTTAATTCCTCAAATTGCTTCTGATCTCACGCATATGAGTTTCCCAAGATTAGTTCTTATTTCAGCTCAATAAAATTCTCCTCACCATCTCTCTGACCTAAGGGCTGCTCTTGAATTTGGTTTCACAGCGTTGCAAAAGCCCATGATCTCACTAAGTTTGTATGTCATCTGCCTTCTTTTAACACATATATACTGATAGACTGACTCACTCCAAACTCAGCCTTGGTCAAATAATTCCTACACAGTGTGGGGAGTGCAATGAACTGACCAGGAAGTTGCAGCTGTTGCTATTGTTTTCCACTGGACTTCTGAAACATAGAACTTCCTGATAATGGTGTATAAATCTTATTAATGTTATCCCCACAAGATATATTACAATGCCGGATGCATAGTAGGTGCTCAGTAAATGTTTGTGGAATTAAACTGCAGAATGCTGAGTTCATTACTGGGTCACTTCCAAGGACAGACTGAGAACATTTATTGATGATTTAGCCCAGACAGCTGGTCTTTGAGAACCCATGAGTCAGGCTAGAGTGATTACCAAAGGAATAAAAAAAAAGCAAAAAATAAAGGAGGGCCCAATCCTATTTCACTGCCAAAAAAGCTATTATATCCCCTGATGGGAAATCCAAAATCTCTGGTCTCAAGATGGCAGAAGACCTTCCAAGTTCCTGCATAGAAACATATTCACCCTTGAGACTGGGGCATCCATGGAGTCTAGGGTGGCAGCTGGGAATTAGAGGGAGATGCTCATACCACTCTCCCCTTTTCTAAAATGGTGTCGGAGAGTTTAGTCTCATTCTTATAGCAACAGCAGGCTTAGAACATTTCTTGATTGTGTCTTGTTTTTAATATCCTTCCATTTTCAGTGACCCATATGTCTTTGGCTTGGATTCCCAGTCTCTATCATTTGTTCTGGGATTCAGAGATCCATTTGCTGTTGGGTCAATTGGAATGAAGTTTTTAGTACTTTTCAAGGTGACTGTTGTCTCTGGTTGCTAGGATTAGCCATGAGGGGACTAGTCAGTACTTACTAATACACCCCACCCCATAACATCTTTCTGTAATCGATGTAGGGAAACTCAATCCCTAGAACTCAGTCCTTTCAAGATTGGTTTCTTCCAAATGATGACTACCATCATACACCCAGAGATTTTCATGGGGTAGCAGATGCTGTTCTTGTTGGATGGGTTCTCCCTTGTCCCCCAAAAAGGCTCCCCCATGTACTCTCCCTCCCAACAGCTAGCACTGCCAGTTTCCCTGAAAGGCAGCCCCTTGGGCTTCTCTAGTCTCTTTGCCTGTGTATACCGGGAGCAGGATGTGCCTGAATATTTGATTCTGGAGATAGGCCTTAGCCAACCACCCATTGGCTCTAACCCTGGGAAGACCTAGAAACCCTGGAGCAGCCCATTCTCACTCTTGGGGATGGTTAATCATTGTACAGAAAGGACCATGTTGCAACCCAAGGTTATAAACTCACAACAAGTACCAAATGGTTAAGTCTTAAAATCCCAGATAGTTATCTGAGGCCTTTTGCCTAAGCCAGAGACAAGGTTCTTCCCCAACCCTCTAAAAAAGAAACGAACTGTACATTACATGGTAATTCATCTTCAAAATGCTTGAAAACTTCAAATATAATTGCTAAGTAATGAGCTGGAACATGCAATGAAAGTGCCAGATTTACCACCTCCTCAGCCCCTGAGCCACCTTCTACTGGGGGCCCTCTGCAGACAAGGACATGAGAAGGGATAGAGCCAGTGGTGTTCAGCAGGAGACAGAATGGGGAAAAGAAAAGCAAGGAACAGTAGATTTGCCTTGAAGAGACCATTGCCCATCATCCTATTATTTACACATGCACACCAACAAAGGAAAAAATGAGGCCTCTCTCCAAATCTGAGTCCATCTGGCCAGGTTTAATTAGTAATTTGTCCCTGAATCTCAGATATGAGCAATGGATGGACTTTGAGACCATCACCTGAGGGTTAGGACTTCTGAGTCCCTCTTCAGCTGTTTAGGTCACAGGGAAACAGCCAGAAGCTGGTCCCCTCTCTGCCATGTGAGTGAAGGTGGAATCTCCAAGGCCTGGCTGCTGTGGCAAATCAGAGACACAGTACGATGTGAGACCCAGGAGCACATTTCAGGTTTGAGTTGTCCTAACCACCCCAAAGATCTCCCTGAAACACTGTCTGTTGTGTTGTCTCATCATTGAAATGTATCATATTCCTGCCTGAAGTCTGCTATCTTTGAAGACCAAAGAGTAACAATGGCTGGCCGTTATTGAGCTTCTAGGATGTCCCAGATGCAGTTCTAAGCCCTTTGGCTATACCACTTAATCATCACCACAATCCTATGAGGTAGGTCTTCTTATCTCATTCTGCCAATGAGAACACAGAGGCACAGAGAAGCAAGTAACATGCTTGAGTTCACGACAATGCTCAGTGTGTATGCAGGCAAAGGTGCTAATAAGCTCTAAACCCAAGGATTCTTGCTTCAGAGCTCATAGTCTCCCCTGTTATTTTATGCTGCCTTTCTCTGGAAAAGTTTTATAAGAAAATTAATATTTTTTGTTCATGATTAAGTATTTTACTATAACTCTTGTCCCCCCTTAACCTACAAATATGCAAGAGAGCTTTGAAGCTGCCAACCCTCCACAATATTCCACAATGAATTAATATCCTAGTTTGCCTCCTACAGTCAATGGCCTTTCTCTGGACATTGGGTCTGGGGAAGGGGAATGGATTTGAAGGCCAACAAACATTTATTCAGAGAGAGAGGTTAACTGTGAAACAGGACACTGCAGGGCTCTGGGATGGAAGGCTCTGGCAGCCAAAGACCATGCAGAGGGCACTGGGAGGCAGGGGTAGGAGGGGCTGTCATAGCTAAAGAGGCATCCCAAGAAAGGAGAGAGAGGACCAAATGTGCTGGGAAGCATGGGGCCACTGAAAATCTTCTCTTGTTCAATCTCGGCATCCTGCCCTGAGTACTACTGGCTGCACTACGCCTCAGTCTTACCTTCCATGTCCTGGAGATTTCTGCTTGTGTTAGAGCCAGTAACCTAGGTTCCAGCTACATCCACACCTGCCCCTGCAAGAATATGGCCCTAATCATTTCCTCATGCACAGGTGGCCACATTCCATTTCCATCCCGTTTCTAGAACCCACCCCCTCCATCTCTCTGGACACACTGATTGGACCAAAGGAAGGTATCTCTAGCAGATGTTGTCAATGCTCCACTCCTGTATTTGGCCACCTGAATTCTTGGCAGCTGCAGTAGACAGCTCCAGCATGCCAACACCTTTTCACCTCTGGAATTGTGTCTTTCTTCTCTGCTAGGGGTTCTTTCTGTCACAGGGACCGTGGTCAGAGCAAAGGGAGTGGAGAGGCTTAATGACCCCAAGGTCAGCCTTCAACCAGTTAGAGATGAGAGCTAGGAGATAAAGTCTCCCTTCCTGCTCTGTATGGCAGAGGGTCTCCAGGAAGATGGGAACCTACTCCTTAGCACATTCTTATTAGGTTTCCTCCTTTCCTTCTCTCATTCCCCAGAGTTCCAGCAAACCCTGAGGTTAGAATTTTGATGCGCGCAGTTGGTTTGTTGGGCAATTCCAGAAAACCCGATGAAGGAGTGGGGAAGCAAAGAAGGGAAGAGAGAAAACCCCCAAAAAAGGAGGTGTTATGGAACAAGTTGCATCCAGAGGCTGGTGGGAGACTTCTGAGCCATCTCACAGTGGAGAGCCAGGGAGGCTGGGGGGACTGTTCCACCTAATTCTTCCCCTCGTTGGTTGAGAGTTGCCACCAGGAGGGAGCATCAAATTCCTGGCACGTCAGCACCAAGCCTTCTTTTTGTCTGGAGAACACTTCCCAGCAGAAGACCCAGAAAGCCATTAGTGTGTGCAAGGATGTCTGCAGTGACAGCCAGGGTGGGCCCAACTGGCTGTGGGCAGGGCCAGTAGAGTCTTGCTATGTCCTGAAGCTCAAGCCATCAGAGACCTAGAGAACGGAGGCATCTATGGCATAGATCTCTTGTCCTGATTTCATTACAGAAGGTTCCATTCTATTTCTGAACATTGGCTCCCAGAAGTTGTCCTGTGTTTCTAGAGACTCCAGAAGCAGAATCATGCTCTGCTGAGCTGATAAATGTGCCTTCTTATGTCTGTCTTTCTTTAAGTTTACAAAGGATTTGTGCCTTTGTTATGTCAAAGGAAGAAAAAAAAAAACAACAAATGGAATACTTATTCCGGCATTAAAGATTACTATTGCGGGATATTGCACCATATCTTTTTTTCTGCTGAATTATTAATAAAGCTTGTTTTTGTTTAATGCCTGCTAATAATTTCTAAAAACAGATCTACAACTTCAGCTGTAAATGTGTCCATGAATCACTCTACTGAAAACCCAATTTTATGGTTAGCAAAAACCTCTGACAATAAAACTCCATCTTTTCATGCTCCCTCTCTGGAATCCCTGCAGAATGCAGGCAGACCAAAGCAAGACCCAGGAAGACAAGAGGCGAAAGTAGAAATAAATCTTTCCAAGTCTTGAACAAGAACAATCTTGTTCAAGAAGTAATGAAGAGATTGAAAATCTACAAAATGACATTGAGACAAGCCACTTTCTTACTTCTGACTTTGTGGGAAACGCTTTCAGTTCGGATTCTGAAATCTCTTTGAGATTTCCAAAAGAAAATGTCAAATAGACCATTGGAAAGATATATCTACAGAAAACTGAGTTGTCTCCGTCGCAGTGGGACTTAAAGCTTTGGTCTTGGATGGATCCTGGAAGGTGAGGAGCCTTTTGAGGAAACCTGTCTCCTTTGCAGGCTTAGGTGTCCACCCAGAAGACCTCAGCTATCAAAAAAGCCTTCTTCAGAGAGGCAGGAGAGAGCACAGAATCAAGTGATGACATGAAAGCCAAGAGAAAACAGTGTGTAGAAGATAGAGGGGCTCAGCAGTGTTTAGCACTGTCGGAGATATAGGCACATTGAGACCTGAAAATTGTCCCCTCGACAGTCCCCTAGCAACATGGGCTCATCATAAGGAGAGTAGTTTTGTTAGAGTAAAGGAAAGAAACCAGACTAGAACAAGCAGAGTTACCAGTGGAGGTGAGGGAATGGGATAGGGACAACAGAGCTCACTTCTAGTTGATTTGATACTGAAGGGAGGAGAGAGAAGGAAGGGGACTATGGAGGGTATGAGGGTTGAAGAGGATCTTGTTTAAGTGGGAGAACCGGGGCACCTGGGTGGCTCAGTGGGTTAAGCCTGTGCCTTCGGCTCAGATCATGATCTGAGGGTCCTGGGATCGAGCCCCACATCGGGCTCTCTGCTCAGCAGGGAACCCACCTCCCCCTCGCTCTCTCTGCCTGCCTCTCTGCCTACTTGTGATCTTTGTCTGTCAAATAAGTAAATAAAATCTTTAAAATAAAATAAAACAAATGGGAGGACCGTGACGGTGTTCCAAAACCAGCAGCAAGGACCTAGTGATGGCACTACGTAGTGGCACGCGGGATGGGGAGCTGAGTGTCTGGGCTGCAGCAGATAGCAGGAACCCAGCACCACATCCTTGCAGCACTCTCGAGGATCCTGTAGCGACAGTCAGTTTCTCGAAAACACCTGTGGGCCCATCTGTCTTCACGCCTCTCTGGGGACTTCTTCTGGAACTTGGAGAGTTTGCTTGTCTGTGCTGTGCCGGTGCCATCTGGAAGTGTGGGGATACCGGGCCTCAGGGGCCACACTCAGGGCAGGGTGATGGGATCACGGACAAGTCCTTCAGCCTCCCTGTCCTCAACTAGCATGATTCTAGCTGCACCCCACATAGCCTCCAAGAAGGACCCCTCAAGACACGGAAGCCCACTTACCTGAGTGGTACTTCGCTCAGTGAGCCACTCTTGGCTGACCCTTCTCCCTTCCCTGCCCCACCCTCATTTTTTCCCTAGGCTTTCCCGGATCACCAAGGAAATAAATAAACGTGCTCACCCAACTTCCTGTCACATGGTCTGTCTTCAGGGTGGTGGGACGGGGGAGGGAATCTGAATAGAAAATTTAGGGCAAATTCCCTAGGAAAACAAGAGGGTTTTTCCCCACCACCGGTGAACACATGGGAGGCGAGACAATAGAGAAGGGTTTTGGGTGAGCTCTCATGTTTGGCATTAGGCTGGTGGTGAGTCTTCTGTGATGTCTCCTCTGTTCTCTGTAACATGAGAAGTCGGGTCATCAGCCAGAAGAGAACAGGGAAGGCACAAACCAAAAAGGGGAGACACCTGAGCAGGGAAAGCGGGAGGGAATGTGAAGGGTCCGTTTGTGGCTGGTGATCACAAATTTGTGATGAGTCAACCTGCCTGTCCTGTGACCTCCTCCAGCAGTACTCGGCTGCTCTGAGGCAGGTGAAGAGGAAATGGGCAGCTGGGCTCACCCAGAGGGGCCACAGAAGGGGGGTGGTGGCAGCAAGAGTCATCAGCAGTGTGAGCCTCTGCTGGGTAAGGAGGGGGTGAAGAGAGGAGGAGCTGGTGGGTTAAGGTGTTAGATGGGAAAGGCTCTTTCTGCAGAGTTGGGTAATAAACAGGCCTATGAGCCACATGGTGTCTTGTCACAACTACTCAACTCTGTTCTTGTCACTGGAAAGCAGCTGTAGACAACCCATACACAAATGTGCAAGGCTGTGTGCCAATAAAACTTTATTTACAAAAATAGCGTGCTAGGTAGGCCCATGGCCACAGTTTGCCCGGATTAGGATAAAGAGAACAGCTGGTTTGGTGAGTTCAGAAGTGGTGCCCTCCAGTGTGGACTGGGTCAGGGTGTAGCCAGGAAGGGCCGAGGGTGTGAGGGAGAGTGCTGACAACAATGATGAGATGTTGAAATGCTGAGGATATGGGCTGTGGATGTTCACATCAGTAGGATGGAGGCAAGAGGAAGCATGTAATCCTGGTTGCCGGAGGGCCTGACCACTCAGCCAATGATGGCAGAGTGACGTACTTGAGTTCCACAAGCACCTCAAAGAAGCAGGGTGGTTAACCAGGAAAGGTAGTCATTGTCTGGAAATTTCCAGAGTGGGAGAGGACCAGACATAGTAGAGGATGTGCTTGGCACAGGTGAAATGGTTGGGAGATCCACTGAATGTCAAAGCTATATGTTTTATAGTGGGAGATCAATTGCCCTTTGGAGGCCAAAGAAGCCACTGAGTATCATGAAAGTGCCTACATTCTCTCCTTGTTCCCGGATTCATCTGTGAGAAGCCTATTTCTACTTGGTCTCTCCTTGGCCCTAGAGCCATCGATGGCTCACCACTGCCCAGCACATAGATCCCAAATATCTTAGCAAGACATTGAAATAAATCCACACCACATGTCCCCAACCTACTCTTCTAGCCTGTTCACCATTATGCCATTATGCTTCAGCAAGCCTAAGATTTACTCTTTCCCATACACACCCACAGTGCTCGTTTCTTCCCATGTACCTTTAGCAGAAAAACCCTTTCTCTTCACCTCCAACACCTGCCCATTCTTCCAGGTCCAGCTGCGGAACTTTCTCCAATGACCTCGGCAGACAATGACCTTGCCCTCCTCTCTGTGCCTCCAGAACAGGACTGGGGAGAGTTTACAGCCTGCACAGGATGAGAGAGCGGCATCCCTTTAAACCTGACATTTTCAAACGGTCTGTTAATGCTGGGGTGTGCTGCAGAGGGGGCAAAAAATCAGCTCAAGGGAGGGGTCAGCCTGTGTTGTACTGGTGTCCCCAGCAAGCTGCCCGGCTCCCAGCTCAACACGCTACTTGGCAAAGCCCATGTCCTTCTGCAGTGCACTCTTGTGACCTGCAGTGGCCCCTGGGTGTTCTCCAAGCCACACACTCACCATCTCAGACTCTCCCTCCCACCTGAGCAAACCTTCCCCTAAAAGACATTCTCGGAAATATCACTATCTCCACCCCACCCCACCCTCCGTGTTCCCTGTGAGCCATAGCAGCTCTAGTATGAGTGGTGCTCGGCTCCTGACCCAGCTGCCTGACCTACCTCTGTCTAGCACCTCTCTTGGCTCCCTTGTGCTGCAGTATGGGGCTTCCAGTGCTATGCCCTCCCACCCCCCGCGGAGACTGTGACTCCACTAGTCCACTTTTGCACCTCTGTGGCCCCTGCATGGTACCCGGCAGTCAGTGGGGGCTTCATAACACAGGCACGAGACGCCTGTGGCCCCTTGCTTATCTCTGCCTCCCGCTCTCACAGGCTGCGCAGGCTGCCCAGTTTGGAGGACCCATGGAGCTGACCCTTCATGGCTTTAGGGGCGCCCAGGCCATGGGGGGCCAGAGAGATGTGGCATGGGCCTCAGTGGCATGTTCAGAAAACCAGTTGCTTTAGGATGACATAGCCTGGGCTCCAGAGAACAGAGCTCTGTCCTACATGGACCCATAGGTGGCATGGGTTTGGTCCTGGACAAGTTCAGCCCCACAGGGAAGCACATGGGAAGCTCCATGGCCATCAGCCCCAAGAGCAGCCTGCTTCCCCACAGCCCCACCTCCCTCCCAGAGCCCTCACCAAAGGGGCTGGCCCTTCAAAGGCACAGGACCAAGGAAGCAGCAGCAGCTCCACCGGAAGGCAGACCCTCCCACCAATTCCCCCCCGCCACCCCTACACACACACACTAGGGCTCCTGAGGGCAGGTATTGCCCTGAAGAGCAAAGACTTTGTGGGTGTTGGTGCAGCTCCAGGCGGGGTCCCTCTCCCTTCCCTGAAACTAGAACAATCTGGAAGCACCCACAGGGGCCGGCTCCCCTCATCAATTCTGCATCTTCCTGAAAATGTACTTTTAAGCCCCTTAATTGCATTTTAGAGATAACCCTGCAAGCAAAGTGGCAGGAAGAGAAACCATAGTGAGAGGTTGGTGGTCAGGCTTTTTGTTTTAAATCAATCAAACATCTGCGACTAATGCAGCTTTGGGCTGCTCCTCAGGAAGCATTAGCCCTATTAGTGGGGGCTGGCAGGAACACAAAATAAGATATTTATGGGTTGGGCACGTGTCCATTACCACAGGGACCAAGGGGCTGGGGCAGAGAACGGCACAGGTCAGCATGTCTGCTCACCTCATCTCGCCTCGCCTCGCCTCGCCTCGCCTCGCCTAGGGCGTCCACACCAAGCGGGGGAACAGAGGGCCCCACACATCCAGGCACAGCCATACACAGGAGACTCTGCCTTCCAGTTCTAGCCCCAAGCATAGCTGTGAGCCTAGCACAAGTCTCCCCGTCTCGCTGGGCTCTGGTTCTCAGTTATAGAACGTTGGATCTGAGCAGCTGTCCTCTGAAGCCCCATCTTCAGAGGGAGCATTCTCGGGACCAGGGTGAGGAGTCAGGAAGGGACAGGACAGGACGTGCACATGGTGCCACCAGGACAAAGTAGCTGGTGAGAAGTTGTTAAAGACAAGATACCCGATACGTGATTTTAGGTCATTGAAGAGCAGCTGTCTGGCAAAACTCTTCATAATCCACATACGGTTAATTAAGGCGCTGGTTTAAAAGCAACAGCCTTATGCCTGTGGTTGCTTTGGGAGTAGAATCTAGAAGGAAATGTGCTCTGCAGCGGCTAGAAATTAGGGTGAAGATAACAGAGAAGCCATAAGGACAGGACAGAGAACAAGAGATCCCAGAAATCCTGCACCAGGCCTGGGGGTGTGGCACTGGCCAGCAGCTGCGGCAGATCCTGGCAACCTCAGCTAACAGCGGCCAGTGGGGTTTACCAACACAATGAAAGATAAAGGCAGGCCACTTTTCCCTCTCACACTCCGATGCTGGGGCTGAGGCTGCCTCCTCCTTCTCAGAGCAGTGGAAAGAGCCAGGGAGGAAGCCGTGGAGACAGCTCCAGCTGGTCCCCACTGCAGGGCCTCGTCAGCAAGTTCCTCAGAGGGTCTCAGAACTGTAGAAGAGGTAGCAAACTGTTTCCTTCCTAGGACTTTTGTGGTCCCGGAGTAAGAGCACAGGTGTTCGTTGGGCTGTATCAGTTAACGACCTCGTGGAAAAAAGTACCACAACACCTGGCTACTGAAAACAACCATTTTTCTGCCCCAGTTCTGCCCCTCAAGCTTGGTTCCACGGAGCTTCTCCTGTTGGTCATTACCATGGTCACGCAGGAGGCATTAGTTATCTGAGGCTCACACAGGCCTGGAGAGTCCTAGATGCCCACACTCACGCTGGGCCACCTTGGCTTTCCTCCACGTGGTCTCCCCAACACGTGGGTCAGAATTCTCTACATGGCTGTGTGCTCGAAGAAGGCAAACAAGCCTTGACGTACAGGGCTTATCGAACCTCTGTTTGGGACGCGTTTGCTGATATCCCATTACCAAAGCAAGTTAGGTGGCCAAGGTCAGAGTGCACATGCGAGGGAATCACACACGGGCAACAGGAGGTACACTTCCTTGGAGGCTATGCCTATAACGATCCGCTACAATCACTTGGCACAATGCTTGGGACACAAATGCTCAAGAATGTGAATGCTATCACTATTCATTTCTGTGTGCGGGCACCAGCTCCACTCCCAGATGGGCCTGGAGGAGCCCGAGAGCCCTCGGAAGGGCAGCAGCACACAGCCTCTCCCAGCACAGTGCAGTCTGGGCATGAGGACACAGCCCCTAGACATCCTAGGGGACTTCCGCATTTCCTGAAAGGCTCAGCTACCGGTTTCTAGCTGCAGTCCAGAGTGGAGAAGGCCCTTCTGTGGGCAGCTGGCCCCAAGGGCCCCTTTTCTGTCAGCCTAACTCATACCCCAAAGGTGGAAGGACAGATAGAGTGACCGGCTGGCTCAGCATGCCATCCTCTCTGTGCCCTGTTGTCTGCTGTTCCTTCCCCTTTCCCTCATATGCTGCAGCCTGAGCTTCTGGCCTTCACCAGCCTTGGGGGATTGTAGATCCCGGTCATCTCTGGATCCCAGGACCTGGCATACAGTGGTGCTCAGGAAACATGTACAGAATGGATGGAGATGGTTGTTGGAGAGTTCTAGAAGGGAGCTGGCAGGCAGTCGGTATGCTGATTAGGCCATTCCAGAAGATAGCACCTTCCTTTAGGAAAGTGTGAATGGACGGTGTTGCCTGAACCAAGCCGTACAGACTCCAGTCTGTGGGTAGCTGGCATCACCTGGGAACTCAGGCAGATGCAGAGCCTCGCCATGCCCTATGGAGTCCACACCTGCACCATAGCATGATTGCCGTGTGCTTTGCATGCACAGTGGTTTGAGAAGAGCTGATCCAAACAACAGGCTCGCCAACCGATCTAGTCCTGGGCCAGAGGTTAAGGGGGAATACGCCAGAAGGTTGCTCCCAAATCACTCCATCGTGCCTCTGCCACCTCCAGTTCTTGTCATGAGCGTGCTACCTTCACTCAGAGTACCCCCTGAAACCCACCTGTCCTGTTCGGAAGCTCTTCCTCTTCTCTGCCTGGAATCCTGCAGCTGCAGGTTCCCTTCTGGGCCCGAAGACCAGACATGGGCTCAGATGTGGGGTGGAGATTATTCTTCATCGAGGCCTGAAATCTACTGTGAAGTGTTCCTGGGCCAGAGTATCTGAGGAGCCAGCTCACCTCAAGAACAGTGAGGAAGGAGGTAGTTGCTGGTTGCCATTCCCATCCTTTCCAGCCTCAGGTATCCACACGCCGAGGACTCCTGTGGAAGGTTTGTACCTAAAAACAAGCATGGTATCATGTGGGAATAGAGGGGGATGCACGCAGTGCCCACCCACCTTTCTGAAGGACCTGCTGGGACCTATCTTTCCCAGTGATCTGTGGCTCTGGTGTTCAACATCAGCTCTGATTTGCTGGTCAACATGAGGCAAGGCCCTTGACCTCTCTGGGCCATAGATCCTCCTCTGAATAGCAAGAGAAAAAAAAGATTGTTGTAAAATATTGGCTGTGTTTGAGCTAAGAGACTATTTCTCTCAGAGGAATTTCTTCTCTTCTGGGAGGAGAAATTCCTTAAGGACCCTCTCAGCTAGGAAACTGTCCAAGCAAAAGAAAACAACTAGAAATCTGTCTCCAACATGAAATTAATCATCCTCGAGCAGACCTTTGACCAGGTCACTTTGCTGTTCAAATGATTTCCAGGATTTCCAAAACCTGTTGTACTCACCCCAGATTCCCCAGCGGGGGTCCTTGCCACATCTGCCATATCACCCTCTCTCCAAACACTTGGCCCCAGTCTGATTCTCCAGTGCCCAAGCTTGACTTGCACTTCTGAGTATGTGCTCTTGGGCTCCTAACATCTCACCTCCTCTTCCAGGAAGCCTCCTCTGATCATCTCCAGCCAGACATAAGCTCCCTTCCTCTGGTACTTCTGTGTTTCCAGATAGTCCAGTAAGGATCCTGCTCTCTGTGGGCCACACCCACCCCCTTCCAGGGCCAGGCTTCTCTCCTCAAGGTTGTTGCTTCTACTACAAAACCAGCACAGCGCCTTCCCCACCATGAAGCACTTCTCACACTTTCCAGTAAAATCTCTTCCGTGGCAGAGGACACTCCCATGAGTCCACTAGGAAAGCCACGCTCAGCAGCCTCCACCTCCCATCCCTCTGCCAGCACAGCAGTGCTTTGCTCCTGTTTTAGCATTAAAAGTCACCAACCTTTGCATTCCACATAGTCATTATATATATATATATATATATATATTTTTTTTTTTTCATATAAAAATCATGATGTCCCCCTGTCCCAGTCTTCCCTGCCACTTGATGCTCTGAGAAAATGTGCAACTTCCCGTTGCCCCACAAAAGAGGTCCAAAGCCAAAATGCCAATTGCTGAGTCCAGGAAAACAGAGTTGGACAGACAGTTACAAGAGAAGGCCTACTCCCCACCCAGACAGCTAGGTTACAGATGAATGGGAGGTGGAGCTGGCCTTCGCTTGTACCTCATTCTCTGGCAAAGCCCTTGACACCTCACAAAACACCTTCATGACGTTAATGCCATCTCACTTGGGGTCATGATGAAATGCAAGGGCAGGACAGTAGGAGATATTATTCTCATTTTATGGAAAGTTTCTGAGCTACTGGAAGCCCTATAACTATAAAATCACAGAGGTAGATCTGAAAAACCTAATTTTCCTAATAGGTGGAGCTTCCTGCAATCAGGACCACTAGTCAACTAACACAACCCGAGGCTCGTGTCCTACGCCTCACAGAGGACACATGGAGATCACCCAGAGACAATTCATCTGCAGCCCTACTGAGTGTGGGACCCATCTCCCAACCTCACACACACACATACACACACATGCACATACACACACACACACACACCCTCTCACCCCTTGGGCCTGCAAATGCGTGCATCTGGATCAAAGTCTTCAGGAGCCCCACTCTGACATCCTTCCTTGGTGTCACCCATACCAGCAGAGAGAGCCTCCACACATACCCAGAGCTGGGAGGCCTGCCTTCTGGCCCCAGGATGCTGAAAAGACTGCAAAGGAAGCTGGAGGGAGAAAGCCGCCTTTCTCTTCCATTTCCTCTCTTCCTGACTCACGTCCCATTTCCAGGCCTGCAGAGGGCATGGTTCCTGAGGACACAGCCTGACACAGGAAATGAGAGGGCGCGTGGGAGTTGCTCTGGAGCAGAGCTCACCACAGTGGTAAGTGACTCTGAGGTGGGTGGCCAGGAGGCACGGCTGACTGGAATCCTGGACCCCGGTGTGTAGGGCAGCAGTCTGCAGGAACCCTCTGGGGGAGCTGCCTGGGATCTGGGTGTGCCTGTGGGTAGGGCTTGGTGTCACGGGGTCACCCCCCTGCAGCTCCGCACCACAGTCCCTGCCCGAAGGAGCTCCTGGCCCCACCAGAGGGAGGCTGTGCCCCAGAGGATTTCCTCTGGCATGGGGGAGCCATGACACGCTGGGAAACTACTCTGAGACTCAGTTTCTTCACCTTCAACATGGGATAAATTCCGGGATCCCATCAGCCTTCCTTGGAAGGCCATAACAGATGTAGGTGCAGAATCACTGTGGAAAAGGTTTCCAAAGATGATGAAATCCAGTCCTTGGCAGAAACCCCAAGAATAGACAGCTCATTTTGGTACAAAAGGGGCAAAGACTGCAATGATGTCAAATGGAGAAGGAGGGCAGAGGAGGCTCCACTCTGCCCAGGGCAGTAGTCCCGAGGGCAGAACACTGTCACTCCTGCCGGTGTCAGGTAAGCTCTCACTGACTCAGAGGTCCTCATAGGCCAGGCATACAAATGGCCTGTGGCCATTGCAGATGGTACCCTCAGCCCACAGCCACATGGGCACTCGGGCTTAGTGTTGCCAGAATCTCCAGCTTTCAAGAGAAGCTGGAAGTCTGGATGTCAATGCAAAACTTCCTAATTTTATAAAAGTTGGCATCTAGTTCCATTAAAATAGCAAAATCATCTAAGCAACTCCTCACAGACCAAAGCAAATACACTGTCTCCATATGCTGTGGCTGCAAAAAGAGGGGCCCTCCGAGTGCCAGAATCCCTGAAGGGAGCCTCCAGCCCAAGTTGTGGAGCCAGAAAGCCAGGGTGTGACTGAGAGAGTCTCCCGGTAGACCAGCTGCTCTGAAGCCCGGGTGGGGAGCTCCAGCTTAACAGGAACAACCAGAGAGGCTCCTTGCAGTGCCCACCCCCTGCCACCAGGGCCTGTCTGTCTCTGCAGGGTGGCAGCTGCGCAGGATGACTTGCAGGTTTTGCTGGCAAAGCACCCTGGCTTGTGGCTGGGACGTGAGCAGCTCCTCCAGCTGTCACCGTGCACGGCCGTGGGACCTGTGAGCAGGACCAGGGGCAGGAAGGGACACTGCATGTGCCCCTGTCTGAAAGCCCAGTGCAGCCGGGCCAGTCCAACTCACCCCATTTTGGGGATTCATCTCCCCTCTCCTGCCAGGTGGATCTCCTTACAGACTCTGCTTCCCCAGTTCGTTTCAGTCAGTGGCTATTGGCTGATTGATTGGGTTTTTGTCCCTTCTGCTCCAAAGGCAGTCAGGAAAGTCCCCACACATCTCTCTGAAGGGGAAATATGAACACATCTCTCTGAAGGGGAAATCTGATTGAAGAGGCAGGATCTGTAATTGTCCTAAATCCTGCTCTCCCGGGCCTGGAAGGGGCCTTCAAAGGCACCCCCAACTTCTCTTTTCCCCCAGGGGTCCCATAAAGACATCCAGAGAAGTGAGAAGGCACCCAGACCCCCATTCCAGAGGAAGGCCTTCTCCCTAAGTGGAATATCTTTGCTCTTGTACACGAGGACAATTGTACACAACATGACCTAATGAAGCAAAGATGTTTTCCTCTTTTTGAAATGTGTGATTGAAAAAAGCCATCTCACAGCTGAAAAACAGAGTCTCAAGCAGATCAGGCTGCTCTTAATAAGGCTTTGTTGATTTTCTCCCAAATATTCCGAAGTGTTGATGGAAATAAGGACCGCTAAATTAAATGCTGCAAAAATTAATGGTTCAAGTCCACTTTCCTTCCTCAAGCCTTTCTGAATCTGCAAACTTCAGACTTTACCGTGAAGCCTGTCCTGCAAGTTTTTAACAAATTCTGCTTAAGACACTTCAGAACTCTCATCCCCCAAATAAAGAGTTTTCGTACAGATTTCCTTCTCGTATAACCACTTGTGGTAATGAGGTTAATATGATAAAAGCAGTGCCGCTTTCCATTAAATTGTATTGCTCTCAAATGGAATTAAAATCAAAACTTTAAATAAAAAAGCCATTTCAAAACATAGACCTTAAGAAATGGAAGCTGCAGAGAATAAGCTGGTGGTCGCCAGATTGGGGGGGAGGGGTGAAATAAGTGAAAGGGATTAGAAGTATGAATTTAAGTTATAAAATAATTAAGTCATGGAGATGAAAAGTACAGCATAGGAAATGCAATCAATCACATCATAATAATGCTGTGCGGGGCATGGGTGACTCAGTTGGTTAAGCATCCAACTCTTGATTTCCACTCGGGTCATGGTCTCTGGGTCATGGGATTAAGCCCCAAGCCAGGATCTGCCCGAAGTGCAGAGTCTGCTCAGGATTCTCTCTCCCTCTCTCTCTGCCCTTCCCCCAGCTCATGCTCTCTTTCTCTCTCAAATAAATAAATATAATCTTTTTAAATAATAGTAATAATAATAATGTTGTAATAACGTTGTACGGTGAGCACACTTACAGTGGTGAGAACTGAGTCACACACAGAATCTCGCATTGCTATGTGGTACACCTGAAACTAACAGAACGTTGTGTGTCATCTATACTTCAATAATAAAGACATCCAAAATGAAAGAAAAGAAGACAAAAACTTGGATTTTTACCTCACAAAAGGCAAGAGAGAGAAAGAAAAGAAGGAGAGAGCAAGAAAGAGGAGAGAGAAGCAAGCCTCTGGTGTTGGCCGCAGGAACACATCCCGGAATGCCACTCAATCTCCCACAGCTCCAGATTTCTATAGGCAAATGGGATTAAAATAATTGTCCTTAGGACTATCCGGAGAGCTATACACTCACAGTGGGCACAGTTTTCTGGCTGCTACTGTACTTGAATCAAACGTTGACCACATATGTAGTAGTCTTTGTTCCTACCTCCCTCCCGGGAGAATCTAAGGGTGGTAGCGGACAGAATCATGCCTGTCAGGTCTTGGCTGGCAAGAGACAGAGGGAAAACGGGCAGAGAAGCGGCTATAAGAAGACAGGTTCCATTGACACCACCAAGCCATTTACATAAGGATTTAACTTCTCTGCCCCAAGTTTACCCACCTATAAAGTGGGCACAGTGGTCACATGGTAAATGCCAGTGGGGTGCACTAAGTCTACAACTATGACTCCCAGCCCTCTCACTTCTGTCTCATCGAAATACCCAGAGACCTCGACTTGGGTTTCTTCCATATGCTTTCACTCTAGGTGGCAGCTTCAGTCTGTCCAGCCCCCCACACCCCTACAGGCTTCTCCTGTGCTGGAGTGCCTCTGGGGTGGCGTGGTGTCCCTACTACAGGCCTTCTCAGGCTCTGCTCCCCCTTCTCTGTTCACCGACCACCTTCTTTCCTTCTTCATTAAGGGTTTCAGCCTCCTCCAACCAGAGTATCCTTGTGTGAAAAGTAAAAATAAAAATGGACAAAGGATTCAAGACAACAGGTTCAGATTCAAAGAAGGCTTCAGGCAGCAGGACAAGGACAGAGGCAAGGCCTTCACCACTCAGAGCATCTTTCTTGACTCTGAGTGGCAAAGTGAGGCACCCAGAGTCACCAAGACAAAAAGTGGCAGCCAGAATTAGAGCCAAGGTAGTCTGGCTCCAAGGTCTGGTCCCACTCTCAGTGGGGAGGAAGGGGGCCTGGAGGGGGCGGCTAGAACCCCATCCACTCTATCTTCCACCACGTCCAAACCCTCCAAGCTGAGGGCTCACTATGACACAGCGGGCCACCAGCCCAGTGGCCACCCCAGCCCACTGCCTTCCCACCACTCCTGCCACAGGGACAGGAGCGGGGCCAACCAGGAGCCACCCCCAACTGGAGGGTGTGGAGGGAGGTGCTGGCTCCCAGCTCTCAGGACTTGCCTTCCCAGTCCTGGTATATAGGTCACCCTTCAGATCCCTGGTGTGATGACTCACTGCTCTCCTCTGTCACAGCCTGATAAAGAACTTGGGCCATTAAGAAATGGAACAAATTACTAAATGAGAGGCACAAGAGAAACCCAGGATTTAAATTAGTTCGTCATTCATAAATCATAAATGACTCCTCCTCTCACTGATGCTCGTGTCTCTCTCTGTCTGCTGGGCTGGAAGCAGCCACGGACTTCTACTGGCAGGAGGGCAGGGAAGGTGCCCAGGAGGCCCCCTTCCTCCTCCACGGGGCCTGCAAGGGTGGCTGGCGGCTACCTTCAGGCCAGGCACAGGACTTGGCTGGTCTAGGCCCTGATGGGCTGCAAGACCTTGAAAACCAGTAGCAGCCCGGTAGGGTGGTCTCTGCAGGGCCTGCTGTGCCATGGGTATGATTCTCTCCCTGCACTGGCTGGACAGGTCTGAGTGGTACAGTGCATGGGTCACCCCTCAGGGGCTGGTTCCCTCTGTGGGTCACGTCACCTCTGTGGAGCATATTTCCTCCTGTGGGGTGTGTCAGCTCTGTGGGCTACATCACTCCCGAGGGGCATGTCATCTTATCAGAACATCTGATATCTTCAAGGTGTGTGTCAGGCACCATGTGTGACATGTCTCTGAGGCATGTCTCCGATGGGCGTGTCCCATGACCCAGAGTCCCTTGATGCCTTCTGTCCCTGCTAGAGACAGGACCAGGCTGGGTCTCTCTGGGAGGGTGGGGGTGCGGTGGGGGTGGGGTGGTCCTGCCTGGATTGGAGCCAGGAAGGAGAAAGACCAGTGCTCCCAGGGCCATGGACGCCAGAGCGACTGTCCCCTGCCCAAGAGGAGATCCCAGCCATCCCTTCCGCCACGGCCCCTCCCTCTGGCTCCGCCGGACTCCAACGCGGGTTGAGGAAGGAGCCAGGCCAAGTCTGGCGGGGGTGGGGAGGAGCTGGGAGGCGGAGCCTGGGGGGGTGTGAGGAGTGGGAGGCCGGATCCCGCAGGAGGGAGTGCCCCCTCCCAGGAGGAGCGCACAAAGGGCCGCGAGCAAGAGGTGCCTCCCCCTGCTGGCCAGAGCTGGGAAAAGCACTGCAATAAACCGGGCCCGGGGCCAGGTGTCCCCAGAGGTGGAGGTCTCAGGTCCACCTCTGCTTGTTGCTTCCAGTACCACCCAGGCTGCAACAGGATTTCGATATTGCATGGCTCCCACGCTGCGGGTTAGGGATTCCCAAACAAACAGCAATATTGTTCTGGGACTATTTGTGCAAGGGTATTTTCTTAACCAGAGCTTACTGGGATGGTGCAAACCACCTGGACCTCTTTCTGTGCTCCAAAGCTTTGGCTGCGTTTCAAAGCCTCAGCTTTGGGGCCGAAGCGGAGTGAAGGAACCTGAAAGGCCCCTCAAACAGTCAGCGGTGCTCTGAGGCTCCGCCAGCAAGAAGCCGGCACAGGTTCTCGCAGAACAGTGGTAAGCGCCCTGCACAACTGCCTGCCCTGTCCCAGGGGCCCTGCGCTCTCCGAATCCTACAGTCACCCTGTACTCGTAGTGCAGGTGAGGAAACTGTGGCCCAGTAAGTGACTTGAAGCAAGAGGCTGAGCCTGGATTGCACCCAGGTCCGAAGCAATTCGACCCCTGCTTTATTCACATCAGTGAATCTGGGCTCGTGGGGACACCCAAGCGTTGTTACCTCACTGCAGCCGAGGCAAGCGTCTGTGGCACTCTCCTGCTCTTGCCACACTGCCCTGGCTCTGCTGACGTCCTACTGGGAGGAAGGTCAGATTTTTCCACATTCTCAGTATCCCAATTCATCTTGTCCATTTTCTCGGATTTGGTCACTCCCAATCCCTGCCTCTTGCTTAACTGTTCCCTGGGGCTGACGTCCAGTCTTCGCCAGAAAGGCACTATTCCTACTGAAGCCAGAAGTCAGAGCCTCCTCCCTGCAGTGTCACCCAGCCCCGTGGCAGCTGGCTCTCAGAATCTGGCTCTCAGAATCCGCCTGCGGCCAGTAACAGCAGGTGCCCAGGCCCATCCCTGAAGCCCTGAAGCTCCTGGGGACCCCATGAGCCATCTGACTTGACACTGATTTTTACAGCTTTGCAAATAATTGCCTCCTTTTCTGTCCTCTGAATGCACTAGAAAGTTAAAGGGAGAGAAAGAAGTGTTTTTAAAATCCTCCAGCTCTCTTAATTAACATGCAGAATGCTTTTCTAGCAGTGCACAGGCTGTGATAAAACGGGAAGCTTCTTAACACAACATATATTTAATCCGTGGCACTCACTTCCACATGAAATTCAGTCAGATATTTTAAGGAAGTTAACAGGGCTCTCGTATCGAACCGTGAATAAATGCAGGTGTGATAAATACACTCAAACTACTGAGATGTTTTATCAAAGGATAAAGGTGTAGAGTGGGGGTGCGGTTGAAGGACAAACCTTAATTCTAATTCTGCACATTGTCAAAGAGGGTCAGAGAATTTATTGGACAATGCTCAGGCTATCTAATGACCCGTTGCCTCTGAAAAGTCAATTAGACTTGCTCATTTGTTCTGTGTTTCCAAAAACTAATTCAGGCCTGCTATGTGTCAGGCACAAGGGAGGCCGCGACTGATGAATAATGCGGTTCAGATCTCTGCTCTGGCCCCGACCCAGGCTCACATCTCTTGGGACAGTGAGCAGAAACACAGATGAAAGTGTATTGGTTTAGGGGCTCCTGAGGAGCATCTCAGGTGTAATTGGAAACCGGACCCCACACTCAGAGGGCAGGGAGAGACTGAAGAAGGAGGCCGGCCCCTCCATGGTGGGTGGCAGGTTTCATAAGCAACGGGAATTATATACAAGGCTTGTCTGGAGCGACAGCAAGACAAGTGTATCTCTTAGCCACACAGCACATCTTAAAGGGTTGTACAGAGGCCTTAACTGGGTTCAGTCACATATACTATCCAGATGGTCTCCACACCACATCCCCACCTCAAGGCCATGTCCGTAGACCAGCCTCTGGGACGAGGAAGGGAAGGGGAACCCATGTTTCAAGGACAGGGGAGCCTCGGATCAACCAGTGTCAGCTTCACCGGCCCATTGGAGGTCATGTTTTCTTGACGAGCTCTCCCAACAGAGCAGTAATTTCCAGTTGGGTTAAGAAACCAGAGTAAACGAGAGGGTATACAGAGAAGACACTTGTGAGGAGTTGACACTTAAGGTGGGATGTGAAGCATGAGGAAAGGCCCACCATTGGAAGAGGGAACTGACTGTTCAGTGTCCCAGAACCTAGAGGCCCTGGGTGTGGGGGGACTAGAAAGGACGCGAGTGTTGCTGGGACAGGTAAACAGGGCCAGCGCTGAGGACCAGCATTTGGTTGGAGAGTTAGGCTTTCCTATGTATCCTCCACCCACCCCCCAACTAAAGTTTGCATCTGCTACAAATCCATGGGGAAAGGGTGACTGGTTTGGCTGCTCTGTGAGGAGAGTAGCTCATCACAGGGGGAAAAATCATGCTGCATGTCACATCACATGCGAATCAAAAACACCTCACAGATCCAACAGCGTACTCAGTGTGAAAGCCAGCAGAAATAAGGAGTTCATCACAAGGAAAGGAGCAGAATATCTTTGTGTTGTTGGGATGAGAAAAGGTGTTTTCATCTGAAAAACACAAACTTCAGATAATAATTGGATGAATTTAGCTACATCAAAATTAAGGATTTTGTTTTTAAAAAAGAACACTTTAGACAAAGGCTAACAGCTGGGTCAAGACTTGGAGAAGATTTACATAGTATAAAACCAAGGGATTAATATTTAGGGTAAAGGTTGGCAAAGTATAGCCCACAGGGTCAAGGGCAGCCGGCTGCCTGTTTTTGTAAATAAATTTCCTTAAAACCCAGCCACGCCCATTTGCTTATGTACGCTCTGTGGCCACTTTGGTACCACGTCAGCAGTGAGTCATTGTGACAGACTGTATGGCCCGCAGAGCCTGAAATTTAATATCTAGCCCTTTACGGATAACATTTGTTGGCCTCTGATCTAGAATATGCAGGGAATGGCAGCAAAGACACCAAGAAAATTCACAAATCTAATCCATCGGAAAAGACAAGGGCCGGATAACTATGCATGATAAAATGAGTGATTTCCCCAGGATCCGAAAGAGGACATAGTAAACCAATACTGAGATTTTCTCAGAGATAGGTAGTACCAAGTGCTGGTGAAGATAGGGAGAAATGGGAACCACAAGCCGGCAGGTTAGCGTGTAAATGTCATATAACCATCCTGCAGAGAGCGTCCCGGCTGTATGGGCTCAGCTGTGTGAAATCACTGATCCTGAACCTGAGAAATTCTTGGGAAAGTCACCTGTGCCCATGCCCCATCCCAGTCACCTAGACAATAATGTAATATGCAAACCTTGTCGATGGTCCACCCTCCCTGAAACTCTCCCTTCTCTCATTTCTAGGAGAACCCTGGTGTGTGGGTCATGTATTCCTTTTTCAAAAACAGCTCAAGTGTTGGGAAGGGAAGCAGAGCCCGTCCTTAGCCGGACCAGGCTGGGGTAGATTGGTTCAGAAATGGGCACGTGGCCAGATGTACGGCACTGAGATTCAAAGCAAGGTTTGTCAGGAGGCTCGGAGGATGTCTTTCCTTACTCTGCTGAAATAGCTCCCAGAATCAGTCTGTATCTTCTCTTCCCTCAAATGTGGGCAGTGGATGGGATGGCTGGAGTATTTAGGGCCTTATGTCTGTTTGGAAGAGTCAAGAAAGAAGAATCCCAGGAATCAGAGTTGGGACTTATACTACCTTAACCCTAAAGACTTCCTGTCCTCTGGGCTTCCAGCTGAGCGACTGAGAAATTATTTAAGCTGGTTCATGTTTGATTTCCTTACTTGCAGCTTAGGGCACCCTAATCAATAGAAGCTGTTGGAAAACTGTACTTGAGAGGGCATGGAACCTGTGCCTCACTTCCCAGCCTCACAGAAGCTAGTCCTCCAACCCTGCAGGCCCCCTCCCCCCGACACACACACATACACACACACACACACACACACACACACACACACACACTCACACACACCAGCCTGGTGAGGGAGAGGCAGAGGAGAACTGGCTGAGGGCACATGCGCGCAGGGACACCTGAGGGTTCCCTGCCTTTTCCCACCTCCAAGGGACATAGAAGTGTCTCAGGGCAGTTCCCCAGAGGCAGAAACTAAGATGGGAGTTATTGTAGAAGCGCCCTAGGAAAAACCCAAAAGAAAATGAGGGGAGCAACATAGGGCAGAAGAAAGAGCAAAGCCAGACTGTGGTCCCAGCTGGAGTCTAGTTACATCCTGATCCCACAGGGAGCTCCAAAGCAGGAATAATACCACAGACTTGCTCCCACCTTGGTATGAAAAAAAAAAAAAAAAAATTCAATCTCTGTCCCTGGTTCCTGGAATAAACGCCCTAGCACCTTTGGGATCCCCAGAGTGGTTAGGAGTGTCTTTTTGTATTCTAATGGGACAACCATGACTGGAGGCCCCTCGGTAGCTTTAGGATGGGGCTGATAGCCAGAAAGACAAAGCTATGATTAGACAGTTGGAACCTGCAGACCCAACCCCCAACCTCCAGGCATGAGAAAGGAGCAGCAGATGAAGTACAGTCACGAAGGTCAGTTATTTAATCAATCATGCTTATGTAAGGAAGCCCCCATAAAAACTCCTCAGTGGTGGTGTGGATAGCTTCCAGGCTGGTCCTGGGTGGGTGGTCCTGAGAGGGCATGGAAGAACCACACCCCTTAAATGTCTTCCCCCGCCCCTGTTCCCTGCCCTGGGTATCTCTTCTGTTTACCTCTTCCTGAGTTGTACCTTTCAATATAGATCAGTAATAGTAAAGAAAGCACTCCCCTAAGTTCTACAAATCATTCCAGCAATTATTGAATCTGCAGGGGGTTTGTGGAAGCCCCTAGATTTGTAGTAGGCTCGGCAGAAGTGTGGGCCATCCGGGCAATCCATTGACAGTTGGCATCTGAAGTAAGAGCAAGCTTGTAGAACTGTGAACCCTTAAAATCTATGAGGTTTGATGTTAATTCTGGGTGGTCAGTGTCAGAATTGAATTGTTGGACACTGGGTTGGTATAGGAGAATTGCAGAACTGGTGTTGGAAAAGACGCATTGCATTTGGTGGCAGGGAAAGAACACAGGGGATGGTCTTTTGTAGACTGTCCTCAATCAGTCCTGGCAGTAGGCTGCCCTGGGGAGGAAGACCTCACCTGCCATGGGCCAAGGGCAAGTCTCGTGGAAGGCAGCTGCGAGCTCTTAGCCAGGAATGCTCAACTCCTGGGGGCGACGAGCTCCAGAGAAAAGGTTCTGGGTGAGGCATCAATGGAATCCAGTGTTGTCAGTTCAGCCAAATATCTCTATGCCCTCAGAGAAGGCATTGAAGGAAGTGACTGGGGGAGCTGGTGCCAAAGACTTGTGGCTGAGACAAAGAACACGTGGCAGTAGATCAGAGCGGGACTATAGGCCATGGACAGACGAGGACATCATGGCAGACGCCAGTGTGCCGGAAGTCAGCATGCATTGTCCCATCACGAAGGTTTCAGCCCAGGAATGCCAGAGGATAATAAGGACCCATGTGCCCCCACCCCTTACCAGCACCACCAAGGCCTAGACACCACAGCCCATCACCCCTGGCACTCTACCCAAGGACAAGAGGAAAGAGACACGGTCCCAAACTGACTACACTGAAGTTTTTCACTACCAGGCAGAATGGGATTCCAGGACAGAAATGGGAGACTGAAAGCCAAAATGACACTGGTTTCCCAGTCACTGATTTGCAATCACTGCATGTACTCCTGCTAAAACATAAAAGAATGTCATTAACAGGAAAACACTACCAGCAAGTTCATTAATCATGGTCATTTTCACACTTCCATGGTCAACTACAAGCCTAGTGGTTTAAACAGAGGCCTCCCTACTCAATTATAGTGTTTAGCAATTAACAGTTCGCCTCCTGCCCTGGGCCTGCCCTGGCTTTCAGCAGAAGATAAAGTGCTTGAATTTCACAAGTGTCCTTTGTAGGAATTCCCCCTCGCCTGGGCAAAGGGCCGTGTTTGGTGTCCCCAGAACAAGCACCTGTTGCTGAGTGAATAGGCCCATTTTCAGTGATGCTGCTAAGGGCCTGGTCTTGTCTATGAACCCCGAGGTGATAAAGGGCTTTGATAATTCTCCAGTCCTTCACAGGGCAGCTGGGACCCAGGAAAACTACTTCCTTTAAATTCAATTTTCTCATCTGTACAATGGGGATTATAGTAGAAACCTCCTCAAAAATTTAAGTGACAATGCATATCAAGTGGCTAGGAAAGCCTGGCATGTAGTGCTTGATTAATTTTAGGTATTAATCAGTATATAGTAAATCCTCCTAAAAGGCTTACTGATGCACCTATACAGAAAAGTGCACATACCATAGTTGTACAGGTGGCTGAATTTCCCCCAACTGAATGCGCCCATGTCACCAGCACCCTGATCATGGAAGGGAACGTTGCCCCAGAAGCCCCTTCTTATGGCCCTTCTGCCTGTACTCCCCAACACTGGTAACTGTTCTCCAGACATGTACTAGCATAGACCATATATGTCTGGTTTTATATTTACATAAATGGACCCATCCCGCATGCACTCTTTTGTGCCTGGCTTCCTCACTGCAACTGTGTGATTCACTCATGTTCCAGATAGTTCTACTTCATTCATGTCCATCGCTTTATACTGCTCCACTCTGTAAGTATACCTTCATCTTTTCCTCTGTTCTTTCGTTTTATGGCCCTTGAGGTGGCTTTAAAGTTCGAGGTGATTATGAATAAAGCCGCTATGAATATAATTACCCTAACTCTTCATTTATTTAAACTTTTTATTTTGAGACCATGTAAATCCACATGCAGTGGGAAAAAATAATACAGAGAGACCTGGTGTGCCTTTTCTCCAGGTTCCCTCAATGGTAACAACTTGCAAAACGGTTAGGAGTACATCACGACCAAGATATTGGCATTGATACACTTCACCACGGATCTTGTCCAGATTTCCCGTTTCGCTTGTACATGTGTGTGTGCCTGTGTGTGTGTGTGTGTGTGTGTGTGTGTGTGTGTGTTGCGGGCTACACATTTTTATCACCAGTGTAGGAATATTCACCACCAGCCAAGACTCTGGGTCAGTTTGGTCACCAATAGCCAGTGAGGACTACAAGAACGCACTTGGAAGTGAAGGACATGTTAATGGCAATTTGGCGAGTAACTCAGAGCCAGAACCCCACTCCCACCCCCAGCTAAGCCACTCTGGATTCCTGACCCTGAGAACAGTGAGAGATGTTTTGTTCTTTTAACCTGCTATGTACTGAGGTAATTTGTGATACAGAAATAGGTAAGTAACACAAATACCTATATCAGACCCTTGTCACAAATGTAAATCTCTGGGCTTTACCTCAGACCTAGAATCTGCCGAATATAAACTCTCCCGGCAATTCTGATAAGCAGATTTCATTTGAATCATGGCTCTGCCATTAACTTCAGACAATTTACTTCCCTATCCTCAGTTCCATCCCTTAACAATGGGCATAAACATGCCCACATAGGAAGGGTTTTGTTTTTTTATTTTGTTTGGCCTTCTGTGTCTTGTCCTGCCCTTGGTTAAAGGGTCCTGTACACACAGCACAGCAGAGGGCCCTCCGGGTGCCCTGCCCATATCCCTTCCCTCTTTCAGCGCGGGTCAGAGGTGCGGGGGTGACTGCAAGCACCTGCATGGCTTTGCCTGAGACCTTTCTCTTGCTACTGGGGCTCTTCTTGCTTCCTTAGCAGCAAACCAGAAGTGCTGGGACTTAAGAGCCTCCCCACACCCCACAACCAACTGCTGACAGGAATTGGTGTGTAAATACCCCAACTCCCTTGCCTCTTAGATAGGACGACTAGTGACTAGTCCTACACTCCTCCCAGAAGTCTCCAGCAGAACTGAGTTCCCCTCACGCAGGCAGCTCCTCGCTAGATAATATACCATTTATTGGCCTCCTTCCCTTCCCGAGTCATACCCTACTTCCCAAAACCTACATGGTCTTCACTGCCCAAATTAACTACTTACACCAATACTCTTGGCTCAGGGTCTGCTCCAGGGGAACCAAATTAAGGCAAGCACCTCACCCAGGATTGGCAGTCTGTGTTCAGCTAGTGGTTTTTTGACTGTATATAAAATATTGCATGTCTGGCTAATTAAAGGACCCAGGAGAAAATCAATAGGCTAATGACAAACTGTGAGAAAGTATTCGCAGCACTGAAAATCCAAGTTAAGTATCCAGGCTTTCAAATATACAAAGTTTACTACAAATTAACAACAACCACAATTTTAAGAGAAAGTAAATGGAAAGCAGTGATCAGGATCAGGCAATGCATGGGAGGGGAGCCCAAGTGGCCAGCAAGTATGTGAAGAGACGCTCCCTATCAGCAGTGATCAGAGGACTTCAAATTCAGACCAGACATCCTCTTACACTCACCAGCAGAGGCAAAAGTTTGAAAGGCAGGGAGGTTTGACCCCCAGTGGTGCTGGGAACTGTAAGCTAGAACTACCTCTCCAGGCAGCTTTTTTGTTCAGCATCGAGCAAAATTCAGAATCCACTGGTCCATCACCCCACAGTCCCACCCCTGGGCGCATAAATCCCGTGGAAGTTCTCACAAAATACCACGTGATTTATTGTGGCATTTTTAGGTTGGGGAGCTGGAGGCAGGCTAGTGCTTTTCACTAGGGGAAATAAGTAAACTGTGACAATGCAGACTTTAGAATAATATTCAGCACTCAGAAGCAAAACAGACATCTACAAAGCAACATGCCGAGTGAGAAGAGTGGAACCAGGATGAGATTTATAGCAAAATTCCATTATGTAAATTAAAAACCAATGCAAGGCAGTCCTGCATATTTACGAGGCTGTATACATATGCAAGGACATACACCCAACACATTTAAAAGGGTGGCTGGAGGGGGAAGGGTAGGATGGAGAGTCGCATCAAGAAATTAAAAAATGACTTAAATGAGAAGAGCCAAATTTTAAACCGTAAGATGATAACACAGGAGAGGCTCTTCATGACCGTGGAGTAAAAAATAAAATTCTTATGCAAAGCACAAACCTTAATGAAAAAGACTGCTAAATCTGGCAATATTCGAATTTAAAGTCTTTCATGCAATACATACCATCTAAGAAATGAAAAGATAAACCACAGACTGGGAGAAGATATTTGGAATGCATGAGGGTGAAAATGGATTGGTACATAGATTATACAAACTCCTCCAAATAATGGTCAATATTTATTGCATACTATTGAATACTTACAAAGTGCCAGCCACCGCACTGTTCAAGGCACTTCACATGGGTAGATTAAAGAGAAAGCAATAAGAAAAAAAATACACTGGCAAAGGCAATTCACAGCAAGGGCAAATGACACAAGCAATTCTTGGGTTACTTTGCGTGACGTTATGCTAATATCACAGCACACACAAATTGTGTTCCCTCCTTGTTTGGCATCTCAAAACTCTGCCACGACTCTCAGAAGGTGAGATGGCTTAGTAAAAGCTCTGCTAGTGCTTGGGAGCCAAGATCTCAACCCAAGATCCTGACCCACTCTGACCTTCTGTCCCTCTTTGGGAAGATGATAGTATCTCCAAGCATAGTTTGAAGTGCATAGCCCAGTTTTTAACACACAGTAAACACCTAATAAATGGTTGTTACTTTGATGGTGCAAAATAATAGTAACCCACATGTGGTGAGGACCTGGCCCCAAGCTTTCTACATGCATATTCTCAATTAATGTCCACAGTAAGCCTCTCGAGTAAATTGCTATTGTTATTCCCCTTTTGCAGATGAGGAAGTTGAGTCTTGGGGAAGTTAGGAGGCCATCTGGGTAATGCAGCAAGATCTAAAGTCAGGCCCATGAGGCGCCCTTCCATTCCATCATTAACACATAAGCTTACCAAGGCCAACTTTCAGTCCCAAGAAGTATCTGGAACCATAGACATCTTCAGTTGATGAGGATGAATGTGTTTCCGAGTAAGGCAGATTGGGGAGAGGGTTGTAGATGTGAAAATATGTATTCAGATCCAGCAGTGTGGGGGAAGCCCAAGAGCATGCTTTCCTACCAAGCTCCTAGATGATCTGAGACTCCTGGTCCTCACACCTCCCTGGGGAGTTCCGGGTCTGATGGTCACTAAGCCATTTGTCACACACCAAGTGGGCTTGTCTTGTTATGTATGTTAATCCTGATGCTTTGTGTTTGTGCATAGGAACAACAGGGGGTTCTACAAGTTTAAAAGATGGTGCACATCATCACACACACCACAGAGGGCAGAGTTCACACCCAGCGTGGATTAAATCCCTCTGCACTTCTGGGGTTCACTGTCTTAATACAAGATTGCTCAGGATGAGTCAGGCAGTGACTGTTCTGGGCCCTGGTCAGGTGGCAGCTGATTTTCAGGAAGAATGAGTCCCATGGTTTCTTCATCAGTTATGGAGCTCCTGTGATGAGCCAGAGCCTGGACAGTCACGACAGGGAAGGCCAGAATGAACCTATCCTGTAACCAGGAGCTTGAGGTGTTTCTGAAAATGCCTTTGGTGGACCAGGTGGACAAAGCTGGGAAGGTTAAGTTGCCCAGAGCCAGTCACTGGCCACAGAAGCCCTCTCCTGAGGCCAAGAGGGGAAGCTGACGGGAGGAGAAGAGTCACCAGGAGAAAGCAGCAACAATAGTGGGAGCCAAGGGAGGAAAAGGAGCCGAAGAGCCAGCTGGTGTTCTCATCCCCTCCTCCTTCCCTCACCCTCTTGCCAGGCTGGCTCACCTTGCCAGGTCCTGGAACCAGCCTGACTACATGTCAACCACCAGTGACAAAGTCTGTGTCTCTTGGCTCAAATTCTTGAGAGGTAAAAGCCAATGGTTCCGTTTTGTTCAGTGGGCAAGGTGGATTCTTTAGAACTGGCCAAGGTAGCCCAGGCCAGGAAACCCGCCCACTGTGGTCCACTCTTTGCCCACCATGGGCTCACACCCTTTTCCCATACAACACTTCTAAAGGATCTTCCATTTACCAAGACCCAATGTCACAGTCCAGTGAGTACAGCTGGGGGTGATTCTGCTCCCCACTGTTCCCAGAGTCCACAATTTCTACTAATATCTATCACTCTCTGGGCTTTAAAACAGTCAAGCCCAGTGTTACCGCCCAACAATTGTGTAAGCTAAGGACTATTGCGGTAGATGTCACCAGCACTAATCTATCCCACACACAGCAATGAAATACAGGGTAACTTCAAAAACATTTCCCATATGGAAAGGGTTGAGGCAGGTCCGTCTCCAGGATAGCACCTTAGAGCTTACACTAGCCCTTAGTCCACAGCAAGGCTCCTAATTCTGCACACGATCACAGAGTAGCAGTACGGGTCCTCCTCACCCAGCAGCCATGGAAAGGCGGGATTCTTGGGAATTACCAGAATTGTGATGGCCCTGGGGAACTCCCGTGAGCATCACTTGCTGACTGTCCTCCCTGGCACAGGAGTGACATCTTTGGTAAGCAAACTGGGCTTCTGGACGGACAGGGACCAGAGCCTTGTCATTTTTATATTCCTTTCAGTGCTTACTAAGGTATGGTCTCTGTCCACATGGGCTTTGATTCATTGTAAAAAAAAATATCCTTCAGGGTTGAGAAAGTGCAGAATCTCAATGCTTGGTATTCAGAATGGAGAGGGGGAGACGGGAGAATGGCTGATGTGTGAGCTGGTTGCTATTGGATGGCAGAGAGATGCCTGGACAGATTAATTGCCAAGGAAGGAGGTTGATGTGTGATGGAAGCAGGTGCTGGACTGGACTTTTTTTTTTTCCCTCTGAAGGAACTCAGGCGGGAACAATGAGGCTTTGCTCTCCTTTTTATACCCATCTCCTCCAGGACAGGCCTCCTTCCACTTGAGAGCCTGCAAATGGTTTCATCTAACAACGAGCTAATGGATTCCAGCCTGAGCGAGGATATGGAGGCAACAGGCTGGCTCAAGGGAGGGATGCCACCATCGATTAACGCATCTTCCTAAGCTCAGGAGGAGGAAGGGAGCTCACAACTGCCCTCCCCATTCTGACGTCAACTTAATAGGCCACAGACCTAGAATTTAGGTTTGTGCCATTGTTCTGCATAATCATAATATTACTCACGGAGTGTTTACCATATCAGAGCTATAATCTTGGTGCTTTACATTTAAGTATCATTTAATCTTGGGCCAATCCTGTGAAGAAGACACAGCACTGTCCCCATTTTCCAGGTTGGTCTCACAGACCTAAGTGGATTACTTGAGGTCACTTGCAGCAGACACCGTCCATGCCGGTCAACTATGCACCTTTACCGCAATAGGCAGTCTCTGTGTCACTTTGTGAGACCGCTGCTCTAGGACTGCCAGCGGCCACTTTGCCTATCTGCAGGAATGCCTTTGGTGCCTGGGAATTCAGGTCTCCTGAGGGAACCCGTAGCCTGGGACTGTTGGGTGCAGGAATGTGAATGTTCTGTTGCCTTGCCTCTGAGAGGGAGCTCTGGGGTATGATCTACAGTGACTCCAGAGCTTCCAGAACTGAGCCAGTTGGGAACCCCTGTCCAAGGGGATGTTGTTTGATGCTGTGCATTTTACCTCACTTGATCCCGCTTCGCTGGTCTCGACTGACTCTTCTGGGAACATTCCCATGAAACACTTGCATGTAAAGCCTCATCTTGGGGTCTGCTTCTGGAGAAAGAGACCTGGGACATCACTCGCTTGTGAGTGCCAGAGGCTTAGTTCAAATGCAGGTTCAACTATCTGTTGTATAACTGCTTCAAAAAGAGCACCACCCAGGATAACTCTGTTGGTTAAGATCCCAGGGTCCTGGGATCAAGCCCTGCATTGGGCTCCCCGCTCACCAGGGAGTCTGCTTATTCCTCTCCCTCTGCCCCTCACCCCCCTCCTGCACACTCACTCTCTCTCAAATAAATAAATACAATCTTAAAAATAAATAAATAAAAGAGCACCACCCCACCAGAAGCAATGACAACAGCATAACAGCAAACTCCCAAATAGAAAGATGGAAGACAGAAACTAGACTCACCATTGCCAGGCTTGGAAAGCCTCCGCCTGTGGACCACCTGGAGCTCTAACACCCCCCCCCCCCACCCTGGGAGTCTTGCAGACTCTGGTGCATCTTTCCCTGACAACATGCGCAGCATAATTATGGTGGAGAAAGTCATTAGAGTGTTGGAAGCTAAGAAGATTTTCCTTAGCCTGCTAATTTTTTTTTTCTTTCAAACCTCTCTGCAAGGACTCTAAGTTAATTGATCAGCCTACAGCTCTGTGCATTCCATTGTTCTCTTTTCCACAGCCAAATGCAAGCATGCATCTTTGATGTGTGTGAATTAACATCTTCTGCAGCTCCTCCCACTCACTGAGAGAAGGGAAAGACCCATGCTACCTTACTTGCTATTCACACATTCTTATACTAAAGTGGCAGGGACACAAAATGCCTCAAGCTGGGGTGGAGGCCAGAGCTGGGAAGAGAGTTTTTTCCCTGTCTCACGATGCTTGGGAAATCATCCTAGAGTAGAGAAAACAAAATACCATCATTGTTAATATAATCTCACATAGAAAGAAAGGAATGTGTCCTGTGACTGTCACAGAAACCCCATCTATCCAGGGTCTCCTGGAAATGCTGAAGTCTGTGAATCTTGGGGCCCTCACTTACCCCCTCCCCAGTCCTCCAACTCTCTCCCAGCACATGCCTCCCTCCCTCCCCACTGCACGTCCCACACCCAGCCAGAGAACTTTTGTGGAAAGGTTTTGAGGTGCCTTTTGAGTGAGATGATCTAGAGGATTATGTAAGGTAAGAGGACATCTGAGATTGACTGAACGAAGAGAACAGTCTAGAACATTCTTCCTTTAATTGCGGGGAGAATTCTACTTTGTAAAGCCAGGTTTTAAGTTCCTGTTTGCTCATGCCCCCTCAGATGCAAGCACTTTTCAGAGAGACGATGGCTTCCTTTAAGAGCACTTACCACTACAGGTTGGCCTCTAGAGAGCAACACACATAAACTTCAACCAGACAGATGCCTTATCTTGCCTTGCCTACGTACACTGAGTATTTTGTTTGCTGTTTCACAAATATTTTTAGTTCATCTTCCTCCATGAATATGATGGGATTGCTTTCCTGGGCCCCTATAGTTGCTTGAGGACATGACTGATTCTAGCCGATAAGTTGTCATGAAGTGGCATTTAATTGCCAATTCGAGGTCCTGCAGAACCCTCTTTTCCCTGTGGTGTGATGACTAGCAAGTTCAAGATAGCAAGACTTCCAACCGCCTTTGCTCCCTGAATGACTATGAGCAGACTCTTCCCATATCCATAATGACCCACAGTGAACACATTAACGAGTAAGAAATCAGTCTCTGTTGTTTAAGACACTGAGATTGGGGTTGTTCTTACCATAGCATAACCAAGCCCATCTTGCCTGAGACACACTGTTACCTATAGTTTGGATAACTAAACTTGTGTGTCCATCTGGACATCCCTCAAGGATTCTGAGCCACAAACGGGCCATATTCCTCTCGCTGCCTTCCCCCGCTAATCTGGGTGAGCCTGAGGGTAGCAGTCAGATTGAGGTGGGAGAGAAGAGGGGAACAGAGGGAGGGCACAAATAACAGTGGCTGAGAGAGAGGCACAGCCTCTGCATCAGTAGGTATGTTCTGAGGGGGCCTGTCTCTCCCCTGACCTCTCTGACTCCCCCCAACACACATGTGACATATTTGTGTCTTCACAGCATTCAGCCCAGTCCCTGGCATGAAGGCATCACCTGGCCTCCCCACCAACACCCCCCCCCCCCCGTCTCCTCCGACTCTCCGGGCCGTGGGCCCCATCCCCAGCTCAGGTGCCTTCTGGAGTTGACCATCCTCTCTCCTGACTGCATTTCTATTTCTCCCTTGCTGTGGGGGAGAGGGGTCGCCTCCTGTCCGCTCTTGGAGGCTGTCACCTCTCAGGCCCACACCTACACCTCCTGAATAAAATTTTTCTCCATAGAAACCTTCTCCCCACAGCCACAAAGACATATTTGCTCTTTTTAATGGGGCCATATGGGAAGCTCTACCCTGGGGAGGGACAATTCCTCCTGGCCGGCAGAAGACTGGATCATTTCTCCAAACCACAGGACAGAGGGGATTTTCCACAAACAAGGACTGCAGGCACCTCCTTCCTCGCCCCAGTGGCAGCCCTGTGAGGGCCCTCACTGAAAGTTCTGGTGTGTTACTAACTAGCCAGAAATCCTAACAAATCCCATGATTTGAATAATAAATATCCAAGATTCCCTGTGGAGTTCCTCTGTAATATCTTCTGTTGTAGGCAGGAATTATAAATTTTCTTTATGAAACCCCCACCTATATACAAGGAAAATAAATCTAGGAAATCAGTAATATCAATGATAAGCATGCTCGCCACAACTGACTGACTTTTTCTCTGTGTGTTAAATATTTCACTGCATTTTCTCAGACCTAACTCAAAACTTCTTGATGCTTCTTATAACTTCTCAAGGCGAGAAGGGCCAGCCCCGCCCATCACACACCAACGCTAACTCCCAGTGCAGCCCCTGCCACCTCCACGTGTGCTGGGCAGCCCCATGCAGGCATGCATTCATTTCTTCATTCATTCTCTCACTGCACAGTTATTCAGGTCTTATTCTGTGCTGTATTTTCCAGCATGCTGGAAGTATTTCCCAGGGATTGGAGGAAACCATTGTGAACAAGAGCAACAGCAAAATCAGCCCATGGGTTCTCAATCCCATAGGTAGAAAGAGAAATGAGAACTTCTAAGAGGGCTAGCAAGGAAAAACACAGGGGCGGGCAGGACTGGGGAGGGAGGGAGGAGAGGGAGTCTCTGACTTTGAAGCACATCTCTTCAAGGTGACTTTTCCCTCTACCATTCCTTTCCTCCTTGATGCAAAACATTTATTGAGCACCTATTATATTCTGGGGCATTTGGCCCTCAGATAAAGCAGTGACTGAAAGAGGCCAGAATGCCTGCCCTCCCGGAGCTTACATTCCAGTGGGTGGAAACAGAAGAAAAGGACTAGTAAAGAAACTATGTCATGTGGGATATTATGGTGGGTCCTTATCTTGAGGTGACAGTTGAACAAGCCAAGGGGAGGGTGAGTGGGGGAAGATCCTTCCAGAGAGAGGGAACAAAACTGCCAAGGAGCTCTAGGTAGAGCCCAAAGGGTACTGAGATAAGACCTAAGTGATGAGAAGGAATCAGCCAGGTAGAGCCAGAGCAGAGGTTGCCAGGCCAAGGGAGCAGCAGGGGAAGGCTGGGTGTGATCAAGGAGCAGAGGGGATGTGAGCAGCTGTTGCAGAGCGACAGCTCTCCCGGATGGCATGTACAGCCGATGAGCCAAACATTTCATACCTCCAAGTCTTGGCGGGTGCTGTTCCCCGATGGGAATGCCCTTCCCACCCTCTTCTTAGAAAATAGAAAAGGAACGGTCATTTGTTAAGGCTCACTCCTCCTAGGATCAGTCTGTCTTTTCCCCCTGGGCAGAAAGACTTGCTCCCTCTTCAGAGTTTCATTGTTAGCTGAGCCTCAGTCACATTAAACAGGAGTTAATCTAGTAGGAAAGACAGTATTCTATTTTTTTTATTTTTTTATTTAAATTCAGGTAGCCAACATACAGCAAATCATTAGTTTCAGAAAGACAGTATTTTAAAATTCTCAGCAAGCACTCAGTGCTGGGCTGAGCTTGGTTGGTGTTCAGTAAATAGAGTGTTTGTTGACTGGCTGGCTGGTGGGCCGTGGGCCATCTCCAAGGACTGACTGCAGGCAGCTCAAATGGAACACTTCCTGGTTTAGCCTCAGCCTCTGCTCTGGGCACTATGGCTTCTGAGACTATCTTTTCCTGAGGCTGGGTTGGGTGGAGAGCAGCCAGGATGCCTGCATTTTCCCCTCTTTGAATCTGCCACACATAGGAAAGGCAGCAGGTGCGGGGTGCACAGACCACACTGGCTCAGACCAGTGCTCCCCCACCTCAGGTCCCTGCTTCTGTCCTGACCTCATTCCAGGGCTCTCTGCCCATGCTGGTTCTTTCATCCCTCAGAGCTCCAGCTCTTCTCCCTTCTCTGCCTTCCAGTGGCATCTGCTTCCTAACAAAGCAGAGAAGGCAGAAGCCTTCGGGAAAATCCCACAGGCTCCCGCACCCCATCATGTGAGCTCTATGCCTAAGTTCCCCTTCTCTGCTGTTACTAACTGGGCCTTGCCTACCAAGGTAACCCTCCCACCTGACACCCCATTCCCTACCACACTGTTCAGCAGCTCTGGCCATTCTCCCCTCTCTGCTGCAACCTTGTCACCATCACATAAGTGTTATTGCTTCTTCTATCTTTTTTTTTTTAAGATTTTATTTATTTATTTGACAGACAGAGTAAGCAGAGAGGCGGGCAGAGAGAGAAAGAGGAGGAAGCAGGCTCCCTGCTGAGCAGAGAGCCCAGGACTCTGGGATCATGACCTGAGTGGAAGGCAGAGGCTTAACCCACTGAGCCACGGGGGCGCCCCATTGCTTCTTCTATCTTAAAGGAAAAGATCCTCTCTCAACCTCACTGCCCTTAAGGTGTTGCCCATTCTCTCATTCTCTCTACAGCAGGCACTTTCTTTTTTTTTCTTTTTTTTTTTTTTTTTATAAACATGTATTTTTATCCCCAGGGGTACAGGTCTGTGAATCAGCACTCACCAAAGCACATACCCTCCCCAATGTCCACAACCCCACCCCCCTTCTCCCAACCCCCCTCCTCCCAGCAACCCTCAGTTTGTTTTGTAAGATTAAGAGTCACTTATGGTTTGTCTCCCTCCCAATCCCATCTTGTTTCATTGATTCTTCTCCTACCCACTTAAGCCCCCATGTTGCATCACCACTTCCTCATATCAGGGAGATCATATGATAGTTGTCTTTCTCCAGCAGGCACTTTCAAAGGCTATGTGGATTGCTTGTCTCCAGCTCTCCCTTCAATGCCCCCCCCCACTGCCATGCAGCTGTGAGCCCCATCCCCACAGTTCCGTAGGGCCCCACCCCCACCCCTATCTGCCTGCTGTCACTCTCACTTGTGCCTGACAAATGTGAGCCTCCCTTCTGTCCGGTACATGGTACACGTACCCCACATTCTCTTGGTTTTGCCTGGCTGGTTCCTCATCGCCAACATCAACACATTAATGAACCCCAGTATGCAGCCTTTAGAAAAAAAAATCTAAAAAAATAATTATATATATATATATATATATATATACACACACACACATACACACACCCTCATTCCCTTGATTACCTCATTTAATCTCCTAGATTTAAATGCTATCACTCACACACACATAAATAAATGTCTACTTCATAAACTTCACAAGAAAAAAATCCACTTCCACAAGCAAGAGTTCCTGTTTTCACAACCTTCCCTACCTAGGAAGGAGTTAGAACAAAGTCCTGTGCGCAGTAAGGTTTGCCCCTCCAGCGAGGGAAGGTTTCCCAGCTGGGGGCTAGTAAATGTTTAACAACCAGCTTTCTCTGAAAGCCCCGATCTGGACGATTTTCAATGAGTGTGGTACAAACACCTGCACCGTGGCTGGCCTTCACCGAGATTCTCACAACCAGCTCACGAATCATCTGCTCCCGTGAGCTGGTAGGAGCCAGCTCTGGCCCTGTCCTGGTTTTAGCCCAAACTCCTTCATCGCACCATTTGATCTATTCTCCTGAAGAATGAGTAGGGAGGGGACATACACGAAGTCACTGTGACAACACCTTGTGTGTATTATTTAAGACTGGTATTAGTTAGGGGTGCCTGGGTAGCTTGGTCGATTAAGCGGCTGCCTTCTGCTAAGGTCATGATCCCAGGTCTTGGGATGGGGAGAGCAGGGAGCCTGCTTCTCCCTCTCTCTCTCTTCTTCTGCCGTTCTCCCTGTGTTCTCGCTCTCTCTCTCTCTGTCAAATTAAAAAAAAAAAATTAAAAACTTTAATTAAAAAAAAAGACTGGTATTAGTTAGTATGTTGATTCCATTGCTTTAATTTAAAAAGACCCGAAATAACTTGTACACCAATGTTCATGGAAGCATTATTCGCAATAGCAAACAGGTGGAAACAACCCAAGTGTCCACCAACAGATGAATGGGCAAATAATGGTATGTAGCCACAATGGAAGACTGTTCAGCCTTAAAAAGGAATGAAGTTCTGGGGCGTCTGGGTGGTTCAGTGGGTTGGGCCTCTGCCTTCGGCTCAGGTCATGATCTCAGAGTCCTGGGATCGAGTCCCACATCGGGCTCTCTGCTCAGCGGAGAGCCTGCTTCCCTCTCTCTCTCTGCCTGCCTCTCCATCTACTTGTGATTTCTCTCTGTCAAATAAATAAATAAAATCTTAAAAAAAAAAAAAAAAAAAAGGAATGAAGTTCTGACGCAGGCTACAATGGGGATGGCCTTGAAAGCTATGCTAAGTGGATATGCCAGACACAAAAGGACGAACGTTGTATGAGTCCACTTATATGAAGACCCAGAATAGTCAGACTCATAGACAGAGAGTAAAACGGTGGTTCCCAGGGGCTGGTGGTTGGAGGGACTGAGGAGTTCGTGATTCACAGGTACAGAGATTCTGTTTGGGATGATGAAAAATTCTGGAAATGGATAATGGTGATAGTGGCACAACAGGGGCAATGTACTTAATGCCACTGAACTGTCCACTTAAAAAGACTTCCAATGGTAAATTTGATGTTCTATATATTTTACCATAGTAAAACAGTTTTAAAGAAGACTCAAAATAATAGAGGCTTACACACCATTTCTGTCGCTCATGAAAGTCTGAGCAGGTGGTGCGGCTGGCCAAGGCTTCTGCTCCCTGAGTCCGAAGCCACGGCCATGTGGGCTGTCCCCATCATGGTCCCCACAGACGGCTTCTGCAGCCCAGATCCCTACAGCACTGCAGCCAGCAAGAGGAGGGAATGTGGGGGCGGGGCCACACTCCTTCCCTTTGCGCATATGGGCTGGATCTTGCACATGAGACCTCCCCTTTTATCCCATTAATCAGAAGGTATTTATCTAACCACAGCTGAGACTGAGACATGTAGTCGTTCATCCAGACAGCTGTGTGTCCAGCTAAAGTTTCTACTACTCCGTAAGAGGGGAGAATAGATATCAGGATATAGTTAGTAATCCCTCTCAAAAGCCATAATAATCTTGTGGAGTTACCACTATTACCCCAATTTTAGAGAAGAGTTTGAAGCTCAGAGTGATTAACTCACCCGAAACCTGAAATCCTGAAAAACCTGAAAACCCTGTTCTGTCTGCCTGGGAAGCCTGCACCCGATCCACTACTCTATGCTCATTCCCTCCAAGACTTTCATCTGATGTCCCCTCCAGAGATATTGCAAAGAAGAGCACGGGCTGGCTGGGGCGGGGAAGGAGAGCCACACAGACTCAGCCCTAGTGGCAGCTGGAATGGTGGCTGTGAAGTGACTTCGGGTTGCTAAATGGCTGTCCGCATGGCACGTGCTAGAGTAGGCTCTTCCCTGGCCCGCGGGAACTGCTTATTCAGTGTTCAGGAATTTTCTGAAATCAGATCATATACGTTTACAATTAAATTATAAAAACAAAGTTAATACTCAGATGTGTCACTTCCTAGTTATTTCACTATGGTTTACTATTCTTTATGCTGTTGGGGTCATTTGTGTCAATGGTTCTCAGCGTGGTGGACGTATGATGTAATGGAGAGCGGCTGTCCATTTCCTGCCCATTCTGTGTCCAGTGACATCGCTCTGGTAACTTGATATCGGCCTTGGCAGGGCGGGACATGTTAGCAACACAGCAATCTGCCAAGGTTACGATCAGAGCGTTTGGCCACTCACTGGCAGAGCAGTGCCTACATGGACAGGTGGTAACGATGGGGTCACGGGGAAGCGTCCTGCGGGGCCCTGGTAGAGAAAGCATGCACCTCCATCCCTCTGTCCCTTCCCTCCGGCATTCTGACTGCTCAGTAAAAACACCTGCGGAAGAAAACTTTCCTAACTGCCTTTTTCTTTTTTTTTTAAAGCAGTTTCACGTTCATTTGAAGTTCAGTTAGCTTTTGCCTTGCATAGTTGAATGCTCGGTTATTAGGCACGCGTACATTAAGGATTAGTATGTCTTCTTGGAAAATTGACCCCTTTATCATTATGTAAGACCCTTCCTTAACCCCATAAACTTTCCTTGCTTGGAATTCTGCTCTGTCTGAAATTAAAGCACAACCACTCCAGCCCCTCTGATACGTGTTACATGCTATGTGCTTCTCCATCCATTTACTCTTTTTTTTTTTTTTTAAGATTTTATTTATTTATTTGACAGACAGAGATCACAAGTAGACAGAGAGGCAGGCAGAGAGGTAGGGGAAAGCAGGCTCCCCGCTGAGCAGAGAGCCTGATGCGGGCTCCATCCCAGGACCCTGAGATCATGACCTGAGGAAAAGGCAGGACCTAACCCACTGAGCCACCCAGGCGCCCTCTATCCATTTGCTCTTAATCTATATGTGTCTTTATATCTAAAGTGGGTTTCTTATAAGCAACATATAGTTGGGTCTGGTTTTTTGATTCACCCTGACAATCTCTGACTTTTAACTAGTGTATTGATGTTTAAAGTGATTTTTTTAATATAGTTGGATTAATATCCATCATATTCACTACTGTTTTCCATGTTCTATATTCTTATTTTTGCCTTCCACTCTTTTTCAGCCTTTTGTGCTTTTAATTGAGTGTTTTATTATTCCATTTCCCTTCTTTGTCAGCATATCAGCTATACTTCCTTTCTTACCTTTTTATTGCCCTAGAGTTTGCAACGGACCTTTGCAGGTAATCTAAGTTCGTTTTCAAATAATACTACAGCAAGTCACAGGTAGTGTGAGCACCTTATGGCAATCATCATCTGATTTCCTCCTCCACCTCTTCTCCCCTGCTGTCACTCATTTCTCTCATACATATGCAGATACATACATTTGCATACACTGTCAAATGCACCCTTGGTATTGTGTTAAGCAAATGCATCTGTTAGATCAACTAAAAATTTAAAAAAATAAGTTTTGGGGGCACCTGGGTGACTCAGTTAAGCATTCAGCGTTTGATTTCAGATCAGGTCTTGATCTCAGGGCTATGAGTTCTAGCCCCACATTGGGCTCCATGCTAGGTGTAGAGCCTACATTTAAAAAAAAAAAAAAAAAAAAAGACAAGTTTTTATTTTATTCCCATTGCACATATATTATACCGTCCTACAGTCCTTGGATATTCTGAACTTTTTTTTTCTCTGTAGGCCTTGTTCTCCTTTTCAGTTTTCAAGGACCCTATTTCTTGATATATCCTCCAGCTCAGAAAGCCTTTCCTTAGCCATGCCCAGTCTACTCGGAAGCCCACCGAAGCATTCTCAGTTTCTGTTAGTGTTCCATCTCCAGCAGTTCTTGGGTTTTTTTTTTGGTTCCTTCTCAGGATTTCCATCCCTGCTGACATTGCCCATCTGCTCCTATGCGCTGTCTACTTTATCCCCTGGAGCCCTCAGCCCTCAGCATACACATCCTAGCAAAACAGCTATTCTGGCCTGATCATTCCAACAGCACTGCCCTGATCTGCAAATTGTAGTTTTGTCCTTCCATGTGCCTTGTGTTTTCTCCTTTAAGCTAGAGATGAGGTGCTGTGTCAGAGGAACTGTAAATGGGCCTTTGGGGATGTTCCGGCAAGGTGTGGGGGAGGAAGCCTCCCACAGTGCCGCAAGTGAATAGGGCTCAGTCTCCTAGTGAACCAGTACCCCTGGACTGTGGACCTCACTAGAGTTTCTCAGTTTATGCACTCCCACCCACTTAGGTGGAATGGATGACCAGAGTCGGCTGCAGCTGGGAACTGATCTTCCTCCAGATCACTCAGGCTCTAGTTAACTGGTTTCCCCTGAAACCAGGCCTTCAGGAAAACAGAGTGCTTGGTGCATTGCAAAATGGTTCTTTTCCTTCCCTTCCTCTGCCAAGAGCCTGAGATTTTTTTTTTTTTTTTTCAGATATTTATGGTGGGATCCAGGGGAGCCTCTGGAGGTAAGCCTTACATTACTGTAGGCCCCCCTTTCAGTTGGGCCCCCTGGAGTGAGCTCAGCTGTGCACACTGCACCCCAGCAATGGGCCAGTTGCAGTGGAAGTTTCCCCACCCCTGCAGTCGCTCCTGCCACACCTTCCACTCCCAAGTCTCTGCTCAGGGAAGCTGGGACTCCCTGGATTCACCCATCTCCCCAGTCTCGGGACAGTGGTTGGCCTGTGTCCTCCTCTCTTTCAAGGGTCTGAGAAGAACTGTGCATCTCCGTGCCTGCAGCTCTTCACTTGTCGGGATGAAATGGCGACTTCAAGCTCCTCACACGTGGAGCTGAAACCCTAAATCTCTGCATGTTTAGAGGTGGAATTTCTGGTAAAGTGTTCAGGGCTCGATGGGGATAAATGATCTGGGCTGGTGTCCACATGCCTATTGCAGTTTTCTGAGGGGCCACTCGTGGCTGCCTGAGCCCCCTGCCTGCTTCCATTCTCACAAGTCGCTGTGGAGTCGAGGGCCCTCTTCCTTCCCGGAGGCTGGAGGCCAGAGCCAGGAGGGAGGGGGGATGGGTGAGGACAAACGGCTCTCTGCTATTTGAGTGGATAACGCCTGTTTCCCTCAGATGATAATGTGGCCCCTGCCCAACCCCGGATTCATTATGTGATCTGCAGGCAGTTGGGGGCTGAGGGTCAGGAGAGAAGATGGACAGCCAGGCAGACACTGAAGGTAAACCTGAGCGTGATGCAGCCGGGGCAAGAGGCTGCTGCTTCCCCAGGAATCCATGGTCAACACCTAAGAGCTCGGCTTCCGTCTTATCAAGACACACACACACACACCCCCATGCCTTCCCTTCAGAAGAGAGAAAACCAAAGCCAAAACCAGCAGTAAAAGACGGGGAGGCCCCTGCCTCGTTTTTCTGTGCTAAAAACAAAAGTAATGTGGAGAAAACTTGACCTTGAATGAGAAGCTGAGTTCCCTCAGCTCCAACCACAGCCTCCTTCTCTGCAAGGATGGTCTTCACTGTCCGGAGATGTATTCTGGTTCTGCAAAGGCTCAGGATGGGCTGGCCATGTCCATGTTTGGCCCCAACAGTTAAGCCTTTATGCGCCTGACTGGCTCAGGTGCCAAGTGCAGGCTGTGACCTTGGACCAGGTAGATGCGAGGTGCTCCTGCCAGAGATAGCAAGCCACACGGCAATCCTTCATGTCTGCCACCCACCCAGCAACGCTCTGAAGCCCTGTGAATGGCTGAAGTTCTCAGCAGGGCTTTATTCGCCTCTCCAAACCAAGAAGGCTGAAACACGCACTTCACCATTTCCAGCTCTGCGGCCTGAACTCGTTCCCTTATTTCTGACTCTAAGCCTCTAATTCCTTTTTTATAAAATGGAGTGTGAGAACTCCATGAGCTCAGGACTTGGGAACACTGAACAGATGTGGGTATCTTTGTCCCCTTCTGCCCCCGTCCCCACCTTCCAGGAGATGGCAAACCCTCTTCTCCTTCATTCTCTACACCACACATTATTCACCCTCATTTCTCTCTCTCTTCCCCAGGGGTCAGGTTCCTGTCAGCGCTGTTGGCTGAAGGGACTCTTTCAACGCATCTGTCCACTTCCAAAATTCCAGGATCAAGGTATCTAAAAGAACAACGGCCACCCCCCACCTCGGCTACTCCCTGCTTTCCCACTTAAAGTCTCAATGGTGTCCTGGAGCTCCTAGCTGCCTTAGCTCCCCTTTGCTGATGTCCAAGTGACCATAAGGTTAATAATAACTTAAAGCAACAGAAATCCACTGTTCTGGAGTTTAGAAGTCCAAAATGGGCCTCTCTGAACTAAGATCAAAGTGCCCACCAGGCTACACTCTTTTCCCTGAGGCTCAAGTGGAGAGTCAATCTCCTGACGTTTTCCTGCTTTCCTCGGCCCATGGCCTCCTCCTATCTTCAACACCAGCAATGTCCAATCAAGTGCTTTGCACCTTCACATCCCTGTGACTTTGCCTCTCCTGCCTCCTCCCTTTTCCACATTTAAAGACCCTTGTGATTACACTGGGCCCGCCTGGATACTCTTCCTACACTAAGGTCGGCTGATTGGCGACCGAAATCCCTCCTCATCATGGACACAAATTAAGGCACTGTCATCTCTGGGGGCAGCATTACTGTGTCCGTTGCACAGGCCCAGGTCAGAAAGCCCGAAGGGGTCTTCTCCGCACAGTACAGCTGGAGGAACTTTCAAAACATGAGGCAGTCAGCCATCCCTTGGCTGCCCTTGTCCGCTGATATTAAGGAAAGGATCTTGAACCAAATCCCCCAGGCCTGGACTGTCTGGCCCCTGCTTTCCCCTTTAGCTTCATCTTGGGCCTCTCTCCTCTCCTTTCCCTCCTCTGACCTACAAGCTTCAAATAGTCCCTCAGCCCCCCACCCCAGCTCTGTCCTGACACCTGGTCTTCGCAAGTGCTGTTCACTCTGAGCGAACTGTCCTTCTCTTTCCAATCCTTGTGTTGCGTGTCCTCAGCTTCTAGGATGTGGCCTAAAGGTCACTTCCTCAGGGCTTCACCCCCCTATGAGGCTGTCCACCTCTCCACCCTTGCATTTACCATGATTTGTTCAACAGCTACTCAGGTGAAAACTGCCATGGGAACAGTGTGGACGGCAGAAGGACACCCCTTCCCCAAGGATGTCCACGTCCAAACCCCCAGAACCCGTGAATGCAGTCCCTTGCTGCCAAAGGAGCTTTGCAGGTATGATCAAGTTAAGGCTCTTGAGATGGGGAGATTAGCCGAGATTAGCCAAGTGGGCCCAATGTCTTCACAAGGACCCTCACAAGAAGGCCACAGAAAGCCAAGGGTCAGATGGAGGAGCTGGGGGGAGAGAACTGGAGGTGGGCATGATGTGCTCTGAAGGTGGAGGAAGGGGCTTGAATGTGGGGACACAGACAGCCTCTGAAGTTGAGGAAGGCCTTCAGAAGAAGCCAGCCCTGTGGACGCCTGGATTCTAGACTTCTGACCCCCAGAACTATCAGACGGTAAGTTGTGTGGTTTTAGGCCACCAGTCTGTGTTAGCCGTTTGTAGGCACCTGACCCAAACAGGCGCTGAGTCTCTGTCTACTCGACATGGTATCGCGCGAGGCCGGGACAGAGCTTCCCACGTAGTAAAGGCGTCCTGTATAGTACAGAGGAATGAAGAGCGAACCTGGCAGGAACTGGCTCCCAAAGAAAATGTCCAGCGTTCAGAGGTCATGGCCCCCAGCCGCTCACGGCCCTTCCCATGTCTGCTTCCTCTCCAGGCTGCACCCAAAGGAAGCAAGGCAGAAAACCATTCCTTAGACCTCACAGGCGAACAACCATGAAAGGAAGACCAGGAGGACGTGCCGTAGCTTTGGGAAAGATCAGGACAGGCTGCCTCTTCCACTGCTGTCCAGCCTGACAGGGCCACAGCCTGTAGCTGTAAGCCTCTGGTAAGGAAGCCAAGGAAGAGGCTCTCCTGAGGGAGCAGACTGTCCCAGGTCACTTAGTCATAGGAACAGGGAGAGCATCCAGGGCCTCTGACTGATGGGGAGGTGAGAGGGGGACATAGCGCCCTACGATGTACATGGTCCCGGGGAGGGGCCAGGCCAGGCTGCCTAGACTGGGCACCCCGCACCCCCAGCTCCTTCGCATCCCCGCATCCCACCCTGCCCCCCCCCCACCCCCCGCCGCTTGGCTGGGTGCCCAAATGAATGGAGCTCACAGCCAGAACCTTGACAGCTTCTCATGTTTGGAAAGCAGGGAAGCAACAAAGGAGGAGTGAGTGTAGCAGGAGGCCGTGGGTGGAGAGAATGAACCGCCCGTGGGGGGGGGGGGGGCAGTGGTGAGGTTAAGGAGGGAATCCAAACATATCCACAGTGTTTATGTCCTCAAAAATAAATGAATCTGAATATGGCAAAATGCTAACGTTCATTGAATCTGACAAAGTACTGCTCTCTGATATGTATTCATAAAGGAGTCCCACAAATTCTCTATCACATACACACTGCTTTTTAAAGAGCCTGACTGCCCACCCTTTCTCCTTTTCTTCCCATCATTAAATCATTTTCTGTGTATGTAGAATTTATAGAATTACAGTACGTAGTCTTAGTGCTTTTTAAAAATTCAATGAGTTTTCTTATCAATTTAATTATTTCAACACATTGTTCGAGTTAATTAACTTTCACTGAGTTGATTTACTTTTAAATCAAAAAAGGTTTTTAAGCTCAACAAAAAAGATTTTTAGAAGTCAACATAAAAATGTATGTTTATTGTTGAAATTGTAGTTTTAAAAACATTTATCTGCATTTTCCAATCACTGGACCAGCCACTACCCAGACGTAAACTCTTTTCAGATTTCGTATATTTCCTTTTGATTGCATTTAAGTACAAGGGGAAATATGTGATTGACACAGGTTTGTCTTCTTTTTTTCCCCTTAGCTTTGCACCATAAGCATTTTATCATATTACCAAGAACTTTTTCTAAGCATCATTGTAATGGGTCCTCAACATTCCTTAAGGTATATATACCATAAATTGTGCACCCCTCCCCACCAGCACTTAGAATATTCTGGTGTTTCCCTGTAGTGCTGAGGCCAACATCTCTGTGTGAATCTTTGACCCACAGTGTGTTTGTTTCCTCAGGGCATTTTCTAGAATTGGAGTTACCAGGTGAAAGTGTGACACACAGTGTGTGCGTCAAGCTCTTGGCACAAGCTGCCAAATCCCCACTGCAAAGGATGTGACCCAGCAATGTGGCCATTAGAGAATATCTGCATGCCAGTCAGCATAGCAAGAATTTCGGAAACCTATCTCGCTGTTGTAATTTGCTTTTCTTTCATCATGAGCTAGCTTGAACATTCTTTTGCTTAACTGCATGGAGCGTTTTCCTGATTGGCTCACGCTCTCCCCGGAATCTGTGCCCGTGCCCTGCCTGCATGCGCACGCCCTTTATCTATGAAGGACAGCATCCCTTTGTCTACTTGGTCCTTGAAAACCATTTTGTCCCAGTCTGCATTAGCTTCTGCTTCAGGTAAGCCGAGTCTTCGATTCTAGAGTGGCAGCTCGTCCTGTGACCTCAGTTCTGGGATGGGTCCAGAGGTCTCGGACCTTCCAGTTTTCCCAGCGTTCTCTGGAGGAGAGGAGTAATGACTGTTCTGTGTGTCACATGTTAGGGCTGAAATCAGAAGAGACTTATTTCTTTGGGAGCTTTTAACTTCTGAATTCAACTTCTTAATGGTTATAGGACTATCCAACCATTAAAGAAGTTCGATTTGCTATTTAAAAGCTCCCAGAAAGACATCTCTAGGCCCATGGTTACACTGGAGAAGTCTACCAAACACTGAACAGTTCTAGAGCTTTTTTAAATGTTCTGCCTGAGTGATTTTCTAGATCTAATCCTTTCTCTGTTACTACAAATTTTCATTTTAACCCAAAATGTATTTCTAGTTTGTATGTCTAGTTATGTATTTGTCTTCAATATTGTCCACTAGAATATGGGCTGCATGCTTCTTAATCACCATGTTCACTTTATATTTTAGCATATTTTCTATTCCTCCAATGGAAGCTTCAATTCTCTTTCCTTTCTCTATATATTTCTGACTTTGCTGATAGAATTTTAAACATGTGCTGAGAGAAATGAAGCCTGCCTTGTACCAACTGCCTCTGAGAGTAGTGTGAGGTGGGCTCTTTGGATTTTCATTGGCATAAAAATAAAAGCAGCAGGGCGCCTGGGTGGTTCAGTGGGTTAAGCCTCTGTCTTCGGCTCAGGTCATGATCCCAGGGCTCTTGGATTGAGCCCTGCATCAAGCTCTGCTTGGCAGAGAGCCTGCTTCCCCTCTCTCTCTGCCTGCTGCTCTGCCTAGTTGTGATTCCTCTCTCTTTGTCAAATAAATAAATAAAATCTTTAAAAAAAAAAAAAAAAAGGGCAGCAAAAAACCATAGGGGGAAAAATCAGTTTCCTGCTTTGTCATCTCTACTCCGTACAAAGGTTGGTTTCCCTTACTTGCTCTCTGTGGCCATGGAGGGGCGTGCTGTTGGTGCTATGATGAAACATGGCACTAGGGCCCCTTGGAGGCAGGAACCAGGTCCTAACCCCGAGCTCCTTGTCTCCCTCTTCCAGACTGTAGCACAGTCAGACAGAAAGGTCAAAACAGCAGGACAGCTAGGAAACTGTTTGGGGCAGTCACTTCAGTTCTGTTCTAGGGCCAGCAGAAATCTCAAGAAGTCCCCTCTGCCAGAATTCCAAAAACCAGGCTGTATGTCCAGTGCACCGAGGAAGCTTGTTAAATACAGACTCCTGGCCTCCATGCTGAGGGAGCCTGATTCTGTAGGCTGGGCCTCAGAAGTATTAACAAGAACCCCAAGGTTATTCTGCTAGGTGACCAGTTTTGGAAAGCTTCATTGCAGGGCCTTCCTCGGCCTCCACAAAGCTGTCCACCTATACACGTCTCAGAACCCATGAGAGGGCTTCTTTCTTTGGAGATCTTTTCTAGAAAACCAGTTTGGGGTTTTTCCTCCTGGTGTGATCAGTTCATAAACTTTCCTAATTCCCCTTCAGCTCCTGAGTACACAGCTGGTGCCTGAGCGGGACACCCACAGGACCTAGAGTCAAAGCAAGAGATGAGAAGTCTGCTTGAGTTTAATTTCTGGGCAAGCAGTATGAATGGTATCGCCATATAATGTGTCCCCAGCTCCACAGTCAAGATCAGGATTTTAAAAGCAGCAGGTGGAGAGGCTGTTGTTCTCACCAGAACCAGGCCTGTGAGTCTCCTCAGGTGATACTCATGGCCCTGCTGAGCAGGCTAGCCCCTCTCAAAGCAGCAGACTTATGCATCTCCCACCAGGACCTCCTTGCTCTACTGACCGCTCCCTATCTGGCTCCAAATCCATTTCTTTCGCCTTTTCTCATTCATCCCCAAGTCCTGAGCACCACATCAGGATCTGCTGGGCAAATGCCCACATCCAGAGCAGAGCTCCTCATGATGGTCTTTGCCCACAGCCGGAGCTTGTCAGACAAACACGTTTTCCATCTTGCGTATCCAGTCCTGGCCAAATGCGCTCAAAGCAGCACCTGCTTCAATTCCTTTCTTGCATTTTGTCCTGCTCTTGATCTGCTGGAGCAGCTACTGCTGAGAGAGGCCAAAGGTGAAGTCAGCTTGACACGGCATCACTGCATCACTGTGTGCCCAACTGCCCTGGGGGCGCAGGAATGGAATTCAGAGGAATCAAGGACTTAGATCTTAGTTCTGGCAGATCTTGTACCTTGTTAGTCCGTCCTCAGATGTGTGCCTCAGCCTCATGAGGGTTTTCCTTCTGTAATACTGATCAAGCCACTCCCTGCTTCCACACTGGAGCAGAGCCCCCATGAGTGCTGTGAAGTGGGAGGGCCACAGTCCATGAAATCAGGTCACCAGGTGTCTCTGCTTTCCTCACACTCTGGACAATAGGACTTCACATGATCCTTCATTCTCTCTCTCTCTTTTTAAAAAAAGATTTATTTATTTATTTGACAGAGAGAGAGCAGGAGTAGGCAGAGTGGCAGGCAGAGGGAGAGGGGGAAGTAGGTTTCCTGATGAGCAGAGAGTCCAATGCAGGGCTTGTTCCAGGACCCTGAGATCATGCCGGAGCCGAAGGCAGATGCTTAACTGACTGAGCCACCCAGGTGCTCTGATCCTGCATTCTCTTGACAACTACTGGGAATCTGATTTTCTTTTTTCTTTTTTACGATTTTATTTATTTGACAGAGAGAGACAAAGCGAGAGGGAACACCAGCAGGGGGAGTGAGAGAGGGAGAAGCAGGCTTCCCGCCAAGCAGGGAGCTGGATGCAGGGCTCATTCCCAGGACCCCAGGATCTTGACCAGAGCCAAAGGCAGACACTTAACAACTGAGCCACCCAGGTGCCCGGAACCTGATTTTCGTGGAGGGCATTACCTTTGGGCAGGTTAAGTGGCTCTCCCAATTTCTTCTCCAAGGTCCTTCTACTTTCTGTCCCTCCCACCCCAACAAGGAGCAGGGTGATGCTGTCCAAGGCCTAGCGCTTAACCATTCCCAGTGTAGGATGTCTAGATTGTAAGGCTTGTTTTCTTTTTATCTTACCCTCAGTACTATCATGTACAATTGTCAGGCTGTGCACTGCACAACACCGCAGGATGCCATTTACACAGACTAAGGTGAATGACTTGCTAACCCTAATCATTCACACTTCTTGTCTCACCCAGATACCTCCTGATCCGTCTATGCAATGTGCCTCTAAGTCAGGGGTTGGCAAACTTTGGCCCACAGACTGGCTGTCTGGTTTTGTAATATCGTATTGGCACACAGCCATACCCATTCATTTACATATTATTGTCTATGACTACTTTTGCACTGAAAGGGCAGAGTCAAGTAGTTCTGGCAGAGATCATATTACCCACATTAAAAAAAAAAAAAGAAAAAAAAATACTATCTGGCCCTTTACTGAAAGTGTGTGCCAATCCCTGTTCCAAATGGAAGGTGGATCTTTATTCTTTCACCCAGTTGTCCAAAGCCTCCAGCTGTAGCCCCCAGCAGAGGGCCTCCCCAGCACTCTAAAATCACTAAAAGGTTCAGACACACCAAGACTTGTCCATAGGCTCTTATCTCTCATTGTGCAAATCATTTAGCCTCTCAGGGCCCTGTCTGGTCTGTGGGTGCAGTGTGAGTGGGATCTATGAGACCTTCAGCCAGTTCTTAAGCCCATTTTACATGTGAAGAACCAGAGTCTGGGAGGTGATTTCTCACTGAGGTTGAGAGGGTCAGGTGAGATGGGTCACGAAAATGTTTGTGGGATGCAGCTGTCACCCACTCATCGTCAATCTTCTTAGTTTCCTTTCCTTGTCTTTTCTCCCACCCCCAAAGCTCCCCCCCCCCCAAAACCCTTCATGTTCCATATGAGAATGCAGCCAGAAATCCCTGATGGGCTCAGGAGGTGAACGGGACGTTTCTAACAGATGCTTAGTGTCCTGGGTTAGGGTCTGGAGGTCATAGTTAGGAACACCAGATATCATTCTGGAGATCTTCACACCTCTGAAGGAGTGCCCACACCAGGTGGCCCTATTCCCCAACTCCGGGTCCTGCCTCCTTCAGCCCATGTCACCCTTGTTTAGATGATCCCCTGTCCATGCGGGCCCTCAGGGAGCATTAGCCAGGAGAGGTCTCCAGCTGAGGGTCGCCCCGCTGTCTGTGCTGGCCGTAGCTGAGGGCCTGCACTGAAATTCCAATCCAGAGATGGCTCAGGGCTGAGTGAGGAGAGAGGACTTTTGTTCTCTGGCTCAACATCTTCAATACCTGTATGGCTCCCATCGCTCATTCTGAAAAATCCAGAAGGAGTCCCTCCAAGCTTTCCTTGACCACTCAGTGGCAGGGGAATAAGGAGACACAAAATAAGTCAAGTGGGCTGAGAACCACAGAGGAGTCTGGGTGTGGGCAAAGCAGCAGGGAGAAGGCCATGTTTCATTACTGAACTATGAATCTCAGCACTCAGGATCGCAAGTAAATGAAGCTCTGCTCTGTTCTTATGGGCCCAAGAGGACTGTTACCAGCTCGTGTCCCCTCCCAGACACCGAGAAAGGCAGTGTAGCTGAGCCAAGGAAATCTATAGAAAGAGAATTGCCTCCATCAAGTTTCCCAACCTGTGGACCATGACTGGTGATGACAAAGAGAAAGGTCAGAGCCCACTGAGGATGCCCCCAAGGGCTGGCACCTGCCATCTAGACATACCTGCCAAGATGAACTCTTACAGGGCTCCTTTCCCCTGGCCCTAATCTCCGTCATGCTGACACAGGAGCCAGGGCAGTCTGGAGCCCAGGGCCACCAGACTTTTCCTTGTACTCTTTCTCCCTTCTCTCATTTATGCCCCCACCTCTTCTCTCCTACAATCAAGGCTCTTATAAACATTCCAGGCCCCCTTTTAGAAATTCAATTTTGTTCAATAATTATTGAGTACCCACCCTGAGCAAGGATGAGCAGCTCTAGTTAGAGGTGCCATCATCAACACAAATGTAAATTGTCTATAAACTAAAGACTACTCATTTATTTAAATATACCTAGTGCTTTAGTGAAAAGCTTCCTGTCCCTTTTTATATCTCACCATTCCCCATTTTCCTGATGACATACACCCTCAAGTAGGTTTAGGAAATCCCACAACCCTGAGTGCTCCCATTTAAGGTAACTTTCTCGGATCAGAAGTAGATCTCTAGTAACAGAGCCTGAGACAAGAATTCTGTTTTGGGTTTAAGGAAGTTCTCAGGAGAGAGAGGAAAGCAGATGGAATGGGGGAAGAAGGTGAGTACGAATGTGGTTCCCACGGGAACTCAGATCCGTGAATTGTACCACAGACTTAGTCCCACATGGAGGCGGGTGAGGGGTGCGGGTTTCTGCACCCCTGTGCCAGTCAGTCACTGGGTGTGACAGTGTAGCCTTCCAAGCAAGGACAGTCCTGTTTGGCCCAGGGCAAATATCCAGAGAAGGAGCTAGTTATGAGGTACTAGTGGCCGCCCTCCTGATGATTGGGTGTGGATGCCCAGCCCAGTAAAGAGGATCTGGGTGGAACACTACAGCACCCAATTGGGCTCACCCCCGAGAGAGCTCTCCGTGGAGTGACAGATCCCTGAATGGATAAGAAAGATTTTTTCATCTCAACCTCTCATTCCACAAACAAGAGAGCTATGGTACAGAAAGGGAGGGTGACTTGCCAGGGCAACTCAGCTCACCTGTGGTAGAGCTGAGGCAAGAATCTAGACTTCCTGACATGGCTTCATAGGGCGAGCACTGGCCTATTCTCGTGCCAAGAACAAAACAGTTACAGTGTTAATGAGTCAATTCTCCATAATGTCATCTAAAAGGCATCAACTGAGGGAGTGAACATAAAGCAGTCACCACCCTTTGCACACAGTATTTTAAAATTTATGGCGGTGTTGTTGTGGAAAAGTGTGTACATATCCCAAAATATGTTTTCCTCCCTGAGTAAAGGACGTTTAAAAGGAAGTGCTATATTTGTTCAAGTTTCTTGGAGAGAAACGTGATTCAAATGTAAATGGCTGTGAAGGGCAGGACTAGGACAATGGTCCAGATGTGAAAGGCAAACACAAGGGTATGCTGTGGAAAATTTTGTTCTTGAATGTTTAAGCTTTTATTTTTTTATATGGCATGACTTGAAATTTTGACCTTAATACAGAAAACTGCCATGTCAGTTTTATAATGCAAATTTAAAACAACCTATTCATGATGCCAGACTCTGTTTTCTCAAGACTGCTTTCATTTGCAGCAAATTGATACATTCATTCAACAAATAGTGACTGTATGATTTCATTTGAAACCATGTGCTGATATTTTGGAGCAAGACATTTACTCTGTCAACTTCAGGGAGAATAGGCAACGCTTTTTGTAAACCAAGTGTATCACCAAGTTTCCGATATCCGACAGACCTGATTATGAATACATGCAGTGACAGACAAGCTCAGAGTTGTCCTGGTGACCTCTGTTGCCTTTGCGTGATCTTCTCCCCTGAGTGTGGATGAGATATGTGACTCCTTTAACCAATAGAACCTGGCAAAGCTGATGAGATGTTCCCTCTCTGGTTATAGTACACAAATGTAACTTCTGTTTTGCTGGTAGATTTGATTGCCTTCTTAGCTTATAAGCTTTGATGATAGGAGTGACCATACTGGGCAGGTTTATATGGCAAAGAAATGAGGGTGGCCTTAGCTGCCAGCCACTTGGGAACAGAGGCCCTCCATCCATCAAGCTCTATGGAACTGAATCCTCCCCAAAGTAATCATGTGAGCTCGGAAAGCTGGTCCTTTCCCATTCAAGCCTTCAGATGAGGGCACCACCCTGGCAGCCATGACAGTAGACTTGGGAAGGATCCTGAGCCAGAGGACCCATGACACCATGCCTAGATTCCTGATCCACAAGCTGTGAGATAATAAATGTGTGTTGCTTTAAGCCACTAATTTTGTGGTTATTTGTTACACAGCAGTAGGTGTGCAAGGCATTTGCTGAGGAAAATGCCAACAGAAGGGAGAGAGCTAGAGGACGTAGGGTGGAGCTGACTTGTGTGAAAGGAGAGGAAAAAGAAAGAAGTTGGGCAAGAGGGTCACAGACAACAGAGCAGCTCCAGGAAAGTTTCTGGCAGTGGCCAGGGAGTGACCACTGAGGGAGACCTTCATCGGACAGGGACACCTGGCTTTTGAGCACCACTGCACTCAGTCACTGGCTGGGGCTACCTGGGATAGATGTGGCCTTGAGGGAAACGCAGATGGGTCTAAGGGGAGGCGCCTGAGGCTATAAGCTCCAGCGGCACCTTCCATGGTCACCTCACCCTTTTCTGAGAAGTGAGGCCACTTCCTGCAGCCACTCCTCTCAACTCCTCTCCATTCTTCAGCATGTGCCCAGTCACCAGCTGCAGAGTCTCAATCTCAGCACGCTGTATACACCATCACAGTGCTCCTAGGAATTTCAATTATGTACATATATACAAATCAATGCCTTTTAAGCTGCTCCCCTCCCCAACTTTAAGTGCAATGAGGTCAAGGAGTTCATTCATTCTGTTCATTTTATTCAGTTCACTGCCTGGCTCCCACAAATGCACAACACTTACTTTTGAATGAATGAATAAAGATCACAATTTGGGTGCCTGTGTGGCTCAGTTGGTTAAGTGTCTGCCTTGGGCTCAGGGCATAATCCCAGGGTCCTGGGACACAGCCTCAAATCGGGCTCCCTGTTCAACAGGGAGTCTGCTTCTCCCTTTCTCTCGGCCCCTTCCCCTCCCCCCGCTCATGCTTGCACATGCTCTTGCTCTTAAATAAATAAATAAATAAATAAATAAATAAAATCTTTTTAGAAAAGGATTCACAATTTGTTTTGGTTTTGTTTTCTCTTATAAATTGCAGATACCTGAATTTAAACCCCATTGTTTTAGAGTATTTGTTTTTTCCTAGTTTTGATTTTGTATTATTTGAGAGTCTGTCTTTTTAATTGAGGGCAAAATAATTTCATATTGCTGGTATAACAAATTACCACAAAGTCAGTGGTTGAAAATAGCACAGTTCTGGAGGTCCAGAGTCCAAAATGGGTCTCCCTGGGTAAAAATCAAGGTGTGTTCTTCCAGCTGCAGTAGGTGAGAATCCATTTCTTTGCCATTCCCAGCTTCTGGAAGCTGCCTGCTTTCCTTAACTTGGGTCACCTTTCATCATCAAAGCCAGCAATGGCTGATCAAGTCTTGCTTTCATTGCATCACGATGACCCTGACTCTTCTGCCATTGTTGCCATCCTCAAATTCTTAATATATGTTTTAATTGGAGCCTCCACATTTTCATTTTATACTGAGCCCCACAAATTACATGTCGTATTACCTGGGCTTTTGCATGTTCGAAAGTATTGTTATTTTGCTTTCACTCTTAATGATAGTAAACTGGGTATAGAATTCCAGGTTCAAAGTTTTTTTCCCTCAGAACTTCGTAGATAGCTCACACTGGAAGATGAACACCTGGGTGCCAGTCTGACTATTGAAACTGTGTGTATTATCTCCCTCTAGAAACTTGTAGAATTCTCTCTTTATTCTCAGCCAAGGATCCTTGGCATCTTTAAGAGGTTGAAATTTCACTAGGTGATGTCTACATTTCACTTTTTCCCCCCACTATTGCTTCTCACCACCTGGGGGTACCTCAAGGACATTCATGTCAAAAATGGACTATTTTCTATTTTTTATTCTCTACTAAAATAAAATTTTTTTTAGGTCTCTCTCTCTCTCTCTCTGGAATGTCAATTAGATGGAAGATAGATCTGGGAAATCCAACATTCATGTCTCTCATCAGCTGTCTCTCCTATTTTCTCTCTTTGTCAGGAGGTTTCTTTGATTTTGCCTCCCAGTTACATCTCCGGGTAAGGCTTCTTCCACTGGCCAAGAGCAGCTCTCAGGAGAAAGGTCAATGTGAACCACCAGCACCAACACCAGCAGCAGCTAATTCCAGGAAAGTCCCGTAAATACCAACAGCATCTGCTCCAAGGAGTAAACTCTCCATAAAAGAAGTGTACCTTCCCACTGTTATAAGAATTAAATAATGTTGCAAACCTCATTGCACGCAACTAGTGTTCCATTAGTGTTTTTTCTTATGAAAGATGGATAATATTTAAACATAGCTTTTTAAGGTTTTGGTTCAAATGCTTTGCCTGCTTCAGCTTTCCGGATGGCCCCCACCCCCAGGCCAGCTGCAACTCCTTTCTTTGTAGCAATGCCTTTACCTTACAGTGTAATTGACAGAAGTACACAAAGAAACAAGACTCCCAAAGGGCTATGACCCCATGGGGAAGAGTCCACCCCTGACTCACTTCCTTGACTGGAGTCTCTGAGGCATTGGGTACAGAGCTGGCCTGTACTGTTATGACATTTATTTGAGCACCTTCTATCATAGAGCAACTTGTAATCATTCTGAAAAAGGTTATTTCAGCCTTGCTAAGGTGCTGGTAGCTTTGTGAGATCTGGGTCAAAACTTAGCGAGGCAACCAAGTTATTACTTTGCCACATCTGTAGTTTCTATAAAGATCCTGTCTGCTCTACACCATGGCAGACCAACCCTATGCTATCATTTATAATATCTGGCTAACTTTGTAGAAGGAAGACTTTGAATGACAATAACTCTAAAGGGGATGAGACTACTTTGAGTCCAGTGTCCCTGCGGACCACTCATTAGCTATGTGATCTTGGGCAAGTCACTTCCTCTCTCCGAGCTTCATTTCCCTCCTTTGTAAAATGGGAATGGTTTTTGGAGATACCTTCTATGTGTGCTTTGCCCCATTCCCCACCCTGCACAACTACCTGCTATCCTTAGGATCAAAGTCAAGTGTTCCTGAGATACACAGAGTGGGGAGTAAGAATGAAATAAATATCAGCTTCTTCCTTGCTGCTCCCTGCTGCTCAGGCTGTCTCCCAGGAACCAGGAAACCCTCGCCTTCATGTGCAGTTTGGCCACCGGCAGATTACCAAGAGCACTTGGGAACTGTGGTGAGGTGGCCAGCCGCTTGAATGCTGAGAGAGGGTCTCTACACCTTCCCACACCCAGGGCTTCGTTTGCAAGCCTCAGTGGTGGCTATTGTGAGTGCTCAGGCTTTCCTCCTCATCTTCTGGGTTCTCAGCAGTGGACACCTGACTTCATGGCTGGCTCCAGTCCCCACGGGCCAAAGATTAATGAATGATGAGGTAGCTGTCAGTGCACCAACTCATACATCACAGGACTGTGATTGTCAGGATTACAGACCCTGCTTCCTCAGTGTCAGCATAGTAAATATAACCCCTTATTAGTTCAGGTCGTTATTTTCAAGCTCCTTTGTTATCAGCCATTGGACAGTGGGCATAATGGAGGGAATGTGTCAGGAGCATCACCTTTTAAGGTTTGTATGGGTTAGTTTTAGGGAATCATGGAGTTTCCATCAGCAATGCAGAAGATGAAAAGCATTCATCCCTCAAGGTTTTTGCTGATTTCCAGATGAATAAGACTTCACTAATCTTATCCTATAGTCAGATAGGGGTTCTGAGTAACGCAGAATATTGCAGTACTTTACCAACTAAAGTTGCTGGAAGCTTCCTGATTTATGAGGACTTGGCATTTCTCAAGCTTTTACCATTTTGCTTTTGTTGGCTTAGTAAAAATTTACAGCACTAGGGGTATTAGATTACAATGAACCAGCATGGCTCCAACCATAAATACGAGAAATAAATTCCAGAGAGGGCAGAGGCCTTAGGAACAGTGCACTGGGAAAGTGTTGCAAGTCTCTGGAGCCATTGGTAGGCCGGGTAAGCAAGGCCTGTGAGGCCAGTTAAAGCTAAAGATAGATGGGCCAGGGGAAAAAAATAGAAAAGCTTTAGAGAGACGAGACAGAACTGGTGGCTTCCAGACGGGATATTGACTGCAAACTATATTTGGTTTTCATCTCAGCTAAGTGTAGAGCCTCATTCTCTAAAAGCAGTGCAAATACCACACCACTCTTCCTGCCTTGGCTAATTCTTATTTACATTTTTCCAGTAAAGAGAAACATCCACAGATTGCTAGATGTGGCCACAACAGGCTGATTGTGAGTAAAGGAAGTACAGAAATAACATGTGAGTGTGTCTTACAGCAAAACAAGCCTCCACCTAGCCAAGTCTCAAGCTTGTACAAAAAGAGCCCTGGAAAACAGGAGTCCCGCTTCCAGGACAGCTGGGGAACACCCTACTGGGGCCCAGCCCACCTGCTGACAGCAGCTGTCCATGTGACAGTGTGAAGCAAATACCACACGAAAGCCCTGGACAACAAACAAAAGCAAGATGTAAAATGGAAGGGACTTGATGCTAGGAGTGGGAACAGCTTTTTCACAGCTCTTAGCCTTAAGAAGGCCATAACTCAGGGCCACAAGGTAGGGAGGAGCCCAGGGCTCTGGTAGAAAACCAGGAGTTCTTCTGGCTTCAAGAACCAGAGGACAGAGTTTGGGGCAAGCACAGCCACTGCAAAATGCGGGGAGTCCTGGAAAGGAGAGAGCCAGGCAGGGGTAACACAAAGTCTGAATATAATCTCTGCCCTGATTTCTGGCAGACTACAGCGAAGGATAAAATAATTGAACTGAGACCTCAGCTGCCACTGAGACACAGCAGTTGCAATTTGAGTCCAACCAAATTAACTGCCTGATGAACCAAACAAAAAATTGACATTTCTCTGTCAGATGTATTAAAGAGATGGGTTGGGGTGGAATGGGGGTGGGAGGGCTATTGAAAATGTAGATTCCCAGGCCCTACCCACAGATCTGCAGAATGAGAATCTCTTGGCTTTAGTGCCCCAACTCCATTTGCAACAAGCAGCCTGGATGACTCAGACACAGGAGTTTGAGACTCACTTCTTTAAGCCCCGGCAGAGTCCACACCTCATGCTCAGATTCGGCCAAAACAGGCTGCAGTATCTCTTTGGCTGTCAAGGAGATGTGTTAGCTGCCTACGTCTTTGGTGCTGGCCACATGAAGCTGAGAGGTCATTCTGAAGCATAGAGGAGATGCCTCACCCTTAAGATCATCCCTGGAAATGTTTTGCTATTGAAGAGGGCCACAGAGAGTCCCTCAGCCGCCTCCTGCGGGTTAGTGCGAGGCCTCCTTCCTCTGCCATCTTTGACTCCCCATATCCCCTCACGCGGGTAGCCCCCAACCCCACTTCACGGAAAGAAGCTCTTTCTTTTCTTTTCTTTCTTTCTTCTCCTCCCTCCCTTCCTTCCTTCCTCTCTTCCTTCCTTCCTTCGATTTTATTTGACCCAGCCAGAGAGGAAACAGAAGCAGGGAGAGTGGGAGAGGGAGAAGCAGGGAGCAGGGAGCTGAGCAGGGAGCCTGATCCAGGGCTCAGTCCCAGGACCCTGGGATCATGACCTGAGCCAAAGGCAGACACTTAAACGCCTGAGCCACCCAGGTGCCCCGAAGAAGGTTTTTCAAGTCTTGCATAGATACATGTTAAAGGTCTGCTGGTGTTTTCACAAATCAGCAGACAAATAGCAAGCTACTTGGCACGGGAAGGTGAAATATCAGTCACTGGTGTCTGGCATCCTGGTCTCCACATTTCATAGTTTCCATTGCTGTATGTTCCCATTTAAACCATTCACAGATAAAAACTAAGAAATGCCTTGTAATCAACATGACAAACACAGCAGTAATGTTTACAAGGCACTTATCCCCCCACCTGGTCATTATGACTAACATGTCTGATCTTACCAAGGAAAAAATGGGTCTGGTCATTTAGCTCTCCATACCTGTCTGCTCAAGTGTCCAGTGTCATATGATGTGGTAAACCTGACTTGGAACTCTAAGCCTTCACATCTGTCAGCCTTGACCCCTCTGTCAAGATGAATGCTTTCTTTTTAATAAAGAAAAAAGTACACATTGGTTATTTTAAATTTTCAACTAGTGGGCACTTCATGGGGAACTTTAAAGCCTTAAGTGAGCATACAGAATTTTTTTTTTTTTAAGATTTCATTCATTTATTTGAGAGAGAGAGTGAGCGAGAGAAAGAGCATGGGAGGGGAGGCAGGGCAGCAAGCAGAGGGAGAAGCAGGGCCCCCTTGCCCACTGAGCAGGGAGCCCCAACTCTGGGTTGGATCCCAGGACTCCAGGATCATGACCTGAGCCAAAGGCAGATGCTTAACCAACTGAGTCACTCAGGCACCCCCAGAATTGTTTTTAAAGATTAAAATATATAGTAGAATAAAATTCCTTACTCATTCATTTAGAAAACTACTCGCTAAGAATGGTTTTCAATTTTAAATCTGGGAGTTGATCTAATTAAGTGATCCTAAAGCCAGGCTATAGCCAGAAAACAGACAAATACATTTTAATCCCTTCTAATTTAACATAAAAATAGGAGAGAAATGGGGGTGCATAGGAGATGGGGAGAGAGAGAAAGGTAGAGCTTAACAGACATAAAGATACAGAGATATTCTAATTCAGGTGCCCCTTGTAACGAGTTTAAGCAAAATTAAACAAATGAAGAGGACAGTTTCATGTTGTGACTGTGATTCTCTTTATAACATAGACCAATTCTGACTTTATAACTCAATTTTTGATAATTAAATTACTGAGGCTTACAGTCTTCCAAACTGAACACCTGTCCCTCTTTCCCCAGCCTGAGACTGCACATCCTCACAGATAGACCCTTTAGTTATTGTCTTACATATTTGGTATTAAAAACAAACTAAGGTTTATTTTTTTCTATTTATATATTTTTACCAAAACATAATGAATGCACAGGATCCAAAATTTACAAGAACATATAAAACAGACTTACTCTTCTTCAAATCTAACCACTGCTAACAAACTCATGCACATATTTATCCTCCCCAAAATGTCCACTTATATGAGCAAGAAACTATATCTTTATGTGACTTTAGAGACACACTATTTTATAAGTATGTGTATATTTATGTGTGAAAATATATGTATGTGTGTGATATATATGTATATCTCATGTACATACTATTTTGAATTTTTTTCATTTTATTATTTTGAAAATTTTCCAGTCATTTATAGATTTAAAGATCTACCTCATATTTTTTCAGCTTCATTATTATTATTGGCATATAAATAAGTTTAAGGTATACAATGTGGGGTGCCTGGGTGGCTCAGTCATTAAGGTCTGCCTTCAGCTCAGGTCATGATCCCAGAGTCCTGGGATCGAGCCCCACTTTGGGCTTTCTGCTCAGCAGGAAGCCTACTTCTCCCTCTCCCACTCCTCCTGCTTGTGTTCCTTCTCTCACTGTGTTTCTCTGTGTCAAATAAATAAATACAATCTTTAGGGGTAAAAAATGTATACAATGTGATGATTTGATACATCTAAATATTGAGATCCACCTCATTTTTAAGGCTGCATAATATTCCAGTGTATGGATGACCTGGAATTTAATCATATATGGGGCTCCAGACTTCTAATATTACAAAGTTGCAATGAAAATCTTGTAGATGTTTTTGCACATCAGTGCTGGTGTATTTGTGAGATTGAAAACTGGAAACAAATTGCTGTGTCAGATAGCATTTATAATTTTACCATATAAATTACAGGTCAAAGGGTAATAGCTTTGGGGCGCCTGGTTGGATGAGTGGGTTAAAACATTTGCCTTCGGCTCAGGTCATGATCCCAGGGTCCTGGGATCGAGCCCCACATCAGGCTCTCTGCTCTGCAGGGAGCCTACTTCCCTTCCTCTCTGCCTGCGTCTCTACTTGTAATCTCTGTCAAATAAATAAATAAAATCTTTTAAAGAAAAAAAGGGTAATAGCTTTTACAGTCCTACCAATAGTATATGAGAGTTGTTATTCGCCCTTAGTTTTGCTAATATATCATCCCAACCATTCTCTCCTGCAGCCCCATCTTCCCTCTATCTCTGTTGGGTTATTCATCAGGTTCCCCCTCCAACTATTACCACTTGTCTGTTCTTTCTTTAAAAATGTCTCTACTGGCAGCCTCCAATCTTTCCCCATTCTCTTCCATCCTTAAATTCCTATTATGTAAATTCCTTTTTTTTTTTAAAGATTTTATTTATTCATTTGATAGAGACAGATACAGAGAGAATGGGAACACAACACAGGGGGAGTGGAAGAGGGAGAAGCAGGCTCCCTCCTGAGCAGAGAGGCCAATGCAGGGGGTGGGGGGAAAGTGGATCCCAGGACTGTGGGATCATGACCTCAGCTGAAGGTAGACGCTAGACGCTTAACGTTAATGACTGAGCCACCCAGGCACCCCTATTTTGTAAATTCTTAAGTGTGCATAAAAATAGATAATAAAACCCTACATAAGCCTCCATGTATCTGTCCCTCAGCTTCAACATAATATTTTGCTCATTTTATTTATTTCCTGCTTCTCTTTTTCCTAGAAATCCCTAAATCCCAGTCATAATTTCAACCATAAATACTTGAGTGTATCTCTAATAGATAGGGTTTTTAAAAAACCAACAAACATAGCCATACCATTATTTCACCCAATAAAATTAGTAATTCTTTAATATCACCTGACATCCAATCTATCTTAAATTTTTCTGTATCAAAAAAAGTCTAAAATGGTTTTGTTCAAATCAGGATCCAAACAAGTTCTTTAAGCTCCCCCAGTCTATAAGTCTCAACCGTCCACGGTCTTTATTTTACACCTTCAGTTGGTTGAAGAAACTGGGTTATTTGTCCTATGAAATTTCTTCTCTGAAATACACTTTCCTGTATTTGGTGCGCTGTTTAACATGTTCAGTATCCCATGTGCTTACAAGCAGATCATCAATATGGAGGGCTGATTTACATTCAGGTTCAGTTTTGTTTGTTTTGGCCAATAATTCATCAAAGTTGGTATCGGGTCCTTGATATTGCAACACATTGGAGGCATCAATCTCTGGCTGTTCCTTTTTTTAGTAACACTAGGTTTGCAGGTTATCAGTCTGAGTCATTCAACAAAATGTTTTCCATCAACTTTTCACCTAACACTTTTAGCAACCTAGATCCATTATTTCACTAGAAATGAATTTCTTAATCCTATCATTTCTCTGGCATTTAGCTAGGATTCTCAAGTGAAGAACTTTCCCTTATCGAGTTAACCTGATACAAAAAGAGGTCAGGATAAATGCTTTTTATTTTTTCGGTTAGGCATTTTCTTTTTTCTTTTTAAGGTTTATTTATTTGATTGAGAAAGAGTGAGCTCAAGCAGGGTGAGTAGCAGACAGAGGGAGAGGCAGGCTCCCAGTTGAGCAAGGAGCCTGACGTGGAGCTCAATCCCAGGACCCTGGGATCATGACCTGAGCTGAAGGCAGATGTTTAACCAACCCAAGCTACCTGAGCCACCCAGGCAACCCCTGGTCAGCCATTTTCAAAATAATGGTTTGGTGCCCTAGTAACCTCCAAAGGTGACCCAGTTTTCAACTATCATTACAACTTTGTGGATTTTTATGTATTTTGTATTTCAATCCACTTTTTTAAGATATTTTATTTATTTGAGAGAGAGACAGTGAGAGAGAGCATGAGAGGCGAGGTCAGAGGGAAAAGCAGACTCCCCATGGAGCTGGGAGCCCTATGCTGGACTGGGATTGTGACAGGAGCTGAAGGCAGTTGCTTAACCAACTGAGGCACCCAGGCGCCTCCTCCACTATCCTTTCTGATGCTCAAATTGCTCCATCTTTAAGTTGGCTCCTGGGTCCAGTAATGAACTTACTCTCCTTGCTTCCTTGCTTTCAGACCAGACACAAATGGTCCAGCCTCATCTTATCCTTTCCCTGTCCCTTTAGTGGGACAGTCTTGGTACTAGGCTGGGCCTCACCACTGGGCTGTGATTGCATCAAGAACTTTCAGTGGAAAAAAACTATGTGATCTATGTTTTCCAGAAAAAGAAAAATAAATCACAGTATTTTAATGGTATTTACAATTTTAATATACAATTGCAGGGTTTTTATTTAGGTCTTGTATCTCTTTGTGCTGAAACTCTTGGTTTGTGATTTCCCTAACATAATATATGCTCTATCATTTAAAAATATGCAGTTTCAAAATGGTAGCACCAATATCACTGTTAAAAATAAAAGTACTGAATGCAGTTTCAGATTTCTTTGTGATTCTTTCGTCTGTAGGAAATATAGGATACATTTCATTAGGAAACTGCCGACAAAATGCTTTGTTTTAAAGTCACTTGAAGAAATTCTATATGTCGTTTTACTTCCAGCTTGATACAGTTAACTTAGTTTTAAGAGGGTTTTTTCTTCTTCTTCAGTTATAGGAAACACAGAAAGGATCTAACCGTAAAAAGTATAAAACAAGATACAGATCTAGGTGCCATCACTATCCAGCTCCCTACCACCACTACAAAGGGAAGTGACCTATTAGTTCTTGGTATAACATACTTTCCATTGCATTAAAAACAAAAGAAACAGATGCATATTTGTGTTTTTTTTTTAATTTGTCCCCTCCCTTCCTACACAATAGTTAGCATACCACAGATCCCATTCTTCACTTCCTCTACTCTAGAATATAGTCTACAGCAATCGTCCTCAATTCCTGTCACAGCTGTGTAGGATTCCATTGTAGGGAGTTTGTACCACAGGCTCCTCCATCAATCCCTCAGTAGAGATTTAGGTGGCCTCCAATCTTTAGTGGTTATAGTGCTGTAATGAAGATCTTTGGGCATACACCATCTCAGATTTTTGCCAATGTGTCTCAGATAGATTCTTAGGAGTGAGACTGCCCAGATAAAGAACAAACTCCTATTTAATTTTACTAGTTATTAACAAATTCCATCCACAGGAATTTATACTTTTCAGAGTGCCTATTCCACTGTGTCAGCAACATTGTATTGTGTAACTTGGATTTTCCCCACCTGATTAGGTAAGAAATGGTGATGTCTTGGTAGTTTAAATTCGCCCTTCCCTTAGTAGGCACACCCTCCTGTGTTAAAGGGCATTTGCATTTTATTTTCTGCGAACTATCTGTTCATATCTTTTTGCCTATTTTTCTTGCAGTTTCGGAAACAGACATCACACTAAGGACCTCATGAACCCAAAATAGCCCCTGTATGGAGGTCAGCGCAGTGAAGAGCAGCCTCCCCTGCCAAAGCCAACAAGCGTTACTGCATACCCACCCACTGGATCCATGGTCCTATGGTAACTAGTATAAACTGACTGGGCTATACCAAAAACTCAAGAAAATATACAGCAGCTGACTTGTTTAACTATCACAGTAAAATTTATTCTGTAAAATAAAGTTGAAGTACGGTATGTACAATTTAGCAAAGATCAAATACTATAATAGAATTTTTTAGGGAAACATTTAGCACCCCCTGTATTTTTAGGAATTTAAGGATTGTGACCTTCTCAGCTAGCTCAACATTCACAAATTACATATTCTATAACCCAAGGGAAAATTTAACTTTTAAAATGAATTATGACAATATTTCTTAAACATAGTTGGTAGGAAAGTAAGTTCCACTTGACATTTGGGTACAATTTTCCTGAATCACTTCGCACATCTGTGGTCAGAAACTCCATTTACTAAGTGAACTAGTAACTTCCTTCCAAGAGCTGAGACCAAGTTTCCTTTGCAGAAACTTTCCTGTACAAGTGAAAACTGTCACCCAATTAAGAGAGACTGGAGAGTGTGTCAAAAATACAAAAATATTACCCAAATTATTTGTACCACTTGAAGGCTTGTAGCTAGCCCTCTAAGATACTAAATAAAAAGTACAGGCTAGGGCGCCTGGGTGGCTCAGTGGGTTAGGCCACTGCCTTCGGCTCAGGTCGTGATCTCAGGGTCCTGGGATCGAGTCCCGCATCGGGCTCTCTGCTCGGCAGGGAGCCTGCTTCCTCCTCCTCTCTCTCTGCCTGCCTCTCTGCCTGCTTGTGATCTCTCTCTGCCAAATAAATAAATAAAATCTTTAAAAAAAAAAAAAAAAAAAAGTACAGGCTACTTTTGTTTGTTAGGTAGAGGAATATGAACCTGTCTTGGCACTCATGTTACCTTTTGCAGTAACCTAGTTAAGGTGCCAAGTGAGACAGACTGTTCACTGGGAAGCTGTTGTGCTTCAGTATAATTTGCCTATTCCTTTGTAGGGAAGACAATGTCGATGTTTATGGCAGTTAATCCACAGTGATACAACCTTACATTTCCTAACTACAGATTTCCTAATTAACCATTTAAAACACCAACAATCAAAACCACTCAACCTTTATTTGCATATAAACAGTTCACTCTTTTTATTTACATAACCACCTTTCTCCTAGACAAGCAATGTTAGCCAACATAAGGCAAAGATGCCTTGTTGATGACAATCCTATTCAATTTTCTTTTTTGGAGGGTCTTCTCAGCAGCCAGTTATCACATGGCAATTTTCACAGTTTCCAAGAAGTTTTCTTCATTTTAAAACATGAAAGTGTTACACCTGATGGTAGTTATTGTCAAATAGTTCAATCAACCTTATATAGCTTTTATAATATAACTTCAAGTATGTGTATTATTTAACCAACACAAACCTCAAAAACAAAAACCAAACAACCAAACACTATCCCATTTCTGGTGCCATGAGACATAAGAGCACCACCTATTTTTCTGTTTTAGTGGTTAAAAATGGAATCCAGTTTTAGCACCCATCTACAGGAGTCAGAGGTTAATGACAATATATGATTGGCTTACTGGAAGGTAGCAGTTTTAATATCCCCTCAGAAGGTCATTTGTTTCTTATGCTGCATCCTGGCTCATGGAAAAGAACAGTATTAATGGGGAGGGATGGGAAATGACACACTTCTAGTTAAGGCTGTTTAGTACTTAAATCACTTAAAAACTAATGTCATATTTCCCTGAAGTATAGAATTATATCACATATAAAATATCTTAAGGAATTATGTGGTTGCAGATACATCAGTATAGACCACACTTAAAATGTTAAATGTGGCTTAAATATAGAACAGAGGAAAATCAGAAAAATTAATACTAGTGATCGAAGTCCCATCTTTTTAGCCAAAACAGTATTTCATTACTCCATTTCAAAAATGAAGTGAAAGATTCTAAACAAGTGATAACTCTTCACATTAAAAACACACAAAACTGCAATTAACTATATCAGTTATTAGACATGGTAAATAGAAGCAAAGAAAATAAAGTGCACCATTACAATATATAAAATTATAGACCCAGTAATCACCTTTTAAACTTGGTAATATAGACTGAAATATAAAAAGTACCTGTCAAAGCAAAGTTAGATAGAAATGAAAAAAAATTCAGTTGAAAAATTATAATTTTTCAGTAGAGCAGAGGGGCAAATAACCTTTTATTAAAGCTATTAGATTTGTAGACTCTTGAATATTTCGATTTTGCATAGGAGAAAGGAAAGCCATTCTTCTAGAAGGCACTAACTGGTTTAAATGTGCAAGCAACTTCATAAAGAAAATATGTGCGAAGTATAGTCAAGAAGACTGCTGGTTTTGTTGTTTTATTCCCTACTCTGCATGGGAGACTGCACAGTATTGCTGAGGAACTCTATCAGTCAGCAGGCTCTCCCATATCCTCTTCGGTGTTCTCAGTCCACAGTGTCACAGATCTCCTTTACTTTCTGGTTGAAGTCTTCTGGTTGATCTGCATACACATAATGCCCTGCTCCAAGAATGGCCTGAGAAAGGAAAAGGAGTCCAAAGGTCAGTGAGCAAAAGCACTTAATAAAACACATAAGCAAAGACATTTAGCAATGAAAGAGAGAACAGCTACACAGAAATAAAACATAAAAGAATGAGCAATTTCCATGTATTTCCATCAAATACACAATCTGAGAAAAGAAAAATCTATTGGACCTTACTAAAATTTTATATGCAAAAAAAAATTCCAAACTGACCACTAATGACGGGGCCAGCAAATCAAAATGAATGAAGTGAGAACATGCTGCCTTGTGAGGTGGGAGTTGGATAGGTGCCACGGGCATGTCTCACTCCCACCTTGGAGATACCACGGCTCTAAGGACAGGCACAGCCAGTCTGGACATGAAAACCTGTGTGGGTCAAACCCTGTCCCTCATCACAAGTGACAAAAGGTCCTGATGGAAGCTGGAAGTCTAGCTCAGATCTGAAAGCATGTGAAAGTGAAACCTCACTGAAAGCAAACATAACACAGCAGGATTCACCTACAACGGAAAGCCCAAACTAAGCCACACACTTACTATTGTCTTCACATATGAATGTGGTCGTAAAGACTGGATGCTGTTGCCAGAATTGCCGTCTATGCAGGATCGGGCGCCATAGATCACCGAAACTGGAATGTCAGGGTGCATTTTACCAATTCGCTGGAGCATTGGCCTTTTTGCCCATCCATAAGGAATAGTCATATTTTTGAATGCTGTCTCACCACTTAAAGAAAAGGAAAACAACACACATATGACTTTGAGGGATGAGTATGAACTGCACCCCCACCCCCATGAAAAACACTCATGTTTAGCTTCTCCCCCATTTAGGAAAAACCTCAGTCTGAATAGAAAATAATATACTAGGAAGTATAAGAAACAACTCCCACAGAAGATACATGCTTTTGTTTGATAAACAAAGATTCTGAACTCTAGTGGATTAAAAGTCACCCTCTTCTAAATCAAACATGCAACCCTATCATTAAACTGCCTGTGGGGAGAGCTAAAAAAAATTTTTTTTCCTACTGTAACTTGTTTCAAATGTAGAAGGTAACTTTTCAACATGTGCATGGCACCAGGTTTTTACCTGTTATAGTTAAAAAACCAGTACCAAAATAAGAAATGTGGAATGTGTATTTATATTTTTAATTTTCTACATAGAAAGACATTTAATGTTTAAAAAAACCTTTCTACCTAGGGAGAGACTATGTCTCCTGGAGCTAACCCATTCTTAGAGACAGCAAAAGATTCAACTAGGAACATGCCTGTCGTGTGCCAACTAACCAATCCTGAGCCATGCCTCTTCTGTACTGCCCACACATCCAGGAGGGATTTCCTCTGCCTTAACCAGCCCAGGGCCAGGCACCAGGCAATGAGACCACCTCTATCTCCTAGAGCCCACTGCAATGATTCACCTACCCCATCCTAAACTGTCTGCTACACCCCTCCTTGCCTTTCCTGAAGAACCCAATGAAAGTTCTGGCCTCAACTTTCCCTTTTACTGTTTTCTGCCACCTGACCAAAATCTGCTGCTTCCCTGAAACCCTCATGGCATTAAGTGACACTCCCCTCCCCCCGCCCAGGACCCGTGAGTATAATAAATTTGCTTTCTTGAGCCTTTGTATCTTTTTCCTTTGCCCACACTTGACTGATCATCACATGAAAGAGCACACAGCACTTTGCAAACTCCCAGGATAGAGTTGCTGTCACTTCTGTTTCCTTGCAGTACTAGGCACAACTCTGAACTGTCTGTTATGAAGAATTCAAGTTCTACCACAAGAAAGACAACAAACCAGCACTACACAGACACACATAATCCTGAAATGTAAGTGAATAAAGTATGAAGCCCAAGCAGTAAACCAGATGATGTACCTGGAGCTCAGCACTAAAAACTGTTGGAACAAGTCAGTAGCGTGTGAAGTCCTTATCCACCAGATCCAATGGCCTAGTGAGCCACAAAATGTCAGTCTCTTCAGGACCCCAAAACCTCTCCAAGCTTCCTTCACTCTTGGCGGAGAACCTCTAACCTGCTTTATTAAAAAGACTAAGGCAATCGTTCTACCACAACAGCTGCCACCGCCTCGACCCTTTAATAAAGCAGGTGTGCATGTCCTATGCCAAAACTGAGGGAGGCTGGCTCTTCACCTAGCCTCTCCACCTTGTACCCGAGCCTCCACTTGGAAAGGCTGAGGTACCACTTCCAGGTCCTGGAAGTATGGCCCATGGCCCACCTACACTAGAGTCATCTAAAGCATTAAAATCATAATCTGAAGCATAAAAATCAGCCCAGGATCACCGAATCAGTCTCAGAACAGGGCTTGGGAATCACATATTTGACAACCCCAGCAATCCTGGTACATCATGAAGCAATGAGAAATGGAACTCTCCTCTGCCTACACTGTGCCTGACCCTCTCCCTAGCAACTCCAGGGTCTTGTCTTCCAGGCTCCTTCTAGGTCCCCACTATCTTCAGGCTGTTTTCTCCACTGTTGTCTTATATCTAATGTCCATAAGTCATATATTTTAAAAAATAGGAATCACCTCTCTCTGTTTGGCCCTCCCTCTCCCTGTGGCTATCATGTTCACAGGCTCTTCCTCCTTCTTTCTCCCCTCTTCTAATCACTGTCAAAATACCTGCAAAACCCTCCTCCCAGTCTTCAGCCTCACTTACTCTTCACCCATGTAGCTGTGTTTGTCATGCTGATCCAGGATCATTAAAAAGTGCTCACCAAAAGAGGAGGGCAGTCATCATGTGAACTGGAACCATGCTGACTGGCATCTCCCATGCACTTGGGGAGACTTAATACCCTTTCGAACAGCAAAAGTTTAAGAGATCCACGGTACAGGAAACATCGACTTTTGCACTTCAGTCGCCCTTTTTTGGTAAAGTATGCATACTCAATTTGGAAATGCTTGAAATTCTTCTTTTCCTCTCAACTCCAGCTACCTCCTAGAGGTACCTAGGACCAAAGCTTCCTTAACTTAACCATAAGCACTTTGGCGGAAGACATCCTGCTTAGTCTCTCATTGGCATCCAGTACAGTGTTTTACATACTAGGCACTCCATGCATAAATAAGTAAATTAGAAGTATTAGTCAGTTAACTACTGATAAAAATCTCCTAGAGTCCTCCCATGTTTTCAAAGAAGAAAAGTATAAAACATCAACATAGTAAATTCAGAATCCTCACCCTTACCTTGGAGTCTGCACATTACAGTGGTAGATGTACTCTGTCACCGTGTCATCTTCAAACATTGACGAATACTTCCGTTTGAAATCAGGCCTTAAACGCTGCACTAGACTTAAACCTAAGTAAGAGGAAACAAATGTTTTAAATTATAGTTAAATGACAGACTAATAGAGAAAGGTTTTGTGTTTGCTTATAGAATGTATGTTATATGCATACAAATCTACACATATTCAAGTGTATACTTTAGGTAGAAAAGAGCACATTCTGCAGTCATCATGTGAACTGGAACCATGCTGACTGGCATCTCCCATGCACTTGGGGAGACTTAATACCCTTTCGAACAGCAAAAGTTTCTAAGAAGATCCACGGTACAGGAAACATCTACTTTTCAACTTCAGTCACCCTCAAGTTCTTCAAGTTCCCTAAGAATTAAAATAAGAGATAAGGAGTATTCCATATTGCCTTACAGAAGTGCTTCAGGAGCCCAAAACACACAAGTTAATTTTCTAAAACTTGTTTTTGTAGGAAAATAAATTCTATTAAACATGGCAGGCGAGTAGAGCAGCTCAAGTTCACTTTTTAATTTGTATTTCTCCCATACTTATAACACATTAATATCCAAATGAAGCAAACTGGAATATACAAGTCTTTCTGTGCAAAAATAAATCCAGGGTTTCTGCTTGGGACATTGCCAATTCTCCCAGCTAAGGACGTCCACCCCTGAGGTGAGAGATAGGGACATCCTTTCCCCAGAGGAAAAAGGATGAAGAGTAGAAGCCTCCATCTGGTCATTATTTTCCCTCCTGGGGCCCCAGGGGCTAGTCAGTTTCCCTTTCTGCTATCACTGCCCATTATTCTAGCAAAGTCTTACTTCTTTCCTGGCTCTCTTTCCTGCCTCTGAAGGAACTGTACAGCTCCACAGAAAATTCTTATGACGTGGTTGATTTTCTAAATCATGTCCCACCCTGACAACACACAAGCAGTAGTGGGAGACAAGGCATGGCATGAGAGGGCCCTTCATAGGCATCCTCCCTCCCTTGTCTCCTAGTTTCTTTTCATACTTTACTCTTCCCATAATTGCTCCCTGTGTAACTGTAATCAAGCACAATTCATTTATATTTCAGGACTGCACAGACTAAATGAAGTTCTTAAATAGTCCATCAAAGGAGGACCAAGTACCTGAGAGAAGTGACTCTACTCAGGAGGGGTGAGTGGTTGAGGGTGGGAAAGAACGGCTATCTGTCAGAGCACTGAAGGAGTGTGGTGTGGTCGCCCATCCAATCCCTGTGCAGTCCCATGGCTCTCCTTATCCCAGATGGAGGCAGTAGGACAGAATAGCCAGAGGAGACCATTTTCCATTCATTCCTTTCTTCTTGCTCAGAGTGCTGCTTTGTGGGATGGGGCTTCCTGCCATAGCAGCCATCAAACACCATGAGGAAAAAGGTCAAGAGAATCACAGTTGCAGGTCCAAACCCCAATGTCAATGAGCCAGCTACTAGAACAAATACTAAAACCACCTGCCTCCATCCTGCTTGTTAAGGCAATAATGAAAGGCCCTATGGTTTAAACCACTTACGTGTTCAGCTACTTGAAGTTAAAAGGACTCACTGATACAAGTTATAAGAGGGACAGTGGAGGTCCAGACCACCATCACTGGTAACAATGAGGGAAAGGAGAGTCCCTGGGCTTTGGCATGGAAACAGAGCAGCTGAGAGTCAAATGAAATTAAATCAGACACTAAACACTGGTACTTCAAAATGTGACCAGAAACACAAATCAGGAGTCCCCAAAATCTCTGTGGAAAAGGATGATTTTATCTTCTTAACACTCTGACATTATGGGGCAAGAAGGGAATCTGATCATGTGATCATACCTGTTATCTCCACAGGCAATCATGTCAGGCTCTGTGATCTGCCAGCTGGGTATCATCAACTAGCCAAAGGCTCTCTAATGTCACCAACAGGTCAACATGCAGCACTTCTCCCCATGCCCTGGGTTGACTAACCCCAGGGCTGCATTTCCTACCTTCTCAGTTTTGCCAATTACCTATAATATTTACAACATAAAGACTCCTCTTTGAGATGATCCTGGTTTCATTATTTTTATGAATGGGCTGATATTTTTTAGGGGAGGAAAAAAAGTAATTCAGTAATTCAGAGGAGGAGGAGAAAAAGATTCAGCTTGTTTTTTAAGATTTTGACTAACAATGGTGATCAGTATATACTCCTCTACTGCCAATCTGTAAACATTTTGCCTTTCTAGGACACAAATATAAGCACTCACCAAAGGGTCCTGCAATCCTGAGGCCAGCTAAAGGATTAAAGGGAGTCAGTGCCGCTCCCAAGGCTCTGATCCACACTGGGATTGGTCTGTCTTGATCAGCAAGGTCTGGTCGCTCAGGAAAACCCCAAGGCTCCACCAAAATGAGATGATTAACCCTGTTGGAGGAAGAACATATACATAATTTCATTTGGCAAACTCATCCTAGGACTCTAAAGAATTAACATGATTTATAGAGCAAAGGTAGAAAAAAAACGCCTTCCAAAATTTCACATTAAAGAGAAGATCAGTGGCTGACCAGTTATATCATGTTATTACATGTAAACTTTCAGATTTGGTAGGACTTGAGAGGTGGATGGTAGGAGGAGAGCTTCATTTTTCACATATGCAAATGTGGATAAAAAAGGGTATGTGGAAGGGCACATAACTGTGTGGCTACTCTTGAGGAATGGTATTCATTGTTGAAGCCACCCCCGGCAGATGATACAGATCACTGACAACTCAAAAAAGCCCAGTGTCTCCATGCAGCACAAGGTTGACACTGCAGAAATGACTGAAGAGTAATATCACACTTATAAAATAGCTTTAGACACCAACAACAGTTCTCTCCTGTAAGCCAATCATTCTAAAAACGTTAGGCATTAGCACTTTAGGTGGGTTCAAAAGGACTTTTAAGGGAACTTTTCACAAACACAGAGCTAATGTATAATGTGGCAGAAATTTCTCCTAGTTCGGTGAACATGAGCACATGGGTAGGGCTACCCAGAGTATCATGATATACTGACCTCAGATTCTATTCCTAACCCTTTGTTAATTTTCTTCTTTACTGACCAAAGACATAGAAAATTTTCAGCGAAATCTCATATAAAATTGTTTTGTATCACTAATAGTTCTAATTTTTCCATCTTCTGAAAACCTCTTCCTGCTAAGGGAAAACCAAAACTATCAGCAATACTTCCATGTGCCTGCATCACGGTATTTATGTCATTACGATTCTAAATAAAGCATAAAGGTCTTCATGACACAAATGATATTCAACTATAACCAAAACAGCCATCAAATGCCAGAAAAAACTTTCCAAGGATGAACGGACAGTGCTTTCCAAAGTCATAACTGAAACCAGAACATGGGCACAGACGGCTATTATTCCCAAAACAAAATGTTTTATTATTTTTGCCACCACAGACAAAGATGAGTTAGTAATGAGTCCTTCGCTTTGACTGCATTTTCTCAAACAGAAAGCTTTAGAGCATGGACCTAGTGCACAGAGCTCCAAGGGCCCTTGGAGCTCAGCCCAATCTTTCATCTCGTAGATGAGAAGGAAGGCTGAGATGCTCTATGTGATCTGCTCCAAGACATGCAGAAGTAGGGAGTCCCCAAAATCTCTGACTCCCGTATACTAACTGATGCCAACAAGTCACTGGGTAGAAGGCTCTATCCCAAGAATAGACCAAGCAACACAAGATAACCTATCAGTAACGGTAAAGCTTAACTTTTATCAACTCTAGGCCAGTCCTAACCCTACTCAAGATTTCAAAGCATCTGTAGAATGTAACTACCAATCTGTGTGGAGATATGTGATAAGTGAGATTCCCATATACTTAAGAGCGTCTTCACTCTTAAAAGTTTTAGGAGAATATTTTCTAATAGTGCATGGGAAGGGGGATGGAAAGGAGTTTATTTTTTAATGGCAGAGACTAACTGATAATGAATTCTCCCTAAATTCCTGTTACCACAGTCTACAGTGAGATCTGGAGGAGGGGAAGGGGAAGGGAAAGCACGCCAGAAGTCTGGGTGGAATTAATGAAACAGTCACCTAGTTGAAAGCAGCAAAGATTTCTGATATATCTAAACATACTTTACCCTGAAAGATAATTAAATTTTGTTACAAATTTATTTTGATATCCAGCTCAGTTTGCTCTCAGCTCTTATCTGCTTATCAAAGAAGGGAGAGGACAAAGGAAACATGAAGGAGGTTAAGTCTCATCTATCTCTAGCTAAGTGATTGTTGGTTCCACCTTCGTTTTAGCTTGCCTTGTTTGATATGGATCTTCAAAATAGTGCCCCTAGATGAAAATACCAGTTTAACAAATCATGCAAAGTTTATATAGTAAATATTACTTTAAAAAAAAATTTTTTTTAAAGATTTATTTGACACAGAGAGAGTAGGCAGAAAGGCAGGCAGAGAGAGAGGAGGAAGCAGGCTCCCTGCTGAGCAGAGAGTCTGATGCAGGCTCAATCCCAGGACCCTGGGATCATGACCCAAGCTGAAGGCAGAGGCTTTAACCCACCGAGCCACCCAGGACCCTGGGATCATGACCCGAGCTGAAGGCAGAGGCTTTAACCCACTGAGCCACCCAGGTGCCCTAAGAAAATGCCTTTTTTTTTTAAAAGGAAGTGAACTGACCCAACAATTTCTCGATCTGTCTTCAGCTTAGCATGGTGCTTAGTACATAGTAGGTGTTCAGTAAACATATGGAGTATTGTGTTTTTCCCAGGTTTCCTTTCAGTCCCTGTCTATAAGAATATACAAATTTTATAAACTATATCCATAGGGGCGCCTGGGTGGCTCAGTGGGTTAAGCATCTGACTTCAGCTCAGGTCATGATTTCAGGGTCCTGGAATCCAGCCTCATGTTGTGCTCCTCACTCAATGGGGAGTCTGCTTGTCCCCTGCTCATATTCTCTCTGTCAAATTAAAAAACAAAAACAAAAACAAAAACCCAAAACTACATTCATAGAATAATCTAGGATTTAGTCCAATCTGGATTTTTCTGGTCCCCAGATGACATTATAACACCATTATTTCTTATAGGAATCTTGCAGGTCACTACCTACTAGTGGGTAGGAAAATTTACTCAGAGTCAGTCTGCAGTCTTTTTAGTTGTATAATTTGAAACAGAAAAGTATGTAACAAGCCTTCCATGACACTTTTATTTCAGACACACACATATATAATTCTTATTGAGGGGTTATAGTCTAAAAAGTCTGAAAATACTTTTTTAAAAGCTCTGCAAAATTTTCTAAACTGGAATTATAAATCATTTGCATCATTACATGTAAAAGACCTCAGAAAATAACTGTTGCTTATTTTGGTTTTAAGACTCATTAAAAAGATAGACCATATGAGCACTTAGGTTGTGGCTACTGAATAATAAATATCTAGTAAATGTTAGCTAGTTATACTAGCAAAACTAGGAAGACTACCAGAGAAGACTTTTTTCAGAGAGCATGGGAAGACTCACATGGAGCTGGAACCATGTGAGCAGTGAGTAATTTAATTTTTATTCTTCAGGAAAGCCTGATCATAGGTTTTGGCTCACAGGTTATAATGTTGCACCAGACCAAGTTCTCAGGCTATCTTCTCACCAACTCTTCTAGTGAAAAGATTATCTCCTCATCTGATATAATTTAATTTGTTTTAATGTACATCTAAACAATTATAGTAATCTAGATCTAACCCTCTAATATTCCATAGCAGGTAGCCTGATGGGATTGTTAGTTCATACCCAGGGGTAAGGAAGGGTCTAGCCAGACAGCACACTTGAGTCATCCTATCAGACATCTTTGTCAAGAAACACGAGACTGATTCAAACTACAAAGGGGCACGTGGGTAGCTCAGTGACTTAAAGACTCTGCCTTCAGCTCAGGTCATGATTCCAGGGTCCTGGGATAGAGCCCCACATTGGGCTCTCTGCTCAGCAGGGAGCCTGCTTCCTCCTCTGTCTCTGCCTGCCTCTCTGCCTACTTGTGATAAATAAAATATTTTTTAAAAATCCAACTACAGGAAAAACAAAGAATTGGCAGAGCAGAAAAAAGAGAAGCTCATCAGCTTCTAAACACTTAAAGAGGCATTCCTCTTCAGGTTAGTCATCAGAGCAAGTCTTGAATTTAAAGATGGTGAGCGGTGAGCAGATTACAGCCTAAAGGGCAAAGCAGTGGCTAACATCTGCTCCAAAATGCAGGGATAACTGAGTCTGAATGCTAACAAGCATATATTATATAAACCTGACTTTCATGAGCTTTAAAGTCAGGCACCAGGCAGAAATAATACAACAAGAACACTCAGGCTCAGATCCAAAATGCACACGAGAATCTATAGGACACACTTACACAACAAGGAAAGGAACGAGGAGAAGGAACAGGAAGAACTCTAGTCAGAGTACAGGCAAGGCATTCTCAAAATAAAGTTAGCCCCAGGTATTTCCCATTGGCTCTGAGCCTCTGGGGGGAGAATGCAGCAGGCCCAGAAAACAAACAAAAGATCAACTTCAGGTCAACTACAGCAGCCTTTCTTCCAGAGGGAGGAGGACAGGAAACACTCAGCCCACTCTGTACAGTCAGGAAATAGAGCCAGGCAAGGCTGCAAGGTCTGATGATCTCAAAGTCATTTTGTGCAGAAGTAAAGACCAGTTTGTAACCCTTCTATTGTATCTATTCTCTTTGCTAAACACTTTCTAAGTTAATAAAAGTTACTATAGTCTCCTTTTCCTTAGTTTATAACACGGTGTTTATGGTGTCCTGAGCAGCAGGGGCCAGAAGGAAAGGAAAATTAGCAGCACAAAGTAGTGCACACACCAAAGAAAGGAGATAGCATATTGGGCTATTCTATTGGTTTGGTCTACTCTCTCCCCAGGCCCACATTAAGGGACCAGACATGAAGGGATCAGGCAGAATGGCAGCCCACAACACCTCACACCACGAGTGGCCCTGCTGCTTGGACACAGCACATTAATTCATAAGTGAAACTACAATGGCATCTCTATTATACATCACAGTAAGAGAACTGAGATGAACAAAGGTCATTTGAAGGGATGGAACATGGGAATCAGGCTGGGGCCCAACCTACAAACCAGTTCCTAACTTCTCTGCTCACCAGCCACATGGCCTTTCCTGAATGGCTCAGATGTCTACACAGCAATTTCTGTCCCCATTGCATAGAATGTTCTCCTGCTACTTCCCTTTGATACTCAACTTCAGCTTACATGGCACTTCTTTAAGGTACCACATTGAGCCAGGTTCTCATCAAGAGTTCTCACAGACCTGTCCACTCCCCTTCACAACCCTCAACAGCTTCCTACTCTTCGGGTGGTTAAGTTGTGTCTCTTCCCCAGCATACCTTAAGCCTTCTAAACACAAACAGTCACTCGACATTCTTTAAACACAACCGACCTACAGGAATATAATGTTAATGTTAGAGGATTTTAGTCATCACCAATATTTCAATGGAGGAATTATCCAGTTGCTTTTACATAAAGCATCACAGTTGCTGAATGATCAGTTTCCAACCATATCAAGAATCAGGAAAATATGTGACTACTGCCACAAGTTACGCCATAAAACCACTTCTGTGGATAGAGGCATTCTGCTGCTCATAAAGATGAAGCACCCAGGCTGACCTAATGTACCAAAAATTAGGGGAAAAAAAGATTACCCATTCTCTAGCAAAGAATGCTTCCTAAACAAGCATATTAATCTAGTAAACTAGGCACTTTCATTCTTCTCCTCAAACTGTCCTATAAAAATAAACAAGGAAAAGGGGCACTTGGGTGGCTTAGTTGGTTAAGCCTCTGACTCTTTGGCTCAGGTCATGATCTCAGGGTTGTGGGATCAACCCTGGTGTCAGGCTCTGCACTCAGTTGGGAGTGTACTTGACAGTCTCTCTCCCTATCCCTTTGCCTCCCCTCACTCCTGTGCACTCTCATACTTTCTCTCTCTCTCAAATAAATAAATCTTAAAAAAAAAAAAATCAAAAAAACAAAAACAACAACAACAACAAGGAATAAAAGAATGGGGCTGCCCATAAAATGAGGACAGAAATAGCTCTGGACTAAGTAAAAAAAAAAAGTTTTGTGGGGCACCTGGGTGGTTCAGTGGGTTAAAGCCCAGTCTGTCTTCAGCTCAGGTCATGATCTCGGGGTGCTGGGATCCAGCCCCCCATCAGGCTCTCTGCTCAGCAGGGAGCCTGCTTCCTTTCCTCTCTCTCTGTCTGCCTCTCTGCCTACTTGTGATCTCTGTCAAATGAATAAATAAAATCTTTAAGAAAAAAAAAAACTTGTGTGGGGTTTTTTTTTCCCTGCATGCATAGAAACAGTAATTAAGTAGAATTAAAGAATTAAGGAGAAATTGTTTTACTTCAGAAAGAAAAATAAAAGGAAAGAATATATTTGATATACCTGAGGAGGCAAAGAATGAAGTAGCTCTCTTAAAGTCCATTAGGAGAAAAAAAGAGACAAGGAAAAAGGCACAGTGAGTGAAGGAAATTAAATGAATCTCATTTGGGCTCCTGGGTGGCTCAGGGGGTTAAAGCCTCTGCCTTCGGCTCAGGTCATGATCCCGGGGTCCTGGGATCGAGCCCCATATCGACCTCTTGCTCAGCGGGGAGCCTGCTTCCTCCTCTCTCTCTCTCTGCCTGCCTCTCTGCCTACTTGTGATCTCTGTCAAATAAATAAATAAAATCTTTGAAAAAAAAATAAAATAAGAAAAAATAAATGAATCTCATTTGATCTCTAGTAGACCATTTCCTCCCTCTTCTCATCCTTCTCCCTGCAAAATCTTTCAGAAAAGCAGAGATTTACTTTAATCTCATGACAGCACAATAAAAATGTGCCAGTGGGGAAGGCTATGCACATGTAGAGGCAGGAATTATTTGGGAAACGTCTGTACCTCCCTCTAAATTTTGTTGTAAACTTAACACTGCTCTTTAAAAAAAAAAAAAAAAAAAAAGTCTTTTTAGAAAAGCTGGATCACAGCAATTGCACTACTGGGTATTTACCCTAAAGATACAAACATAGTGATCCGAAGGGGCATGTGCACCCAAATGTTTATAGCAGCAATGTCCACAATAGCCAAACTATGGAAAGAACCTAGATGTCCATCAACAGATGAATGGATAAAGAAGATGTGTATATATACACAATGGAATACTATGCAGCCATCAAAAGAAATGAAATCTTGCCATTTGCGACAACATGGATGGAACTAGAGCATATCATGCTTAGCAAAATAAGTCAAGTGGAGAAAGACAACTATCATATGATCTCCGATATGAGGAAGTGGTAATGCAACATGGGGGCTTAAGGGGGTAGGAGAAAAATAAATGAAACAAGATGGGATTGGGAGGGAGACAAACCATAAGTGGCTCTTAATCTCACAAAACAAACTGAGGGTTGCTGGGGGATGGGGGTTGGCAGAAGGGGGGTGGGGTTATGGATATTGGGGAGGGTATGTGCTTTGGTGAGTGCTATGAAGTGTGTAAACCTGGCGATTCACAGACCTGTACCCCTGGGGATAAAAATATATTATATGTTTATAAAAAATTAAAAATTTTTAAAAAATAAATAAAATAAAATTTTTAAAAAAGTGAAATTACCAACAAAAAGCACAGAAAAAAAGAAAGAAAGAAAAGCTGGATCAAGTGAGTTAGGTAAGAGACATTTAGAGCACATAGCTCCATCCTCAGTTAATATTATCAAAAGATAAACTAGGCATACTGAAAATTTTAAGAGTATATTTGAGCAAAAATCAATTTGAATATAGCAATGCCATACCTGAGTGGTTGGATGTGCTCCACTAAGAAGTGCAGAATAAAGACTTACATAGAAAAGGTGTGGAAGCAAAGAAACTATCTGATTGGCTTAAAGCCCAGTAGGCTATTTGTGATTGGTTGTTCCTAGGTTTTAATTTCATAACCTTGGGCTCCATTGCTCAGTGGTTAGAGCACTGGTCTTGTAATTTCATAACCTTGAAGTACTTACAGGCTTAGATTTTGGTTTGCTTATAGAGCCACCTCAGTCTGATGGCTTCCTTGTTTCATTCATTTAACACTAGGCACGTACTATGTGCCAACCACAGTCATCTGACTGAATTTCACTCAGGATTTGGGATCTTGAAAATCCAGAGAATCTCACTATTTTGAAACAAACTTGTGTTTAATAATGTAAGTTATGGGGGTGCCTGGGTGGCTCAGAGGGTTAAGGCCTCTGCCTTCGGCTCGCGTCATGGTCCCAGGGTCCTGGGATTGAGCCCCACGTCTGGCTCTCTGCTCAGTGGGGAGCCTGCTTCCTCCTCTCTCTCTCTCCCTGCCTGCCTCTCTGCCTATTTGTGATCTCTGTCTGTCAAATAAATAAATTAAATCTTAAGGAATGAAATTAAAAATAATAATAATATAAGTTATGCAGTAAAGAACACAGGCTTCAATTCAATATCCACCACAATCTATATAGTTCTTCAAAAAATTCAGCCAATTTAAACATGCTAATTATTTCAAGCATTCTCATATTTATCTATTTACTAATACTTAGTGATTCTTGTTCCCGATATAGTACTTTAGTTTTATTTCCTAGCATTAGGTACAAGCATTCAAAAACCATTTTCTAAAATGTAGTAATCCCAATGCAGGGATCATTGGCTTTGCTTTAGACACCTGTTCTGCCCACCATGTTGTTCAAACTATTTTACTATTCTCTTTCATAGATTATTTCAAAGTGTTTCATTCTCTTCTGAATCACTGATTTCTTCAGAGCACTTCATAACTGCAAATGAAAACTTCACCAACTGACAATAAATAGCCATGAAAGGTCAGGATTCTAAGACTTAGGGGTTTCATGGCCAGACTCTAACCCATATAGTCCTGTATCACGCTGCCAAAGAATAAATACCACAAGATAGACATAATAAACTCCTGATAAGAAACAAAGAAAGCCCAACCAACCCCGACCCCAATGGCCCTGTTATCTTATGCCAGAAAGGTATCCATTTCATCTTCTCTTACTTTCCATTGGGAATAGAACACAATAAAAGACAGTAAACCCTAAAAGCCAACTAGAAAAAATTTGGATTTCTTTTGAGAGAAGGGGTCTGCCAAGTGACAAGACTACACCATCTACCACACACAGAACTACAAACTCTCCAGAAAAACCAAGTGTTAATGCTTAAGTTGAGATAAAGAATCTACAGAGAAAAAGTCGGCTCTTCTAGGGGAAGAAAACCTCAGTTACACAGGGCTGCTGCTCTGCACTTCAACACACCTGGAGTTATGCAATGGGGCAGCTTCACAGGTACATATGTATAGTCTGAAAATAACCATCATCTCATTTCTTATTCAGACTTCAATGTCAAAGTTGGTTGCAATTTTGGATTTAAAAATTAGTCCAATGGAAAAATATGTTGGAAACATAAAATTTTGATTTTTTGTTTCTTTCTAAAAGTTAAGCAAAAAAAAAAAAAGCTTTCATTCTATTTTCTTAGCACAAATGACCTCCAATCAGAGTTGAAATAAATAATAGGATATAGTATGAGAAAATAAGGTAAAGATGGGAGATATTACAAGATTCTGAAGCAAAATTCTGAAGTCATTAATTCAATTACTTCGAAAAATAATTTTGTAGCCATAAAGGTAGGGCACAGCATAATAAAAGCCCTGTCAGATATAACTTGCAGATATATTTTCTGTACTTTATAAGTGAGAAAACTAAAGCTTCAAGGTTGAAGGATTTGCTCTAAGCCCAAAGATAGCACTGGCATGCAGGGCTTCTAATTTCTCACCTTTGCATTTGTCTTAGAGCTTATTATAACCTGGAAAAGTTAGGCAAAGACTGCTCAATCCACAGGTCTAATGATAACAATAATAATAAACAATACCACCAAAACAGTTTTTACTTGTGGCTTAAATTGTAGACATTCTAAGTTTGGCAAATAGAAAGTCCTTTCTCAAGCCTTCTACCAATGTGTAGCATGTGTAACAGGAAAACCCTGACATCATTATATTGGCTACTAAATCGGCCATTGGTTGCGGCTATTTGACCTCCTTTAAGAGAATCTGTCTTGTAAGGCTCAGACAACAACCACCAAGGACAAGAACTAGAGACTAGCACTTGGGTGCCTCCCTTCTGTCAGTTTCACTTACCTTGATGGGTACTTCAGTGAGTAAGCAGCAGCCAAGAACCCACCCAAGTTGTGTCCAAGCAAAATCATTTTGTCCAGTCCTAGGGCACATCTCCACTCTTCAATGGATTCCACAAACTGATTCTCCACTTCTTCCGCATCGCTGTCAAACCTGGGCCTACTACTTCGTCCAAAGCCCAACAGGTCAAAAGCATAGACGGGTCTACCGGTGCAAAGATCTCCAAAATTCAGTGCCCAGAGTCCAAGTCCACCTCCAAAACCATGGAGGAGGACAAGTGGAGTCTTATTTGAAATATTATGAGATAACTTCAGTGTCCATATTTTATTTCCATTAGATATACGAACAGGTTCTTTTTTGTATGTGCAGGGGACACCTAATGAAAACATAAAAAAGAAATTCTGATTAGCTTCACTACTTCTGAGAAGGGGAATATTTTAAAGGAAATCAGAAATAATCTAGAAATTATCTGGTATCCATTCATAGGATTTTAGCCTTTATTAGCTCATTCCTTAAAAAAAGCTTACATCTTATTCAAGCAAGTAATTCTCAATTACCATATATTTCACCTAAGTAGGAAGTTCTACCTCAGATAACTCTCAAGTACCCGTGGCCAAGGTCTTTTGGCAAGTCATGTTAGCTCTTTTCACATCCATCAAATAAGGGTTTTACACTCTTAGAACTAGAGAGGAACTCAATGCTCACGGGACACATTATTTGAAGGTCTCTAACTTTGGAGACAATATCAAAATAATACCTTGAATTTGTCTAACAGCTGAAGAGTAATCACTGAAGATTGAAGTCAGACTCACTTTTCCCTAAAAAGTAACCATGAATTTAAGGATGGACTAGCAGTATCTGCACTGAACACCTAACTGAAATCCTGAGTCACTTCAAAGTTTAGTAGGAAAGAGGTGACAGGGTATGACAGGAAGTCCTGGCATGAGGTACCAGGTAGTGTGGGTTCAAGTCCAACAATCTCCCTGGAAATAGAAATAATCGCAATTTTGTAGATAAAAACCTTTATTTGTTTTCAGTGGTGTAGGACTCAAACAAATTTTGCTGTGAACAAAATTTCACAATTAGCACCATTGCTTAAAAGTATACCAAGAGGCACCTGGGTGGCTCAGTGGGTTAAGCCTCTGCCTTCAGCTCAGGTCATGATCTTAGGGTCCTGGGATTGAGCCCCGCATTGGGCTCTCTGCTCAGCAGAGAGCCTGCTTCCTTCTCTCTGCCTACTTGTGATCTCTCTCTCTGTCAAATAAATAAATAAAATCTTAAAAAAAAAAAAAAAAAAAGTATACCCAAAGATGCCAGGATAGCCCCGACAGTACAAGTTTGGGTAAATTTCACTGCTCATAAGAAATTTTGTAAAAAGGTTTCCACACCATTAAAATGCACAATTTAAAAAAATCCTAGGAAGCTAAAACCAGAAGGAACCCTAAGGATCATCCTACCTCTTCATTTTACAGATAACAAATGGGAAACTGAGAAAGTGACTTACCCAAGGTGCTGACATCATCTGGTTGCATATCTGGGCCTGGACTAAGTTATCTTGTTCTACTCCAGTATGTGCTCCATTCCACAAAGCTACCTATTCTGGAACACCTAGAGCCTATTATCAGATTGTAGTCAGGGGCCTTTGGGGATTCCCTGAGACCCTTTCAGGCGGTTTATGAGGTCAAAACTATTTTCATAACAAAACTAAGATACCTTTTCACTCTCATTCTTTGATGGGTATGCAGTAGAGTTTTACAGAGATCACTAGATGTGACTACCAACAGCCTGAATGCAGAAGCAGGTATGAGAATCCAGCTGTCTTATATTAAGCCAGAAATCAAAGAGATTTGCAAACAATGCTACTTTTCTTACTGTATTTCTATTTGAAAAGTAGTTATTTTTAGAAAACATCTTATTTATTTTAACCTATAATGGGTTCCTATTACTTTCAAATGAATAAATTAACATACTTCAAATAATTCAGTTTTAATTTCTAATTGGTAAAGAGTCATGGCTATAACTGATAAACAAATCTCCTTAAGGCCCTTACTAATTTAAGAGTATAACAGGGACCAGAAGTTTAAGAACCCCTGCCTTCCAACACTTCTGTACTTGTTGATGACATGGAAAAGGGGAAAAAGCACTTTTTTTTTTTAAAAGATTTTATTTATTTATTTGACAGAAATCACAAGTAGACAGAGAGGCAGGCAGAGAGAGAGAGGGAAGCAGGCTCCCTGCTGAGCAGAGAGGCCGATACGGGACTCGATCCCAGGACCCTGAGATCATGACCTGAGCTGAAGGCAGCGGCTTAACCCACTGAGCCACCCAGGCGCCCCAGGGAAAAAGCACTTTTGCCAACAAACTAACACACCACAGAATCTTATCTCCAATTTCTGGGCAATGTGATCTTAGCAAACAGCTCAGGCAACTTACAAAAAGAAAACCTTACATTTTAAAATTTTCTCTTCAGCTTCTTTAAGGTGTGATGTAGATGTAGGGCACCACGTGGGAAGCCAGCCAGTTAGCCATCCTGACCTAGGGCATCAAAAAGAAAATACAAAGACATAAGTTAATGCTCTTCTCAACTTCCAACTGTTACATTTGAAGAAAAGCAAAATACGAAACTTACTATGTGATGGTGAAGCTATCTACATCTGGCAGAATCCACCTAATACATACAAAGTATTGTGGTAAAGTACTGGGGAACAGACATTCAACTTCAGCCTGTGAACCTACAAGTAGATATCAAAATCCATATTTATGGATAATCAGACTCCAAGTAATCAAGCAGAAATTAAAAAAAAAAAAATAGGCAGAACAAAAAAAGGCATTCATCCCAACCCACTGTAAGAAAGCCTCTTACCAGGGTGGAAATGCAGAAAAGGTAAAGACCATGAGTGGGTTCACTTAAATGGTAGGCTCACAAGCAGGTATAAAATTTTAAAGTTGAGAGAAGATAAATCTTATTAAAAAGGAAATTGGTTTGGGTTTTTTTTTTTTTTTTAAAGCTTCAAAGTTCATGGTTCAGAGTGGGAATGCACCCCTAATACAAATGCAGAAGTTTGACCTATGTATAACTTGCCTAGAGTGACTGGGTTAACTGTTAGTGAACATCTCTGGGATCCAACAAATAGTAGATGAAAAGAATGACCAAGGCCTTTGGCAGAAGATAGCTTAAAAAAGAGAACAAGGAATCAAGCTTGAGGCAATGAGCAAAGAAAGGTATGGGAACGGGATGCTGGAACAGACAGGTTTTGCTCATAGCCAGCCAAGGATAGGATAAGCATATAACTCCTGGCCTGGTGGCAGCAGACCACAGGCTTATCCTAACAATCTGGGTTCATGTGGAGCTCCAGCACTTATCTGACAGCAAGGGCCTTAGCACCTGACCAAGAGTATTTAAAGTGAAAGCTTTCTGATGAAAGAGAAAATCAGAGGAGGAAGAAAGACAAACTACTATAGGTTTCAGATGTGAGGTATGGCCTTGAACCACTTTGGCAACAGGGATGGAGACAAGAGAATAAGGCCAAGGAATATTTAAAAATCAACCAGGCTACAAGATACAAACTTACAACTAGACAAGGAGTAAGTTCTGGAGATCCAGAGCACAGCATGATTATGGTCAATAACACTGTATACTTCAAAACTAAGAGACTAGATCTTAAATGTTCTCACCACAAAAAAGAAATGGTAATTACATGATGTGATAGAGGTGTTAGCTAAATCATAACCATATTGCAGCATATAACAAGTATATATAAATGTATCAAATCAACATGGTTGTATGCCTTCAACTTATACAATGTTATATGAAAGGGGACAGGATCTAATGGAGGAAACAACTATAATTACATGATGGAATTAATTCATTCCACAAGTATTTATTGGGCACTTACTGTCATTCGGGACATCAGTTATCAAACAGAGGTAAGAGTAATTAGTTCTTCTTGAGAGCATCAGGGAGTTGTTTTTGAGCTAGATCTACATAAAATGAATGGGATTATTTCAAAAGGTAGAGTGGCAGTTCAGCCATCCCCAGTGAAGGAAAGGGCAGGAGCACATGCACATAAGGAAATGCATAATGTATGTTCTGAGATAACAGACACATTGTTTCTAATGGCTGTTCTAAAAATTACCACAAACTTCGTAGCAACAGAAATTTATTAAGGGCCACACTCCCAATAGAGGCTCTGGGGAAAATCTATTCCTTGCCCTTTTATTGGTTCTGGTGACTGCTGGTATTCTTTATCTGTGGCAGGGTCACTCCAGTTATCTGTGTCCATTACCACATTGTCTTCTGTATGACTTCTCCTCTCCTGCCTGTTTGCAATCTCCCTCTGTCTCTCACTTATAGAATCACTAGTGCTTGCATTTAGGGCCCACCCAGATAACCCAGGATCATCTCACAGTTTCTTATTTTTTTTTTTAGATTTTATTTATTTAAGAGAGAGAGAACATGAGAGGGAAGAGGTTAGAGGGAGAAGCAGAGTCCCTGCTGAGCAGGGACCATCCCCCCACACACAATGTGGGGCTTGATCCGAGGACTCCAGGATCATGACCTGAGCTGAAGGCAGTTGCTTAACCAACTGAGCCATCCAGGTGCCCCCATCTCAGTTTCTAATTCAATTGGTTAAACTGGAAGTTTGCAAAATCTCTGCCATGTAAAGTAACACTCTGGGCACCTGGGTGGCTCAGTTGGTTGAGCTTTCAGGTTGGGTCATGATCTCAGGGTCCTGGATCAAGCCCCGTGCCAGGATCCCTGCTAGGCAAGGAGGTTGCTTCTCCCTCTCCCACCCCCTTTGCTTATGTTTCCTCTCTTGCTAGGTCTCTCTCTGTCAAATAAATAGATAAAATCTTTTAAAAAAAAAAAAAAAACCAAAACAAACACAGGTTCTAAGGACTAGAAAATGGACTCAGCTTTGGAAACTATTATCTTTGGGGATGACTACCACAAATATGAATCATGGAGTGTGTTCCAAGATAAAATATTTAAACATCCAACAAATGGTAATTGACATTATACTGATGACAACAAAACAATTCACTAAAATTATATGGCATTAATTAGTAATTCCTAAAAAAAGAGTTTTAACTAAGGTTCAGAAGTACTTTGGAAATAGAGGGGCACCTGGGTGGCTCAGTGGGTTAAGCTTCTGCTTTTGGCTCAGGTCATGATCTCAGGGTCCTGGGATCGAGCCCTGGCATCTATTGGGCTCCCTGCATCCCCTTCCCCAACCTCTGCCTACTTGTGATCTGTCAAATAAATAAATAAAATATTTTTTAAAAAAGTACTTCAGAAACAGAAATTGACATAGAGTTGTCATTTTGCCTGACTCCTTACTTCAAAGGTAAGGCTACTTCTAGCTGACCTTCAATAGGAATCTCAGCCCTATTCCAACCTTTTACTTGACACTCTAAGTATCCTTTTTGTCTCTGTTTTCTAGCTATACAATATTCCCTATTCTCTCACTTCCTGGTGCTGAATATCCTTGGAATATGCATCTCCCCTTCTCTTCATGATCCATTATACCTCTCACCAACCTCGGATTAGATTTCACTCCCCCTTCCCAATATACCCAAACTGGATTAGATCAGGATAGCAGGATATCACCCAATTCTCAAGATCGATTCTCTTTTCAAGTTGTATTACAACATTCTTATTTACTCACCAATATCCTTACCAATTGTATGATCCTTAACAATAAGAACTCTGTGTTCACCAATGCATATTATTATACATTGATGTTATAAATGAAGTTTTTGCTTCATCTGAATGTACTGGCTACAATGAGTTACAAGTGGATCACTTGAGTATTAAGAGAATCTTCTGGGATGATAGTGACATTCTTTATCTTAACAGGTGATTGGATTATATAATTCAGCAAATGAACACTTAAAATTTAAGCATTTCATCATAATACAATTTTATGCTAAAAAAGAAAAAAGTAAAACAGGTTGGATTTGATAACTGGTTGGATAGAAAAAAAGTGTAATAGAGGATTCCTAGGTTTCTGAGTCAGTAATAACCATAGAAAATACATAAATAAGAATAGGTGTGAGTAGAGAACTGTGCTAAGTTTGGATGGGTGGCTCTAACAACCAGCTTTTCTAAGCTTTGTAGGCTCATCCTACATTTGCCTGCTTATAGAACTTCTCTGGGCATTAGGTAGAAGAGCTGCTTGATAAGTGTTTTGCAGAATGATTAAGTCATTCACAATACAGGGTATTCTCAATCCAAGTCACTCACATTTTGTAGATCTGAAAGGGTTTAAAAATGTTAAGCACCAGATCCAAGAGTATCAAGGTAATAAGGAAATGATATAAGTAGAGATTTAAATCCAATTCCAAGTGACATCAAAGACCTTTTTTCTCAGGTGACTACTTTCCTTAAAATATGTGAGGGGCTATCATGACCTACAGGATAAAGTCACAGGACAAAGTCACATTCTAATTTAGGCCTGCATGGAAAAAAAGATACATAATAGCCTGCATTATAACCAGGCTCCATTCCAAGTGTTCTCTGTGTTAGTTTCAAACATTCTACATTAACAAGATCAGAGGTTACTACCCCAGGCATCCCCCACAAATGTTTCATATAACTTATTATCAAGGTAAAAACATAATAGAAACAAACATTATTAGTAGTCTATTTGTAAATATATAAAGCTATAAATTATCAAGGAAAAACAATTCAAGGTTTTAGCAATGAGTTTTTCAATCATTCAACAATTGTTTAAAATTGTTCAAAAATTGTTTAAAAAATTGTTTAAAAAAAAAAACACTGTTAACAAGCAGTTAAAAGAATCTCATGATCTTTAGAGCTTAAAATTTAAAAAGTAAACATTATTAAGTTGAAGCTGTTTTGTCATTGACCAGGAATGGTCATCGAAGTCTATGTTAGGTCACAAAAATATGAGCTAGTACCAAGAGGAAGTTACTTACAACTCAGTCTCATCAGTTTTCTTAAATAGCCCTCAAATCATAGCACAGTTCTTTGCCAGAGAGAATCAGAGGTCAGTACCCCCCCCAAAAAAAACCAAATCAAAACAAAACAAAAAGTCAAATGAACTATAGTCTACTATTGCTCCAACTGCCATCAGGTTGGGGCAAAGAAAACACAAATGCAATCTTCATTTCGGTCTTTAAAAAAAAATTACATTTTCTGAATACCTACTAAGTACAGGTCCTCAAGTTTAAAACGTTATATAACAGCCTGCAATAGGAATTATGCCTACCCTCCTCACAAAACCAATTTTCAAAGGATAGGATATCTTGTCCACTCATTTTTGCCTCCTAGTGATAGGCTTAGAGCAAAGAGAAAATGCAAAATAATGTTTTTATGTTTGCAAGCCTAGTGCATTACACTAAAAATCAGGGCTCTACAACCACAAGAGCCACTAACCCTCTTCAGGTTTTCTCAGCAACTTTTTCATCAAAGCAGATAATTGTTTTTAAGTGGAGTTTTTCTGAAGTATATTTAAACTGAAAAAATCCATAAACAAAGAATAGTAAAATATTTTATTTTCACTCAATGGAATTGTAGAGATTCCTCTCTTCTCCTAAGCCTTGATAATATTTCTGTCTAATCACCTTTGCCTAAACCAGATAAAATGTTTTAGAGAAACTGTCTTCTACTTCTTTCTTAGAGATACTCTATCTAATTGAGTCCCACACACATAACTGGCTCAAGGAAACATTTTTAAATAGTGAAAGGAAAGCTGCAGTCTATCTTTTTTGTTCTTCACTTGATTACCCTTTGTTCTCAAATTCCCACCGTTGAGCTTGCAACATCTATTGCTTCAACCCTCCAAAACACCCATTCAGCCTCATCTCCTGTCTTCCAGGTAATTAAACTTGTCTTCAAAGAGACCCTCTGCCCCTTCCACAAAATCTCCTATGTCCTCCGGTGTTGTTCTAGGCTTAATGTGCGGAAGACTGAAACTAAGAACCCAAGACTGAAGCTTGTCAGATATCCAGCCATTCTTCTAAGGTCACAAAATCTAAAGTAAAAATTAAGTTCATGTGGCCCAGCTATAAAACAGTAAACAAGGAAACAAAACAGTAAACAAAATACAGGGCTTCCTCCTCACAGCTTTGAAACATAAACAGAAAAGCAAAACTCAATTTCCCTCTTTTATTTAAACAGATAATCAATAAACACCATCATCCACTACTGAAGCCCTAACTTGGGAAGCAACCCAAATGTCAATGGCAATATAAAGAAAAAGCCATTCACCATAGAGACTACATCTGTTTAAGACAACAGAAGACGTATCAAAAAGTGCACCAAAAGGTTTTCTACGCAGACACATCAGCTGAGCACTTAACTCTCAGCAAGGCTGAGGATCTAAGCCCTAAAGCATCTATTAAAAAAAATAAAAAAGGTACAAGGAATCTTGCTTTATAACTCTGTAATAAATATAAAGAAAGAATCTTTTTAGTGAGCAGACTTCCAAGTTAAAAGAAAAAAAAAAAAACCTTGAAAGACTACACTAGAGGTGGCATTCTAAGGAAAGACAAAAAAAGATGTGCTCAACATTAACAGAATTTATTAACTTAGGAATCTGATTTTAAACATCCTGAGTTCGAGCGATAAAACACTGAATTTTTTCTCTTAACTTTCTACCTAATCTTTTTTTTTTTTTTAAAGGATTTTATTTATTTATCATAGAGAGAGAGAACAAGCAGGGGGAGCGGCAGGCAGCCCTCTGAACAAGGAATACAACACGGGTCCTGGTCCCATGACCCCAGAATCATGACCTGAGCCACCCAGGAGACCTTACCTAATCTTTTTTTTTTTTTTTTTTTTAATAACATTGTACTCAGGTGCCTGGGTGGCTCAGTCCTTAAGCATCTGCCTTTGGCTCAGGTCATGATCCCAGGGTCCTAGGATCCAGCCCCACATTGCGTTCCCTGCTCAACAGGAAGCCTGCTTCTCCTTCTCACACTCCTCCGGCTTGTTATGTTCCCCTTCTCTCTCTCTGTAAAATAAATAAGTAAAGTCTTTAAAATAATAAATAAATAAAATAAAATAGCATTGTACTTATACCCTACTTCCATCAACATTTAAGTTTCCTTGTAATCCCTGTTTTGTTCTCTTAGACATAGCTGACTATCTATAGTATTACCAAACCTGAATTGCACAATCTATAAATATTGTGAAACAGGTTTCAAAGATTTCGGAAGAAAATATACAAAAGTCTGGCCAATTTCCACACACTGTTGGCCACTTAAATAACATTTCTAATTAGGTTATAAGTAAAGAGGATTTCATTATATTACAATTTTTTTTTAAATGGCCTCCATCTCTATACTCGTACTATCAAGACAGAAAAGTTATTACTGCTCTCTATCCTACTCTAAGTATAGTAGTCTCTCTCATTTAGAGAAACTATGAGGTTTTGTTTCTTTTGTAAAAATCCAAATTGAAGAGAGGTATGAATATCCATATTCTTCTGAAATAATTCCTCAACCAATGAATGATTAACAACTTTCAAATAAGACATTACAACACTTTTGCAAATAAGGGCCTTTCCTGGGTAATGGGAAATCCTATCATGCCCTTTCATTTTAAATAAATAATAGCTCACATGATTTGAATTATCACTAACCATTAGGTCAGTCAAGCCCTCTAATATACTATAACACACTAATTCACATTCTTTAACTTTTTACCCCTATATTTCTAACCTGTAACTATGAAAGACCCAGAGTTGGAGAATCAGTATTTTAGACACAGTTATGTGCTGGTGATATTTTCTCCCCAGTCGTCTCCTACCTTCTCTCATACAGTAAACAAACCATCCTGGAGTCAGACACAGCACCAAACACACTTAAAAGAAAACTACAGGTGTACTTTTAGATTTACACTGCTTAACAAATCCAAGTGGCATTTCATGTTACTTCTACAGTAAGTTTATCTACTAGATAAAAACTAAAAATCCCAAGTCTCAAACTGAATAATAACTTCTAATAAAATCATCTTTCCACATAATTCTTTACGATTCACAATCAGGAATGAGGAATTATAGAACAAAGAGGTTAGACTAAAAACCTAACAATATAATATTTCTGAATGGCTATTACAAATAAGTCAAATCCTTAAGGACTCCATTCAGAGTCATCTGTAATTCTCAAATGTATTATCCAGTGTTGTTTTTATTAAGTGGACTGGGACTTTACATTTGTTTAAGTTCTTCCTCACAAGCCTGAAATCTCCATTTGCTGGCATTTTGAAGAACAGGCAAAACAAAGAAGTATGAGTTGTTTCACCCAAGATCAAGAAGTAGAATATTACTAACCTCCCAATATAACTTAAGCTTATGATCTTAGTTGTTGTCCTCGTCACATTCAAACTTTGAATTCTTATTGAGTGTATCAAAGAACATCTTTTGATGTTCTTTGAATATCTTAGGGTGAAAAATATCAGGTTATAAAGCTGCAAAATATATAACTAGGTTTTTTATCTTAATGTTTGTGTCAGCATAAATTTACCATATTGAACTGTTTAATTCAATAAACATTTATTGAAGTTTACTATTTATGAAACCCATTCAGGCTTTACCAGACATTTGAGTAAGACAAAAGCTTTGACCCCAATGGGCTGACAAAACAAGTAACTACACTACAAAACATGGTATAAGTGCCATAAAGAAAACTTAGGAAAATACTATAGGCCTTCAGAGAAGGGAGATCACAATCTGTTTTGGGTCAAAGAAAACCATGTGAATCAAGACAAGGGAAAAAAGATGAGCAAAGAACATGTTTGGGAAACAATGAAAGTTGGCCAGAGCCCAGGGCACAGAGAGGAAATAAAACTCCAAAGGCAGATAAGAGCCAAGCTGCCTACAAAGGGCTTTAAGTCAGGCTGAGCATCTGTAATAAAGCCACTGTGTGTAGCTGCCAAAAACAAGACTGTGCCTCTTAAGGAGAGAAAAGTAACTGATGAAATAAGCTATGCTGAAAGCATAGGAACTTTGGGTTCCTATGTTATTTATGTTATTTTAAATGGGTTATTAAAGTCTGCTATAGGAGTATCTGGGTGGCTCAGTTGGTTAAGCATTTACCTTTGGCTCAGGTCATAATCTCATGGTCCTGGGATGGAGCCCCACACTGGGCTCCCTGCTTCTCTGGCTCCAGCTCCCCCTACTTGCGCTCTAGCACACACTCTCTCTCTCAGAGAAATAAAATCTTGAAAAATAAATAAATAAATAAATAAATAAAGCCTGTTATAAACCAGAAAAGGGAACATGTAGGGTCAGAACGAGGTGATTTCCAGGAGACACTGGAAATGGAAAGCTGATGTACTTAGAATCTACTGGACTTGGTAGATTTGGTATTCAGGGCCATGAAGATGGAGGTGGGCAGTGAAAAATCAGGCCACAGTTCTGAACCCAGATAACCAGAAGAATATAAGCACCCTAATGAAAATAGCTAAGGGCAAAAACTGGACTCTTTGTATTGTTTAGTTCAGGGGAAGAAAGTGAAAATGACATCCAAGTCTGCACGTTTTACATTTGAGGAATAAAGTGCAAACATCTGGCACACAATTAGAAACATCACCGGATTTCTGAAAAGGGCTCCATCATGAGAATAAGATTTTAGTTCTCTCCACAGAAAAGATGCTTCAAAGAGTATAAGTGAAGAAGACAAAATATGAAAACACAGATGAAAGAAGAAGTAGAATCTTGGAGAATTGTGACATTTAAAGAATGAAAAAATAAGAAAACCTAATAAAAGTGACTATTGATCTGAGGCTAAGGCATGAAGCAAAATGTCTTAAAAGCTATAATGTCTGGTAAGAATTTCAATAAGGAGAAGCTAACTTTACAGTGTCAAATACTGAAAAAACCCAAGGAAGAGAAGTACCCAGAAAAAAAAAAATATTGAGAACTGCACTGATTCTTAAGAAGTTGGGAAGCAAGGATTTGGGAAGGAGAGATGGCAAAAAGAGAGGAGTCATTGATCTTAGCGGTCTTTTAAAAATGGCAAAATCCAGGGGCGCCTGGGTGGCTCAGTGGGTTAAAGCCTCTGCCTTCGCCTCAGGTCCTGATTAGAACCAAGCCCCACGTCGGGCTCTCTGCTCAGCAGAAAGCCTGTTTCCTTCTCTCTCTCTCTCTCTCTGCCTACCTCTCTGCCTACTTGTGATCTCTGTCACATAAATAAATAAAATCTTTAAAAAAAAGGCAAAATCCACTATCTTATCTCCAAGGCAAAGGACTATAGTCAAATTCTAATGTAAATCCAGTAGGTGGCTGGTAAACCCACTGGAGAAGGGGAGAAAAAAAAATCCTTTACTTGTAGAATCTTATGATATCAATATAAATATAATATAGTATCTATATCAAATACTACCACCATGGCTAGTTTCAAGCTGCTAGAGTTGGCAAAATTCTTGAAAGTTTAGCAATGGTTGCTAGTACAAGCCAACTCCAACACACCAATGGGAACCACCTATTTTACTATCTGCTCTGCAGCTGAGCAATTCTGTCACAGCTTTCCTCTAAACTCAACAGATCATTCAACTTAATCCTTCTTTGGGACAACCTTGCAGCAATTCACACAAGTCTTCCCTACTCTTGTCACATTTAGCTTTCTCAACTGTCTTGCAACGAAAAGGGTTAGATGTTGAAAGCCAAACGGCTTCCAGGCATGCCTGCCTTCACTGAGAAAATCACAAAGAAAAAAACAAGATTCATATGTGCCCAAAAGCCTTCCTCAGCGGTTTTATAATTGTTTCCTTTGTTAATGTCAATTCCCCATCTAAACCTGAAGTGTCTTAAAGATCAAGAACTTGATACAAGACCTATTTTCTCACAACCTCTAATGGCTCTTGGCATAATTCCAGTTGATTAACCAAATTTAAAAAAAAAAAAAAGCTCTGTATCAATGCAAGGATTAAGTAACCGTGTTAAAAGAGTAAGCAAAAGAGACAAGAACCAAACATCCCTCATGAGTCCCAGTTCTACCAAGAAGGACTCGTGATATGGCAGAGGATATTAAACTAAAGCTAGACATCTGGGGAGCTCCAATTCAGCTCTGCCACTCACTAGTGGGCTCCTGGTAGCCCTTTCAGTTGCCATTGCAAATGAAAAATGGACAGAAATACTCTGCACACAGTGTTGATCTTAGGTTTAATACAAACACATTTAGGCAACACCTCGGAGGACAGGTACTTGCTCGTCTTCTTGATACAGTTCAGAAGACTACACTAGTATGCACACTGGATATTGCTTAAGTACACTGCCAAGAGTACCAAGGATGCCCACCTCTGTCATGGGACTATGGCTGCTCAGCTGCTAAAGATATTTTATAGTCTGTCCTCAATGACCTGGGGACATCACCCCATCCACAAATTCCTTTCTCAGTCATGCCCTGGACTCCCAGGCCCTACAAAAATATGGTGACCAAAAAGACCACCTAAAAGCAGTTTCAGAAAGATAAAAAAGTGTTATGACAAACTAGGTGGGAACAAGCTACCAGTTAAGTTCCTACTTGTGTCCACATGAGGACATTCCCCATCTTACCTCAACAAGGAAGTTTATCAACAAACCAAAACAATGGACCCATTCATAATGAAAACAAACTTCAAAGGAAGAACCTAGTTTCTAGTATTTTGAAACTATCATCTCACCCCTTCTCCCTATCTTTCCAAATACAACTGTCTTCATAGTACTCCATATTACCTTTATCATTTAGGTTATGTTTCATATGCAAGTTTCTCCAGACATCTTAAGTAGAATTATCAAAATATTAAACATATATACAGAAACATAAAAGTTTAATTTCCAAAGGAAATGACAAGCCTTGAGAAACATGGCAATAATATTCATAATTGAATTTTTCCACTAATTGTTACCTGTCTACTGACAAGGGCACGAAGTTTCTAGCTACAGTTGGAAGAGAATAATTTAAATTTAGTATGTCTGTGTATCAAAAAGTTTCACGTTGGACATCTGTCCTCCAAATTCCATAAAGTTTTCTACATATACATGTGTTCTGAGGCGCAAACACATCCACTTCTCTGGTAACACCACAACACTTAGAAACAGAGGAAGATCGCTGAAAGATTATTAATGCTGAACCTGCTGTCCACATAGTGTTAACATTCATTCTACTAAGTTTCTATAAATTAAACGCTTTCTGAAACCCAAAGTTGTATACCCATGCCCTCAAACCTCTTTTCCTCTCGCTACACTTCTCCTCTCCCCGACACCCCCCAATCTCCTGCACTTTCCAGGACGATTTTGGGTTCTCCATCTCCTGCAGCCCAGGGGAAGCGCCACCCCTTCCCCCAGGCTCGGGAGGTTCTGCCCAGGCGGCGCATTCGTTCCCGTTCCGGGCTGGACGGAGAACAGGGCGCACCTGCAGCCAGAAGCCGCGCTCCGAAATGCACGAATGACTGAGCCGTTTCCCCTGGCTCGAGGCAGGTGTGAGGACGGCCGGTCACCGCCTGCCAGCTGTCCTGGGGCACGCGGGTCCGAGGAGTCCCCGGATGACGAGCCGGGGGCGGGTGCCGGGCCACCCTTGCCGCTGAGCCGCGGAGACGCTTACACAACATCACCGCGGCCCCTCCGCGCGGAGGTCCTGCGGCGCGGCCGGATAGGATTCACACCCTTCCCACGCCCGGCAGGGACAGAGCCAGGCCGGGGCGTCCTCGGGGCGCAGCGCGGTCTCACGCCGGGCCGGACGACAGAGAGGGCAGGCCGGGGTACGACCCTCGGCTACGCCGCCCGGCCCGACCTGGGCCCCTGTGGAAGGAGCGATCCTGAACCCCGAAGTCGTGGCCGCACTCACCTCTCGCAGGTGTCCGCCGAGTCCACTTCCTCCTCCTCCGCCGCCATGGCCGCCGTCACCGCGCGAGCGCCGTACCGCGCCTCCAAGCCGGCTGACAGGCCGACTGGGACAGCGAGAGCCTCCGCCGCCCTTAAGGCCACCGCCGCCCGCGCATGCGTTGCCCTCCCACTTGCACGACAGGGCCGCGCGGCCGCGCGCGCGCGTGCCCAGCACTCTCCACCCACATTCACCAGCTGCGCGTGCGCCCTAATGTCTGGCGCGATCCCGTGTGGGCGCTGGGTGGGGCTGTCAACCCTGGAACCGGTAAGATCCACCTGGAAATGTTAGGTAGCAAGTGGCTTCAGTAATACCCGTGTTAATGCATCAAACGCTAATATTAACTCAGTGCTGGACACGAGGCAGGCATTCTGGAAGTACCCTGGGACCTTCGCTGGAGGAGTTAAGATAGTATCCGCTAGACGCTGCATTGGCGAACGGGACTGCAGCAGTGGAGAGAACTCTGGCCAGCCAGTCCCTCCAGGTGGGTAGCCTAGGGGAAAAGGTGGCTCAAGACTCTAAAGTCAGTATTCATTGATGTGCTGGGGTTATAATAGTGGCCAGAACCAGCAACTGCCGTTAGCCTCACGCGGTATATATATTGGAGGGATGTAAAGTCAGTGTTTAGGTTAACTTAGAGTTCTTGAGAGGGATTTACTAACATAAATGTCAACAGTCTTGACCCGTTTTCAAGTCTTTTAGCCATCAGATACTGCCTAGTTTTGTAATTATACCTCTCCCTACAACAGGGGCCAAAGGCAGGCTACCCCCAGAAGTGCTACTTTAGCATATTGACTATTTTAAATAAAAGTTATTTAAGAGAAGCTATGTAGAAAGGACACTCAGACCCTCCTCTGTCCCCTGAAAACAGGAAATAAATCTCCATGTGGTGGGTACCCTCTGTGCACATGGAGACAGCCTTATCGCCAGAGATGGGAAATTTAGAGCCAAGAAGGCTTTATAAACAACCCTATCTACTTTTTACTAATTTACGACCCCAGCCCAAATTCGGCTTAGAATTCCTTACTAATTGAAGCTTTCGAAGCTAAGTTTTCTGTATCCTGTCAATTCTTCACAGATATATTGTCACTTTGTCTGAAAAGCATAAAAACTGCCTACCTTGGTCATTTCTTTAGGTCTCAGTTTCATTATTAGGCCTCTGTATACATGTAGTAAACCACTGGATTTTTTTCTTCTGTTAATTTGTCTCATATAAATTTAAGTCCAGTTGGAAGACCTTGAAGGTAGAGAAGAATTTTTCCCTTCCCTTCACTATCCATTCTTATCTACTATGTCCACTATGAGTCCACTATGTTTTAGTAGCTGAAAAACAATGTACTAAAAAGGTCTGAGACCAGATCTCTCAAAGTTCCAGGACAACCTGGTGCTATTTCTAAATCTCCTAAATCTTCTAAATAGTGACCTACCATCCAATTACCTTGAATGAGAGTGCTTATTTTGAAAAGTCATCAGGACTTACTTTGACTCTCCAGTCGGATAGTCAGGTTGTGACACTTTTAAGGCAAGTACATGGTCTGCTCTGCAGGCCCGGGCTGTGGAGTCCAAAAAACTAAATGCAGCTATTATATCATCAAAGCTAAGTGTACCACACAGATTGATGATTGGTGCCCTGCTGGTTCCAAGGTCGGCTTTAATCCCAAGAAGGATTTTTTCTAGGGAAAGTGTCATCGTAGGGATCTGGGCCTTTATCAGAAGTCTGTGAATCAGAATGAGGCTGAAACATGGAGGGTTTTCTAGGGCTTCAATGGCCTGACTGACCTATAAATGGTTATAAAGTGCTGTAACTAAACAAAGTGAGAAAGTAAGTATAGTAGGGAGATAATAAAGACATGGGATGGGGCACCTGGGTGGCCCAGTTGGTTAAACATCCAACTCTTGATGTTGGCTCATGTCATGATCTCAAGGCATGAGACCAAGCCCTATGTTGGGCTCTATTCTCAGTGTGGGATTTGCCTGAGATTCTCTCTCTTCCTTTCACTCTGCCCTTCTCCCCACCCTGCCTACCCACTCTGTGTGCAGGACCTCTCTCTTTCTTGCTCAATCTCTAAAATAAATAAATAAATAAAATGAAGAAGAAGGAGAAGGAAGGGGAAGGAGAGGGGGAGGAAAAGGGATAGTAAGGAAAAATGATACTTGGATCAAGGGAAGGGCCCAGACACTGTATGACCTTGGGGGGAAAAATCACATGATGAGGGCTTCTCCGAGTCTAATCTGCATGCAGACTTCTTGGGGATATTGCTAAATTGCAGATTCCAATTCTGTGGGTCTGGTATGGGACCTAATTATTAATTAATAGAGACTCTATTTCTAATCAGCTCCCAGTGATGCCTGTGGTCTTACACATCACCCCCCCCCTTTTAAAAAAAGATTTTATTTATTTTTTGACAGAGAGAGGGAACACAAGCAGGAGGCGTGGAAGAGGGAGAACAGGCTTCCCACAGAGCAGGGAGCATGATGTGGGGCTCAATTCCAGGATCCAAGGATCATGACTGAGCCACCCAGGCATCCTTGCACACCACCCTTTAAATAACAAAGCTCTAGCACAACCGCTGGAACTTTATGCAATGATGAAAATTATCTAAATCCCACTGTTCAGTAAATTAGCCATGAGTCATATAGAGCATTTGAAATGTGTCTAGTGTGACTGAATTTTTTAATCTTAATTAATTTATTTTAATTAACTTGAACTTAAAAATCCACATGTGGGGGCACCTGGGTGGCTCCGTGGGTTAAAGCCGCTGCCTTCAGCTCAGATCATGATCCCAGGGTCCTGGGATCGAGCCCCACATCAGGCTCTCTGCTCAGCAGGGAGCCTGCTTCCTCCTCTCTCTCTCTGCCTGCCTCTCTACCTAGTTGTGATCTCTGTCTGTCAATTAAATATATAAAATCTTAAAAAAAATAAAAAAATAAAAATCCACATGTGGTTAATGGTTACCATGTTGGACAAGAAGGTTTCGATCATCTACTCCTCAGCTATAAAAATGAGAATTTGAAACTGGATTCCTTCTGGTGTTCTGTGGTTCCAAGTTGTTTTCAAGATTGTATGGAAGGAAGGGTTTGATGAGAGGGCTGATGTTATGATGTTAAAATTTGTAGTAAAAGCCTGAGAATTAAGAGCTCTACCACAGTAGGGTGGGGAAAGAGGGGTATTGTCCCTTAAGGGCTGGATTCTAGAACTCCTAGTAGAATTGCTCTCCAGAGACACAAGGCTCTGACTAGTCAATGAATATCAATTGAACTCTTGAGAAGCAGATAAAAGGCCTCCTTTGGCAAGATTCAAATGCTAGGCCATAAAGGAAAGAAGTGAGTAATACTACCACATCAAAATATAAAACCTCTGTGTGAAAAAAGACACAATAGAACAAAATGCAAAAATTTGAAACAGACCTAGATTTAATAATTTCAATATATAAAGAAAAATTAAATAATAAAAAAGTAGAAAATAGAGTTTAAAAATCCTCCTCAAAAGAGAAAACTCTCAAGCCATAAATAGGCACAAGATGCTTATACTCACCTGTGATCAAGGAAATGGAAATTCAAACCATGATGACATAAATGAAAAGAGTTCATGATACTAGGTATTGGCAAGAACCTGGAACGATGGGGAATACATCTACCCAGTACACGGGAGTGCAAGTTGATATAGCCATTTGGAAAATGATTTGGAAGTTACCTATCTGAAAATGTAAAATTAACTCTCTGACCCAGCAACTTAATTTCTGGGAATTAATCCTTTCTCATGTGCACATAAAGATATATAAAATGATGTTTCCTTCAGTTACTCTAACAGAAGGAAAGAAAAGAAACAAAATTAGTAAGAATGCCCATGATTAAATAAATTCTGGTACCCCCATAATATGAAATACCATGACAGCACTAATTTGGAAAGCTCTCCAGAGCATATTGATATGTAGAAAAAGCAAATCCATGGAATATGAGTCAAAAGTTGGTACTTTGAGATTAATACAATTGATAAACTCCTAGCTAATTAATGAAGAAAAAAAAAGCATGAATGAAGACTATCAGTTTTGGAAAAGAGGATATAATCACAGATCTTACCAACATTAGGATGATAATGAGGCAATATTACAAATAGCTTTATGCCAATGAATTTGAAAACATAGATAAAGTAGGCAAGATATTTAGAGAACATAACTTGCCAAAAACTGACAAGATAAAAATAAGAAACTGGGGGACACCTGGGTGGCTCAGTTGGTAAAGCGGCTGCCTTCAGCTCAGGTCGTGATCCCAGCATCCTGGGATCGAGTCCCACATCGGGCTCCTTGCTCAGCAGGGAGCCTGCTTCTCTCTCAGTCTCTTCCTGCCACTCTGTCTGCATGTGCTCGCTCGCTCTCTCTCTGACAAATAAATAAATAAAATCTTAAAAAAAAAAAAAAAGAAACTTGAACATCTCAATATTTACTTTTTAAAACTTGACCTTTTTAAAAACTTAATTTGTAAAAACTTCCTACAAAGAAGTTTTTCAAATAACTGAATAATCACCCCCATGGTAGAGTAAGATAGTCATAAATTCTTTACTGCTTCTCACATTGAAAATTGGAGTCTTGTTTTCTCTCCCCTTCAGTCTGAGCTGTGATTTGTTTTGACTACTAAAATGTGGCAGAAATGATTCTGTAATTTCCAAGACTGGAACTTAAGGGATCCATAGCTTCAATATTTACCAATTCTTATCATTCCTATTGAAAGTCTGATATCCCAAGCTCTGCTGGCCATGTGGAGAGAACCAGACTTCTGAGATTTCCAGCCCACTCTCCACTGAATACAGCTGAATGAATGACACAAACTGACACCATGTGGATTAAAGCATATATCCAGATGAGCTTAAATTCCTGACCCAGAGGATGGTGAAAACAAAATGGTGATTGTTTTAAGCCACCGTATTTTGAAATTTTAATTTCCCTGATGAGTAGTGATGCTGAAATCTTTTCACATGCTTATTTGCCATTTACAAATGGCAATAGCAATGAAATGCTTTCAGTGAGCTTTTCAATGAAATGTCTGTTCATGTCTCTTGCACATTTTCTAACTACTGAGTTTTAAGAACTATTCATGTTCTCTAGATACTAGTTTTTTGTCAGTTTATGGTCTGAAAATATTTTCTCCCATAGGCAGCTTATATTCTCATCCTCTTCACAGGGACTTTTGCAGAACAAAGTTTTTATTTTTTTATTTTTAAAGATTTTTTTATTTCTTCATGTAACAGAGAGAGAGAGGCAGGCAGAGAGAGAGAGGGGGAAGCAGACTCCCCGCAGTGCAGAGAGCACAATGTGGGGCTCGATCCCAGGACCCCGAGATCATGACCTGAGCCGAAGGCAGAGGATTAACCCACTGAGCCACCCAGGCGCCCCCTTCAGAACAAAGTTTTTGATCTAATGAAATCCAATGTATTGATTTTTCAATGGGCTTATGCTTTGATGTTGTCTAAGAACTCTTTGCCTAACCTGAGGTCCCAAAGATTTTCTCCTTTGTCCTTTTCTAAAAGTTGTATGGTTTTCATGTTACATTAAGTCCATGATTCATTTTGAGTTAATGTTTGCATAAAGTAAGAGATTTCAGTCAGGGTGTTGTTTGTTTATGGTCTATGGCTATCTAATTTCTCCAGCACCATTTGTTGAAATTACAAATAGTTTTGATACATTGTTCAGTAGCCTTTTGTGCTCTTACAAAGGAAGGATGATGTGTGAACTATGGTAGATATTTATGGGGTAAGGAGATTTGGGCGGGGGCGGGGGGGGGGGGGCAGACATGAAGTTGTGCTCAAATCTTCCTTTAGGGAAGGGCTTATTCCCTTAACTGCTGTGAGATTTTCAATGGAACAGCCTTTGGCCCCTTCAGGGAACACCTCACCTACAAAGATCCATCTCACCAACGTCATGCCCTTTGGAGGAAAACTCACACCTAATAATGGCTGAAGGTTGGAATACAAAGGACCAAACATTTCCACCCAAAACGGGAGAATTCAGATGAGCCTTTATCACAGCTCAGCTTCTTCTCAGTCTCACCTTCACCCTTCTTCCCATCAGTGTTGATCACAAGGGCATTCCCTGAACATTAAGCTCTCAGAGATTGCTTCCTACAGAGGCCAATCTGTGATACTTGTTTTCATTTGTATTTAATAAGCACTACCTTGGTGGTTTTTATACTATGATTATAGGACCAGTCATGACAGGAAAACTTGCGTCAGAAAGTCTACTCTCAACACGCACCATTGCAAATGAGGAATGGAAGCTGAAGGTAGGCAGAGGACAAATGTGAGTGGTAAGATTTGCACAGGCATGCATAAAGAAGAAAGAAAGATCACAAGTGAAATAGAGTGAGAACTGCAAGATGCTGTCCCCTCTTTTACCGTGGCTCATAGTGATGCCAACACTGGGAAAGTAGATGGTAAATATCCAGAAGTACAGCAGGGCCAAATCTCCCATCAACACTTGAAGGTGGGAGGCAGAGAAGAGAGGGGAGAGGGGCTACCATTCAGTTTCCAGTCATGTCTCCTGCCCCAGGAAATTTGAAGTCATGCTGATTTGGGAAGAGAATTTTAACAGTGTTCTTTTCCTTTACCTTCCATATCATTTGTTTATAATAGAAGAACCCTCAATTTTTATTTTCAGTAGCATCAGTGTCTCTTATTTATTTATTTATTTATTTATTTGATAGAGAGAGAGAGATCACAAGTAGGCAGAAAGGCAGGCAGACTGAGAACTGGAGAAGCAGGCTCCCTGCTGAGCACAGAGCCTGAGGCGGGCCTCAATACCAGGACCCTGAGATCATAACCTGAGCTGAAGGCAGAGGCTTAACCCACTGAGCCACCCAGGTGCCCCAGCATCAGTGTTTCTTAAAACACTGATGGAAAATTTTTTTCTTACCATATTTCAGATCTTTTAACCTTTATTTTCCTTCTGGTTGTTTCTTATCAGCACATGCTAAAATAATAGGTATCCTCAGAAATCCGGAAAATATCCTCCAAAATGTTGACATTGAAAAGGTCAGTTGCCTTTCTGTGTTTGAACCCCTACAATGTAGTCATTATTTATGCCCCTGAACATTTTGTAGCAGGGGCAGGTTTACACAGTAACAGAAAGTGTTCATACCCATAATTCCCTCTGACATTAACGTTGGCTCTTGAATCGCTCCCTCACCACTTTGAAAATGCATCCCTCGGTTTAATACAGCTTATTGAATATCCATTCCACTTAGTCGGCACTCACAGCAGAAAACAAACAGCAACTGGTATCTGGGCTCTATTACATTTTCTGACAAGTGGGAAATATCTGTTTGGGATGCAATAAATACTTGGTTCTAAGTAATTCAGCAAATTGGCTTATTTAGCTTGAGCTCTGCAGGGAGGCACTGAGGGAACGATTCTTACCCATCATTGATTCCACATTGAAATATGTTGATTGTCCATGCCCGCAGCTGGAAGAATTTTGTGGTGGTATGAGTGAATGAGCAGTTAGTGGAAATGCTGTCCTAAGTCACTATAAAACTAGCAGTAATCTTATTGCTTTCCTACCTTAGAGCCAGCTTTTATCATGAGAGTCAATGGTTAAATATTCAGGAATTTTTGAGCTGGATATGAAACCTTGGAACTTTGAAATTGGGAAATATTTGTACCACAGAAATTAGCAGTTGAAATATGGGTTTTTTTTGTTGTTGTTGTTGTTGTTTTGTTTTTAAAGCTCTGGTTAACCAGCACACAATTGCCTACTCTACCTTAATGTAGGAAAGTTACAAAGGATTGGCATGATGATTTCTCTCATGTGGAATTTAAGAAACAAAACAGGGGAGAAAAAAATAAGACAAAATCAGAGAGGGAGACAAGCTGTTGTAGGAGTGGGTTAGCATAAGTACAGCCATCTTAGCTTGGGCAGCCATCTCGGGCCCAAGGGCTGAACTTTCCCCTACTTCACTTTAGCTCCAGGGATGCCCACCCTGCTTCAGTAACAGGAATACCTAACCCTGTAAACACTTCCAAGAAAGTACCTAACCCTGTAACCAGCCTGGCAACAGCTAATCAGCCTACTGCAGAAAAGTCTGAAACTTCTCTTCCCCCAGTCCCAAGCCTCTTCTAATGACCCATAAAAACCCCTGCCTTAACTAGCCTCGGGGTCCAAGTCCCTACTCTGCTGTGTGGGGTATACATGGGCCCAAGCTGAAGCTTGTCAAATAAACCTCACTGTGTGACTTGCATTATCGAGAGTGTTCTCTGTCTAATTGAGGGGTGGTCGACTCCATACCCAAACAGCTGTAAGAGACTCTTAACTCTAGGAAATAAACTGAGGGTTGCTGGAGGGGAGGTGAGTGGGGGATGGGGTAACTGGGTAATACATTAAGGAGGGCAAGTGATGGAATGAACACTGGATGTTGTATGCAACTGATGAATCATTAAACTCTACCTTCAAAACTAATAATATGCTTTGTGTTAATTAATCGACTTTAACTTTTAAAAAAGAAGATAGCAAGCAAAGAAGTGAAGGTTTCACAAGAAAATGAATAAACTCAAGTCAACTGAAAATACACAAAGAAACAGATGACAAGGATATAACAACTTTCTGTAATGGTACACAGGTATGCATGAACATATTTAAGCACTTCAAAGATAGAGATCTGATTATAAGATCAAGCAAGTGTGGTAAGGATTCATGAAAGTGAGTCTCAAGAAGGCTTATTTTCTTTTCAGTTGAGGTATATACAGCATGGATCATAATAATTACCACAAAGTTAACTCCTCCACATTAGCACAATCCAGATGATTAAGGAAATTTTGCAGGAGAAAAAGGGACACTAGAAGAAAGCAATGGAGCAGGCAATGCAGGTAGGCATGCAAGAGAAGAAATCATGTGCAGCTCCATAACAGATAATTTGAGCTTGAAGAATATCAGTTGGACAACATAACCTGCTTGGGATTTTTATTTTGTTTTAATATTAAGATGCTGCAAATCAATGTATGAGAAGTTTTTTTTAGGTGTGCTGATGAATATGCAGTTAATAGCTAAATTTAGGGCTTTTCTTTGGGTAACTCTTCTCCTTTGAGATTTGATGATACTGCTTAGCTATCCTCCCCTCTGAGCATAGTCTCTGGCTGGCCCAGAGGGGGTGGTGGGTTGTTAAAAAGCTATCCTACCACCCACCCCCATTGTTCAGACACTCTCCTGGAGTTGTGTTTCTAGCAGTGGCGATAGATCTGCATCTATTGCGGGGCTGTTGAAAAGACTGATGTAGCTATCTACAAACTAGACAAGACTAGTTTTTTTGGCCTTCTACCAGCTAAAAGGGTAATTTAAAGCCATAAGGCAACTGTCACCAGCCAGAGGCCATATTCCCATTGCCAATCAGCCCATCCAAGCAGTGCTATAACCAGTAGATTAGAACAGCTGAGACCTCTGTTGTTAACTAAATTTGTGAAGCAGTCGTCTACATGGGCCTTTAATTTTAAGAATGCTGAATCCACTCTTTCTGCCAAGTTCCAGTTCTGAGGATTGGGTGGCTTATTTTTCACCCTAATGGGAAACTTGGAAATCCAATTGGTCCAGTCATAGAAACATTATGTAAAAAATACCACTAAAGTCTGCTGAAAAGTTTAGGCTCATAACCACAAATCTCCCAACCTATTAGGAAACTAGGAATGATCTCCAGATTTAGGCCCCAGAATTTCATTTAAAAATAAGAATATGCTTTGAGTATGTTAGAAAGGTAATAGAATACTACTTAAGTATGATAGATACGTAGATGTAAAGATATGTAGCTCTAGCCTCTTTTTTCTCCTCCTCCTGAATATCTTGTCAGCATAACTGTAATTATCTTTATTTGGTTGAAAACAAATGAAAAGAAAGCAATTATCACTCTAGATAAACTATATAGAATCTCAGTTGAATTTAGGTACCTTATATAAATGTTTAACCATTTTAACAACTTACAGAATGATGACCAAGTTTAGTTTACAGTTGGATCTCCCAAATCTAGAATGAGATGTTTTCATCTTCATACAACTGCAAATCTTAATCTTTTCCTTTCTCATTGTTTGAATTATCACTGCAGTTTAGCCTTTACTCAAGTGGAAGATTTTTTTTCTTTTGAAAGAAGGAAAACAAAAAGACATTAAATATTTTCTTTTGAATTATTTTTCAGTGCTCAAAATACAGGTTTAATTCAAAACCAGTGCTCGCACTTTGAATAGCATACAAATCAGGATTTGAATTAAAAAACATTGAATATGTAGAAGAAATATTGTGTTGTTTTAAAGTTTCTTTAAAATATAAATGACTTAAAATTACATTAAAATAATTTTTTTAATGTATTGAAAACAAACAAACAAAAACCCCAGTTAAATATGTAACACTAAAAGCACATGCTAGGGCACCTAGGTGGCTCTGTGGTTTAAGTATCTGGCTTCAGCTCAGGTCATAATCCCAGGGTCCTAGGATCCAGCCACCCATGTTGGTCTCCTGCTCACAGAGAGTCTGCTTCTCCCTCTGCCTCCCACCCCCACTTGTTCTCTCAATCTCTCTCAAATAAATCTCCCCCAAATAAATAAATCTAAAAAAATTAAAAGCACATGCTAGAACCTATTTATAGTTGTATATTTAAACATTCCCCCAGTTGGGAAATATAAAAGTAAAAATTTCATATAGCAATGAGTCCCCTATCTTGCTCACAAAGAAACCATTTCCCAACTTTACTCATAATGATTTGAACAAAATAATAAACTATAAACTAGTTAATTCAATTATCAGAATTGGAGCTACAGTCAAATAGTAAATCCGAAATATTTTCCTAGTAACTCATACTCTGTTCCTGAGTAGAAGCAATGTGTTTTTATTTATTTATTTATTTATTTTAAAGATTTTATTTATTTATTTGACAGACAGAGATTACAAGTAGGCAGAGAGGCAGGCAGAGAGAGGAGGAAGCAGGCTCCCTGCCGAGCAGAGAGCCAGATGTGGGGCTCGATCCCAGGACCCTGAGATCATGACCTGGGCCAAAGGCAGAGGCTTTAACCCACTGAGCCACCCAGGCGCCCCAAGAATGTGTTTTTAGAGAGGTGTTGATCGAAGGGAAGGTAAATGAAAAGGGAGGCAGTAGAGCAGTAAATAAAAAGAAGTTTACTGACTTTTCTGTAATAAACTGACTTCAGAATCACCATTCTGGAAGGCCAAGGTTTTTCTTTATAACAACAACAAAAAATACTGCCTCTTCTTCTTAAAGCTTTTTTTTTCTGGTAAAATACATATTCCGAAAGGTACACAAAACAAACAGCTATCCCCATGTTTTATTATAAAGTGAGCACTAATGTGTTTATCACCCAGGTCAAGAAATGGAACATTTCAATATCCCCAAGACCTCCCTCGTACGCCACTCAGCCATTACTCCAATTCTCTAAAGTTAACTCCTCTCTTAAGAACTAACACCATAGTTTAGTTTTGCCTGGTCTTAACTTTACATAAACAGATTCATAAAGAATGTGAACTATGGTGTCTGACTTTTTTCACAGAACATTCATCCATGTGATTGCAATTCCCTATAGATGTTCATGTCCACTGTCAAAAGATATCACAATGTATTGATCTGTGCAACTGCTCTTTCTTTGATGACTTGCTTTGTGACCTTAGAGCTGTTTGAATAGTTTACTCACTTATACAGCCTTTTGTGTGCCTTGGTGACCAATCTGTTCCCATGGGCTTGATGACCTATTCATTCCCATGGGCTTTAAAAATACACCTTTATTTAAGATATATTAGTTTTCATTGTTCAAGTTCTCAAAAGGGAATTTTTAAAGCTATATTTCCAAAATGATAATTCAAACATGAGAAAGGAAAATATTTCATATTCTTTCCAAGGACTATTTAAATAGCAACAGTTGTGCGCTTTTACTTGGAAGGAAAGGGGAGTAGTAGGCAAAAGAGAAAGAAGAAAACTCAAAGTACAAATACAAAATATTTATAATCCTAGAAAGTAACATCAGACTGCTCAGACTGGATACACATCTTATAGGAAAGAACTAAGGACTGTGTAATTTGTTGAAATCTTTAAATATTCCAACACAACAAATAAAAATAAAACTGCTTTTGAGAATGGGATTTGTGAGGACTGATACTCTCTGTATCACTTTGGTCCTTTGCCTTCAACCACAGTAACTCCCTTGAGCCACTTCAAGCAGGAAGAAATGAACCTGGGCACTTGGGTGGCTCAGTTGGTTAACCGACTGCCTTCGGCTCAGGTCATGATCCTGGAGTCCTGGGATTGAGTCCCACATCAGGCTCCCTGCTGGGCAGGGAGTCTGCTTCTCCTGCTGACCTCTGTCTTCTTATGCTCTCTCTTTCTCTCTCATTCTCTCTCTCTCTCTCAAATAAATAAATAAAATCTTAAAAAAAAAAAAAAAGAAAAGAAAAACAAACGAACCTGAAGGAACACAAGGGCAATATGGTACCTGGGAAGCTGGATAACGAGATCAGCATACAGTCCATCCCAGAGCCTGGAGAGAAAGATCCTCAGCAGCCACCTCAAAGCAAGAAGAATCTGGGCAATTGCTGCCAGTCAGATGGAATTAAACTAATTTTCAGTCTCTTTGTTCTTCAGCTCAAGATTTATATTCCAAGGAGGGAGCAAAGAATTGCTTTGATGTAAGTCAACTACTTTCTCTTTAGCTGGACAGAGGAGTAATGGATGGAGAACTTTAGTGATAGTCCCACAAGACTTTATGCAGTGATTGAAGGGTAATCATAACATTGGAAACTAATGAGCACATAGGAAAGAGAAATGGTTGCAGAGAAGCCACAAACCAGTAATATCTACTGTATTCTCCGATAACACAACTTCTGTTTGGTTCCAACATGGGCCAAAGGAAATTGAAGTCCCTGCTTTATGGATACAGTTTAGGAAAAGGACAATTTAGGTCATCATTGCCCCTACCTTCTTCAGGCTGGTGGATTGCTGAGATTATTGCTGTTCCTAGATTTTATTTCTGGGCATTTTTGGCCTGATTTTGAAAAATTAAGATAAAATAAAAACCAGAAGTTGAAAGAAGTCAGTGGAGCTTCTTGGAAAAGAGCAAGACTGGAGAAGGAACCCAGACTGTCACACTTCAGTGAATTGTATCGAATCATTCTCAGAACAAAAAGATTCATTTATTTTTGGAGAGGAGTATATTCCCTTCTAAGGTTTTATTTACAAAAATACTTATTTAAAAAAAATGGAAAGGAAAGCCCTGCCCTACAGCTTTAACTGTTACCTGCAAAGAATGAAAGCCCTTTCCTTTTATTGGAATCATTGTGTAACATTTACAAAAATGTCTCTCTGATCACTGAAAACTGGTAAAAGGAAAATGATTATTAGAATTTCTAATTTAAAAGAGAATTACATAGTCTGTGATCACTGTGCCTCATGGAATTAATCTGAAAAAAAAAAGTCAGTGACCAAAGTAACATCCGTCATCCCTGCTGCTTCAGGCTGTAATTCATTTAATTCGTTTGCTAAGAGCAAACTTTTATTTGTGAGCATTGTGACATCCTTATGTCAGAAAAATCCAAGGGCTGTGTCCACGGAGTGAGAAGTCAGAGATCGGGCGAGTTTTTTTCCATCAGGGCAGTGCAAATATTGTTTATGGCAGGCATCCACCCCAAGGAGTGGGGACAGGAACATGCCTGTTCCAGCAGTGGGAATTCCATGAACACGATCATCTGTCCTCCCTAATCCCTCTTCTGGCTCTTCCATACTCAGAATATGGGAAGAGAAGAATATAAGGAAGAAGGTAAAGAGCTTTCACCTGACTGGTATCACTTGTGTTACTAGTTCTCACTCAGCTGACATTGGCTGGCTGTCACACCTCCCATGGCAGTGAGCATCCCCGCTAGCTCTTTGATGAGAAGACTTGTAGTTTGTTGGGAGACCTCAACACAGGCGAGCTCCATTCCATCCTTTCCTGGTGTAGGTAATGGTAAATTGCAGTTGGAGATCAGTAAAAATAAAAATGTGATTCATTCCATTAAGCCTACCCATTCTATGATTTCTATCCCCATCCAAAAATCTGCAGTGTCTGCCCAAGATGTAGTCGGGTGGAGGGGAGGATACTCAAACTGAGTATTTTAAAGACAGAGGAATAAAGTGAAGGCCCTTTACTATTTGTACTCCCCCTTTTGGGGGGTCGTGAAGAGGTAGAGTAACTTACATGTGGTCTATGATGTCAAGTTCCCCAACACCCTCTCAATCCAGCTCAAATGATAATGAAGTTTATAGGTATAGATTTAAGTCCAAAAGAAGAGGGGCTTCAGGGGCTGACTAAATCTGGTGGCTCTGGCTCCATTTTCTTGTAAGCCTCTCTTCTCTTCCCTTTCCTAGTGTCAGCTGTGTCGTTAAAGACATGGGGATACTTGCAAAGGTCTGGGCTCCTATCTAGGTGTACCAAAAGCCAGGGAAAGACTGGTTACTTCTAGAAGCTTCTAGAACTGCTAAAAGCCCCCTAGCAAGCTGTTCTCTGCATCTCATTGACCTGTATTGTCATGATTATCTATGAATCACATGTTAAACCAAGTTCTATCTGAGGGAATGGGATATTTTATTATCAACCTTTCCTGAGTACTGGGGTTCTTGGGATTCTAGGAATGAAGAGAGAACAGATGCTGGGTAGCAAAGTCCACTCTGATATCCCCCAAACAACTATAATGACTAATCTCTTACTGTTAGGCACTTAGGTTGTTTCTAATTTTTTGACAAAAGTTCACAAGGATATATAACCCTGTACATACTCTTTTGAATAACTTTTGCATTATTTCTTGGAATATAATTCCAGAAAGGGAATTGCTCAAAGTAGTAACATATTTCTAAGCATTTGATTTATATTGCCAAATTGCTTTCAGCCCCATTATTCCGAGTTACACACCCACCAGAAGTGTATGAAGATCTTATTTTCCCAAATATTCACCACCCATGGGTACTATACTTTTTAAAACTCTTCACCAATCCAGTGGGTGAGAGAGGCATTTCATTGTGCTTTAATTAGCATTTCTCTAACAACCAATAAATGTTAATATTTTTATATGTATTTGTTGGGTAGTTCTATTTCTTATCTTGTGAATTGTCTGTTCATATTCTTTATATTTCTGTTTAAGTATTGATAATTTTCTTATTGATATTAACTACTTTTTATATATTAAGGATATTATTAAAACTGTGTCTTGTGTAATAAATTTTATTAATAGTATTTTTGATAGAGAAATTATAAAAAAATTTACAATCAAGTATATAAATCATTTTTGTTATATTTTTTACCTTGGTAACATGCTCAGAAAGGCCTTCTTTGACTCTGACCCATAAATATCCAACTATATTTTTCAACTATTTAATCCTTAAGTAGTTTTATTGAGATATAATTCACAAACCATAAAATTCACCCATTTAAAGTGTAGTATTCATCGGTTTTTAATATATTCATGGAGTAGTACAACCATCACCATTACCTACTTGTAGAAGATTTTCATCACCACAAAATGATTACATTTAAATATGATTAATTTGGGATTAATTTTTTCACAGTTAGATAGAGGTCCAACTTCATTCTTTTCCTTGTGAATATCCAGTTGCCTGAGCACCATTTATTGAAAAGGCTATTCTTTCCCTATTGAATTGTCTTGGCATTCTTGTTGAAAACCAATTGACTATAAATGTATTAGTTATTTCTGGATTTTCAGTTCTATTCCATTGATGGAAATGTTTATTTTTCAGTACTATGCGCGCTATCTCTTTCTCTCTCTCTTTTTTTTTAAAGATTTTATTTATTTGACAGAGATCACGAGAGGGGAACACAGCAGGGTGAGTGGGAGAAGGAAAAGCAGGCTTCCCTCAGCAGGGAGCCCTAGTAGGGCTTGATATTGGGGCTCAATTTGGGACTTGATCCCAGAACCCTGGAATCATGACCTGAGCCAAAGGCAGACACTTAATGACTGAGCCACCCAGGCACCCCAGTATTACACTCTCTTAATTACTGTATGTTTATAGGAAATTTGGAAATCAGGAAGTGTGAGCCTTCCAACTTTGTTCTTTCTCAAGACAGCTGGCTGTTATGGATCCCTTACATTTCCATATGAATTTTCTCCTCTGCTACTCAGTTTCTGAAAAAAATAAAATAAAATAAAATGCCAGCATCTGGGACTCTGACTCAGATTACACCAAATCTATAGGTAAGTTTGGAGGATATTGTCATCTTAACAATATTAAGTATTCTGACCCACAGACATGGTATTTCTTCCCATAAATCTAGATTTTCTTTTAAAAGAAAGCTTGTCTTCTAAGAAAGGCCACCTTCCTTATCACTTCCAACTCCAGAGGAGTAGAACCAGAAAACAGAGATAAAGCAATCTTAACAGCAACCCGCCCAGGACTATGCTGTGCGAGGGAAGAATTGATTTGAGTCAGATATGACATTAAGTTTTGGACTGGACTGGAGTAAGTATGAATCACTAAAAGGTACTGGAACAAGATATCATCTGCCCTTGATATTGTTAAGATCAGGCAAGGAAGATCAGACACAGAATGGATGAAGCGTGATTCGAAAAAGTTAAAAAAAAAATTGTTTTTCACATTTAAAACTCAATGGGTTAAGAGTCCAATAAACCTGTATGCACAAAGCTGAATAAGAGAAAAGCTCTGCTCTCAAGGAATTCATCATCTTGCCTGCACAAACTTTGCCAAGACTGCCCCTTTTACAGAACAAAATCCTTTGAAAAATGTTATGAATAGTGTTTTTATCTTAAACCTCATCCAAATTTCACATCCATTATTTCACCTAATTTATTGCCCTCCAAAAATACAACTCTTACTGTCAAACAGCTTTTGTACAAGGAAAAGAGTATTAGTTGAAAAGAACACATGCTTGCTGGCACATCAGAGGGACAAGAAATAAGTGATGTGATGAGCGCTTTATTATTCACTTTATCCAAAGGTGCTGCCTCAAGGAGGTCACTATTGTACTCTTTGTGAAAGGAAAGTAACACAGGTGTTTGTTATAATTATACTTCCATGAGTGCATTTGAGGCTGTTGACTTCTTTCAGACAGAGTAAATTGCTCATTTATTACATTAATGTTAACAAACACAAGTTAATGCACACCATTTGTCAGATGGGAAATAAAAGAAACTGAATTAACACAATCAGAACACAGCTGGCTTAAGATAATTATTTAGGGCTATGGGGAAATGCTCAAAACAGCCTAAAACTTAGAAAATAATGATCTGGTACATTAATTCTTGCATGTGTACTCTTCTCTAGTACCTACCCAGAAATTCTTTAGTGATAGGCTTTTTATTGAGGTTTTTAACTTCTGCAAAAATAATTTCTGATTGCAATTTTTTTCTATGATTCTCTGTGATTTATGAAAAAAAAGTTAAAGTTACTGCAACTTATTTTTTAAGCTTAATTTCCTGTTACTTCTTTTTTAACCATTCAAAAAGGACACCAGACTTAATATCCTTGATGACTTTGCTTAATAATTCCATGGCTTTCCTCAATTTTTAAAGCAGTTTCTTTTCAATTACCTGTTATTTTTCTTATCTTGCACTCATAAATGGCCTTTTACCTACCCAAGACCTTCCTCACACTTCCCTGCCTCCTACCCAGGTTCTACTGTGCTGGATGAATTCCACATCCTCTGTTTCTACTCTGAACCCCAGAAGTCTTGTGAAATTCTCTATCCTCAAGTGGGTGTGTGTATCAGTCACAGAATGATATATATCTATGTGGATTAGAGGGAACTTGCCAGAATATGTGTGTATACAACAGAAAACGGGGTTTATGATGAACTCAGAGTGGAGTGAATGTCTGTCTCATAGACAGACATCAGCATTGGACGCTTATATAGAGAAAGCATTTTTAAAGTAGATTTATTGACATATAATCCACATGACATAAAGTTCACCCTTTAAAAGTGTCCGCTCCAATAGTGTTTAGTTTATTCACAGTGTCATGAATTTATCACTATCTCATTTCAGAACATTTTCATCATCCACCAAAGAAAACATTAACATCTCTCTGTCCCACCAGATTTAGACAACAACTAAACCATTTTCTGTCTCTATAGATGTACCTCTTCTGGATACTCATATAAATACAATCTCACAATGTTTGGCCTTGTGTGTCTGGCTTATTTCACTTAGCATATCGATGTTATGTCATCTGTCAATACTTGATTCCTTCTTATGGCCTGATAATATTCCAATGTATGGACATACCACATTTTATCCATTTATCAGTTGATAGACATTTGGGTTGTTTCTACTTTTGGGCTATTATGAATAATGTTGCTACAGACATTCAAATTTCTATGTGGACATATTCTTTGAGTTCTCTTGCATATATACCAAGAGTGGAATTTTTTGGTCACATAGAAATTATATGTTGAACATTTTGAAGAATAACAAAACACTTTCCAAAGCAGGCACAACATTTTGCGTTTCTATCAGCAATGTATGAGGGTTCCGATTTCTCCACATCCTTGAAATTACTTGTTACTATCCTTCTTTTCTATTATAGCTATCCTATGGGATGTGAAATTTTATCTCATCATGGTAATGATTAGCATTTCCCTAAGTACTAATGATGTTGAATGTCTTTTCATGTGCTTGTTAACTATTTGTATATCTTCTGTGAAGAAATGTCTGTTCAAATCATTTGTCCATTTTTTAATTGAGTTATTGGTCTTTTATGCTGGGTTGCAAGAATTCTTTATAAATACTACATATAAGTCTCTTATCAGATAAATGACTTGAAAATACTTTCTCCCATGCTGGGTAAGAGCTTTATTGTGATGTCATTTGCAGCAAAAAGTTTTAAATTTTTATGAATACACATTTATCTGTTTTCCCCCTTGGTGCTTGTGCTTTTGAGGTCATGAAGGAAACCTATGTTTCCTTCTAAAAACTTTATATTTTTTAGCTCTGATTACATTTACATCTTTGATCTATTTTAGTTAATTTTTGTATATGGTATGAGGTAGGGAACCAACTCCATCCTTTTTCTGGTTGTTCTTGCATCATTTATTTAAAAAAACAGTTCTTTCCCCAGTAGTTCCCTTGCCAAAAACCAATTAGCATAAATATAAGGATATATATCTAGACTCTCAATCCTATTTCATTGCTCTGTCTCTACTTACACCGGTACCATGCTGATGTGATTACTATAGCTTCGCAATAAGTTTGGAAATCCAGAAGTGTGAGTTCTCCAACTTTGTTCTTTTTCAAGATAGTTTTGACTCATTAGGGTTATTGCATTTCCATATGAATTTTATGATCACTTAAAAGTGTAAGTCAAATTTAGGTCAAATACAAGGGAGAAGGACAGCTGGAATTTTAATAGGAATTATTTGATTCTGAGATCCAGTTAGGGAGTAAATTGTAAAAATGAGATATTTCCATTTATTTAGGTCTTTAATTTCCTTTGCTGATATTTCATAATCTGTAGGTCCTTTTATTAAATTAATTTTAAGTATTTTATTTTATACATTAAGCTGAATATCAAATTTTTTGTTTGTTTCCTTTTTAAAATTTCATTGCTAGAATATAGATATACAATTTTTTTTTATATTAGTCTTGTGTACTCCTAACTGGTATGAATTCTAATAGTTTTATTGTGGATTCTGTAAGATTTTCAATATATAAAATCATGTCATCTGTGAAGAGAGATAGTTTAACTTCCTCAATTTAAATATGGATATCTCGGGGTGCCTGGGTGGCTCAGTGGGTTAAAGCCTCTTCCTTCAGCTTAGGTCATGATCTGAGGGTCCTGTGATCGAGCGCCACATCAGGCTCTCTTCTTGGCAGGGAGCCTGCTTCCCTTCCTCTCTCTCTGCCTACCTTTCTGCCTACTTGTGATCTCTGTCTGTCAAATAAATAAATAAAATCTTTAAAAATAAATAAATAAATATGGATATCTGTTACTTCTTTTTCTTGTCTAATTGCCTGGTAAGAACTTTTAATACAATTTCAACTAGAAATTATAAGAGTGGATTTCCTTGTCTTGTTTCTGATAAAAGGGTGAAATCATTCAGTGATTCACCATTAAGTGTGATACTAGCTGTTAATATTTTTTTTTATGTTCTTTATCAGGTTAGAGAAATCCTTTTGTATTTCTAGTTTGTAGAGTGTTTTTGTTTGAAAAGGGTGTTGGCTTTTGCCAAATGCTTTTTCTGTGTCTATTGATATTATGTGAGTTTTTTTCTTTAATCCATTAATATTGTATATTACATTGATTGATTTTATTTGTTAAACCAACTTTGAATTCCTGGGATAAACCCCACTTGCTCATAGTGCACTGGGGGTCTTTACATCTACATTCATAAGTGATGGAGGCCTCGTTTTCTTGTAATTATCTTTGATTCTGGCATCATAGTGATCATATATTTGAGAGTTATTCTTGCTCATATTTTTCAGAGAAGTTTGTAAGGATTGGTACTAAAACTTCTTTAAAGGTTTGATAGAATTCACTAGTGAAGCCATTTTCTTTGAGGGAAGTTTTTTAAATTACTAATTCACTCTCTTATTGGTAAAGTAAGATTTTTAATGTCTTCTTGAGTTAGTTTTTGTCTTTCTGTTAATTTGTTCTTTTCATCTAGGTTATCTAATTTGTCATCATATAATTATTTATAGTATCCCCATATTCTCTTTCTGATTTCTCAAAGGTCAGCAGTGATAACTCCTCTTTTATTTTTGATATTAGTAATTTGAGTCTTCCCCCTTTTTTCTTGTACAGTCTAGGTAATGGTTTGTCAGTTTCATTGACATTTTTAAAGAGCCAACTTTTGATTTCTTCGATAGTTTCTACTATATAGATTATATATATAGTTTCTATTATTATTATTGTTTCCATTATTATCTATTTTTTCTATTATCTATTTATCTCCTCCCTAATACTTTATTATTTCCTTCCTGCTGGTTTAGTCTGCCTTTATGTCTTTGAATGTATGTATAATAGTTGGCTTAAAGTCTTTCTTTGGTAAGTCCAACACCTGAGCTCCCTCAGGCACAGTTTCTATTGACTGCTTTCTTTTCTTCTTTATTGTGTGCATAGATCATACTTTCCGTGTGTGTGTGTGTGTTTGAATGGCATAATTTTTTTTGTTGAAAACCAGACATTTTGTGTGATATAACCTGGGAACTCGGGAGATCAGATGCTTTTCTCCCTCCCCTGGGTTTTACTCATCTGTTCTTGCTACTCATCTGTTGTTGCTGTTGCTGTTTGGTTGGTTTCATGACTTTCCTGATCTAATTCTTTAGATCTGATCTAATTTTTTTTTTAAGATTTTATTTAGTTATTTGACAGAGAGAGAGAGAGAGATCACAAGTAGGCAGAGAGAGAGGCAGAAAGAGAGGAAGGGAAGCAGGCTCCCTGCCCAGCAGAGAGCCTGATGTAGGGCTCGATCCCAGGACCCTGGGATCATGACCTAAGCCCAAGGCAGAGGCCTTAACTCACTGAGCCACCCAGGCACCCCTGAAGTCTGTATTCTTTGTGATATGTTGTACCCAAAGCCTGCTTGGGTAGTTTAGAAATAGACTAATAATTATGATTTTCTTATATTCCTGGATCCAGGAATATAATATTCCTGAGGGGCTTTGTATAGTGTTGGGGCAGACACTTTACACGCTGGTCGTCTTAGTCTTCACTTCCTGTTTCTACAGAACCTCAAGCTCAAGCAGAGGTGAGAGATGCACACTGTACTGTGCATGCACGTGGCATCTATATTCCTAGGAATGTGTTAGCACTTTGCAAAACCTCTAATGGGTATCTCATTCCCCAATTTTGCCTTATGTTTTTTGGTCAGTCTCTTGTTAGCTGCAGATGACCTCAGGCAGCTTTAATGCTTCTATATTACTACTGCTTGTGGATTAAGATACTTTAATATCTGTATAAACTTCTGATTTCTGAACTGCTATTATTCTCATTTATAAATAAAGAAACCACATCTTCCTTATCCATTCATCCGTTGAAGGGCATCATGGTTTTTTCCACAGTTTGGCGACCGTGGCCACTGCTACTATGATCATTGGGATACAGTGGCCTTTCTTTTCACTACATCTGTATCTTCGGGGTACATACCCAGTAGTGCAATTGTAGGGTCTTAGGGTAGCTTTATTTTTTATTTCTTAAGGAATCTCCACACTGTTTTCCAAAGTGGCTGCACCAACTTGCATTCCCACCAACAGTGTAAGAAGGTTCCCCTTTCTCCACATCCCCTCCAACACATGTTGTTTACTGTCTTACTCATTTTGACCATTCTAACTGGTGTAAGGTGGTATCTCAATGTGGTTTTGATTTGAATCTCCCTGATGGCTAGTGATGATGAACATTTTTTCATGTGTCTGTTAGCCATTTGTATGCCTTCATTGGAGAAGTAAGTGTCTGTTCATGTCTTCTGCCCATTTTTTGACATGATTATCTGTTTTGTGTGTGTTGAGTTAAGGAGTTCTATTTTATTTTTTTAAAGAAAGTTTTTTTTTTTTAAGATTTTTTTTTTTTTATTTGACAGAGATCACAAGTCGGCAGAGAAGAGAGGGGGGAGCAGGCTCCCTACTAAGCAGAGAGCCTGATGTGGGGCTCAAACTCATTACCCTGAGACCATGACCCGAGCCAAAGGCAGAGGCTCAACCCACTGAGCCACCCAGGTGCACCGAGTTGGAAGAGTTCTTTATAGATCCTGGATATCAGCCCTTTGTCTGTATTGTCATTTGCGAATATCTTCTCCTATTCCGTGGGTTGCCTCTTTGTTTTGTTGACTGTTTCCTTTACTGTGCAGAAGCTTTTGACCTTGATGAAGTCCCACAAGTTCATTTTCACTTTTGTTCCCTTTGCCTTTGGAGACATGTCTTGAAAGAAGTTGCTGTGGCTGATGTTGAAGAGGTTACTGCCTATGTTCTCCTCTAGGATTCTGATGGATTCCTGCCTCACGTTGAGGTCTTTTATCCATTTCGATTTTATCTTTGTGTATGGTGTAAGAAATGATCGAGTTTCATTCTTCTACATATAGCTCTCCAATTTTACCAGCACCATTTACTGAAGAGACTTTTTTCCACTGTATATTTCTTCCTGCTTTGTTGAAGATTATTTGACCATAGAGTTGAGGGTTCATTTCTGGGCTCTCTACTCTGTTCCCCTGGTCTATGTGTCTGTTTTTATGCCAGTACCATGCTGTCTTGGTGATCACAGCTTTGTAGTAAAGCTTGAAATCAAGCATTATGGAGTATTATGCCTCCATCAGAAAGGATGAATACCCAACCTTTGTATCAGCATGGACAGGACTGGAAGAGATTATGCTGAGTGAAATAAGTCAAGCAGAGAGAGTCAATCATCATATGGTTTTGCTTATTTGTGGAGCATAAGAAATAACACAGAAGACATAGGGATATGGAGAGGAGAAAGGAGTTGGGGGAAATTGGAGGGGGAGACGAACTGTGAGAGACTATGGACTCTGAAAAACAATCTGAGGGTTTTGGTGGGGGGAGCAGTGGGAGGTTGGGTGAGCCTGGTGGTTATGGAGGGCACATACTGCATGGAGAACTGGGTATGGTACATAAACAATGAATTCTGGAACACTGAAAAGAAATTTTAAAAAATAAATAAAAATTTTAAAAAGAAAGAAAGAGAGAGAAACCAAGACCCAGAAAAGTTAAGTCTATGCATATGTCACACTGCTGGTTAATGACTGCATCAGAATCCAAAACTCTGCAGACTGTCTCCTTCCAAAGCTCATGAGGATATGGCTGAATAGTAGTTTGAAATCACACAGTGGGGATATTTAAATACTCTGAATATGGAGTAGTCCAGTCTCTTGGACTGGACCCAATAGTTGAGAGAATGATGCTCTAATGGCAGAGTTCTTACACCCACTGTAAGGACACCTGTTCTTACAACAGATATAAGGTGATATATCAACAACACTTGGAAGGTAGAAGAGAATTTTCTCCTTTGCAAAGGAAAGATTCTTTCCATCTTTTCCACCATTTATAACAAGCTAGTCTCTTCCTTCTAGACACTGTACCTCCAGGAGTGACCCACACCAATTTACTCTTTCAGTGCCAAGCTGGAAGTAAACACTCATAGTGGTTCACATAAAAAAGTGGATATCTGTGACTCAGTGCAACCATGACTCTCTGAAAAACATTCTTTTGGGACTGCAGTTTTCTCCCTGTAAAATATGGGGCTCGACTAGATGACCTAAGGTCCCTTCCACCATAATATGGAAGTCTAACCCAAAATCTAATTCAAAATCAAAGTGAAACTGCTGTAAGATGAGAGTATGGTAGGAGCCAGGTAGCCCCAGAGACAGTTGTGAATTCTGTTTGCTCTAGCCCCCTCCCTGTCACTTCTGCTAAAAAAAAAAAAGGGACTAGGAAGTGTCCCTTGTACAAGCATGAGAAATAGAACTCCTGGAACCTTTTGTTTTTATGTCACAATGAGGCAGCTAGTATTTATTTCCAAGGTCAATATTGACTGAAACAAAGCTAAGTCATACTTTGAACATGACTCAGCAGTAGAATAATAAAATTCCCATGGAAGTTTTCCACTGGTCAATGAATCAACTTATAACAGTCAGAGATACTTTAAAAAGTTTTTTTTTTTTTTGAGTCCTTTTAAATGCTAAGTACAGAAATATCAGAGTGAAAAATGTTCCCAGGAAATAACACTCAGGGGCTGGCTATAAGTAACAGGAGTAGAGTTTTTGTTTTTGTTTTTGTTTTAAGCAAACATACCAGAGCTTTACATGCTTCTGTCTGACTTCAAAGTAATCACTCCAAAGAGAATACCATCTCAAAACATTTAGGAATACTTTTAGTCTTCAGAGTCAGGGATCACTGTCTTTAATATCCTAAGAGGAGTTCAACATTAAATATTTGAGAATGGGCTTAATTTGTGAAACTAATCACAAATTAGACCAGAGCTTTGCATCATGAAAAGAAAGATAGTAAAGATAAATAATATAAGTAAAAGTAAAAGATAAGTAATATAAGTAAAATCACTCTGGATTTCTAAATGAGGTGTGACTTCATTCACCATTTTTTGGTAGAGTAGTATAGAGTAGAGCCATGCTCTCTACCTTTTTGCTAATAGACCAGTATTTTATTTCTGATGCTCTTGGCATCAGTCAGGCTCTGGCCAGACACACATGGCATAATCAAAGGGCAAAAGGACATAAATGAAAAGGGTTAAGGAAGGCCTTTTTTACAGTGGCACTGATGGGACAGAGCATGGCTTTGGAGAAGCCAGTGGAGGACAATGCATATATATTATTGTGAGCATTGGTTCTCTCTGTTCCAAACAGCAAGGAGTGGGTCTATTTCATGGTAGAGTAAAAGTGTCTTTTTAGACAAGTTGGTGTCTAAAAATCAATTAAGTTATTTCTGCCTGAGGAAAAAATAGGCTTTTTAATAAATAAGTTGGGACTGATAGCCCCTTGGAAAAGTTTAAAAGTGAATCTAATCCTCACATTGAGATAAACTCCAAATAGATCAGAGATCTAAATGTAAATGTGAAACCAAATAAGTATTGCATGTGAATTACTTTATAAACCAGGAATGAGGAAAGCCTTTCAAAATCCAGGAACAAAATTAGGGAAATGTTGATAAAATTTGCTATCAAACAAACAAAATAAAACACCCTACTAAGCCAAATCAAAAGGCAAATGCAAACCAAGGAGAGCATTTACAACTTATATCACAGAAGAAGGCAAGTATACAGAGAACATTTAGAAATGGAGAAGCCCCCAAATTGGATAGAAATATAGATGAGAGTCATGACCAGAGAGAAATGTGAGAAAAGAGAAAAAGAAATATGAGTTGCTCCTCACACACATGAAATGATGCTCATGTTCCCTTATAAAAGAAAGGCAAATTAAAACTTTGCTGAACCTAAAATTTTGACAACATTTTCTATTGAGAGTGGAGGCACAAAATGGAACAAAGCTATGCAATGGGGATTTGGCAAAATTCGACAAAATTACATATGCATTAACCTTTGACCCATCAACACCACTTTTAGGAAGCTATCCTGAAAGTACACCTTCATAAATTCGTACAAGGTTATGCAACACAACATTGTCTACAGTACCAAAACTTTAGAAACAACCTAAATGTTCATCAACAGGGCAGTGGGCAAATAAAGTGCAGTATATACACAAATTAGAGAGGAGGCAGTCAAAAATATACAAAGGAAAATGTCTGTGAACTGAGATAATTTCCAAAATATACTTTTAGATTTAGCACATAGCAGTACATAGAATAGGTACTATATACTTCATGTTTAGGAATAAATGGTGGAGTTTGGAGGAAGATGGTGGAGTAGGGGACCCTAGTTTCATCTGGTCCCTTGAATTCAGCTAGTTAGCTATCAAACTACTCTGAACACCTGTGTACTCAACCTGAGATTTAAGAAAAGAATTGCTGCAATTCTACAAATAGAAAAGTGACCACTTTTTTCAAGGTAGTGGGTGTGGAGAAGTAAATCTGAGGTGATATATCAGAAGATAAACCATGAGGGGAGGGAGCCTCCATAAGCCAGCACTGGAAGGTGGTATACAAAATCAGAACTTTTACAAGTCTGCTCCAGTGGGGGACATCCCTGCCTGTAAGGTAGCAAAGTGGAGCAGAATCCTAGGTGGGACAGTGTGGTCTCAGGATCTCCAGGGTCACAGGAAGACTGGGGTGCCCGACTTGGGTATAGCTCCCAGACATCAGATAGGGAAGCTGGCTGCAATCAGTGAGCCTAGGACTGGGCTTTCAGCTCAGTGTTGCCTTAAACCATGACTGCAGCACATCCTGGTGACTGCTTTCTGAGCAGGGGCCCAGCAAGCAGTAGAACCACAGTGAGACTCTCCTTTCCCTGGAGGAGTGGCGTGGGTACATACCAAAGAAATCTGCAGGACTTGGAGTATTGAGTGGTGCAGTGTCGAATTTAGCCAAAGGAGTCTGCGAAGTCTCAAAATGGGGTCATGTACCTGAGACAAAAACACTTGGACACAGGCTGGGTGAAAAAAGAGTGGGGACAGAAACCAGGGAGACGAGGCGATTAACTGCTTTTCTCTGAGGACCACTGAAGAGTGGGGGCTGCAATCTTCCAGCTCTAGGACTGGAGAATGGGACACCACCATTTTTATTTTCATCCTCTAAAGTGACACAGAAGGCCTTTAGGGAACAAAAGCCACACAGAGCGATCTGGAGCCACTTATGCTGAGCCAGGGCCCCTGGCAAAGATGGTGCAACTCCTCTTGACCAAAAGCACCTGTGAATCAGTGCAACAGGCCTCTGCCTCAGAAGACCAGCAGGAACATTAGGCTAACAGCAAGTATACAGATCACACAACACTGAAAAACTCCAGTGCTATGGAAAAATAGTATGTACAATTCAAGATTTTTTCTCATGATTCTTTAGCCTTTCAGTTTAAAATAACTTTTCTCTTTTTTTTCCTTTTTAACTAGTTTTTTTAATTTTACGAACAGTTTTAAGCCTTTAAAAAAAAAATGAACTATTTTTTTTAAAAGATTTTACTTATTTATTTATTTGAGAGAGAGAGCACAGAGGGAGAGGGATAGGGAGATGCAGATTTGCTACCAAGAGCCTGATGCAGGGCTCAATCACAGGACCCTGAGATCATGACCTCAACTGAAAGCAGATGCTTAATCAACTGAGCCATCCAGGTGCACTTTTTAAGCCTTTTTGAATTTTCATTTTTACACTTACATTTTATATATTATATATTCATATATCATATATTTATATATTCTGTATTATTAATATTATATATTATATATAATACAATATAATTAATTGTATATTAATATTTATATATTATATGTATTCTTCATTTTTTAATTTCTTTCATTATATTCAATCATATATATGTGTGCGTGTGTGTGTGTGTGTATATATATTCTTTACAATTTGGGGATCTAGTTTCTTATAACAAACAGGCCAAAATACACCCAGTACCTAGCATATTATCCTGTTCTTTCCACTGTTCTCTCTCTCCCTCACCTTTTATTTTGTTTTGTTTTTTGGCTTCTGATCTCTTCTGATTTGTTTAGTGAATATTTTGTTGGGGTTGTGGTTGATATTTTTTGTATTTTGTTCTCTTGTTCATCTATTGTTCTCTGGACAAAATGTCAAGATGGAAAAATTCACCCAGGGCAGTGGGGGACAACAAGAGGCAGTACTGCCATAGATTTAATAAATATGGATATTAGTAAAATATCAGAGCTATAATTCATAATAACAATTATAAAGATACTAGCTGGCCTTAAAAAAGCATAGAAGACCCTGGAGAATCCCTTTCTAGAGAAATAACTGAAATCTAATCAGATCAGGAAAAAAAGGTGTATTACTGAGATGCAACAAAAAATGGAGGCACTAGGGACACCTGGGTGGCTCAGATGGTTAAGCATCTGACTTTGGCTGAGGTCATGATCTCTGGATCGTGGGATTGAGTGCTGCATTGGACCCCCTGCTTAGCGGGGAGTCTGTTTCTCCCTCTCCTTCTGCCCCTTCCTGCCGCTTCTGCTCTCTCTATTTCAAATGAATAAAAAAAATATTTTTTTTAAAGAGAGACTCTAACTGCTAGAATAAATGAGGCAGAAGAAAGAATCTGTGACAAAGAAGATAAAATAATAGGGCATAAAGAGGAAAAGAGAGATAAACAACTACTGGACCATGAGGGGAGGATTCAGGAGATCAGCAATACCATAAAGCAAAACAATAATAGAATAATTGGGGTCCCAGAAGAAGAGGAAAGAGAGAGAGGGGAAGAAGATATATTGGAGAAAATTGTACCTGAGAACTTATCTAATCTGGGGAAGGAAACAAGCATTCAAGTCCAGGAAGCACAGAGAACCCCCCTAAAAATCAATAAAAATAGGTAAATACCTTGACATAATAGTGAAGCTTGAAATTTTCAGAGATAAAAGGAAAATCCTGAAAGCAGCTCTAACCTACAGAGGTAGAAACATAAGGCTGGCAGCAGACCTATTCACAGAGACCTGGCAGGCCTGAAAGAGCTGGCATGATATATTCAGGATGCTAAATGAGAAAAATATACAGCTAAGAATACTTTATCCAGCAATGTTGTCATTCAAAATAGGAGAGATAAAGAGCTTCCAGGACAAACACAAACTAAAAGAATTTGTGATCACTAAACCAGACCTGCAAAAAATATTAAAGGGGATCCTTTAAGTGAAGAGAGAGCCCAAAGTAACACAGAAACAGACAACATACAGAAATAGTGATTTTATAGGTAATACAATGGCACTACATTCATAACTTTCAATAGTCACTCTGAATGTAAATGGGTTAAGTGCTTCAATCAAAACACACAGAGTATCTTATTGGATAAAAAAGCAAGACCCATTGATATGCTGTCTGCAAGAGACTCATTTTAGACCCAAAGACACCTTCAGTTTGAAAGGGAGGGGATGGCAAACCATTTGTCATGCTAATTGACATCAAAAGAAAGCTGGGGTAGCAATCCTTATATCAGACAAACTAGATTTTAAACCAAAGACTATAGTAAGGGTGAAGAGGGACACTATATTATAATTAAAGAGTCTATCCAACAAGGAGATCTACAATTGTAAAAATATATGCTCGTGACTTGGGAGCAGCCAATTATATAAACCAATTAAAAACAAAATTAAAGAAACACATTGATAATAATACACGAATAGCAGGGGACTTCAATACCCCATCCACAGCAATGGACAGATCATCTAAGTAGAAGATCAACAAGGAAACAAGGGTTTTGAATGAAACACTGGACCAGGTAGACTTCAGAGATATATTTGGAGCATTCCTCCTAAAGCAACACAATACACATTCTTCTCAACTGCACATGGAACATTCTCCAGAATAGATCACATACTGAGTCACAAATCAGGTCTAAACTGGTACCAAAAGACTGGGATTATTCCTACATATTTTTAGTCACAGTGCTTTGAAATTTGAACTCAGCCACAAGAGGAACTTTGGAAGGAACTCAAATGCTTGGAGGTTAAAGAACATCCTACTAAGGAATGGGTCAACCAGAAAATTAAAGAAGTATTTAAAAATTCATGGAAAAAAATGAAAATGAAAACACAGTTAGCTACTCAAAACCTTTGGAATACTGCAAAGGTGGTCCTAAGAGGGAAGTACATTGCAGTAAAAGACTTCCTCAAGAAACAAGGAAAGTCTCAAATACACAACCTAACCATACATCTAAAGGAACTGGAGAAAGAACAGCAAATAAAACCTAAACCAAGCAGAATGAGAATTAATAAAGATTAAAGCCGAAATGAATGAGATAAGAAACCAAAAAACAGTAGAATAGATCAACAAAACTAAGAGCTGGTTCTTTGAAAGAATTAGTAAGATCAATAAACCCCTAGCCAGACTTATCAAAAAGAAAAGAGATAGGACCCAAATTAATAAAATCATTAATGAAAGAGGAGATATCACAGCTAAGACCAAAGAAATATGAGCAATTATAAGAACGTATTATGAGAAACTATAGGCCAGAAAATTAGGCAATCTGGAAGAAACGGATGCATTCCTAGAAACATATAAACTGCCAAAACTGAAATGGGAAGAAATAGGAAACCTGAACAGACCCATAATCAGCAAGGAAATTGAAGTACTAATTTAAAATCTCCCAATAAGTGAGTCTAGGGCTGCATGTCTTCCCAGGGGAATTCTACTAAACATTTAAAGAAGAATTAATACCTATTTTTCTGAAGCTGTTTCAAAAAATAGAAATGGAAGGAAAACTTCCAATCTCTTTCTATGAGGCCATCATTACCTTGATTCCAAAACCAGACAAAGACCCCACCCAAAAGGAGAATTACAGGCTAATATCCATGATGAACATGGATGCAAAAATTCTCATGAAGGTACTAGCCAATAGGCTCCAACAGTACATTAAAAATGTTTTTACCACAACCAAGTAGGATTTACTCCTGGGATGCAATGGTGGTTCAACATCTTCAAATTAATCAATGTGATACACTAAAATGTGATACATGACATTACGGTGATACACTAAATTAATAAAAGAAAGGACAAGAAACATATGATCCTCTTAATAGATGCAGAAAAAGCACTTGACAAAATACAGCTTTTTTCTTGATTAAAGCTCTCCACAGTGTAGGGATAGAGGGAATAAACCTCAAGATCATAAAAGCCAAATATGAAAAGCCCACAGTGAATATCATTCTCAATGGGGAAATACTGAGAGCTTTTCCCCTAAGGTCAGGAACATGAAAGAGATGTTTATTCTCAGCACTGTTGTTCAATGTGATACTGGAAGTCCTAGCCTCCGCAATCAGACAACAAAAAGTAAAAAGCATCCAAATCAGCAAAGAAGTCAAACACTAACTTTTCACAGATAACATGATACTTCATGTGGAAAACTCAGAAGACTTCACTCCAAAATTGCTAGAACTCATACAGCAATTCAGCAACGTGGCAGGATACAAAACCAATGCACAGAAATCAGTTGCGTTTCAACACAATAACAACGAGACAGAAGAAAGGGAAATCAAGAAGTTAATACCATTTACAATTGCAGCCAAAACCATAAGATACCTAGGAATAAACCTAAGCAAAGAGGCAAAGGCTATGTACTCTGAAAACTATAAAACATTCATGAAAGAAATTGAGGAAGACACAAAGAAATGGAAAAGCATGTTCATGGACTGGAAAAACAAATATTGTTAAAATGTCTGTGCTTTCCAGAGCAATCTATACAGTCAGTACAATCCCTATCAAAATATCATTCCCCTTTTTCATAGAGCTAGAACAAGTCCTAAAATTTGTATGGAACTAGAAAAAGACCCAAATATTCAAAGGAATGTTGAAAAAGAAAACCAAAACTGGTACCATCACAATTCCAGACTTCAAGCTCTATTACAAAGCTGTTTCATCAAGACAGTATGGTATTGGCACAAGAATAGACACATAGGTCAATGGAACAGAATAGAGAACGCAGAAATGGACCCTCTACTCTATCGTCAACTAATCTTCAGCAAAGCAGGAAAGAATATCCAATGGAAAACACAGTCTCTTCAACAAATTGTGTTGGGAAAATTGGATAGCCACTTGCAGAAGAACGAAACTGGCCCATTTCCTTGACACCATACACACAAATAGACTCAAAATGGATGAAAGACCTAAATGTAAGACAAGAATCCATCAAAATCCTAGAGACCATATGCAGAAACTTCTTTGACCTGGGCCACAACAACTTTTTGCTAGATATGTCTCCAAAGGCAAGGGAAACAAAGGCAAAAATGAACTATTGTGACTTTATTTAAAAATGCTTTTGTACAGCAAAGGAAACAGCCAACAAAACCAAAAACAACCTACAGTATGGGAGACGATTTTTGCAAATGTTTTATCAGATAAAGGGGTAGTATCCACAATCTATAGAGAACTTACCAAACTCAACACCCCAAGGACAAATATAATGCAGTCAAGAAATGGACAGAAGACATGAACAGATATTTCTCCAAAGAAGACATATGAATGGCCAACAGATGCATGAAAAAATGCTCAACATCCCTCAGCATCAGGGAAATACAGATGAAAACCACAATGAGATACCATCTCACACCAGTCAGAATGGCTAAACAAGTGAGGAAACAACAAATGTTGGTGAGGATGCAGAGAAAGGGGAACCCTCTTAAATTGCTGGTTGGATTGCAAGCTGGTACATTCACTATGGAAAACAGTATGGAGGTTCCTCAAAAAGTTAAAAATGGAGCTACATTATGACCCAGCAAGTGTACTACTAGGTATATATCACAAAGATACAAATGTAGTGATCCGAAGGGACACCTGCACCCAATATTTATAGCAGCAATGCCCATTATAGCCAAACTATGGAAAGAGCCCAGACATCCATCAACAAATGAATGGATAAAGAAGATGTGGTATACATTTTATACAAAGGAATAGTACTCAGCCGTCAGAAGAACTCCCCAAATCTTGACATTTCAATGACATGGATGAAACTAGAAGGTATTATGCTGAAGGAAATAAGTCAATCAGAGAATTAACAATTATCATATGATCTCACTCATATGTGGAATTTAAGAAACAATACAGAGGAGTATAGGAAAAGGGAGGGAAAAATAAAATAAAATTTAATCAGTGAGAAAAAAACTCATAAGACTCTTTTTTAAAAAAATTTTTATTTTTTAATTTCAGTGTACCAGAATTCATTGTTTATGCACCATACCCAATACTCCATGCAATATGTGCCCTCCATAATACCCATTACTAGGCTCACCCAACCTCCTACCCCCCACCCCTTCAAAACCCTCAGACTATTTTTCAGAGTCCATAGTCTCTCATGGTTCGTTTCCCCCTCCAATTTCTCCCAACTCCCTTCTCCTGTCCATCTCCCCATGTCCTCCGTGTTATTTCTTATGCTCCACAAATAAGTGAAACCATATGATAATTGACTCTCTCTGCTTGACTTATTTCACTCAGCATAATCTCTTCCAGTCCCGTCCATGTTGATACAAAAGTTGGGTATTCATCCTTTCTGATGGAGGCATAATACTCCATAGCATATATGGACCACATCTTCTTTATCCATTCGTCCGTTGAAGGGCATCTTGGTTCTTTCCACAGTTTGGTGACTGTGGCCATTGCTGCTATGAACATTGGGGTACAGATGGCCCTTCTTTTCACTACATCTGTATCTTTGGGGTAAATACCTAGTAGTGCAATTGCAGGGTCATAGGAAGTTCTATTCCATAAGAGACTCTTAACTATAGGAAACAAACTGATGGTTGCTGGAGGGGACGTGGGTGGGGGGATGGGATATTAGGGTGATGGGCATTAAGGAAGGCACACAATGTAATGAGCACTGGGTGTTATATACAACTGATGAAGCACTGAACTCTACCTTTGAAATTAATAGTACACTATATGTTAATTAATAAAATTAAAGAAAAATAAAATTAGGAATAAGAATATGTTTACATATTTGTTTATATTTTCAAAAAGAGGTGATAGAATTAGTTACCTATAGGGGATGAGGAAATGGAGAGAAGGGAGAAGGCTGGAAGTGAAACTTCAGTGAATTTGATTACCTTTTCATACAGTTTATACTTTAGGTTCAGGTAAGTGTTCTACATATTTAAAAAATTAAAATGCAGATGAAAATAAGTATGTTATACAAAACAAGATTTTTGGTGTAAGAAAAATGAGATGCAAAGCAAATATTAAATTAAAATAATAAAACACTGTAAGATTAAATTTGAATTGAGAATAACCCTATAGATTCAACTTTTAAAAGTGCGCCTTTCCTATATATGTATGCTGAAAGGGCCAGGAAGCAATGATAACCTAGTATCAGTGAACACTCTTGCCCCCAGATCTTGGTTTCTAAATATGATTTCTCACCAATAGGGAGAATGTACTTATTCTTAGGAGATGCATGTTGAAATACTTAGAAGTAAAATAGTATGAATCTAACTGCGGGTAGGTGTGTGTGTGGTAAGTATCCAATTATTGCACCATGTAATCCCCTTTCCCACACTTGGTATCACTCTGAAGAGTTAGTTCCAGCTGCCCACACTCTCTTGTGGACATGGCCTCCATTCTGAAAATTAATCAAAGTCTGAAAAGATGTAAATTACTAAATTGCATGTCTCTGAGCCTCAGAGACCCTAAAGGTGAGCAATGCCATGTGAGCTTTAATTTTCTGCTTAAAGCTACTTGAATCCTTTCAGTGTGAGATATTTAAAATAGGACACACGGGACTTCAATCTTAGTGGTCAAAAGTAGTTCATTGAAATACCATTTCCCAGTGCTTCTTTGGTTTCTTTGGCTGTGAGAGCTGAGAGTTTGCATTAGCAGTTACTGGCTTTGCTGTGGCTTTGATCTTTCTGCAGGAATTGGGAAATGTGGGTTCTTCTGGGGCTCCATGATTAACTTGTTATGTAGCTTGGGGGCAGTCATATTGCATTTGGGATCTTTGTTTTTCAACTGCCAAATATGAGTGTTGGACTTGATATTTTTTTCCACTGTAAATTTTTGTGATTTTGAATTTTCTCCAAGTAGAGCAATGTATCTACAAATAACAAGAGCAGCGAGAGAGAGAGAGAAGAAGCCTTCCTCGGATATGAGGTGCCACCTGGAGGAGTTTAATCTTTTCCAGCCAATTTTTTTTTTAATTAATCCTGTATCAAATTCTTTAAACATGTTAAAAATGGGTAAGGGCAGTAGGTGGTTCCTTGATTATAAGAACAGTGTTTTGGGATATGATTTTATTGATAATTATCCTTAATTCCAACAATAATTTTTTGAAAGATTTTATTTATTTATTAGAGAGAGAGAGCGCGCACACAGGAGCAGGGGGAGGGGTAGAGCAAGAGGGAGAAGCAGACTGACCGCTGGACAAGGAGCCCGATGCAGGGCTCAGTTAGAGATCATAACCTGAACACAAGTAAATGTTTAACCGACTGAGTCACCCAGGTGCCCCAATAATTTTTTTTAATCTAGGAGGAAAACATGGGTTCTGAGTGGTTCCAATGCAACAGCTCCCTGTGGCTGCAGCTTATGTGGCCGCCTGCATGGCCATGCCAGAGCTGAGCGACACTGGGTAATATGCTCCTAAATAACTCATCACAGTAGTACCACCGACTCACAGTAAATCCTTGGCTTCCTCACATGTCTGAAGAATTAGACACTCAGCTGTGACTGTCCATCGAAAGTACTGGAATACGAAATGCACTAAGCATGAAGTCCTATTGAAAATCATTTTATTCTCTTAATTATTCAGTGGGTTTCTTAGAGTCTGACCAACCTCAGGATCATTATTATGAGGATCAATTATCAACGTAATGTGGCAAGGGAAAAGTCTGTTTGCAAAGAGTTCTGTTTGGTAGACCTCTGCAAGGAAGAAAAGTCACCATTTTGTTTGGGTGTGTGTGACTCTACTCTGCTGCTGGACAGTGAGAGAATGGGAGCATTGGAATATAATACCCTCCAGAGTCTTCTTGCTGCCAGGGATAGTCAGCCATTCTGCATTTACTCCTGTGTGGAGGCCTGGTGGGAGAGGGTGCAGACTGAGCTGGTGGTTGGGGGAAGAAAGAATAACTGGAGTCAGGCAGGGATGGCAAGTTCTCCATGACCAGGGGTGCAGCTTTCCCCGCTAAACAGTTATATTTTTCAGTCCAGTCAGCATTGATCATGCTTAATTATGCTTGTGCTGGCTTGGAAAGAGCATCAGAATGGAGTAGGTTGAATGGAGAAGTTTCAAGCAAAGTCTTTCCACAGAATTAGCTGAGAATACATTTTTCAACCATTTTTCTCCATCCCCTCAAAACACACAACCAATATTGAAAGGTACTGTTGAATTTAAACCTATTAAGTACCTATGTGTCTAGTGACTGATATGTTTAAGTATCAATTCTTCAAGTGAATCATTGTAAAGTGGTCCATTTTGGGGTGACTGGCCAGCAACATTATTTTCAGACCCCCTTAAGGTCCTCCTCTCCTTGCCACCAAACATATATTTCTGTGGCCCCAACTCAGGACTAGGCTTGCTTAGGCTAAGGACACTCCTCTGAATTCAACTAGTTGTGTTGATATGACAGAATAAGGCTGAAAAAGTTCTAGGCTGCCATCTAAACAGGCTCATAGTTGACAATACTCTGATCTGTTAGATTCTGCCTTCTGGAAGAAACAGAATCATATTTCCATCACAAATGGATTCCTCAACTTATTTTAGCTGTGTGGATCTATGTATTAAACATTAGCACTAGGAATGTTCCACAAACACCTGAAATATGTAGATGTGAGTGCCCTCACATACCAATGTCAGGGTAAGCTGGGTGAGTCATCTGATTCTTGGAATTGCTTCACTGCGCTGATTTAAAATATCAAGTTCAGGGTGGCTTGGTTGTTTAGGGTCAGCCTTAGGGTCAGGTCATGATCCCAGGGTCCTGGGATCGAGCCCCACATTAAGCTTCCTGCTCAAGTCTGTTTCTCCCTTTCCCTCTGCCTGCCACTTCCCTGTTTGTGCTCTCTCTGTTAAATAAATAAATAAGACCTTTTAAAAAATAAACAAAAATAAAATAAAAAATAAAATATCAAGTTCTCTGGGGCACCTGGTGGCTCAGTCAGTTGGGCATCAGACAACTGATCTCAGCTCCAGTCTTGATCTCAGGGTCATGAGTTCAAGACCTGTGTTGGACTCTATGTTAGGCATAGACCTACTAAAAAAAAAAAAAAAGTCAAGCTCTTTGACCACCCCGCCTTTGCAGCCATTCAAAAGAAGTCACCTAATTCCCCTCCCCTTGACTGTGGGCTGGACTTACTGACTTGCTTCTAACAAATAGTAGGATGCAGAAATGACAGCATGACTATGGAGATTAAGTGACTAAAAGGCATTAGAACTTCCTGTTTACTTTCTCTGATCCTGCCCTCTTCCAGAAGCCACCTGCCATAGGGAGTCCTATGAAGAAGTCCATGTGTGAGGACCTGAGGTGTATTCTTCCAGCAGCCACAAGAAAGAGCCACCCAGGGGGCAGATCCTGGTGCCCTATTTGAGCCATCAGATAACCGCAGCCCTGGATGACATCTTGACTGCAAACTTAAGAGAGATCCTGAGCCAGAACCACCCATTCCTCCGCATACCTGACTCTCAGAAACTGTGTTAGGAAATGAATATTTTGTTGTTTTAAGTCACCATGTCTGGGGGTAATTTGTTAAAGCAACAAATAGGTACTACAGGTAGGTGCCTAAAATAGTTGTTGAGAGTTCCCTTTCTTACCCTCCCATTTGGTGGTGCTGCTCTGCAGCCACATACACACATACACAGGCACGCATGCATGCTCCGGAAAGAAAACTATCTCACCCTACAGAGGTGGTACTACTCCTGCCCAGTGCACCCTGAGAGTCAGGACCAGTGTTTCACACTATGTGCCAAGCACCTGCTGTCTGGATACCTGTGAGCTAAGTATTTTTACCCTGTAAATACATAATGTAATTGTAATAAGCTTTTCATTTTTCAGAAATTCTAAGGTATGAGAAAAGATCTGTCATTGTATTCCATCCATATCCCATTGAACAGACTGGATATCCAATATTATATGCATTTGTTTTGATTTTGACAGCTAAAAATCCCATGAAAATGACAAATGCTTAAAGGGAAATCCAAAATTTCTAATTTGTATTATTTTTAGCATTCTATAGACATATCTTTAAAAAAATTTTTTTAAGATTTTATTTATTTGAGAGAGAGAGCATGAGAGTAAGAAAGCATAAGTTGGGGGAGGGAGGGGCAGAGGAATAAGGAGAACCAGACTCCCCCCTGAGCAGGAAGCCAGATGTGGGGCTTGATCCCATGACCCTGAGATCATGATCTGAGCAGAAGACAAACACTTAACCAACTGAGCCACCTAGGCACTCTCTATGAGCATATCTTGAAAAATGCATTTCTTCTTAATTTTTTACAAACTTTGATCAAGGAAAATTAAAACAAATTGCATAATTTCAACAAATATCATCTACTACTTGCTTGTGATAAAAAAATATTTATCTCTCAATTATTTGTCTCCTCAATTATAGTGCTAGTTAGAAGGTTATCCTTATAAATGAGTTATCCATAAATGAGTTTATGGTCTAGTGAGTCAATGATTACTGAAACATTTGGTTTTGCAGAAGGCATATTTTTCCCAGGAATAATTTAGAGCTTGGGTTCACAAAGACAACATTAATAATTTTTAGCTTTAATTTAATTAGAAAAATAGGATACCTCACTTTAATCAGCTTTTATTTGAAGAAAAAACACAAAGATAAATATAACACACATTTCTCCATACTTCTGGAGGCTTCCAGAAAAAACTGATTGATTCCCCTTTGGGGATTTCATTATCATTCATTCATTGATACCCACAATATATTTTATATTATATTCAGATCACGTACTAAGTCCCACTAGCTCTAGGAGACAAATGACAACTTTCTGATTTATCATCCAACAATTGGTTACTTTTTTTTCTTTGCTCCTATTTTTTTTTCTTTAAGGTGAGAAATAAAAAGCAAGATGTGAGCAAGGCCCATGGATCAGCTGGAACTGTCAGGTTAGGTCTACAAAGTGAAGTTTCTGAGAGTCATGCTCCACCTCTGAGCCACTGGTGCCTGAAAGGCAAGAAGACACTGTTTAGTTCAGGTATAGTACACACAGCCCTGTCCCACACCCTAATCAATTAGGTGAGAGCAAAGTGCTCTGACACTTTGTTTCTTATGTCCTTCCTTTTTCTTCTTAATTTTGCCCCTAATTTCTCCCTAATTCTATTGTGTTTAACTGGGGCCTTTCCAATGGTGACAGAGGTCCAGGTTGTTTTTTTGAGGCTTGCAATACCTTAAAAAATAAAGAAATGTTAAAGCAGGGTGCTAAAAAACTTTTTAATTGCTGAGTAAATACTTGAAATATCCATATTTAATAAAATATGTCTTTTTTTTTTTAAGATTTTATTTATTTGACAGAGAAAGTCACAGCAAGAGAGGGAACACAATTAGGCGGAGTGAGAGAGGGAGAAGCAGGCTGCCCGTTGAGCAGGAGGCTGGATGCGGGGCTGGATCCCAGGTTCTGGGATCCTGACCTGAGCTGAAGGCAGACGCTTAATGCCTGAGCCACCCAGGTGCCCCCAAAATATGTCTTTAAAACAAAAATACAAGGCAATACAATTATACTAATTTTAAGGTAAAGAAAGGATTTGTGAAAAACACTAAATTTATTATACATAACAATATTGTGGTCAGTTACTGGGACTCAAATTGAAAGTTACTTAATATCAGTGAGATCACATGAGAATTGTATTTCTCTGACTGACTTATTTAGGTTAGCATAGTATCCTTTCATTCCATCCATGCCATTGTAAATGGCAAGATTTCATTTTTTGATGGCTGTGTAATATTCCATTGTATATATATGTGGAAACTAAGAAACAAGATAGAGGATCATGGAGAAGGGATGGAAAAATGAAACAAGACCATACCAGAAGGGGAGACAAACCATAAGAGACTCTTAGTCAAAGGAAACAAACTGAGGGTTGCTGGAGAGGAGGGAGTAGAGGGATGGGGTAACTGGGTGATGGACATTGGGGACAGTATGTGTTATAATGAGCACTGGGTATTATATAAGACTGATGAATCATAGACCTGAAACAAATAATATATGTTAATTAATATAATTTAAATAAATAAAAAGGAAAGTTACTTAGTAGACATTTTTCAATCCTGTGTGTATTTCTATAATTCTATACCCTCAGGAATGATGTTTTAGCTCAAATTTGGGGGAATTTGCAAATGTGGAATATGAGCCAATGGCCTCTCTTGGTCCTGTAATGACCCATGTAGTAGAGGCAGGCAGAGCCCAGCCATATCCCCTCAGGACCTTCCATTGGCCAGCATCTGCATCTCGTTGCCTGAGGGCAACTTTGGTGGCAGGAACACTGGCTTCCCACAGACATGGAGGCCAAAAGTACCAAAGAACTAACTTTCCCAGCTAGCAGTCCTTGTGCAGGAAACTTAAGTGTGTTTTCCACTGGCCCTGGAATTGCCCAGTGGGGTTCAGCCCCGGCTACCCTAAGGAGTGACCTGCGTGATGACACAGCCTCACTCCCAGTTTCTCTTCCTCTCTCTACCCATGTCCCCTGGTTCTCCTCCCAACAAACTGCTTGCCCTCAAATCCTTGTCTTAGTTAGGGCCTGCTTCTCGGGACACCCACACTAGGAAGCTGTTTCTTGCTTATGTTTTTTTGTTGTTGTTTTTTGGGGTTTTTTTGGTCTCTTTTTAAGGATTTGCTATATAAAAATACTTCTTTCTTACACACTGGACTACTCACAGAGAAGCTATTGGAGTTTACCAAATTGGAGGAACAAAATAAACCAGAACTATATCAGATCAAGTCAGACTGTTAAAACCTTTCCATTTTCTACTTCATCATATAGGTTAAAGGGTTATATTTAAAAGTCACATATAGAAAAGTTATAATTCATTTTCACCTATGCACTTAGGTTTACTGGACAACACTTACATAGCAGAGTAAAATCTGTAGGGTATATTGGAGAAGTCAGATGGAGGGATTATCTCTGTTTAAGGTACTTGAAAGGACTTGAAGTGATGCTCAGGGCCCTGCAGGGTGATAAGCGCCAACATTTGACATAAGCGCGAAGCAATAAATTAGATATGGGGCCTCGGAGGCTCAAGCTAGGCTGCCAGTGTTTTGTTTGCTGTGAAGGAAGGAAGTAGGTGTCAGCAACAAGGTGTCCTAAGCGATGTGGGAGGGTAGGTTCTCCTATAGTACATTTATTTCTCCTACTTTCATTATTCTTTATACTTAGGTGCCTTGTTCCCCTTCACATGCTTGAGCTCAGGAAGTGGTCACCAATGGGGAATGCATGAGTAAATGAATTCAGGAATTTCAAAAGTCACTGGATGAAACTGCACTGTTTTTCATTATAGATTGCTTCATCTGTCTTAAATTTGATTGTTTCTGGTGGGTGGGGATATGTGGAGGAGTAGACAAGAATTGGAGGTAGAGGAAAGGCTTGAGTATCCATACACATACCCCAGTCTTTATGTGTGTGGGGGTGTGTATGGGGGGTGGGTAGGAAGGCAGGGGAGGAAGGAAGACAGGAAGATCTAAAATCTCTAGGAAATTCAAAATAAACTGGTTTCCTCTGGGGAGAGAAACTGAGTAGTAGGGGATAGGGAGAGAGACATACTTTTCTCTGCCTACTCTCCTACAATTTTTACTTTTGTACTGTCTGTGTTACTTAACTTTTTTTTTAAATTCAAAGACATGTGAAAAGGAAATTCAGTAATCTTTTGTCCTCTTACAAAGTCTTGTTAACTCCATCTGTGCAGCCTGTAGTATATACAACAATGTAGTATATACAGCCTGTAGTATATACTGACCTTGAACAACACAAGTTCGAACTGTGAGGCTCCACTTAGATGTGGATTTTTTATGGTACAATACTGTAAATTTTCTCTCTCTCACGATTTGCTTAACATTTTCTTTTCTCTAACTTACCTTATTGTAAGAACACAGGATATAATCATATAACATGCAAAAATATGTGTTAACTGTTTATGCTATCAGTAGGGCTTTGTTAAATAGTAGGTTATTAGTAGTTAAGTTCTGAGGGAGTCAAAAGTTATACACAGGTTTTTGACTGCTTGTGGGTGTTGGTGCCCCTATCCTGTGTGTTGCTCAAGGGTGAAATATACTTCTGTTGGGAAACTCATGAGTTGTGTTTGTAGCAAGACCATTCCTAACTGTTGGGAAATAATTCTACATGAATCTTAGGCATATCTACACATCTTCTGAGTCAAGGCACTGAAAACCTTTGCTCCAAATTATCTTTTGAAAGATGTTTGTATAGAAAATAGCCTTGAAGCTAGAGCTGGTATCTCTGTGTGGAACAGAGGGCGATTTGTTTTCTGTTTAGGATTATAAAGATAATGCTTCCCTCAGAAGTAAAGGTCCAGCAGGCTTGCTAACAGCCCCTTTAAAAGACCAGATTTACCGAAACTCAGAGTGTCTGAGCTGTGATGTGAACCCAGTGAGTGTGCAGAATCCACCTGGGCTGCCCCACATTGCCCCCACGGGACATGGGGTTCAAGGGGAACTCACACAAACACAGAGCTCAAACTGCCACCTATGCAATGAGTCATCAAGTCCTTTGTCTCTGACCCAGGAGTCCCTTGTCTTCTGTTAACATCCATGAAACTGAGACAGGTTAACTTACTTGCTCATAGGTATGGTAAAATGTCGTACCCTTTGGAGTTCTTGACACTAATGATATAGATTTTGATGGTTGAAGATACCCATCTCAATCAAAATCTAAAACTTAGGATGAGCAGTTCCCATCAGGTGAGCAATTTCATAGAGGAATTCTATTATATCAATGGCTTTATTCCAGGAATGTATTAGATATAGAGAAGACACAGAAAGGACCCATTAGGCATTTAGACTGTTCCCTGCTAAGACAGGAAATTGAAATAACACTGGGAGCCAAATTATGTCCTTGCTTATTTGGCAGATGTCAAATCATCATTACTCTATATTATAGGTTTCCAGTAAAAACATGGTGGAAATAAAATAACACTTTCCCCAGGACATTAAAAATATTTATATGATATTTCGTCTACTCTGGCAAAAAGTGTTTGTACTCAATAGTTACAGGGAGGATGGAAAAGGTTTACATATTTGTTTCTAGGAGGATAAGATAGGTGTTTTAATATATAAGCATAAATTTCTATTTTGGAAAAATATAAAATAATAAAAAAAATTTTTTTTTGTTTAAGTTAGCAGTATATGGTATTTTTGGAATAGCAGCCTGAACTAGCTAAAATACTCATCTTTGACAAACTGGGAGAACCCTGGACCGTACAACCACATAAAACAGATGGGAGAGTACCCACAGCAGTGAGGCTTAGTAGGGACCCAGACAGAAGTGGAGCAAGCACACTCAGGGTTGCAGGTGTCACAGAGGGCCAGGGGGCACTCCACAGTGAAGGACCCAGTGGAGAGGGTGCACCAAGCCAAGGCTCAGAGCAGCAGCAGGTCAAAAATGAAGGTAAAAGCAAGGAGGTAGGGCTGCATGAGGACACACACACCACCACAAATATGGAGGAAGTAGTCTGCCAGTGAGTAGAGAGAAGACTGCACCAGGAGCAGTCCTCCAGTGGCCTGTTTTTGGGTGGAAGAAAAGCAAAGGCTGAGCCAATTTGCCAAGTCAATAATGAGCCCTAAGAAGAGCTTCCAGTCAGGGACCTGGACCCTACCCACCATATCCTCTGCCAGTGACTCACATGGAAGAAAGTGAGGCAGGAGGTAGACACAAGCTGGTGTCACTTTGAAAAGAAGTGAAAGTGTAAAAAAAAAAAAAAGGTATCAAGAATTGAAGGAAAACTGGCCGCCTGTCCCTGGAAAATAGACATGAAAGCAAATTCAGGAGGAGCCATGGAGAGCCAGAATGAAAACAGCAAAATAGTTTAGAGGGATTAGAGAGACTAGGTTACAATTTTGAGTCTGGCGGTGAGAGTAGGCCTCATTGAGAAAACGACATTTTGAATAGTCTTAGAGGAGTGAAAGAGTTAGTGGTGTGCTAGGGAAGAGTGTTCCAGGCAGAGGGAAGAGCAGGTGCAAAGGCCCTGTTTGAGGCAGGGACAACAGTGTTATTTGGTGCATAGATATCCGTAAGTATGTTATCTCATTGTGAATTCTACACATAAGCGTTCCAAACTCCCTTTCTTTGTCTTGTTTAATGATTTTTCCTCTGAATCCAACCATCTTGGCTTTATTTGTGTTTGTATTTGCCTGGCATGCTTTTGACCATCCTTTTATCGTAAAACTGAAAATTACTTTAGGTTGTCTGTTACATAGAATATAGAGCTGAGTTTTCATCCATCCAATTTGAATACTTTGTTTATTTGCAAGTGATTTAGGCATGGTTACCATAATTGGTAGGCCAAATATGTTCATCTTAGTGCTGTCATATTATTTCACGTTCCCAATTCTCATCTTACTTGACCTGCCCTCAGAATGTGGCACCGCTTCTTCTTCATTCATGTTCTTCTCTTGCTTCTGAGACGTCCCCCCTCCTACTCTCTTGGCTTACCTCTCATCTGACTGGCCAGTCTCTGCAAAACTCCTCTGCTGTTTTTGGTTCTTGATTTGACCTCTCACTGTTGGAGCTAAGGCCCTGGGCTCAGTCCTTGGTCCTCTTCCCTAGTGGCTCCTGCACCTCTGGGGGACCCAGGCAGGCCTGCAGCTTCACATACCAGGTCTGCGCTAACACTCTGCAAATGCATCCCTCCAGCTGTGCCTTCTCTCCTGACTGCCAAGGGCCTGTATTCCAACTCAGATTTCCAAAAGGGATCTTAAACAGTGTGTCCAAGAGAGAGGTCCTGACTCTCCTCCAAACCCACTCCTGGCACAGTCTTCCCTACTTCAATTAATGATACTGCTGTCACTTGTACTTCATATCCAACATGTCTGCAATTCCTGAGAACTTTACCTTCTGGATATTTCTAGAACCTATATGCTTCTCATCACTGTACCTCTCTGGTATAGTCCATCTCTTACCTCAATTACTGTAATAATCTGCTTCCATCTATGTGCCTCTTCTGTGTGTTCTCAACACAGAAATCTGAGTGATCCTGTTCAGATGTGAGGCACGTAATATCACTCATCTGCTCAGAATTCCTCAAGGGCTCTCTATCACTTTCAGAATAAAAGCTAAATAAGGAAACCTACTAATAGAATTCATTATTAATAAGAAAAAAGTTACTATAAATGTCTTCATGGATGATGAAAAGGCATATTAAAAAAATTCAGCATTCATCCTTGATAAATAAAAAACTTTCAATTAAATAATAATTCATGGATTCTTACTTCATAATAAAATATATTTATCTCCAACCCAAAGTCAACCTCCTACTTGTTGAGTAAACACCAGAAGCATTTCCTTAATATCAGAAAAAAGAAAAGAAAGCAGGAAAATTCTAATTATTTCCAAATTATGTGACTATGAGATCAATCACTGTAACAATTACCTGATTTGAGATTAGGTAGTAGAAGTTAGGAAACTTCTTTGCACCAAGTTCCAGTCTATTTTCAAGCTTCCTGGTATCAGGTGGCAGTAGTGGTTGTGGAAGCTTCTTGATCCAACTCTGAAATCCATGGATCACAGGTTAAACTGTCCATTCTTCATACTCAGGCAGTGGCTGTGGTTCTAGCCCTGGTCTGTACATATTTGGTATTGGAAATGGTTGCAGGAATCAGGCCCTCAAGAGGGAAGTCTGGGATTGGATCTGACCTGGCTAGGTTTAAAGACAATGGTGACCTTGTCACCAGAGGAAAATGGGATACTATGAATATAGGGCACACAGTGGGAAAAGTTACCTAAATTGTCATCTGTGGTTTCCTGGAATGACCAGTTTACTGAAGGCAAGACTTCAGTGGCTGTTGTACTAGACAGTTATGATAGAAATAAGGGATTCAGAAACTATCAGGGTGTGTTGGCCTTTTCTCACGGTTCTGGAGAGTTTAAAGAAGGAAAAAGATGTATTGCAAAAGTCCAGAAATACAGAATGAAATTTAGTATGTGATAATGATGACATTTAAATCAGTAAGGGAGGGGTGCCTGGGTGGCTCAATGGGTTAAAATCTCTGCCTTCAGCTCGGGTCATGATCCCAGGGTCCTGGGATCGAGCCCCGCATTGGGCTCTCTGCTCAGCGGGGAGCCTGCTTCCTCCTCTCTCTCTGCCTGCTTCTCTGCCTACTTGTGATCTCCATCTGTCAAATAAATAAATAAATAAATAAAATATTTTTAAAAAATCAGTAAGGGAAAGATGGGTTATCAAGTAAACAAAATCAGGCAATTGTGTCAGTATTAAGATATAAAGTAAAGCAAAATCCATTCCACTTATATCAAAACAAATTCCTGATAAGTCAAATTTTAAAAGGAAAAATGTGACTCATGGAACATTAAGAAAAAAACATGGAAAATTTTTCAAAGTAATCTAAGAAAGTTAAAGGTGTTTCTAAGTCTGATACAACCTGGAAATACTAAGTAGTAAAAGAAAAGTGTGGTAAAATTCATTAATTAGAAAAGGAAAAGGCCTGCTTGCTAATAAAACAAAGCACAAAACAAGCAAATAAAACAGCATAAGTAAAATAAAAAGATGTGGCAAAATGAGAAAAAGTTTTGACATTCATATCTAAGAAAAGGACTATTTTTACTATTACATAAACTTTATCCAGTAGAAAATTGAACAAAATATATAGAGAATTCATAGAAGACGAAATACAAATGTCTCGTTCACACTTGTAATAAGAGAAATGCATATTGAAACATTTTTTCATCTATCAGGTTGGTAAATTCCAATTCTGGCCAAAATGCAGTAAGTCGACTGCAGCCTGAGTACCCCTCTGACTACTATTAAAACCTCTAGATAAAATATGCAAAAGAGGCTTTACAAGCTGGACAGTGTTTAAAACTCCTGATTGTTTTTTCTTCTCCCTCCTCTGTCCTGAGGCTAGTCCCAGTTCCAGTGCTGGGCTGCTATAGTAAGGTGATATGGGTAACTAAGAGAATCCCTGTTATTTTCTTCTCTTTTCCCTCATCACTGCCTTTACAATAGCCCCACAGACAGATATGCACAACAGATAGAAAGCCTAGGAAACTTCAAGAGCAGCCGAGCTTTCTGGCCAGCAGAACTGGAAATAGGTCCTGGGAGCCACAGAATATGAAGGAAATCCCACAAAGGACAGAGGAGATGGGAATCCCTAATTGTGTGTTGTGGTTTGTTATGTAGAAATCCATGTCATTAACTCACTCACGTCAGCTGTTTGTGTTGTCCAACAACTAATCTGTTGTACTTTACCACAAAGTTTTAATTTGTTAATTGTAGAGATGATTATATTTCTTTATATTTTCATTCAAATTTTGTTTTATATTTTATATTTTCATTCTTTATATTTCTTTATATTTTCATTCAAATTTTGTTTTTGCCAGTCCTTATGGTCAAATAACTATCAGAAGATAAAGTTATGTGGAGGGATTGCGATTCAAGTTCAAGGGGTGAGAAGATAGGAAAACTACAGTTTTAAAAAGCCTAATGAGTACTTAATGTCTAAACCTACAGGAACTCAGAAAAAATTTGTCCCAATTTGGGGAAGAGAGAGAACTTCTAAATATAGCCATGCAGGACTTACTAAAAGACAGCCGTTTGAGAGCTGGTCAGTAAGGTTGTGAGCTGCCTTGATGAAGCATTGGAGTTCTAGAAAGAACAACAGCCCCTAGGGAGTAACCAGCCTTTGTTCCCTTTCACCTAGTTTCCCTCCTTCCTGTCTGGACCCTGCAAGAACGGTTGGAGGAGTGGAAGAGCAGACCTCACTGCTCTGGCTTGGCAGGACTTGGAGGCATCCCTCTGGGCTGAGATGGGTATGGAGGGTGGGGGTTTGGGGTAGTCCTTATAAAGCATTTATTCATTCATTGCTTTCTTTCATTCCACTGAGTTATTGGGCATGTTGCAGATCTAGGGCTATCCCAGGCACTGGAAACATACTAGTGGACAAAACTGACAAAAATTTCTGACCTTGTGAAGTTTACATTCTAGAGAGAGAGTGAAAGTAAACATAACATTAAACAGTTAAGTGGGATATGCTATGTAAAAAAGAAATAGGAGAGCAGATAAGTAGATGGTGAGGCATGGAGGAGGAAAGGAGCTCAGCGAAAAGGTGGGATTCCGCTCCCCGAGGGAGGAAAGCAAACAACCTCCATAATTAAGGAAGGCAGAGGGAACGGCCAGGGCAAAAGGCTCTGACGTGGGTGGTGGGTAGGATCTAGGAAGGTCAGGGAGACGGAATTGGCTACAGCAGAGAAAAAGGGAGAGTAGAGGTCTTCTGAGAGATGAGGGGTGGCGGGTATTTGCTCTTATATTTGAAAGTGGCAGGAAAAGTGGAATCTGGACCGTAAGAGACTGAAAGGAGGAAAATGTGAAGAGGCACACAGGCTTCCTTGGCTATCCGAAAGCAGAGCATCAGCCTAAGTAGAAAAACGAAGACTAAACCCTTCACCCCAACCCCGTCGCTTTCCCAACGTTCCCTTTACGAAAGACCTATATTAGTACCTGTGTTAGTTAAGGTTAGGAAATTCGAGGAAGACTGCCGCTTTTACGAAAAAAGCTATTACTCTCGGTAGCAGGTCTCCTGCCCGAGCCTGGACACCAGTAATTCTTTTTTAGCGGACCTACTAGGTTCCGCCCCCTCTTGGCGCGACTGCCCAGCGAGGCCCCACCCCTCATAAGAAAGACAGCCCACAAGACCCGCCTCGCCCAATGTGGTCCCGCCCCCCCGGAATGACAGCTCGTAGGGCACGCCCTCTCACCGTGGTCCCGCCCCCCCACGGTGCGACCGCCCCGCGAGGCCCCGTTCCCCACTCTGTGGTCCGACTCCCTCTCAGAGTGGCAGCGCGCGCGACACGCCTCTCCCGTGCGCCGCCCCGTTCCCACTCCCGGCCAAAGGCCTGCTAGGCCCGTCTCACTTTTCTGCGGAGCCGTTCCGGTCTGCGCCTGGAGCACTCCCTGCTAGGCCCCGCCCCGCTCAGTGCGACGCAGTGCTGAGCCCCGCCTCTCCCGGGGTGGTCCGGCCCTGCCTGAGGGCTCCGGCGTTCTGGACCCCTTCAGGCCTGCCACGCCCAGTGCCTGGCGCGCCCGCTCCTCAGGCCCCGTCCCGCCCCGCCCTCGAGCGTGCACGGCGGGGCCTCTGGGTCGCGCTGGCTCTTAGGCGCGCCTGCGAAGACGTGGATTGCCGCTGCGGCCGGTACGTGGGTGGAGGGGACCGCAGACCCTCTCGCTGCCGGCGGCGTGGAGCCAGGGTCCGTGCGGAGCTAAGCCCGGGCTGCCCCGCCGCGGCGGGGCGCCTCTAGGGACGCCGCCGGCCGCCCTTCCTTCCCGGGGTACCTCTCAGTGCTGGCAGCCCCAGGAATGGGGAAGTGGGACGGGAATGGGCGCAAATGCGGGATGGGGGAGGGAGGACTGAAGGTGTTGGGGAATGGCTGTCGCAGGTGGGGGCTGGGGGGAGCCGAGATCTGGGGAGGGGTTATGGGTGGAGGGTTGAGTAATGAACGAAACGTAGCGAGGCCGAAACCTGGGGCTGGAGTCAGGCTCTGGGGTTGGGGGTCTTCAGAGCTAAGGAGAATGAGGTCGTGGGCGGGGGTGGAAAAGACTGCGAAGCTTAAGGGCGTGTTTTGGAAGGACCAGCTCAGCGGGGCTCAGGATTCACGCTTCCCCCGGACAGTCCCAGGAGCATGGGGGCGGTTAGGGTGTGTCAGAACGAAGTGTGGCTAGAGCGAACTTGCGGGGTCATGCTCTCTTTGACATCAGGGTGATTGGGTTTCCAAGCTCTTGACTGGGACACACTGTAATTTTAAGTAATAAATGCAAGTCAGGAGCAGTGCCTGGGACACCGAAGAAATGTGGATGGAATAGAGATTTCCTTTAGGCTGCTTCTGTTTTCCCGGTACCGTCACAGCGCCAGCCTTGGTGTGTGCTGTCTGCAGCAAAACACTGTTCAGCCGCCAAGACAAAGTGCGGAGGTTCTGGACTTAAAAATAAGTACAGTTGAGGTTCACTCAAACGGAAAAATAGTTGTATCCCATTCTCTTAAATCCCGTGGTGTTTAATTTTTAAAAATCTAATTCCTTGGAGTTAAAAAATCTTTATTATTTGTCTCCTTTCAATTTGAAGTCACACTAACCTACAGAGCTGGATGTTGTCTAAGGGCCTATTCTGTATGGTACATAGTTTCCAATTCATTGTGGAAAGTAGACCATTATCTGTTCTGACCAGCTATTGCTGAAAGAATCATAGAATTGCCAGTGAAGAATGAAATTTAAAAGGTCTAAAATAATGTAAGGGAATAGAAATGGCCTGGTGAATTGGAGCGTGTGCACTTAAAAAGCCAGTGAAACTTTTTTTTTTTTCCATTGTAGAAAGTTGGAAGATTGAGAAAAAATATAAGGATGAAAATTAAAATCTCATGTAATTTCACCAACCCTATTAACATTTGGGTGCAATTCTTCTTAATTCTTTTTGTATTTTATTGTGTATTAAATGTACATGTTACATTATCGAGATCATATTGTTATATTACTTTGCTTTTTTCCCACTTGGCATTTTCCTGGATCATTAAAAAGTCTCCTTAAATATCTTTTTAGGGCGCCTGGGTGGCTCAGTGGGTTGAGCCGCTGCCTTCGGCTCAGGTCATGATCTCAGGGTCCTGGGATCGAGTCCCGCATCGGGCTCTTTGCTCAGCAGGGAGCCTGCTTCCTCCTCTCTCTCTGCCTGCCTCTCTGCCTACTTGTGATCTCTCTCTGTCAAATAAATAAATAAAATCTTTAAAAAAAAAAAAAAAAAATATCTTTTTAAATGGTTGTATGGTTATCATATGGATTTATTCTTTTATCACATATTAGAGTTGTTTTGTGTCAAGTGCTATGCTTACAGGTGAGATTCAGTGTTGCTCCAGGTTCTCAGACATCATTCCAGCCAAAAAAAGCAAAATCTTGACAGTTTGTGGCCTAATGAAAGTAGATAGAAAGTCTGAATGAGAAGAGGAAATAGTGTTGCTTCACTTTATCGGTCAGTCTGTGGCAAGGCTCAGTTGGGTGATTCTGTGTCCAGGTGGCGTTCTGCTGGTGTAGCATCTAATCAGGCCTGGACTTGGGCTGCTATGGCCAGGCTGTCTTCAGTTGTCTTGTCTCACCTGTCCTGCATCTTCTGTGGAATCCTGATGCCACCATGTTCCCAGGTATGGGAATAGGCCTCAGCAGCTTCCTTACCTTGTTGGTGTCACTGAGTGTCAAATTCTAGTGAGGGTGTGTGTGTGCAGTGCTGATTTTCTACTATCAAATTTGCCCACATCTGATATAACACCAAGAGGTAGCTGCCTTAGGTCTCAAAGAAGGAATATCCCACAGTTGCTCTCATAATTAACTGCCTATTGGAGGTTTCAGAGGATGTCTCTAAGCTGTCTTTACCCTCAGGGCCTCTGGAGGGGTCCTGTCCTTCTTCCTTCTAGCCCTGGCCATTAAAATTGCAACTTTTCTCCTGAAGAAATCCCTCTCATTTTCCAGCTCAGTCAGTGTGGCCCTTCATTTTTCTCTTACCGGTGTATTCCTATGTTGCTTCATGACAGAAAATTTTGTAATTTTGGTGTATGTTTCTCCTTGAGTCTGAAATAAGGTGATTTCTGAAGACAGCAAGTGCATTTCCTTCTTACTAGCCTCTGAATTTATAATTCCATTGCCCCCTCTCCCCCAATTTAGGAAGAGAATATAGGGTCTCCTATTCTTTTTTTGATCCTTGATAAAATATGCACATACTCTCAGCCCCTTAGCCTCCCACCCATGGTTGAACTCACAGTGTATTTCTCTTCATATGTGCGTTTCAACCTCTATGGACAGGATTTACCTGTTATTATAGGCAAGTGATTCCAGTAGCTAAAGTAAAAGTCACATGAGTCCAGTTCATTTATAGGCCTCTCTCTGACCCTGTTCAGCACATGTGAAGAGCAGAATTTGGGATGGCTATCTTGTGCCCCACAGTATCTATGGAACCTGTATGCTAAGCCTTTTAGTCCTTCCTGGTTGCTGTCCTGGCTGACAGCCTGGATAAGAGGGGGAAATTGGTTGTGGTTGTAGAAATCATGCTACCTTCTAGAGTCTAAGAAGACCACATATGTTGAATCATTGTTTTTAGATTGGCCCCAAGTGGGACCATGAACCTCTCTTCCCATATACTTAAAGGCCTCATGTCCACCCATCTTGTATTTTGGTCCCATGTACTGGTCCTGCCTAGTAATGGTGGACCAAGTTCTTATTAAGATTCTTTGGTTAAAGCAGATTGTAGAACTCAGCTTAGGCCAAGGCTGCCATGAGGCTTTGTGTTTTCACCACCTTAGTCTTGCTATTCATACCACTGGGCTAGCCAATTGGAAGATGTAGGTTTAGGGCACACCTGGATTACCCTGTCCTGTAAACTGTAAAATTGAATCCTCCTTACCTGTACCCTGCTGCATACAGAACAGGAACAGGAATTCCCCAAGGAAAGGGCATCACAGAGCTGTTCCTATACAGAAATTTCCTGAGCATTAGGTTCCCATAGGTGGATTACAGGGACTAGAAGAAGAGAGCACAGGAGGTGTTGCAGGGTGGGGAAGGGGCATTTTAGGTAACCAGGTTTGTAAGTACATTGTGGCTCAATGGATGGCATAAGCGTAGGACAGCTGAAAACCGAAAGCATGAACGGAGCAGAGTTGGTCCTGACAGGGTTGTCATCAACAGTGTGGAAACCTCAAGAGCATTTTCTGTACTAGAGCCTTAAAGGGGTCAAGTCTTACCAAACTCCACTAAAAAGCCTTAGTGGGCCTTCTCCCCCACCCCCACCTGCCATTCACATTGCTCAGAGCAGTGTCCACACAACACTGGCACTCGTGTTAGTCTGTGAGACTTCTTTGGAGCTAAAGCATGCCGCTGCACAGTGTGGGCAGGGCAGTGTTCCTTCTAATGATGAGACTGTAAAACTGACTTTATGAACTCAGTTCACAAAAAGGACAAAAAACCCACACCTTCTTCATGTCATTCAAAGAGCACTGGATTTCAGTCCCATATCTGCCACACTATTTGTGTGATTTTTGGGTCTGATGAACATGATATGGTGAGGTCATGGAACTAAATGACCCCAAGGCTGCTTCTGCTCTAAAAATTCTATCGCTGTGCAGCCCTCTGGTGCTTTTGGCCATCTGCTTCTGGATAGGAGAGGGTGTGCCTAGGTACCGAGTCCTTTCATTGTGTATACTGTCAGACAGAAGGCTTTTCACCATTAGTGAACTTTTACTTCAAACAGCCTTTAAAGTTTGGCAACTTCTTTTGTACAAAGTTGGTATGTTTTTAATATTTTAAAGCAAAATATTATCTTGTATTATAGTTTTAAAAATATGACTTGACCTTTACTAAAGGGTATATTTTATACTTACTATTGAAAATGTGGGGCTTCTATACTATTTTATATACAACTATATGTAGTATATGTATATAGTTCTATATACAACCATAAAAGCCATTTTTTCTAATTATTAAAAAAAACTCTTGCTCATTAAAATTCAAATCAAAAAGAAAAATGTAAAGAAGAAAATAACAATCAGCTTAAATCTGCTACTTAGACATGGCAGTTTGGAGAAATACATCTGACTAATCATTGGCGGCACATTTATTAAAATGCACTCTGGGTGGCTCAGTCAATTAAGTGTCTGCTTTCAGCTCAGTAATGATCCCAGGGTCCTGAGATCAAGTTCTGCCTGCATCAGGCTACTTGCTCAGCAGGGAGCCTGTTTCTCCCTCTGCCTGCTGCTCCCCCTGCTTGTGCTTTCTCTCTCTCTCTCTCTCTGACAAATAAATATATAAAATCTTAAAAAACAAAACAAAATCTGCAAACAGTGTAGACTGAAATGTGAGTGCTTCTACACATGGTTCAGGGTGTAAGCTCTGGCCTCAGACCACTAGAATTTAAATCCCAGCTCTCCTGCTTGTTACTGTGTGACATAAGACAAACCTACTTACCCTGTTTGACCTCAGTTTTCTCATCTGCTAAATGAAAGTGTTAGAGTTTCTTCTTCATGGGGTTGGTGTGAGAATTTAATGAGTAGCCCAGTTCTTTGCATGTAGTAAGTCTCCCACAAAAGTTAACTAGTGTTGTCATTTTGCTCTTAGTATGGATTGTGTATATCCATAACTGGGATCATGCTTTGCATTTTTATTTTAACCTTACAATGTGTTCTAAAATGTTCTCCATGTTAATATAATTGCATCTGGATGCTAGTATTGATGGTTCTGTTGTATAGTTGTGACACACTTTATGTATTTAGCCAATCTCCTCGTTAGACTTTCAGGTTGTAAGTTGTTTCTTTTTCATTTCTTTGCCGTAACTAGAACCCAAAAATAAATAAGAAACAGAGAAAAAAAGAAAGTTGTCATGAACTTTCACTATATATATATATACACATACATGTATATATATGTATGTGTGTATATATATATATTCTATTTTATTATCTCTTTGGCATGAATTCCAAGAAATAGCATTGTTATGTTAAATAGTAGGAATATTTAATATTGCTTTTAATACTGCCATGCTGCTTTCTAGAAAGGTGGTATCAAGTTACATCTGTCAGCCATGTGTGAGAATGCCCAATTTTCTTTTCTTTTTTTTTTTTTAAAGATTATATTTATTTGTTTAACAGAGAAATCACAAGCAGGCAGAGAAGTAGGTAGAGAGAGGAGGAAGCAGGCTCCCTGCTGAGTAGAGAGCCCAATGCAGGCCTTGATCCCAGGGCCCTGAGATCATGACCCGAGCCAAAGGCAGAGGCTTAATCCACTAAGCCACCCAGGTACCCCAAGAATGCCCAATTTTCTGCACCTGTGCCAGAACTGGCTTCTGTCCACCTTTCAACTTCAGCAAATCTGAAAAAGGAAAAGCATCTTTTACTTATTTTTCATTTAGTTTATTAGTATGTTTGTACATCTTTTCAACATGTGTTGGCCGCTTGTATTCTTTTTGTGACTTGTGATTTCAGTTTTTTGTATTTTTTTGTTGATTTGTAGGAACTCTTTGGATATCAGAGATAGTGACACTTTTGTTTGTAATATATTGGAAATTTTGTTAAGGTTGTCTCAAGTAATGAAAGGTGTATAGTATCTCAGATGAGAATAAATCAGTGCGTAAGTATTTATTATGAATCTCTAGCTGATGCTCATGTACATGTTTAGAATAGAAACCCTCATTTAGTGTCTCAAAAAGATTGTTTTATGACCTGGTAATTATGAATAAGGTAGGCCTTTTATTACTGACATTAGGCAATGCATAATTGCCAAAAAACTGCCATCTTTGATGCATGTCCACATATACTGTACTGAACCTTTGATTGTGCCCTTAACCTTACTATTCTTTCCAACATGTCTCTTTATTTACTCTGTCCCATGTCCCAGGTCAGAAGTCTTAGAGTCATCCATGTGCCTTTTCCAAGTTGAAGGGTGTCTGGTTCTTAGCCTCCCTTCCCAGAAAGTTAATCCTGCCTCCTCTGTCTGCCCTGCCCCACTATTGTACTCAGGCTTTGTGCTAGAATGATTTGGCACACACTTGCTTCTGCTAAAAGACCATGAACTCCCCAGAAGTGAAACGGGTCCTGACTTACTTTTGTATCTTCAGACTGTCAGAGCATGGCCCAAAATAAGTACTGCAGTAGTGTTTGTTGCATTTGATATTTCCTTTTAAAAGTTGATGATGCTTAAGCCTCTGTAATCTACTGGTAGATTAACCATTTTTCCCAACTTTTTGTTATGAAAAATTTCAGAAGTTCAGGGGAATAGAAAGATGAAAAACACTCACAATCTTGCCCCCTTAATTTACGTATTAAGATTCATATCATTCTGACATGTTGCTAATACTCTGCTCAGAAACCTACAGTGACTGGCCTTTCTGGCCACTGGAGTGGATGTGAAGTGTAGCATTCCTTATCCTTAAATGGTCACAGTACACAAAATGTGGCCCTCTCTGCTCTGGTCAGGCCAGTCTTACTGTTCTTCTCCTATACTGTCTTTATTCTTGCATCATTGATTTTATACATGTTCTTTCCCTGTGTAGAATGAGTCTCTCCCTTTATTCTTGTTTGAAAACTTTTGCACATCAAGTGTTCTGAGTTCCCATAGCTCTAACTGCTATCTTTTATCATTATTTCATTCTGTATAATTCCTGACCATATCATTTTAACTGTTGGAAAGGGAGTACTGGGTCCTATTTTGATCTGGTTACCTTCATAGAGCCTAGCATGCTGACTTTGGATTTGGCTGGCATTTTAGAATAATAGCATTCCTGAGGGATTTGTGCTATGATGTGAATCCAGAATTTATTTATGATACTTACATTGCCCCAAAACTGTGCTCTATTAGAGAAGAACAAAAGCTTACACTGGTTTGTTTGATCAGCTTGTTGCAAGATCATGGTTCACCCCAAAGAATGGAAAGGTGTTCTGTGGTGTTGATCACTCCTTTTGTGATTATTCCCAAGACTTGATTTGAATGTGTACTTTGGAATCATTAAAACTTATATCAAGTACAAAGCTAATACAAGTAAGTCTAAAGTCTAGAAATTGTCCCTGATGTAAATCACTGGGTTAAAGAGATTCGCATGAAAAACATTTTAGAGAGAGGCCATTAAGCCTTCGTGACTGATGCCATTTGGGGTGGGGTGGGGGGTCCAGGTTGACCTGAGTATTTTTCAGGCTTGGAAATGGAGATAAAGGTGATGTTCCTGAGAAAGAAAAACTAGGAAGGGAAGCTGATGCTGGGGACATCAACTCCATACTGAAACATGAATTCAGACAGTGAAACTAGGAAGGGAAGCTGATGCTGGGGACATCAACTCCATATTGAAACATGAATTCAGACAGTGTTAGTTCTCTGCTCTTACTGACCTGGTGACTCCCATCGCTTATTTGACAAAGCTCAGTTCCTTTGTAATCAGGGTGCCTTGTTAGTACCTGCTCATTCCCATCCTAGCACCCTACCCCCCTCCCCACACCCACCGGTAGTGCTACAGCCATACTTAATCACTTGTATTCCTCTGATTCTGTTGATTGTTTTTCATCATTATCTGTAGGGTAATATTATTTCCTCTACTTAGAATGCTATCCAAGTCTCACCGGTGAACTCCTATTTATTCTTCTGAATCCTGTTCAGGTATCACATCCCTTGTAAATACTTTCTTACTCTTCCTGTGTGAGATCACATTTGACAATACTGACCTTCCCTTACCTGAGTGTCCTCCCTGCCGTGTTCTGATCTGCTTATAGAAAAGGATGGTCTTCCCCCTGACTTCGTATGGGCCTGCCTCACATGCGTGCTCTGAACCATTAGTTGAGCCTATTGTATAACCCAACTAGATCGTGAAAAATCTTCCTTTTTCTTGGAAGCCAGAATTAGGTGTAGTTAAGAGAAAATACAAATACATATATTTGTCTATATATTTCTATATATTTCTCTTTTCCATTGTAACCCGGGTGCTTTTTATTTTATTTTAATTTTAGCACGTTTGTAAAAGATGAAAGTGACCTTATCATCTTTGGATACTTGTGAGAGTTCCTTCACACCTTTGGTCGTTCTAGAACTGGCTCAGGATGTCAAAGAAGAAACCAAAGAATGGCTGAAGAACAGAATTGTCTCTAAAAAGGAAGATGGAGGTAAGTAAAATAAATATAACTCAGACTCAGTCATGCTTAGTGACTAAAAATATATTTTCAAATATGTTTTATAGTTATTTCATCGATATATTTCTAAAATTAATAATCCATTTCTTTGTTCTTTATTATTCATCTGTACTTGAAAAGAGACCTTAAGTCTACATTAGACTATAAGTGACATGAGTGATTTTGTTCACAGCTATAAATGCTGTGTCTAGTACACAGCCTGGCACATGGTAGGTCAGTATTTATCAAATGAATGAACAGGTGTCTATTGAGTGCTCTCTATGTGTCAGTTATGATGCTAAGGGAAAGATTAATATGGTCTCTGCTTGCAAGGATGTTACTGTCAGTGTAAGGAGACTGAATGCCAATTCCTGGAAATTGAAGTAGCAGGTAATGCCCCCTCCAAAAAACCCTAATGAAAGAGCTGTTACACAGCAGTACATGATACTTAAAAATGAATTGTATGTAAACTAGCTGGAAGAGTAACGGGAAGACAGAGGTAACACTTGGTGATGGTTTTTGGGCTGGAAAAGTATGACTTCATAGAAGCCAAAGCTTAGCTCTCTCCTAGGGTGGAAATGGATCTAGATTGGGTGAGAGGATGGAGGACATTTCACATGAGCAAACACCTCGTAAAACTACACAAAACAAGAGTTGTTTTGCACTTGCACTTCACCTAAAAATTCATCTAAAACTTTATCAAGTCTCCAAACACTGAATAAAACTTTTAATCTTTTTAAAAAAAATCTTTTAATAAAGATTTTGACTGTGAACCAAAATGTTTTCTTTATAATAAAACCTTGAATCAAAGTGGAATTTTTAAGTTTTTGCAAACAACTAAACCAAAAGAGAACTTAAAAACAAGAGTACTTTCTAACCTAAATCTGAGGTGTTGCCCTGGGTTGGAGTCCCTTCTTTAAAATTCCTGTGATGGGGGAACCTGAGTGGCTCAGTCACTAAGCATCTGCCTTGGGATCAGGTCCTGATCCCAGAGGGTTGGGATCAAGGCCTGCAATGGGTTCCCTGCAATGGGTTCCCTGCTCAGCCAGAAGCCTGCTTCTCCCTCTCCTACTCCTCCTTCTTGTGTTCCCTCTCTCACTTTCTCTTTCTCTGTCAAATAAATAAATGAAATCTTTAAAAATGAAATAAAATAAAATTCCTGTGATGGAAGAGCATTTGTAGTGCCTAAGAAGAAGGGACTCCAGTGTATTCCCAGTCTTCCCTGCTCACTTTGTGCCTTCAGCAAAGAAACACAAGGATGGCGTGGGGGTGGGCATCTTTCTACCCTGCTGGGAAATATGAAAAGAACATTCCAAAAACATATTCTGATCTTTCAGATAAAGGTAGTGGATTTAACACTCAAGTTTATTTTTACTCTTTTTCAAACATGACAATAAAAGGATTTTTAAAAAAGAGATAAGTCCAGTTTGACAAAGAAAAAGGGAAAGAATATAGCAGCATCACCATTTTGGAAGCTAGAAAACAGGTGGATGAGTGGTAAATAGCTTCTCAGACTTGAAAAAAGTCAAAGTTGAAGGTGGCAGGGGTATAATTGAGGTCAGTTTAGTTTAACACCACAGAATACTCCTAAAGACTTAGGTATTGGTGACTTTAGGGGCTTGTAGAGGTGGAATTAAGTAGTACCAAGAAAAAGAAAAAAGAATTGACTGAGATTCATGTAAGAAATAGATCCCCAGATCCCTTCTGTATTCTGCCATTACAGCAGAAGACTGAATGCAAGATGCTTGGATTTTGATGTGAGGGCTTTATGCACAGTTGAAAACAGAGATTCTCTACTGAAAATAGGATAATAACTGAGTATTATTCCCCCTATACTCCATCCCACCAATCTCATCTAATTTAGTTTCTAAAATGTTAGCAACTACATTCAAATCATTTAGGAAGCAGGTTGAATAATCTTTTTTGGGGAGTCTGATCAAAGACAAAATAACTAAAGGTGCAGAAATCAGAGAGTTGACCATGGAAAACAACCTGGCTAGATGACTATGTATTCAAGGTAATCTTTAAGGAGTTCCATCTAAGCCTTCAGAACTTAAGTACAGCCTCCTAGAACCCCATTCTTAAATATGCACATATAATAAAAGATCACCAAATGTCTGAGGAAAATCCCTAACATGAAAGAGAAAGCTAAAACTAAACAAAAAGATAAAAACAGCAAACTTTGCCAAAGAAGAAAACCAGAGAAAATTTAAAACTCAGATCTCAGTTATGAGAAGCTAGGACAGACCTAGAGTTGGATACTCTTGATAGATCAAGAGATCAGGAGTTGGATACTGTAAAATACTCATTTAGGAAAAAAGCCCATATATAAAGTAGAAGTATAAAAGCAAAATTTAAAAACTCAGTAAAAGGATTAGAAAATAATTTTGATAAAAGCTCCCAGAAAGTAGAATAAAGGGGACAGAATTGGGAACTTTGACAGAGAAAAGGTAAGGAAGTTAGAGGACTAGTCTAGGAAGTACACATCTGAATAACAGGAGTTCTAGAAAGTGAATAGAGAAAAAGGAGAAGAAATCATCAAAGGGAAACTTAAGGTTGACACCATGCTTTTTCAGATGGGGAGGGCCCAGCCGGTGCTCTGCACTGTAGATGAAAATGGCTTACCATTGGAATGTTCTAGAACCTTGGGAATGGAGAAGATACTACAAACTTTAAGAAAGACAGTAAGTCACACATAAGGGATCAGACTTGTGAGCAGAAATACAGGAAGCTAGAAGGCATTTTCCGAAGGAAATCAACTTACTTGTAATTCTTATTTATTTGGAAGATAGATTTGAATTGTTAATACATTTGTCTTATATCAAACTAGAAATAATACTTATTTAGAATGTTTTCATTTTTGAAACTCCTCTAAGATTGTGCTTATCTTTTGTTTTTGAAGGTGCCCAGCTCCTGTTTAGACCACTATTAAATAAATATGAGAAAGAAACACTGGAAAATCAGAACTTATATCTTGTTGGTGCCTCTAAGATTACATTGTTACTGGGTGCAGAAGCAATAGGTTTGGTAAAAGAGTGTAATGATAACACTATGAGAGCCTTCACATATGGAACGCGACATAACTTCAAAGATTTTGATGGTGAGTCCCAAGATTGTTTCTATCAGAATCAATTTGTTTCAAAAATAAGTTACTGATGAGTAGATCAGGGGTCAGCAAACATTTTCAGTAAAGGACCAAATTGTAAATATTTTAGGCTGTGCAGGCCATATACTTCTCACTGTTATTTGACACTGCCCTTGGAAAGCAAAAGCAGCCATAGACCATAAGAAATGAATGGGTAAAACTGTTCCACTAAAATTTGCTTATAAAATATGGTCCATGGGCCTTACTTAGTTATTTAGTGGGTAAAGTATAATGGTAAAATTCACCTCATTTAGCAGGATTCACTTGCCAAAAAAATACTGTTTTCTTTTTTTTTTTTTTAAGATTTTATTTATTTATTTGAGAGAGAGAGAGCACAAGTGGGGGTGAGAGGGGCAGAGGGAGAGAGAAGCAGGCTCCTCCCTGAGCGAAGAGTGTGATGCACGACTGGATCCCAGGACCCTGAGATCATGACCTGAGCCAAAGGCAGGCATTTAACTGAGTGAGCCGCCCAGGTGCCCCCAGAATACTATTTTCTTATCAGACTATCTTCTCCCTCATTTATGGGTGGGATGTTAATGCCAGAAGGGACAGGCCTAGGCTTGTGAGTTTGAGGAAGGAGAATTTGTCATACAGCCAAACTTCACATCATCCCTAGTTAGAATTAAAGAGCATGTGGCTTTCTGCTCATTGGTATTAGTTGAGATCAAGCAAGTAGCTGCCATTTGGATTTTTATACTATATTATATAAGAACTAGTACTGTAGGCCCTCCCACTGGATGCCTGAAATAACAGGTAGTACTGGACCCTATATGTGCTGTTTTCCTATATGCACATCCCTGTGATAAAGCTTAAATTGTAAACTAGGCACAATAAGAGATTAACAACAACAATAATAAAGTAGAACAATGATAGCAATCTACTGTAATAAAAATTCTGCAAATGTGGTCTCTCTCTCTCCCTCAAAGTGCCTTGTTTTACTGTATGTACCCTTCTTGTGATGATGAACTGATGAGATGAGGTGAGGTGAATGACCTAGGCATTGGAACATAGTGTTAGGCTACCATTGACCTTCTGATGATAGGTGAGAGGGAGGGGATCAGCCACTTCTGGACTGGGAGTCATGGGGTAACTAACACCCTAGAAAGAAAAACTGCAGAATAAGAGGGTACCATTGTAAAATGATTGAAGAGTTGTATTATGTGAAACAATATTTTTATTCTTAAAGAATATCTAAGGGGCTTTATGTTCTGCTTAATTTAGCAGTTTTATACTTGGCTAACTCCTTTTGTTATTTGTTTATATCATCATTTCTGTAATCCCAAGTTATATGAATATTATTAATTTTATTTTGGCTATTAATGAGAAAAATAACTGGAAATTTTTGCTTTCATTTAGATGACAATAATGACTTCCTTACAATGGCAGAATGTCAATTCATTATCAAACATGAGCTTGAAAATCTTAGAGCCAGAGAAGAAAAGATGATCCCTGGTTACCCCCAGGCAAAGTTGTATCCAGGAAAATCATTATGTAAGTCATTGTATCAACCAGCTTCATGAATACACATTCTAATGCAATTATCTTTTCTTAGTAGACATGAATAACAAGTTAGAAAAGCTTTATTTTTTTTTTTCTCTTACTGAAAAATGCATAGAACTTTACAATAACTTATTTCTGTGTGAACATAGCTTTTGCTACTGGAGCTTCATTATATTGTACCTTTAGATCAATATATTTGTTTTGTGGGGTGCCTGGATGGCTCAGTGGGTTAAAGCCTCTGTGTTCAGCTCAAGTCATGATCTCAGGGTCCTGGGATCGAGCCCCGCATTGGGCTCTCTGCTCAGTAGGGAGCCTGCTTCCTCCTCTCTCTCTGCCTGCCTCTCTGCCTACTTGTGATATCTCTCTGTGTCAAATAAATAATAAAATATTAAAATATATATATATATATTTGTTTTGTATGGTTCGCTACTTATTAATTGCAGTCTCACAGCATTCAGTTAGCTTAAAATTAGGTGTGAATACATACATGTATTACTCATGTTAAGTTTAGCAAAGTTTACTTTATGTCCAGACACTCTAGGGAGTATGGGGAGGAATGAGAACAGGAGCCATCACCTTTTCCTGGAGCCCTCCTTCCATCTGCTCTTATCTCAGTCAGTGAGAACTTGGGAGCAAGGCTTAGGAAGAATCACAAGGTGACATAATACCTGAATGCAAATCAGCAGTTTGCAATTCTGTGATTTTGTGTCATTCCATTTGAGTGAGAATACTAGTTTGAGCAGATGGAAGTGCTCACTACAGTGTGTAATTTCAAACCGCTCCCCTACCAGATGGTGGCAAGGCCTCAGAGCATTTTTGCTGTCCAAATGCACTTTAAACATGTAAGTCACTGTGTTCTCTAGGCTGCATAATACTATCTTCCAGTCTTTACCCACTCCCCCGGCCCCAAGCCCTGGGAGGACAGATGCCCAAGAACCAGTCCATTTCAGATTTTCTCAGTTATCCCCAAATATATAGAGTTGGTTCTTTTTGTTTGTTTGTTTTTTGTTTTTTTTTTTTATATAGAGTTGGTTTGATCAAACCAAGATCCAATCATAGATTACCCACTTTGTATGGTGGTATATCTCTTAACTAGCTGCCTTTCTCTTAGTGTGATAAAGTACACATAACATAAAATTTGAAGATTGAAGTTTAAAAATCTTAAGAGATTTTCAATGTAAATATATTCATAATATTGTACAACTATCATTACCATCCCTCTTCAGACCTCATTTCATCTTGTAAAACCAGAAGTCTGTATCCATTAAACAATCAGTCTCCCTCCCTTCTTCCTTTGACTCTGGCATAATCAACCAACTTTCTACTTTCTGGCAATTGTTTTGACTACTCTATCTCAAATAAGTGGAATCATACAGTATTTCTTTCTTTGTGACTGGTTTATTTCACTTAGCATTATATTCATTAGGTTTGTCTATGTTGTGGCATATGTTGGAATTTCCTTCCTTTTTAAGGCTCAATAATATTCCATTGTATGTATATACCACATTTTGCTTGTTTACTCTTCCATTGTGGACACTTGGGTTGTCTCCACCTTTTGTCTGTTTTGAATTATGCTTTTATGAACATGGTCCGCAAATATCCTTCCAAGACCCTGCTTTTAATTATTTTGGGTGTATATCCAGAAGTGGAAGTGTTGGGTCATATGATATTTCTATTTTTAATTTTTTAAAAGACTTTATTTATTTGCGAGAGAGAGAGAGCATGAGTGGGGGGCAGAGGGAGAGGGAGAAGCAGACTCTCCACTGAGCAGAGAGCCTGACATGGGACTTGATTCCAGGACCCTGAAATCATGACCTGAGCTGAAGGCAGATGCTTAACCAACTGAACCACCCAAGTGCACCTATTTTTAATTTTTTGAAGACCCTCTATACTGTTTTCCACAGTGGTTGTAACATTTTGCATTCCCACTGACAGTGCACAAGGGTTCCAGTCTCTTTATATCCTGGCCAACTCTTGTTATTTTCTGATATCTTGGGAGTAGTCATTCCAATAGCGGTGAGATGATGTCTCATTTTAGTTTGATTTTCATTTCCCTGATGATGAGTAATGTGGAGCGTCTTTTCATGTGCTTATTGGCCATTCGTATATTTTCTTTGGAGAAATGTCTTTTCAAGTCATTTGCCCATTTTTGAATCAGGTTGTTTTTGTTGTTGAGTTTTAGACAGTCTTTATATATTCTGGATATTAATCCCTTATCAGATATATGAATGGCACATATTTTTACCTATTTCATGGATTGCCTTTTTACTTTGTTGATATTGTCTTTTGATGCATATAATTTTAAAATTTTCATGAAGTCCAACTTAACCTATTTTTTCTTTTTGCCTGTACCTTTGGTGTCATATCTAAGAAATTATTGCCAATGTCATGCAATCAAATCCAATGTCATGAAGCTTTTCCTCTATATTTTCTTCTAGGAGTTTTATAGTTTTGGGTTTTATATTTAGGTCTTTAATCCATTTGAGTTAACTTTTCTCTATGGTGTTAGGTAAGGGTTCAATTTATTTTCTATTTTTATTTATTTATTTTTAAGGATTGAGTTTTATTCTTTTGCGTGTGTATATCCAGTTTTCCCAGTACTATTTGTTGGAAGGACCACCCTTTCCCCATTGAATGGCCTTGGTACCCTTGCACAAATCATTTGACCATGTATGTGAGGGTTTGTTTCTGGCCTCTGTTTATATTGGTCTATATGTCTATATGCCAGTACCACATTATATTTGTTCTTGTGGCTTTGTGGTCATTTTTTTTTTTTTTTTAAGATTTTAGTTATTTATTTGAAAGAGAGAGAGAGAGAGAATTTGCATGAGCCAGGAGAAGGGCCAAGGGGGAGAGGGGAAGAGGGAGAGAATCTCAGGCAGACTCCATGCTGAGAGTGGAGTGCAGCATGGGGCTTGATCTCAAGACCCTGAGCAAAGCCAAAACCAAGAGCCAGCTGCTTAATCAAGTGAGCCACTCAGCATTCCAGCTTTATGGTAAGTTGTTTTTTTTTTTTTTGTAAGATTTTATTTATTTATTTGACAGAGAGAGATCACAAGTAGGCAGAGAGCCAGGCAGAGAGAGAGTGGGAAGCAGGCTCCCTGTTGAGCAGAGAGTCCGATGCAGGGCTTGATCCCAGGATCCTGGGATCATGACCTGAGCTGAAGGCAGAGGCTTTAACCCACTGAGCCACCCAGGTGCCCCTATGGTAAGTTTTAAATTCAGGAATTTTTTTCTTCCTTTTAAGATTGTTTTGAAGTCCCATGAAATTCCATATGAATTTTATGATGGGTTTTTCTATTTTTGCAGAAAGCTTGATTGTGATTTTGATAGAGATTGCATTGAATCTATAGATACTTTGGATAGTATTGACAATTCAACAATATTAAGTCCCATGAACATGGGATGTGTTTCCATTTATTTACGTCTTATTTCGTTTAGCGTTGTTTTGTAGTTTTTCATTGTGTGCATCTTTTGTCTTTAGTTAATTTCTTTTTTTATAATTTTATAATTTTTTATTGTTATGTTAGTCACCATACAGTACATCATTTAGTTAATTTCTTATTAACTAAATTCTAAAACTAAAATAACTAATTCTTATTAGTTATTTTATTCTTTACGATGCTATTATAAATGGATTGCCATAATTCCTTTTCAGATAGTTCATTCCATAATTACATTTTCAGATAGTTCATTGTTAATATATAAAATGCAGATTGTTCTATTTATTCATTTTGTATCCTGCTACTTTTCTGAATTCATCTATTAGCCATGACAGTGTTTTTACAGAAAAGTTAGGGTTTTTCTACATAAAATACAATATTGCTCATCAGCACGTAATTTTACTTCTTCCTTTCTAATTTGGATGCATTTTTTTTCTTCTCTAATTGTTTTGGCTAGAACTTCCAATTCTATGTTGAATGGAAGTGGTGAAAGTGAGCTTCTTTATCATATTCCTGGTCTAAAGGAAAAACTTTTAGTCTTCCACCATTCAGTATGATATTTGTTATGGGCTTTTCCCAGATGGATTTTGTTATGTTGAGGTAGTTTCCTTCTATTCCTAGTTTGTTGAGTATAAAAGTGGTGACTCATATTAAATGCTTTTTCTGCATCAGTTGAGTTGATCATGTGGTCCCCCCACCCCTTTCTGTTAACATGGTGTATAACAGTAGGCTTTTACTGGAATTATCCTTGCATTCCAGGAATAAATTCCACTTGCTTGTTGCCTCATCTTTCTACTGTGTGGCTAAATTGAGTTTGCTAGTATTTTTTTGAGTATTTTTGCATCATTGTTTATAAGGGATGGTGGTCTGTAGTTTTCTTGTGGTATTGTTGTCTGGCTTTGTATCAGGGTAATGCTGGCTTCATAGAATGAGTTAATAGCACTCCTCATTGCAGCGCCTGCGTGGATTAGATGGTTAAACAATTGCCTTCAGCTCAGGTCATGATCCTAGGGTCCTAGGATCAAGCCCCTCCTTGGGCTCTCTGCTCAGTGGAGAGCCTGCTTCACCCTGTCCCTCTGCTGCTTCCCCTGCTTATATGCTCTGGCTCACTCTCTCTGTCAAATAAATAAATAGATAAATAAAATCTCTTAAAAAATAAACAACAACAACAACAACAACAAAAAAAGTGTTCCTCATCAACTTTGGGGGAAAGTTTGAAAAGGATTGGTATTAGTTCTTTAAGTATTAGGTAAAATTCACCAGCAAAGTTGTCAGGTCCAGGGTTTTTCTTTGTCAGGAGATTTTTTAGTGTCCTTACTAATTCAGTCTCCTTACTAATTATCAGATTTTCTATTTCTTCTGACCTCTCATAGTTTTTCATGGTAGCTTTTGTATTTATAGGAATTTGTCCATTTCATGTGGGTTACCTAGTTTGTTGTTAGATAGTTGTTACTAGCACTCTCTTACAATCCTTTTTATTTCTGCAGAATTGGTAGTAATGTCCTCATTTCTACTTCTGATCTTAGTAATTGGTAAGTTAAGTCATCTCTCATTTTTTCTTAGTTCATCCATCAAAGTATTTGTCAATTTTGTTGATCTTTTCCAAAAACCACCTTTGATTCCTTTAGTCTTTTCTATTGTCTTTCTTTCCTCTATTTTGTTTATCTCTGCTCTAATCTTTATTATTTCATTCCTTCTGCTGGCTATGGTTTTAGTTTGTTCTCCTTTTTCTAGTTTCTTAATTAAATTAGTTTGTTCATTTGAGGTCCTTAGCCACAAATTTCCTCTTTTTTTTCTGTGTTTCCTAAGTTTTGTTGTGTTTTTGTTTTCATTCATCTCTAAGTATTTTCTAATTTCCTGTGTGATGTCTTCTTTGATCCATTAGTTGTTGTTTAAAAATGTAGTTTTTTAATTTCCACACATTTGTGAATTCTTCAGCTTTCCTTCTGTTACTTATTTCTAATTTTATTCCATTGTGGTCTGAGGATACTTTTTATGAGAGGTATTTGTAAATCTGTTGAGACTTAATTTGCGGCCTAACACATGACTGATCTATCCTGGAAAGTGTCCCATGTGCACTTGAGAAGAATGTGTTTTTGGTCATTTATTGTCTAATTTACATGTGAACTGGATTTTGTGGACTCCCCTGTCTCTGAGTTATGCTGTAGGTATGTGCTATGGATGCTTTTGTTTGTTCTCTTGTTGATCTGTATGGCTTGCAGGATGTGTCACGAAATCCAAATGTAGGTACTGATTCTTAGTTGTCTACATTCCTAGTTATATGCATATATCTTGATATTGATTATATTGTAGCAGTTTTTGTTGGACATATATTTTTTTCAATGTGTGTATTAAAGATTACCATGATTGGGGCGCCTGGGTGGCTCAGTGGGTTAAGCCGCTGCCTTCGGCTCAGGTCATGATCTCAGAGTCCTGGGATCGAGTCCCGCATCAGGCTCTCAGCTCAGTGGGGAACCTGCTTCCTCCTCTCTCTCTCTGCCTGCCTCTCTGCCTACTTGTGATCTCTCTCTGTCAAATAAATAAATAAAATCTTAAAAAAAAAAAAAAAGATTACCATGATTGCAGAAGAAATTTTTTCAGTAAACTTTTATGAGTTATTGGTTGTATTTACTTTCTTCTTGTCTTTAGGTAAGCCAGTTATGTGTATGTGGACTCTTAAATATTCTCTGAAATATATTTAAGGTTTTGTGTAATTTTCTTAGGCTTGTCTACCATTTTCCTGGCTATGTTTTCAGTATTTCCTGTTAGCTCTAATTATGACTTTGCATCTGTAGGAGTTTTATGTGTGTTTTAAATCAGTTTTCTGAGCTCTCACCTTCAGCTCTTATAGCTCTTCTTTGGGTTTTAATTTCAGGGAAATGACTTACTTTCATTTCTTTAATTTCATAGGCTTTCATTGCTCAGTGCTGTGAAATTTTCTACTGTGTTTCTTCTCTGCCTTTGTTTCTGGTTTCCTTTTCCCTGTAATATTTCTGCATAGTTCTATGCCAGTTACTTGTGGTTATTACTTACCTTTTAGAGAGCCCTTGTACTTCCAGACCACTATCTTTTCCAGTAGATGCAGTTCAGGGATCCACCATGGGTCTTTTTTGTCCACATCTGGGCAGTGGGGCAGTCCCCACTCTTCAGTGTCCAGGAGAACCCTGCCCTCTCCTCCTTGACCCCATTGTGCAGAGGCATGGATGCTCTTAGCTTAGCCTGGGCTGACTTTTAAAGCCTTGTCTCATGGTTTGTGATTTGGATTTATAAGTGTTTTTCTAGTTTCATCAAAGATAGGTGTTTCCCTTTATCTGTCCTGTTTCCTTTGTTGTTTTTAACTTTTATCATGAGCAAGAACAGGGCAGAGGTGTCTTTCTACCACTCTTTGTTACCAGGAGTTCCACATTCTGTATTCAGGCAGTATTTTGGTGCCTTTCCAGAATTTTAAATCTTTCTTAATCTCTTAGTGGAAATAAGACACAGCTGGGTACAAAACAGACTGAGGCACCATCTTGTTGTTAATGTCAGCCTCCCATTTCTTCCTGTTTATCTACATTCAGATTCTTATGTGGAAGTCCTTGCTTCCTTCTGCTAGCTTCTGCACAGGTACATCCTCTTTCTGTGGCTGGGACAGAGACTGTGTGTGCGTTCCCACCACATGGGTCTCTGGAGCAGCAGTTTTCCAAATTCTCCCAGCTGCTTCAGAGAGAAGTTTTCAACTGAATGAAAACCTTGAAAGGAATATATGTAAATGGATTTTTCTAGGGTGTATAGGTGCCCTGTCTGGTGTTCTAAAGCTGTAGTAGAAATAATTTTCTTGCTGACAGGATGGGGGTTTTATAAACAAGGATCTCCTCTCTTTCTTTCTTTCTTTCTTTTTGGTAATACATGTAAAGACAATAAAATCATCTCATCATGGTCATTTGAAAATATTTTATACATCTGAGGTAAGAATCATATTTCCCTTGTCAAGGCTGAATTTTCAAAATCTGCATTATTGTTTTCCTTTATATATTTGAAAAATGTGATCCCTAAAATGCTGTGTTTTATCATAATATTTGGTTGAAGAAGAAATGAGATATATATATGGGCTATGGATAATTATAAAGCATGAACTGTTTTTAGAGTGCAAATATTAGAGCTAATAAAACTCAGAGTAACCTAAAATCTTAGAGTTCCATGAAGTTAATCCATAGCAATAAGTAGAAAAGCTTTTTTTCTTTTTAAGATTTTATTTGTGAAGGAGAGAGAGGGAGAACATGAGAGGCAGAGGGAGAAGCAGGCTCCCCACTGAGCAGGGATTTTCCCCCCAACCCTCACCCTCCCCTACCATGCAACAGGGCTCAAGCCCAGACCCCAGGATCATGACCTGAGCTGCAGGCAAATGCTTAACAGCCACTCAGGTCCTCCCCCCACCCACCACCTTTTTTGGCCTTTCAGTTTCACGGGAGACATTCCCTGGGTGTCTTCTTTCCCACAGCTAATTGGGAGCAGAGACTGTAACCTGCTCATTGTGATCCCATCAGCACTGTGAGAGCTAGCCAGGCCTTTCATGAGAAACTCTCCCTGCTATTGCAGGTTTAATTTGATTTTACATGCAATGATTGTGATTTTGTTTGCCACAACATTCTGGTTTAATAGCTTGCATTAAGTAGATGGCAATTGTTGTTGGGGTGAATGTGACCTTGAGCCAATAAGGAGGTCCTGGGTGCTTGCAGTCAGGCTCTCCCTTGTCTCACAGCGAGCAATGTGGATGGACGTCTAAAAGTGTGTCTCTACATGTGTCTTTGTCACATTCATCTTGGTTTTCTCTGTGAGCTGAGATCACTCAAAGACTCTGCCTTCTTCTGTTGGTTCCCAATAGTTAACAATCACACAAGTAACACAATGAAAGATTTTCTTTAGAAAAAGGAGTTAAGGGAGCTGGGAATTTCTTATATATTAACTGTATCTTAAGGGATGCTATTTAGGTTAAAGCTCTATTTCAAAATGTCTGTCAGAAGATTATCATGTTTTGATTGATGGGAGATGGCACAGCTCATCTTTAGTTTTATATTGTCATTCTTTTTGGACATTATAGTAACTATTTCTGAATATCTTCTGTTTACACATAGAGTGGTCAGATATAATCTGTCTTCTAATATTATTAATAGATCTTATAAGAGTAATAAAGTTTCAAGTAAATATCATGTAGCAGGCATGTATATAAGAAGATTAAACTATTAATACATATATATATATATTTCTCTTTCTCTCTATAAATACATCTACCACTGGGTGCATCACCATACACACACACACACAGACATACAGACACACACACACACATAGACATATGCACACATACATGTACTGTGTTTTGGTGCATATATGCAGTTTTTCTATTAAGCCAGATTAAAACAATACAGGAATATAAAGCACAGGTTTGAAAGCACAGGTTATTTCTGAGAAGCACAGGTTATTTCTGAGAAGCAGTTTTTTCCTTATTGAGACACGAGTGGTGTGTTCACACCTGACTATTTGAGTGCATTGGGACCTGGGATAGGGTGCTGGGGCATGGCAGCAGCTTCGCCTCTTGTGGGTGCTCTGTGTGCTCATCATCCCTCTTCTGGATTGGAGACAACATGACCTGCACAGAAACACTGTAAGGAGACATGAGAGAGTCTTTGTTGTTGCTTTTGAAGTAAACATGTGTTAATTAGCCAAAGACAGAAGCAACTGTGTTAGTATTATTGTTGTGTTATTTAATTTCGAGGTCTGACTATAAACTAGGTTAGTTATCACTTCCCTTCAGTTAGATTTTGCTTTGTTTAGCTAATCAATAAATAGCTGTAATAGTAAGACTCTTGATATTTGACAACGAAACATTAGCAGCCTTTTTTTTTATTTTTAAAGATTTTATTTATTTATTTATTTGACAGAGAGAGACATAGCAAGAGAGGAAACACAAGTAGGGGGAGTGGGAGAGGGAGAAGCAGGCCTCCCGCCAAGCAGGGAGCCCAGTGCGGGGCTCAGTCCCAGGACCCTGGAATCATGACCTGAGCCGAAGGCAGACACTTAAGGGTTGAGCCACCCAGGCACCCTATTCAGGCATTCTTGAAGGCAGGAATCTTGGTTTAGGTTGTTTATTTATTTATTTATTTATTTTGATGGAGATATAGTTGACATACAATATTTATTAATTTCAAGTATATGGTATAGTGGCTGGACATTTATTTGCTTTATAAAATGATCACCATCATAAGTCTAGTTATAATCTGTCACCATATGAAGTTGTTACAATGTTATTGGCTATATTCCCTGTGCTGTACTTTATATCTTCATGACTTTCTAATTATAACAGAGTTTATACCTCCTAACTATCTTTACCTGTGTTTCCTATCCCTGATCCCCTTCCCTTCTGGCAACCACCAGTTTGGTCTCTGATTTATAAGTCTGTTTGATTTTGTTCATCTGTTTTGCTTTTTTTTTTTGAAAGAGAAAGCATGAGGCCAGGGGGAGGAGTGAGAGTGGCAGAGAGAAAGGGAGAGAATCTTAAGCAGGCTCCACACCCAGTGCAGAGCCCAACACCATGGCTCCATCTCACTGCCCCGAGATCATGACCTGAGCTGAAATTGAGAGTCAGACACGTAGCTAAGTGGGCCATCTGGGTGTTCCTGTTTTGCTTTTTAGACTCCACAGATAAGTGAAATCATTTGGTATTTGTCTTTCTCTGTTTGACATATTTCATTTAGCATAATACCCTCTTGGTCCATCCATGTTGTTGCAAATGGCAAGATTTCATTCTTTCCTTTTTATGGCTGAGTAATATTCCACTGTATGTGTGTTTATATACTACATCTTCTTTATCCATTCATCTGTCCATAGGCATTAGGTTTATTCCATATCTTGGCTATTGTAAATAATGCTGCAATGGACATAGAAGTGTAGATTATCTTTTTGAATTAGTGTTTTCATTTTCTTTAGGTATTTACCCAGAAATGAAATTGTTGAATGTTATGTAATTCCTATTTTAGCTTTTTGAGGAAACTCCATACAGTTTTCCATAGTGGCTGCACCAATTTAAATTCCCACCAGCAGTCCTTAAGAGTTCCTTTTTCTCCATATTCTTGCCAGCCCTTATTATTTTTTGTCTTTTTTGATACTAGCTGCTTGGACACAATGACACATGTCATTGTCATTTTGATTTGAATTTCCCTAGTGATTAGTGATACTGAGCATTTTTCCATGTGTCTGTTGGTTTTCTGTATGTATTCTTTGGGAAAATGTTCAAGTCCTTTGTCCATTTTTTAATCAGATTTTTTTGTTTTATTTTGTTGGTTGCTGAATTATATGAGTTCTTTATATATTTTGATTTTAACCCATTATCACATATATCATTTGCAAGTGTCTTCTCCCATTCAGTAGGTTGCCTTTTCATTTTCTTGATGGCTTCCTTTGCTGTACAATGGTTTTTAAGTTTGATATAGACTCAATAGTTTATTTTTGCATATGTTGCCCTTGCCTGAGGAGCCAGAACCAAAGAAATATTGCTAAGACCAATGTAGGAGTTTACTGCCTGTATTCTTCTTGGGAGTTGTACGGTTTCAGGTCTTATATTTATAAGTGTTTAATCCATTTTGAGTTTATTTTTGTATATGGTATAAGAAATCGATCCATTGATCCAATTTCATTCTTTTACTTGTAGCTGACCAGGTTTCCCAACACCATTTGTTGAAGAGACTGTCATTTCCCCATTGTGTATTCTTGTTTCCTTTGTTGTAGATTATCTGACCATATATGCATGGCTTTATTTCTGGCTCTGTATTCTGTTCCATAGATCTACATATCTGTTTTTGTGCCAGTACCATTCTGTTTTGATTATAACAGCTTTGTAGTATAGTTTGAAATCTGGGAACGTGATACCTCCAGTTTTGTTCTTCTTTCTCAAGATGGCTTTGGTTATGAGCTTGCCTGGGTGGCTCATTTGGTTATGTATCTGCCTTTGGCTCAAGTCATGATCCCAGGGTCCTAGGCTTGAGCCCCACATTGGGCTCTTGTTCAGCAGGGAGCCTGCTTCCCTGCTCATACACTTTCTCTCTCTCTCTCATTATCTCTGTCTCTCTCTCTCTCAAATAAATAAATAAAATCTTTAAAAAAAGAGATAACTTTGGTTATTTGGGGTCTTTTGTGGTTCCATCCAAATTTTAGAATTATTTGTTCTAGTTCTATAAAAATGCTATTGGTACATTAGAAGAAGGAAGGGAAAAATGAAGAGGGGAGTGGAAATCGGAGGGAGAGATGAACATGGAAGACTGTGGACTCTGAGAAACAAACTGAGGGTTTTTTGGGGGGGAACGGATGGGGTGGCCTGGTGATGGGTATTAAGGAGGGCATATACTGCATGGAGCACTGTGTGTTATATGTAAACAATGAATCTTGGAACACTGCAGCAAAAACTAATGATGTACTGTATGGTGACTAATATAACAATAAACAATAACAAAAATAAAATTAAAAAGGATTTGGGGAGCTACTAAAATATGCAAAATTATAAAATAAAAATAAGCAGATGAGAAAAAGATGCCATTGGTATTTGATAGTGATTGCTTTGAATTTAGATTGCTTTGGTTAATATGAACATTTTAACAATCGTAATTCTTCCAATCCATGAGCACGGTATATCTTTCCATTTATTTGTGTTATCTTCGGTTTCTTCCATCAGTGACTTAGAGTTTTCAGAGTATGGGTCTTTCACCTCCTTTGTTAAATTAATCCTATGTATTTTATTATTTTTGATGCAATTGTAAATGGAATTCTTAATTTCTCTTCATGTTATTTTGCTATTAGTGTATAAAAACACAACAGATTTCTATGTATTAATTTTATCTCATTCATCTTAACTGAATCCATTTAATCTAATAGTTTTTGGTGGATTCTTTAGGTTTTTCTATATATAATTTTATGCTATCTGCCAATAGTGACAATTTAACTTCCCCTTTACCAATTTGAATGCCTTTTATTCCTTTTTGCCGTCTGATTGTTGCAGTTAGAACTTCTAATACTATGTTGAATAAAAGTGGTGAAAGTGGATATCCTTATCTTGTTCCTAACCTTGCGTTTGATATTATTTGTGTTTTATGTTACATGTGGCCTTTATTATGTTGATATATACAACACCCATTTTATGAGAGTTTTTAAAAATCATAAATGGATGTAGAATTCATCAGATACTTTTTCTGCATCTATTGAGGTGATCATATGATTTTTATCCTTCATTTTATGAATGTTGTATATCACATTGACTGATTTGAGGATATTGAACCATCCTTTCATCCCTGCAATAAATTCCATTTGATTATCATATATGATCCTTTTAACGTATTATTGAATTTGGTTTGCTTATATCTTGTTGAGGGTTTTTACCTATATTTTCATCAGTGATACTGGCCTATAATTTTCTTTTTTTGTAGAATCTTTGTCTGGTTTTAGTATCAGGGTGAATTCTGGCCTCATTGAATTTAGAAGTGTTCCTTTCTCTTGAAATTTTTAGAATAGTTTGAGAAAGATAGGTATTAAATCTTCTTTTAATGTTTGGTAGAGGGGCACTTGGATGACTCAGTCAGTTTAGTGTCCAACTCTGGATTTCGACTCAAGAAAATGATCTCAGAGTTGTGAGACTGGGCCCCTGTTGGGCTCTGTGCTCAGCATAGAGTCTGCTTGAGATCCTTCCTCTCCCTCTGCTCTCTACCCCCACCCCCTGCCCTGCTTACACTCTCTAAATAAACAAACAAACAAACAAACAAAATCTTTAAAAAAATAAATGTTTGGTAGAATTCACCTGTGAGGCTGTTTGGTTCTGGTCTTTTCTTTGTTGGATGTTTTTTGATTACTGATTCAGTTTCATTACCAGTAAGCAGTCTGTTCAGATTTTCTCTTTCTTCCTATTTCAGTTTTCCCTGAAAATTGAGTTTTTCCAGGAATTTATCAGTTTCTTCCAGGCTGTCCAGTTTGTTGGCGTGTAACTGTTGGTAGTAGTCTCTTATAATCCTTTGTGGTTTTGTCAGTTGTAAGTTCTCTTTCATTTCTAATTGTATTTATTTGGTTTCTCTACTCTCCCTCCCTCCTTCCTTCCTTTCTTCTTCTTCTTCCCCATGTCCTCCCCCCTTCCCCCTCCCCCTCTTCCCTCTCCCCCCTCCTCTCTCTTCTCATCCCCTCTTCCTTCCCTCCTCCTCCTATTCCTTCCTCCTCCTCTTCTTCTTCTTCTTGTTTATAATTTTTGTTTATCCTTTGAAGAACCAGCTACTAGTTTCATTGATCTTTTCCATTATTTTTGAGATCTCGATTTCATTTATTTCCACTTTGATCTTTATTATTTCTTTCCTTTTATTAACTTTGGGCTTTGTTCTTTCTCCAGTTTATCTAGATGTAAGGGTAGATTCTTTATTTGAGATTTTTTTCTGGTTTCTTGAGGGAGGCCTCTACTACTATAAACTTCCTTTACAGCTGCTTTTGCTGAGTCTCATTGATTTGGGGACACTGTGTTTTCATTTTCATTGGTCTCAAGGGGTTTTTTAGTGTTTGCTTGTTTTTTTTTTTTTAATTTTCTCATTGATCCATTGACCATTGGTTGTTTATTAGTGTATTGTTTAGCCTCTGTGTATATAGATATATATTCATTTTTTCCTTGTAGTTGATTTATTGTCTCATACGATTGTGGTCATAAAAGATGCTTGATATGATTTCAGTCTTCTTCAATTTATTGAAACTTATTTTGTTCCCTAATGTGTGATTTATCCTGTTGAATGTTCCATATGGACTTCAAAAGAATATGTGCTCTGCTGGTTTGGGATGAAATTTTTTGTATGTATCTGTTAAATCCATCTGGTGTAATGTCTCACTTAAGGCCACTGTTTTTTAAATTGATTTTCTGCCTGGATGATCTACCCATTTGTGTAAGTGGAGCATTAAAGTCCCCTACTATTATTGTATTATTGTTAGTTTCTCCCTTTTTGGCGGCTAATACTTGCTTTATATACTTAAGTGCTTCTATGTTGGGTTCACAGGTATTTACAATTGTTATATCCTCTTCTTGGATTGATTTTTTTATTATTATGTAGGGCCCTTTTGTTATATAGTCTTTGTTTTACAGTCCATTTTGTCTGACATAAGTACTGCTACTCTAGCTTTCTTTTCATTTCATTTTCATGGAATATCTTTTTTCATCCCTTCACTTTTAATCTGTGCAAGTCTTTAGATCTGAAATGAATCTCTTTTAGATAGCATATAGATAGGTCTCATTTATTTACCCATTCAGTCACCCTATATCAGTTGGGTACACTTGGCAGACTTTGTCCATTTATATTTACTTATTGATAGGTATGTATTTATTGCCATTTTATTAATTGTTTTTGTAATTCTTCTGTGTTTCTTCTTCTCTTGCTTATTCCCTTGTGATTTCCTGGTTTTCTTTAGTGTTATGTTTGAATTCCTTTCTTTTTATTGTTTGTGTATCTATTATAGGTCTTTTGTTTATGATTACCATGAGGTTCACATATAATACCCTATGTATGTAGCAGTATGTTTCAAGTTGATGGTTGCTTACATTTGAACTCATTCTAAGAACACTACTTTTTTATTCTCCCCCTCCCTGTTTTATGTTTTTGTCATCATATTTCACATCTTTTTAATTTGTGTATCCCTTAACTAACTGTTGTAAATATTGTTGACTTACTACTTTTGTTTTTAACCCTCATACTAGCTCTATAAGAGTTGATCTACCACCTTTACTTTATATGTTCACTGTTACAGCTAGATTTTTTTCTTTCAGAATTTTCTTCTAGTTACGGCCTTTTCTTTTCTACTTAAAGAAGTTCCTTCAACATTTCCTGTAAAGCAGGTTTAGTGGTGATGAATTCTTTTGTCTGGAAAACTCTTTATTTGTACTACAATTCTGAATGATAACCTTGCTGTGTAGATAACCTTGTTTCTCTTTGTGGATTTTTCCCTTTCAATACTTTGAATATATTGTGCCACTCCTTTCTGACCTGCAAAGTCTGCTGAAAAATTAGCTGATAGTATTATAGGTGTTCTCATGTATGTAACTAGTTGCTTATTTCCTGTTGCTTTTAATATTTTCTCATTAATTTTTGATGTTTTCACTATTTTTATATCTTGGTATGAACTTCTTTGGGTTCATCTTTTTTGGGGCTGTCTTTCCTTTTTTGGATCTGGATGTCTGTTTTCTTGCTCAGGGCTCTCTTTCGTTTTTGGACCTAGATGTCTATTCCTTGTCTGTTTGAGCTATAACTTCTTTAAAGAAGTTTTCTGCTCCTTTCTCTTTATCTTCTCATTTTGGGACCTGTAAAATGCAAGTGTTAGTACCTTTGATGTTATCCTGAAGGTCTCTCAAACTATACTCAGTTTGTTTTTTTTTTTTAAAGATTTTATTTATTTACTTGATGGGGGGGTGGGGCAGAGAGAGAGAGGGAGAAGCAGCTTCTCTGCTGAGCAGAGAGTCCGATGTGGGGCTTGATCCCAGGACCTTGGAATCATGACCTGAGCTGAAGGCAGATGCTTAACTGACTGAGCCACCCAGGTGCCCCAACTATCCTTGGTTTTAAAAATTCTTTTTTCTTTTTGCCATTCAGTTAGGGTCATTTCCATTACCCTGTTTTCCAGATTGCTGATCCATTCTTCGACATCCTCTAATCTGCTGCTGATTCCTTCTAGTATATTTTTCAACTCAGTCATATTGTTTGGCTCTGATTGGTTCTTGTTTTATATTATTTATCTCTTTCTTGAAGTTTTTGCTGTGTTCATCAGTTCTTCACCTGAGTTTGGTGAGCATCTTCATGACCATTACTTGGAAGTCTTTTTCAGGGAGATGGCTTATCTCTTTTTTCATTTAATTCTTTTTCTGAGGTTTTATCTTATTCTTTCATTTGGAACATATTCCTCTGTCTTCTCATCTTGCCTCTTTGTGTTTGTGTGTTTTAAGTAGATTAGCAGCATCTGGTCTTAAAGGAGTGGCCTTCTGTAGAAGGTGTACTGTGGGGCCCAGAAGTGCAGTCCCTTGCTGGTCACCCAAATCAGGAGCTCCAAGGGTGTCCTTTGTGTGTTCCCTCCTGTTTTGGGTGAGCCACAACTGTTGTGGCCTAATAGTAGATGGGAGGCCCTTTAGGGGAGCACCAGTTAAGGTGGAGGTGGCCTGGTGGGTGTGGTGGGGTGGGAACTACTTTGGATGGGGGATGCCTTCCAGAGTGCAGAGAGTTGAGGAGGGCAGGTCTGCAGGGGAATACCAGGATGGGGCTAACAGTGCTAGCTAGGTAGATGGAGAATGTCAGAAGTCTTTCTCACCAGTACTAGGCCAGCTAGGTCGGGTGAGAAAAATGGCATCTGCCAGTGCTTCCATTCCTGGAGAATGTTCCTTCAGTTCCCTGAACCTCTGGCACATGTCCTAAAGTTAGTCAGTGAATCTGCTTCATATATGGCCTGGGTACTTTCAAACTGCTGCCTTGGCACTGGGTCTTAGAGTGAGTGTGTGCATGGGTCTTTTAAGAGTGGAATCTTGGTTTCCTGTAGCCCACTTGCTCTCTTGGGATTAAGCCCTGCTGATTTTCAAAACTGGACATTTTGGGGCCCATCTTCTCGGTGCAGGTTCCTGTGGCAAAGTTACCCCCATGTGGGGTTTGAACCCTTCACAGGGAGGACCTCCCTACATGTGCTATCCCTCCCACTTGTGGGCTGCCATGCTGTGGATTTGGGTCCTGATTAGACCACTTCTCTGCCCCTCCTGTGCTTCTCAGTGTGACTTTTTCTTTCTAGCTGTGAAAGAACTGTTCTGTTACTCTTCAGGTCATTCTCAGACAAGAGTTGTTCTATATGTAGTTGTAGTCTTGGTGTGTCTGGGGAGAGGTGAGCTCCAATCTGCCATCTCCATCCTCCTGGGAAGCCATTGTTTCTGTCTTTAAATAGACCTACACAGCATCTTACCTTTGAAGGTAAGGGTCATTTTAATTACATTCTTCACTAACAAGAGAAAGTTAAAGGATTAAAAGACAAATCTCTATTTTTAGAAGCTGAAATTGGAACCATGCTTTTGCATTGGTGGTGAAGAGAAGCCTGGTAATTTAGGACTTGAGGCTTTATATTCTGAGTCTTTCAGTTCACGGTCCTTTTTTTTAGAAGTAGCTGGTTTTTATGCCTGCCGAGAAAGTTATCTATAGTAGAATGCAGTCAGTTTTTTAAAAAGAACTTAGATATAGTAAAATAATTTAGATGTTGTCAGTTCAAAGTTGAATAACTTGACACAGTAATTGAAAAGGATAGTGATGGAAGAAAGAATAAAGTACAGCTGTGCATCTTCAAATAAGAGAAGAATCAGAACAGTTGTGGATGACGGACTTTCACTCATGTGAGTGAAAAAAACTCACTGAAATACTTCAGAATAAAAACATTAAAAAATGGACTTGACAGCATCAGTGGCTAATATAGCTTAAACCATGTATCTTTTCCTGCTAATTAATGAGTGTGTTTTTTTAGTCATTAAGGATTTCATCACATCCCTTGCTTTTCAAGACTTTTTAAAAAAAGATTTAATTTATTTTTAGAGAGAGAGCATGAGAGGAGGGGTAGGGGCAGAGGGCAAGGAAGAGGGAGAATCTCCAGCAGACTCTCTCCTGAGCATGGAGCCCAACTTGGGATCGGATTTTATGACCCTGAGATCACGACCTGATCTGAAACTGAGTCTGATGCTCAACTGACTGAACCACCCAGGTGCCCCTTTAAGACTTTTTTATAACCTCTGTGTGAGATATAATTGTAAGACTCATCGATTAAGAATTTTTCTTTCAGACCCAGGCTTTTTCCTATTGTTGGTATCACATATCTCCTGTTTAGGATTCTTTGTTCATTTCTAAGAAGTTAACTTTATTTTTATTTTTATTATTTTTATGTTTTAGAGCTGGAGGGGACAGGGGTAGAGGGAGTGGGAGAGAGTGAAACTGAAACAGGCTCCACACCCAGGTGTGGAGTATGATCCGGGCTAGATCTCACAACACTGAGATCATGACCTGAACTGAAATCTAGAGTCAGAGGCTTAATTGACTGAGACACCCAGGAGCCCCTGCTTTACTTTTAAATTACTCTGAAGATTTTCTGATAGGGCCATCTGTCGAAAATAGCATCTTTCTTTGTTATGTATAGTATTTCTACAGGGAAAACTCAAAACATACTTTGCTTCGATGTTGCAGATGTTCATTTTCATCCTCCTTGAAGGGCCTGTTGCTTAATATGCTCATCACTTGTCTTTGGTGACAAGGTAGATAGGAAATAAGAGAGACAGCCCTTGGAAGAGGTGAGCTGATAGGCCTTGAAGAGCTGAAAGCTTATCAGTGGATGAAAACAACAAAGCATCTTTTCTTTATGCAAATTCCATCTTACAAGCAACTGTACTCTTAAGTTCGAGACTCTACTAGAAACTTGTGTAGAAAGTAGTTCATCTCCCCACATATGGCACTAGGCACAGCATCAGAGCTTTCCATGTCTGCTGATCACATCCTGTTAAGATCTGAAGACCCACACACCCAGTGAGTCACTCTAAATAATTTATGGATGAGAGAATGCCCTGTATTCACATATTACCCGAGATATTGTCTTTGGGTAAATTCATTTGTCTCTTTCAAGTATATGTACATGAGTGATAAAATCATACTAGTTAGCTAACTGCTGAAAGTATGATTTTATTTGGTTTTGTTATTTGCTGTTTGTAAATGTAAGCCTTTGTTATTAGATTAGAGAAGATGAAAATGATTCTGCAAATAGTCAGTATCCTCAAGCATGAAAGGAACTGAACACTGTCTTCTTACCTTCACTGTGGTGGGAGGACAGATTGGTAAAGTCTTTCTAGGGGCAGTTTTATAACTGTTGTTCAGATTTAAAATACATATGCTCTTGGACCTAGCAATTCTACTTCTATTTCTAACTCCTAATTCTACTGCTAAGTATGTCTGAATAGTGGGCAGGTGGGAAAAGATATGTGTATAAGAATTTTAAAATTTGTTTATTTATTAAGATTTTATTTATTAGAGAGAGCAAGCATATTTGCTGAGTGGGGAGGGGCAAAGGGAGAGAATCTCCAGCAGACTCCTGGCTGAGCATGGAGCCTAATGTGGGGCTGGATCCCACGACCATGATACCATAACCTGAGCAGAAACCAAGAGTGGTATGCTTAACTGACTGAGCTCCCTAGGCACCCTGAATTTTAACAATTATAATGGCAAAAAAAGGGGGCAGGGAACAAGTATTTTTCAATAGAGGATTAAATTTTAGCACTTCATACAAGGGAATATTATGTTACTGTTAAAAGGGACATTTCATGTTTCTAGGCAATGGCATTGAAAAACATTTGTTATACACTACTACATGAGAAAAAAATTACAGAACAATGTGTATAGAATGATCCTACTTTTATATTTATAATATATATTTATGGATGTATGTTTTAAAGTTTGGTCTTACATAAAATTGTTGTTTACACTGGTTATTTTTTGTGGGAGGATCTCTCCAATTCTAATTGGTACACTTCAGTATGGTTTATAATTTTACATAAAGTTGTATTGCTTTCATAGTTAAATAGTCAAGATACTTACACTGTGAAGAACAAAAGAATATATACCTTCAGAATAGGCAGTATGCCACTGCTCCTTGTACAACACCCCTTCCTTACTGGGCTGGCTCTCTAGCATTTGAAGAAGTATATCACGAGTGATCTCAAAGCCATTTTATCTAGTCTGGCCCATTTTCTGTCTGCAGTGAGAAGATTGCTCACCTCTGGCATCGTGATTCAGGTGTTCCCACTGCATGATAATGAAGCCCTGAAGAAGCTTGAGGACAGCTGGTACACGCGGTTTACTTTGAAGTATCAGCCCCTAGGTATGTGTCAATACCTGTTCTCGTAGGGAAGAGGAAGGACTACGAACCAGATGTCATGATTCATTAGTGGCATATTTCTCAGCACATTGGGTAGATGTTTAATGCTTTTCTGGGCAAGGCTCTGTGGGCAAAAATTGGGGTCAGATAAGATGGTGTCACTGGTAGGGAGGAACCTCTCTACCCTACTGCATGACCTATTTAGTAATTTATTTTATTTCTAATAGCATTTCAGATGGGCTGAATGACAAGCTCTCCTTAAATTTCACCAACAACACAGGCTATTCGGAGTGGCCTTCATGAGTACATGTCCGAGTTGGAGTAGAACAGATTTTATGAGAATTTCATTTGACTGTAAATATCTTGTATTGGAAAATTTCTGTTTCTTTAGAGCTAATCATTTGAGCAGACCAAGCTGTGCTCATTTTTAGGGGCAGACTAACAGGCCTAGTTTGTAAGTATCTTGATGTATATTACTGAATCTATGCATTTTCTCTGAATATAGTTATAAGAGTATCTATTAGTTTATTTGGTATGTGTTAGCATTACTGTATGCAAACTGACTTCAGAATGAATGTTCAGGTTTTTTGGCTTACTTATGTCTTACTTATTTATTTTTTATTTAAACATTTTTTTTAAGATTTTATTTATATATCTGACAGACAGACATGGCTTACTTATGTTTTTTAAGCATAAGGATTATTAAGCTGTTAGATTTTATGACAAGCATTGCTATCCATATTTCAAGGGCATTTCTCTTTTGATTTTGTTCAAAGGAATCCCTCTAAAATAATTTTAATTCCAATTTCCATTCCTGAAAACAGCTACTATAATATTGTCACAGTAAATAAAAATCTGTTTTTAAGATGAAAATTTGAAATTACATTTTGAATTTTCTCTTGAATTCTTTGAAAGGAAAAGTTCATTTTTGATAGTTCTAGGTAATACACTAGTTGTTTTGTGTTACACTAATTGACATTTGTATGGCATCTAGATGTAGTAAATTTAAGTATTGCCTCTAGGACTTGTAGGTGATAGTATCCAGTAACTGCTTAGAAAGTGAGGGGAAAAGTGAGTTGAGGGTGGAGGCTGAGCATGGTTGTGGTGGAGGGCGTGAGACTTTGGGGAGTGCTGGGACTGGGGATAGCAGGTGGGGCACAGGCAAATCTTGACCTTCCCCTTAAAATCAAAAGAGGGAGGTCATGTGATTTTGGAGACCAGGACCATGAGCACCTTTTTCTGTAGTTATTGTTTTTCTTTTTCATTTTTTGGATATCCTTTAACTTGATTCAGATTTGAAGTGACCTGATCATACCAACTATTTTATCATGTTCGTGGGTTAGTTGGAAGAATAAGGATGGGGGAAATAGCTTATCCCAGTTTACTCTGACCTGTCTGCATAGACTGATCTGACACATTATCCTAAAGTTTTAACTGCATGAAACGAACCAAGAAATAATAACCCCACTATTGCACCTCCCCAGCCCCTGCATCACACCCTGGTCCCAGGGCGGGATGCATTTACAGCCCAGGCACTCCCCAGGTAGATGCAGCTGGCAAAGGATGGAGTGTTCGAGAGACCCGTTTTGAGTTAGCTCATGTTGTGTTTACAGAGTATTTAACAGTGATGTCACTTGTCCCTTCTTTTGCCCAGTTCTTATATGAAGGTATAGATAAATGTGTCCCGTGGCTGTTCTAGAAGTTAATGTGTAGAATATACTTTTGAATAGCTTTTCTTCAGTGTATTGAATCATTTGCCATGGCACATTGATGAAAATTTATATTTTTGGACAGTGGGAGCAGATACTGCGGATGGAGTCTTCTTTAAAAAGAACATGAATAGCTATGATATTAAAGTGAGAGAAAGGTAGAGAACACAAACCCCCAAATTAAAATGGCTCATTGGCTATGACTGAGTTTAGGCTAGGATCATGGATATTTGAGACAAGCCCCTAAATTTTTCTTTGGGAAGAGGGCATCCATCAGATGAGGAAGTAAAGAGGAAACAGATCCTGGGTGCCTTTCAGAGCAGCCCCAGCAGCTATGACCTGGGCTCTAAGCTGGGGCAAGTATTGGGCTCAATCTCCAGGCAAATGGGGTCTTGGTACTGCATGGAAGATAGATTTACCATTGTACACTGATTGGGAAATGAGAGTATTAAATGATTCCTCACTTAACTGCAAAAATAAATAAGTTTACTTGAAATGGTGAAAGTCTTTGGTAGTCTGTACTTACGGTCTCCCCCCCCCCCCTTTCATTGTAGACCGTATTCGTGGCTACTTTGGGGAAACAATCGCTCTTTACTTTGGATTTTTGGAATATTTCACTGTTGCCTTAATCCCTATGGCAGTCATTGGGTTACCTTACTATCTGTTTGTGTGGGAAGACTATGATAAGTACGTGATCTTCGCCTCCTTCAACCTGATCTGGTCCACAGTGATCCTGGAAGTATGGAAGCGTGGCTGTGCCAGGATGACCTACAGGTGGGGGACACTTGTCATGAAGAGACAGTTTGAGGAGCCTCGGCCGGGATTCCATGGGGTCCTGGGTATCAATCCCGTCACTGGTAGGGAGGAACCTCTCTACCCCAGCTACAAGAGGCAGTTGCGCATTTACCTGGTCTCTCTGCCCTTTGTGTGCCTCTGTCTCTATTTCTCCCTGTATGTCATGATGATTTACTTTGACATGGAGGCTTGGGCCTTGAGTCTACACGAGAGCAGTGGATCGGAGTGGACCAGTATCCTGTTGTATGTGCCCAGCATCATCTATGCCATTGTGATTGAGATCATGAACCGCCTCTATCGATACGCTGCTGAGTTTCTAACTTCATGGGGTAAGATGTGATGCTTGCATTTATGTCTTATTTGCCTATAGGAAATGTTGCTTGGATCATAGGATTCCCATCCCTGCTGCTTTGCAAAAGCAAGGAGATGTTGCTGTGGGCTCACTATAGAGACATAAGGAGGAATTCATCAGCTTTGTGGGTTGTGATGCTCTCACCTCCTGGTTATCGTGGCAGTCACAGATGAATGTTGGTTACTGCACTCCATCCAGGTGCCCTGCTAACTCTTTGTCCGTGGTACCTCATTTTCAACTCCTCAGGACATTGTGAAATGGAAGTTATGTCACCATCTTAGGGATAGAGAGTTAAACAGTGTTCGGGCAAATTGTTGAGCCAGGCTAATCCACACCTCTCTGTTTAAAACCTGTGATCCCAATACTGTAATTTTGTATTTTTTGCTGGGGTAAAATAGATTGAATTAACTTCAGATACTTTGGCTAGTTGTACTATGTCTGGTGTCTGAGAGCTGATGGTCTAGTGGTTTAGAGCACCAAGGACTGCCACTGGCCTTAGTAGAGCGAGTACTCTTTGTGTATATATACATCTATGGCAAAAGGGGAATGGGTATAATTTAAAAATGGTTGTGACTGGCCATTCACTCTTTATTTAGTCACTCAAACAAGCAAATATGCACTGTTATTCCTTAGGAAGAAGTCTGTTTCTTAACTTCACGGACTATAAAGATATTTAAGTTATTTTTATCAGTCATTTAACAACTACTATTTATTGAGTGCTTTCCTTTTGCTGAAACTGGACTGAAGTTTTTTTATTACTGTTTATCCTGACAGTGATGTTGGTAGGAGGGGGCGTTAGCAGTTTTTGTAGGCAAGGAGGCTGAGTATCCCGAGGTTAAGTGACTTGCCCAAAGACAGACAGTGGCTGAGTAGCTGAGTGGGGTTCCGGTCCAGAGGAGCGTAACACCACCTTTCTGAAGAATCTTCTTTGTTCTTTCACCTGGCTGTCTCAGGGCCTGTCCTGTGTCTCCTTTCCCTAGCTGGGGACGGAGATTTGAGTTGCCCTTTAAGTTAATCCTTGTAAGACACACATACGGAAACTTTACTGCCCTCTTTAGTGGTTGCTCTGTTTTATTTATTCAGGGTCTTTTCCTGGGTGGCTGTCTATGGGATCATTTGCCAATTCTTCCCACATTTCTTCGTTGCAGTAATACTTTAAAAATAATTACAGAACACAGTGCTCTTGCAGTACTGTGAAAAATGTGTCCCAAGTGTACTTTCTTCCTGTGAGATGTTGTGGGTTAAGTGGCAACCGTGAATGGCAGTCTGGCACGTTCACTCACTGAGGCTCTGTTGCCTGACGTCTCTGGCTCAGCTCATCTGCCTTCACCCCACGATGGCCTCCCCTACTGTGGTGTGCTTATGTAAGAGAAATTTCCTCTCCTTTCCAATATTTTAGAGAATCACAGATTGGAATCTGCCTACCAGAATCATCTAATTCTGAAAGTTTTAGTGGTGAGTATAGTTTTTATATACAAATCCATTTGAATTTTGAAATCTATTTATATTATTTAATAGGAGGATAAATAGGAAGCCTGGCTTCTAATTTACAGTATTGTATAGTTACTATATTTTGTATAGGCAGGGACGGATTGATTAAGTGAGTTTACATATGCATTCTGTAGTCTTACTACCTATGTGTGTGTTGTAAGACTTCAAGTATAGAAATTAGTAGTATAGCCAATTTCTAGTTATTTAAAAATATAATTAAACGATGTTGTAGACATATTTCTGTTCTCTTCCTCTTGGTGACTTCTTTGTTTCACTCTTCAGCAATTCTTACAATTCAGTTCAGTGATGGACCATTACATTTTTTGAAAGAGGTAGCATTAGATAAATCATTAATTTTGTGAAAGAAATTTCCAAAGTCTAACATTTTCTCAGCATGTTTTAGTGGGTAGGAGGAAAGAAATGGAGAGAAGGCATGGTGTAACCTGCTTGCTCTTTGTGTAAAAGCTCACACATTTTGCCTCTTTTCATCATTATAAATAATAAATACCTACTTGGAAGCCTCTCATTTATCAGGAGATTATCTCAGCCACTAGTAACATAACTGAGGATCAAGAAAGGTGCAGAAAGAGTCCTCTGAACTCTCAACTGTACATTACTCCTAAGAAAGGGATCCAGAGAAACAAGTTTTTGTTCCAGCTACAGGAATCATTCTAAGAAGCTTATTGATCTAGTTTTTCAAGCTTTAACAGATTAGAAACTACTGATAGAAAGGTGTTTAGGTTTCTGGAAGGAGGTAAACTTAGAGAGGCAAGAGTGGTAAAGGAAATGGAAAATTTTTCATAAGTAGGTAATAAAAATTCAACAGTTTTAGCAATTTGGACATTAGAAAAGGTCCAAGCAGTCATACATATCTAAAAAGTCTGTGAAGGCCTCAGGCTAGCACTGGAAATAATTGATAGTCCAAATGCCAGTGTTGTCTGGCCATCCTGGAATCTCTCTGTGGTGAAGGGGAGTGCCAGGCTTGCAGGAGGGAAGCACTGCTAGTGAGGACTCTGGAGAGATCCCCCTTGCCAAGTCCACACGGCTCTTCAGATGGACAGGGGTTCCGGTGAGGTGGGGTGAGCAGGGATTGAGCCCGCCCCGGCTATCTGGGCTGCTGGTTGAGGGTGGGAAAGGCTGGTGTGTTGGAATGTGGTGGAGATGTGCTGGAACTGTCCTGGCCTCCCAAAGCAGTTGTCCTCCAGGCTCTAGGCAGGTACCAGAGTCCTCCTTTGCTCACTGTGATGTTCTTTCCAGAGTTTATGGACATGCTTAGAGAGGAGGAATAGGGAGAAACAAGTATATGCCATCTTGTCAGGACTGGAAGTCCCCTCATTACATTTTTAATGCTATATTATAGTTTTGTTGAAGTACTGTAAAGCAGTGTGAAATCTTGCTCTCTCTCTCTTTTTTTTTTTTTTTTTTTTTTTTTTTTTGGCAGTTCAACTTTCTGAATTGTTTTGCCTCGCTTTTCTACATTGCATTTGTCTTAAGGGATATGAAGCTGTTGCGTCAGGTGAGTGAATAGCAGAAGGTATCCATCTTACAGGTTTTAGAGGTGCTTTCTTATATTCAGGGAATGTGATTGCCTTCACATTATTATTTTTACAGATAAAACCTTACATTTTGTATCTTTCTAAGCCAACTCTAAATAAAAAACCATTAGCAATTGCACTGTATATCATACTCAACTGAAAACACTTGTAAAATTAACCATGTAGTACTGGAAAATAAACTGTTCACCTCAAAGCTTGTAAAAGCAATTCTAATGAAGAAAGTGTATTCCTTAATTGAAGTTTTGTGTGTGTCCCAGAGTGAGGGGTGATTTATAGGACTTTAAATACATTTCATTTTGAAATGAATAAGTTGTCAAACTTTTGAGACCAGCAGATCCCATGCAGTGCTGTGTCTTTTCTGGAGTGTTTAAGAAGTCTGCTATTTACTTTGGTGTGTTGCCATTCTTGGACCACAAATGCCAGGGAATGATAAATTGAGTACAAAATATTGCTATCTAAATTATCTTTTTTATAATTGAGCCAGCTATCAGTAAGTGCTATTCCTTCTTGGTTTTAATATACTGTGGTTGTTAGTAAAAAATATCAAAAGCTTAGGCTTCATAATAGTGTTTACATGAGAACTTGGGATCATTTTTTAGAAAATTGTATAATCAGAAACAGAAGATTTTGTAGTTATGGTTCTAACAGCTTTCATAAAGTAAAATTAAATGCTGTGTTCTTAAGAACACTGGAAATAAGTCAGAGAAATATGACCTCACTGATATGAGAAATTTGAGAAATAAGACAGAGGATCATAGGGGAAGGGAGGGAAAAATGAAACAAGATGAAATCAGAGAGGGAGACAAACCATGAGAGACTCTTAATCTCAGGAAACAAATTGAGGGTTGCTGGAGGGGAGGGGTTTGGGAGGGATGGGGTGACTAGGTGATGGACATTGGGGAGGGTATATGCTATGGTGAGAAAAAAAAAGCCAACATTACATATATTGCTGCTCTTTTTCAAAATTAAAAGTTCAGAATAATACATTTTGAAATTGGTAAGTTGGATATACATACTGTCTTCTGTCCTGCCTTTAGTGTATTAGTAGGGTATGACTTCTCATTTCTAGTACCTTAGAGAGTCTCTTTTTTAAATAGGAGATAAGGGATGGGGATAGGGGAGGACTTTTTAAATAATATAATTTTAATACCAGCAAAGGTGGTATGTGATGGAAACACTCCTGTCCATCTGCGGTAAGTAGAAATTGACACAGCATTTCAGAAACCTACTTGGGCAGCTTTGCCAAGAACCTTAATCCATCCCTAGTAGATCATCAGAGATTGGGCCAAGAATCATGGTACACAGTCATCCAGGGGGTGGTATTTATAGGAGTGAAGGTTGGGAATAATACAGTCAACAACAGTCTATGGGCTACTTGTATTTTTACCTGTGACTGGAAAGAAATATCCTAAGATGTTAATTAGCATGGTTGCATCATTCATATAAGGAGGGAGGATGTATTTGCTTTATAATTTTTTTTAAGTTAATTTTTTTTAAGTTTTGCCAAACTACTTTTTTTTTCAAAGTTGCCAATATCATGTAGATTATTATGTTGTAGCAAGGATGAGATGACAAAAAACACAATTTTAAGTAAAATTGTTCCCCTGCCAACTCATAATTGATTTGTTTCTTATTATAATCTTATTTATATTACAACTTTTTTGTATTTTAGTGTGTCTTAACTGAAAAAAAACAGTAAATTAGAAACATTATTCTAGCACCTAGCTTTTTCAATCCTAGTTTTATAAATAGTGTACTATTTGTTGAAGATTCCATTTTTATTTACTGCATGATTATACAGATTCCATACAAGCTACATTGTCAAATTCCATTTGTGTGTTTCTTTTTAGAGCTTGGCTACTCTCCTTATTACCTCCCAGATCCTTAATCAAATTATGGAATCTCTTCTTCCTTACTGGCTCCAAAAGAAGCACCATGTGCAGGTGAAGAGGAAGGTGCAGGCCTTAAAAGCTGACATTGATGCTACATTATATGAACAAGTTGTCCTAGAAAAAGAAATGGGAACCTACTTGGTAAGTTTGAATATTGCTGAATTAACCATTGACTCAAAGGGAATGACAGTCATACACTGAGCGCAACAAATGTGTATACACTCACTTTCTCAGATGTGGCCACTTTCCTGCCAGTGTCCTCACCAAGAGCTATGTTAAAGCTTAAAAAAAAAGGTGGAACTGGGCATTGAAATGTTGCTGTATTCCATCTGAATTTATGCCTACTAGCAGTAGAGGGAGTTTTGCCGATTCTGTTGCCGCTCTGCAGAGGCTTGAGGGCCATTGCTGCAAAGATGCTAGAGCCGGGGATGAGAAGGCTGTGGAGAGGCAGCACTGGCTGGCTCAGGGTGCTGCCTACGCCTGGAGGAGACTGAAGCCTGCTGCTGAACTGGAGGGCCTATCTGCAGATTCATTTCTAGCTTAAATTACTTAGTGGCATGGTAAATATGACAGAGCATGTCTGAGTTCACCAGGGATCTGCTGGCAGTGTGGCCACTTGTAACAGTGAAGCATCTAGCTTCTGAGACCCGCCCATACGTTCAATGGGCAAGGGGTGTTGGGCCCCGTCTGCCCCACGTCACTGTTTCTGTATCCTATACCTTCCTTCTCAGCTTGGGACTCTCCTGAGGGAGACAGACCCTGCAGTGGTTCATCAGGGAGGGTCCGTTACTGGCAAACTCTCTTAGTCTTGTCTTCCATCTTGGTGAATTGTCTTGTGAGTTTCTTGGCTCACATGCCTCTTTTTCTGATGTGCATGCAAGTTTTAGTTGATACGTTCATCTTAAGGAGGAGTATATTCTCTCTCTGCCCTATTCTCTCTCACTTTTCCCTGCCTTGTTTACACAACTGTCCCATGAACTGTTAAGTCCTTAGTCCAGACCTGGGCATTTGTAGCCCAGAGCTGCCACCTTGTGATGACCTTGGAGATTTTGGAGAGCCAGTAGGTAGTGTGATGTGGACCCAAGCTGTAGTTCCAGAGCAGCAACTGTGGCTTTTTGCAGCTCCCTTTCAGGGACAGTTCCACTGTCCTAGCTCCTGGTTTTGTGCATATGGCCTTACATTTTTGGCACTTCATGACATCTGATAATACCTTTATGAAGGAAGGTAAGATAAGCATGGCTTTTCCAGTTATGTGGCACTGGAGTGGGGTACCTTTGTCCCCTGCCCCACAGATGCAGATCTAGCTGCCACTGTTGGCCAGGCTCTGGCTTACCACCTTGCATTCTGTTCCATTTCTCACCTATGCAGCTGTTTTTCTAATTTTTGAGTGGCAATATGCCTGCGATGAAAATACATGTATATACACTAGCATTTTCTGTCACTGCTCTTTGGGAGAGAAGGTGATTCAGAGTATAAATTTATAGCACACTTGATCAGTAACACGATTTATGCTTATTCATGAAGTGTCAGAGAAAACACAGGAGTGTGTGTACACATGCACACACACAACACAGAGGCATGTGCACTCAGGACAAGTTAAAGGAACACATTTGCGCAGTGGGATGCCATCATGCCTGAATTGGTTGAGGGCTAGCTTACTGTGTCCTAAAGATTCTGTCTGATTCACACTGCGTCCGAATCCTTTCCTTGCTTGTTCTGGGGACTGGTATTTCTGACTGTATATATTTTTCATCTTTCCACTCTTTTATGGAAGACAACCAGCAGTCTTTCCCCGCCAAGCTCTTTATTCCGTTGCCTCTGCATCTCCTTTCATTTTTACATGCCTCTTTTCCCAGGGCTCACCTGGAGCTCCCACATCTCCCATTTCCCCTTCTCCCTGCCCCACCTGTCAGCAGCCCCTTGTCCCAAACCAAGCAAAGCTTCACACTTCTCCTGTTTGTGTCCTGTCTTTCCTGCCCCTCACAGTTTCTTGAAATAATTCTCTACATTATTATCATCTCTACTTCCCTACTTCTCTTCCTGTAATCAGTTAGAATCTGCTTCCATCTCTTTTTCTTCTGAATTATTTGGGCAAACAACATCATCCCCTGAAGTACTCTGAATCAAATTCATACTCTTCTCTAGACCAGTTTCTTCTCCTTTCCTCCTGGCTCAGTGAATGATACATCATAATTCAAACAATGTGCCCCTTGCCCCAGAAATTTTAATTCATCTAAGAATTGTAGAATCTTAGACCCTGCCAGAATCTTAGACCTTCCTTTTTTTGGCACTTGATGACATCTGATAATACCTTTATGAAGGAAGGTAAGATAAGCCTGGTTTTTCCCATGTTAATAAAAGGGAAATGAAGTTCTATGTTCTTAATCACTTGGCCACTAAATCAGGAACAAAATTCAAGACTGCTTTTCCAGTTCAGTCTTCCTGTCATTGAACACAGGCTCTCTGATGTGAAGTAAAGGAAGGAGAACACTAGTTTCTCTTGCAGTCCTGGGTCTGTGCGTGAACACTGGGGTTGGCAGTGCTACTTCTCGGGTTGGTTGCAGAATCCTGTGTGATCTGATATGTTTCGCCCTCATCCTCTCCTTTCTCCTTTCTCCAGGTTTTGGGGAAAAAAAACCAATCCAACTGAAACACAAAAAACATTGTAAAAGTAATACTTATTATGCACTATGGGAAACTTGGATAATGCAGGACAGAGTAAAAATTATGGAAAAAGAAAACCTCCATAATGTCCCCACCAGGGGTAATCTGCTAGGGTCTTCTGACCCTGCTGTCAGCCATAGGGTAAGGCCGAGTCATGCCTCGGTCTACACTGTGTACCACTCCCCCTCACCTGTGAACAGCCAGTTCCCATCCACCTGCATAACTGCATGAGTATGAATTTGCATGGTGAGTACTCCAGTCAGAGCAGCATATAGCTGCACAGTAAATGAGCTGCCTTCTAGTAAGACAGACATTAAGAAATTTGCTAAAAACATAAACAAGTGTTACTCTTTACACTGAACATTTTTGTCTTAGAAAATGTACTTACTTTTCAAGCAGTATTTTATTGTTGTTAATGTTTTTATTTACATGAATCAATGAGACTTTTTTTTTTTTTTTTACAGTTTTGAGTTTTAATTTCAAATATGGTAAACATCATTAGGTAGAACTCCTACAAACAAAAGACCTTTGGTGTCCTCAGTCATTTTTTTTTTAATTTTATTTTATTTTTTCAGTATTCCAAGATTCATTGTTTATGCACCACACCCAGGGCTCCATGCACTACATGCCCTTCTTAATACCTACCACAGGCTTACCCATCACCCTACACCCTCCCCTCCAAAAACCTCAGTTTGTTTCTCAAAGTCCACAGTCTCTCGTGCTTCATCTCCCCCTCTGATTTCTCCCATTTCACTTTTCCTTTTCCTTCTCCTAATGTCCTCCATGTATTCCGTATGCTCCACAAGCAAGTGAAACCATATGATAATTAACTCTCTCTGCTTGACTTATTTCACTCAGCATAATCTCTTCCAGTCCCGTCCATGTTGATACAAAAGTTGGGTATTCATCCTTTCTGATGGAGGCATAATACTCCATTTTATATATGGACCACAACATCTTTATCCATTCGTCTGTTGAAGGCCAAGATGACTCTTTTCACAGTTTGGCAGTTGTGGCCATTGCCGCTATGAAAATTGGGGTACAGATGGCCCCTCTTTTCACTACATCTGTATCTTTGGGGTAAATACCCAGTACTGCAATTGCAGGGTCATAAGGGTAGCTCTATTTTTCATTTCTTAAAGAATCTTCACACAGTTTTCCAAAGCAGCTGCACCAACTTGCATTTCCACCAACAGTGTAAGAGGGTTCCCTTTTTTCCACATTCTCTCCAGTAATTTTTATTTACTGTCTTGTTGATTTTGGCCATTCTAACCAGTGTAAGGTGGTATCTCAGTGTGGTTTTGATTTGCATCTCCCTGATGGCTAATGATGATGAACATTTTTTCATGTGTCTGTTAGCCATTTGTATGTCTTCTTTGGAGAAGTGTCTGTTCATGTCTTCTGCCCATTTTTTTGACATGATTATCTGATTTTTGAGTGTTGAGTTTGAGGAGTTCTTTATAGATCTTAGGTATCAGCCCTTTGTCTATAGTGTCATTAGTGAATATCTTCTACCCTTTTGTGGGTTGCCTCTTTGTTTTGTTGACTGTTTCCTTTGCTGTGCAGGAGCTTTTTATCTTGATGAAGTCCCAAAAGTTCATTTTTGCTTTTGTTTCCTTTGCCTTGTCCTCAGTCATTTTTAAGAGTTTAGAGCTTCAAAGACCAAAAAGCTTGAAAACTGTGAATCTGAGATAACCTCCCTGCCTTTTTTGTTTTTCAAGTCATTGGCTTTGGTGCAGCCAGTTGGTCCCCTTGTTTCCTGGTAAGATTCAAGCTTAGCAGTTACCGAAGGTACCATTATTATACCCCATTAGGAGGCATGATGTCAGGTTGCCCCCCCCCCCCCCGTGGGGCCACCTTGTTCTATCCCTTGATTGACCTGATGATAAGCAGATTGTAGAGGTGGTTTTTCACTTTGTAATGAATCTACTGCTAGATACTTTGAGACTTTCCTGTTTCCTTTTATTGGTACCCTTAAAAAATAGTTTTTAATTGGTTGTTGCTAGTACATGGGAATGCTGTTGATTTTTGTATGTTTTATCCAGCAACCTTGCTGAATCCTGCCATTATTTCCAATCAACTTTCTTGGATTTTCATGTCGACGGATATTTCAACTGTAAATAAATAATGACTGTTTTCTTTCTTCCTTCATCTTGATAGTTATTGTCTTTTGGGTTCACTAATATGTTCAGTATAATTTGGACAGAATTAGTTACAACAGGAATCTTTCTCTTGTTCCTGATTTTTTTTTTTCCCCTCATCATTGAGAGTCATGTCACATGTTTCTGGTAGATAACTTTTTATCAGTTTAAAAATGGTTCTTTTCCTGTATTTACTAAGAGTTTGTATTGTGAAGGATGTTAAATTTTATCAAATTTTTCATTTATTTCTTCTTTTGAGATTATCATATTAAATAAAGTGTTTTCATTTTTTTAATATTTTCACTTACAATAATAAATTTCCTAATGGAATACCATGTTACATTTAAATGATTAATTCCACTTGGTAAGTATTTTTAAATATATATTGTTATATTGAATATGTCAGTATTTTATTTAGGATTTCGTGTCACTTAATAATTTTCCTTTCTTGATCGCTGAGGGCAGGGTACCCATGCTATTTATCATGGTAGCTCTTAGCATGTTATGTCAATATAATATGGAATAAGGAACAGTTTTAGGAAAAGAATGGCCAGCCTTGATGTCTGTGTGCTGCTTACTTGCCCTCAGTATACTTTTTCTTTGTCCTGCACTCAGCATAGGGAACTCTCAGACATGGTGTTTCTCCAGGGCTGGTTTTAAGGAGCCAGTGGGATGGATCACCTGAAACTTGAAACTTTTTTTCATTCATTTAATAAATAGATGTGTAAAAGTAGTTATAGTTTCATAGCAAGTATTGTTAATGACTTCTTTGTTTTTAAAATTTTGGTTGGTTGGTCCTTGCTAACTTGTTGCTAATAGGGTAGAGTGTTTCTTAGTTAATATATTTTTGTTTATGTATGCAGTTATATACTTTGTTGAATTTGCATTTTTTTTCTTTCTTGTTGTTGGGGGTATGTCCCTGATTTGCTAAATTTACTGGCTTTAAAGTGCTCAGTAGTGTTAAGAGTACTGATGAAGTGTTAACATGTGCATACGACACTCACTTGATGTGTGAGATAGAAACAGAACGTGTGGTGTGCTGCTGTGTGGGGGTAGGGACTCCCTGGGTGCTGTATGCTAAAATGCCAAGAAGACTTGGGCATGCCTTCTGGAGGCTGCCTAGTGGCACATCCAGGAGAATTTGTCTCTACATCTCTGCAGAGGCCCAGCCTTGTACTGTCGGAGCTGAAAAAGTGGTTTTGAAAGCTGAATGGGGGCTATCAGGATTTCTTAAGACTGAATTGTGGTAAAAATGGCTTAATAGCTAAGATTTTCACTCTTTCCTAACTCTTGATTTCTACACTTTTCAGAGAGATGAATCGATGCTATATCGGTCGCTATATTTTAAAACCACATCTATATGCTGCAACACAGCATAAGGAAATACATAGAAGCAAATGCAACCAAAGAGTGGTTTAGAAACTACTCACCACTGAATCTCCAGCTGAGCACCAACCCCCCGCCTCTCTCTGCCTCACCTCGCCCCCAGCCCAGCTCCGGAGGCACCCATGAGCCTTGAAAATAGCCAGAGACTAACTCAGAATCCCTGGGTTCCTGCTTTGTCCACATACCCAGAGCATCTGGAGGAAGCACGTTCTGCCATTCTCAGTACTTATGTTTGGGTATTTTCTATTTTAGTGAAATACAAAACAAGAAAAGAAACTGACTAGGAGTGGAATCTGACCTACACTAAGCTCAGCTACTGAGCCTAATATACGTGTCTTGGTGAAAGATGGACTCTGAGATACCATAATAATAATTATAATAACTCATTTTAGAATTATTCTATATAATATAGAATATATAGAGAATATAATATAGAATATTTAATAATATATAAATATTTACTTATATATTTTTATGTAATTTATCAAATTTATATAATTTATTTATATAATTACATACTCTTTTTTAAAAGATTTTATTTATTTATTTGACAGAGAAAGAAGGATCACAAGTAGGCAAAGAGGCAGGCAGAGGGAGAGGGGGAAGCATTCTTCCTGCTGAGCAGAGAGCCTGATGTGGGGCTTGATCCCAGGACCCTGAGATCATGACCTAAACAGAAAGCAGAGGCTTATTAACTCACTGAGCCACCCAGGTGCCCCTATAATTATATATTCTATATATGATCTCTATATATTCTAGATATAATCTAATTATATGTTTTGTATAATTCTATATAATTACATATTCTATTATATAATGCCTATATTATATATAATTTTATATATTATATTAATTAATATATAGAATATATAGTATATATATACTATCTCTAGTATATAGTTATGCATATATTTATATTTTATAATACACAGAATATATGTAGAACATATAGAATATATACATATAAAATACTTGTCACAATATTTTACTTAATAATTGCTTTAAAATATTGTGACAAGTACTTTTACTAGATCTGGAGTTGTTGCAGCCTGTGCACTTGGATGGTCATGAGGAGGCCTGAGGGTGCTGGAAGTAGGCAAGCCTGGCCTTAGGCCTTACGAGGGCTGGGTCTGTCACTCAGTCACTGCATGGCGTAGAGCACTGCGTGGCTTCTCTGGGTCAGAATAAATGTGTGTTGTGAGTAGCAGGCCTCCAGTGAGGAGTTTGAGTAGCATGTCACTGGGTCCTGGAGAGTTGTAATGTCACTCAAGTGGCAAGTGAGAGTCACCAGTGCCCAAGCATCCTACTTCGGTGAAGGCTCCTTTGTCCAATTATTAAGTAACTAAATAACTTAACTCATACTGATATTTATGTTTCTCCCCCACCAAGCTGAGGGCATATAATGATTGTTGCCCCTTTCTTTCTTTAGACTAAATCTATTAAAACCTATTAGCAAGGTTTTTAAACATAGTTTGAGAAAAGATTTCTTCTTGCTTCTGTGGTTTCCCCACTTTCTGCTGTGGATTTTCTCGTTGGCCTCTTTGGTATATCTGCTGCTTCTGACGGTGTGACTCTCAGGAGGTCCTTGTTACTACCAGCTTTTTTTCTTTACTTTTTAAAAAATTGGGATCTAATTCACATGCCATAAAATTCACCATTTTGAGTCAGTACAATGTAATGATTTTTAGTGAATTCACAAGGTTTTACAACAATGACCACTAAGTCCAGAATGTTTCCTCATCCCTGAAAGAAACCTGACACCCATTAAGCTGTCAGTCCCTACCCCAGTGTCTGGCAACCACCAATGTGCATTCTGTCTCTGTGGATTTTCCTGCTGTATGCATGTCATGTACATGGAATCCTCCAGTATGTGGCTTTTGTGTCTAGTTTTTTTCACTAAGCATAGTACTTTCAGGGTTCATCCATGAGATAGCATTTATCCATACTTCATTCCTTTCTGTGGTTGGATAATATTCCCTTGTATGAATATACTACATTTTATATATTCATTCATCAGTTGATAGATATTTGGATTGTTTCCATTTTTTGGCTGTTAGAAATAATTCTAGTATGAACATTTGTGTGCAAGCTTTTATATGAATGTATGTTTCTTATGAACATATGTTACCATAGGCTAGGTCATATGTTCACTCTCTGTTTCACTTTTTGAGGAACTGCCAAACTATTTTCAGAGGCCGTGGTACCATTTTACATCCCTGCCAGTTCACTTTTTTCTACATCTATATCAACACTTGTTATGTAAGATTTATTTATGAGAGAGACAGCATGTGCACGAGTCGGGGGAGGGCCAGGGGAGGAGGGAGAGAGAATCTCAAGTAGACCCCACGCTGAGCATAGAGCCAGACTTGGGGCTTGATCTCATGACCATGAGATCATGACCTCAACAAGACCAAGAGTCACACACAACCAACTGAGCCACCCAGACGTCCCTCCCCTTTTTTAATGATAGCCACACCTAATACATGTGAAATGGTATTTCATTGTGGATTTGATTTGCGTCTTTCTTTCTCTTTCTTTCTTTCTTTCTTTCTTTTTCTTTTTAAGATTTTGTTTATTTATTTGACAGAAATAATAAGTAGGCAGAGAGAGAGGAAGGGAAGTGGGCTCCTTGCTGAGCAGAAAGCCCAATGCAGGGCTCCATCCCAGGACCCTGGGATCATGACCTGAGCAGAAGACAGAGGCTTTAACCCACTGAGCGACCCAGGCACCTCTGATTTGCATTTTCTTAATGCCTAAAGATACTGATCATCTTTTCATGTGCTTTTTGACCATTTTGTCTCTTCTTTGGGGAAGTACATATTCATATTCTTTGCCCATTTTTCATTGGATTATGTGTCTTTTTATTATTTCATTGCAAAAATTCTTCATATATTCTAATATAAATTTCTTTCTTTCTTTTTTGTTTAAAGAGCGAGTGTGAGAGGGATGGAGAGAGGGGCAGAGATGGTGGGAGAGAGAAAATCTTAAGCAGTCTCCCTACCTAGCACAGAACCTGATCAGGGCTCAGTCTCATCATCATGAGATCATGACCTGAGCTGAAATCCAAGAGTTGGCTGCTTAACTGACTGAGCCACTCAGATGCCCCTGAATATAAATTTCTTATCAGCTATATGATTTGCAAATATTTCTTATCGTTCTGTGGGTTAGCTTATTTTCTTGAGTGTCCTTTGATGCATAAAAGTTTTTAATTTTGATGGAGTCAGATTTCTCTCTTTTTTTGATGCTTGTTCTTTTGCTGTCATCTCTAAGAAACCATTGCCTTATCTAAACACAGGAAGATTTACTTACTCCTGTGTTTTGTGCTAAGAATTTTATAGACTTAGCTTTTACATTTAGGTCTGACCCATTTTGAATTAATTTTTGTAGATAGTATGAGGAAGGAGTCCAGATTCATTCTTTTGCATGTGGATATCCAGCTGTCCTACCACCATTTGTTTTTAAAAAAATCATTTTTTTCTTCATTGAAGGATCTTCACACATTTGTTGAAAATTGTAAGTCTATAGATATATGGATTTGTTTCTGGACTCTCAGTGCTATTCCTCTACATGTCTATCCTTATGCTGGTACTACACTGTCCTGATTACTGTAGCTTAGTAGTAGGTTTTCAAATCAGGAAATGTAATTTCTCTAACTTTGTTCTTTTTCAAGATTGTTTTGGCAATTCTGGGTCCCTTACATTTCCTTATGATTTTAGGATTAGCTTGTGCATTTCTTTTAAAAATGCAGTTGGAAGTTTGATTGCATCGATTCTATTCATCAATTTGGGGAGTATTTCCGTTTTAATATTAAGTTTTCTAATCTGTAAGCATGGATTGTCTTTCTGTTTATTTAAGTCTTTAATTTCTTTCAGCAATGATTTGCGGTTTTCAGTGTACAAATCTTGCATTCTGTTAAATATATTACTAAGTGTTTTATTCTTTTTTTTTTTTTTTAAGATTTTATTTATTTATTTGTCAGAGAGAGAGCATAAGCAGGCAGAGTGGCAGGCAGAGGCAGAGAGAGAAGCAGACTCCCTGCTGAGCAAGGAGCCCGATTTGGGGCTCGATCCCAGGAACCTGGGATCATGACCTGAGCTGAAGGCAGCGGCCCAACCAACTGAGCCACCCAGGTGTCCCCTAAGTGTTTTATTCTTTTTGGTACTACTATAAATGAATTTTTTAAAAATTTCATTTTGAGGTTGTTCATTGCTGGTTTCTAGAAATACCACTGATTTTTGTAGGTTAATCTTATATCCTGCAACTGTACTGAAGTTTATTATTAGATTGCTTATAATTAGACCTAATAATCTTTTGGGGGGAGTTCCTTAGGGTTTTTTGGTATGTAATATCATGTCCTGGGCAAATAGAAATAGTTCTACGTTTTTTCTTGTTCTGGATGGCTCTTATTTCTTTCTTTGCCTTATTGTTCTGGTCAGAACCCTAAGGACAGTGTTGAATAGCAGAGTTAAGAGCAGACATTCTTGTCTTGTTCCTGATCTTAGGTGGGAAGCTTTTAATTTTTCACCATTAAGTATGATGTTAGCTGTGGTGATTCATAGATGCTGTTTATCAGTTTGAGAAAATTCTCTATGATTACAATTTGTTGAGTGTTTTTATCATGAAAGGGTATCAGATTTTGTTTTTTTTTTTTTCCTGTATCCATTGAGATTATTATAGAATTATATAAAGATATATATATTTAGGGATCTCTGGGTGGCTCAGTTAGTTAAACATCTGCCTTTGGCTCAGATCATGATTCCAGGGTCCTGGAATTGAGTCTCACATCAGGCTCCTTACTCAGTGAAGAACCTGCTTCTTCCTCTGCCTGTTACTCCCTCGGCTTGTGCTCTCTCTCACTCTCTCTCTCTGACAAATAAACAAAATCTTAAAATATATTATATAAATTATATATATATCTATCAAATTTTGTTGTGTTTATGTATTTCCTTTTGCTTGCTCTAGATTTAGTTTACTGTTGTTTTACTAGATTCAAAGGGGAAAATTTTAGCTGTTTTGAGATCTGCCTTTTTTTTTTTTAAATGAAAGCCTTTATACCCATGAACTTCTATCTGAGCTCTGTTTTTACAGCATCCTATAAGTTTTGATATATTGTATCTTAATTTTCATTCATTTTAGTATTTTCTAATTTTTCTCATGATTTCTTCTTTGACTTATTGTTTTTTAGTAGTATGTTGGTTAATATCCATACAATGTGTGAATTTCCCAAATTTCCCTCTGTTATTGATTTCCACTTTCATTCCATTGTGGTCAAAGAGTATTTTGTATGATTTGTAAGCCTTTCAGATTTGTTGAGAATTGTTTTACGATCTAACATCTCATCTATCCTGAAGAATGTTTCATGTGTACTTGGGAAAAATGAGTATTCTATTGTTGAGTTCAGTGTTATGTAGATGTTGATGTGGGGCTGCAAGTGAACGGTCAAGAAAGAATTGCTTCTTGTCCACAGGGACAGGACCTTTGGGCAGAAGAAGTTGCACTTTTGCTTAATGAGTCTGGTGGTTATATGCTTAATACTCAAGGGGGAAGGGACATGTAGGGAGTGTTAAATCGTAAATGTTTCTTCAAATTCTAGTCTTGACATTACTTTTGCAAATTTTTCTTGTGCTTATCATTCAATTTGACTGAGATTAACTATCAGTGAGATGTACAGGTAGTCTTGAGATCCTTTAAGAATGCAGCAACAAGCACTTAATTTGGTCCTTATCAAACTTATGCAGGCCATAGATCAACCTACAGGGCTAAAGGTGAACATTTTTCTGCTTCTGTCCTTCATCACATGTCTTTAGGTCTCTCTTTTTGTGGTGGGGAATGCTTTCAGCACTAAACCAGGAAGTTTAAAACTGTGCCTTAACATTCCCTTCCTGCTTATGCAGAGGTGAGATCTTAGAGCCTTCTAAGATCTTTCCTGAGATCTATGCATGATCCTAGGCATGTGCCTGGTTGTCTAGGTTTCCAGGAAAATGTTGGAACTCTTCAACCCCCTGTGAATGTCTCTTTCCTCAGCTTGCCCTTTTGAGCTCCCTGGCTAGTCTCTTGTTTGCCTCAACTGCTATCCATTACCTCAGGCAGACTGAGGTTTAAAAATTCAACTGACATACCCAGGGAGAAGCCTTTAGCACTCAACGAGATTTGATGAAGTTGAATAAAGATGAGCCTTTTGAGTGAGGTTTTCTAGGGTCCTACTAAACAGGTCATATAATGATTTCCCTTTGGGAGTGAGGCTTTCAAAGATCTCCAGGCCCACCTTGCTCCCTCTGGTCCTGGGAGTGTATGCTGTTTTTGGTTTTTTGTTTTTCTTTTTAATGTTCTACAGAGCTGGGGAGTAGGAGATGAGACTAGAATAACTTAAAATGCCAGAAGATTGAGATGTTTGTTATGACTGTATGCAGCCAGAATTGCTACAAGCCTTTAGTTAATTTCCAGAGTACCCGAAAAATTGATTCTGACACATTTTGCCATCTTTTCTATTCTCATGGAGGGGCAAAGTTCTGGAGGTCCTTACTCTTCCATTTTCACTGACATCACTGATAGAGGAGAGACATTAGTTTCGAAGCCAACAGCCAAGAAAGAATTTTTGAGATGTCTTTAGTGCAAAAAGGTGGTTTTATTAAAGCATGGGGACAAGATCTCTGGGCAGAAAGAGCTGCACGGAGGGGATGAGGAGTGACCCATTATAAACTTGCAAATTGGAAGGGGGTTAAGGATAGCATAAGCCTTCTATGTATTTTGGAAACAAGGTTTTCAGGATCCTGAGGGGGCTAGCTCTTGTTAAGAAAAGGCCATTCATCATTGTTTAGTAAGCCTTCAGTCATTAGACCCTTCAGATATATATACTTGGATCTTATGCTTGGAGGATGATTGCCAACATGTATCTTGGCGGGGAGGGGGGAGAGTGGTGAGATAAAGGAAGTTTCCAAAAGAATTTTTATGTTAAAGTAGACTTTACAGCATTCTGGGGGTTTGGGACTGATGTTGCCTTTTGCCCTTAGCAAAGTATTAATGTCGAGGCAGCTTAGTTCTTAGAGGAAGGTCACTCTGCTTATTTTAAGGACTTGTCAATGGGCTGTAAGTAGTGAGGAAATTTAATAATTTTTCTTTTGCCTTTGTTTTCCACATCATCACCACCTCAGTTTTTTATTGGAAGGTCAGGGACTGAGATTCTGGGGTACCCATGGTGTGAGGGGGCAGTCATCCAAGATTTTTTTAATTTAATTTAATTTTTCAGTGTTCTAAGATTCATTGTTTATGTACCACACCCAGTGCTCCAAGCAATATGTGCCCTCCTTAATAAGATTTCTAATGGTGATATTGAATCATTTCTTTTCAGTTGATCAAGAGCAAACATCTTTAGCTTTGCTGTTATTATGTAATAATTCAGTGATTTGGCACAATGAAATGAGTAGCTAAGTCATTTTTTCATTCTTTCAGGAACTTAAATATAAAATTGCTTTTGAATTTATGTAAAATCTGTTGTTGAGAAGAAGAAATTGAGAGGAATTCTGAGATTTTTTTTTGGTTGGAGGCCAGTGTTTTGGGTAATATAACGTTGTTCCTGTTATATGATATTAAAACAATGCCTTTTTTTTCTTGCGGTTTACATTTTCAGGGTACCTTTGATGATTACTTGGAATTATTCCTTCAGTTTGGTTACGTGAGCCTTTTCTCCTGCGTTTACCCATTAGCAGCTGCCTTTGCTGTGTTAAATAACTTCACTGAAGTTAATTCAGATGCCTTAAAAATGTGCAGAGTCCTCAAACGGCCATTCTCAGAACCTTCAGCCAATATTGGTGTATGGCAGGTAAAAATTTATTCCTTTGGGGGAAAAAATTAGCAAAATGGGACCTTATGATTAAAAATAAAAGTGCTCAGAAGAGATTTGGAAAAATTGGATGTTATCCTGTTTATTTTTATTTATTAATTTTTTTGGCCACAAACTAGCTGTGTGACTTCACATAGTTACTAACTTCTTCTGGACCTTGCTTTTCTTGTTTTTAAAATTAGGGATGGGGCGGGGGAGGTAAATTATAATTTTTATGACCCCTTTCAGACATAAAATTCTAATAGTTTTCTAGGAAAGTAGCCAGCTGGGATTTTACCCTCTGGATGGTAAAGAGGCCCTCCCACTGCAGTGTCAATGCAGATCACGTGGGGAGCCTGGACTTCCACACTTACCCAGGAATAATGAGGTTCCCTTTCTAGTTTCTGCTGCAGTGATCTCAGATAAAGCCTAATGGAGAGTCAGACATTTCACCACCACTCAGCACAGCAGAGGCCACATGGGAGTGCACATGAGCCATTTGTACTGCTCCAAGCAAAAGAGATACCAGTGGGGAGGTTAGTGGGAAGCCAGGACTCTGATCCCTGTCCAGTAATAATAAGGATACCATCCCCCACTTTGGGTGTCAGTGGTGTCCAAATGGGCAACCTAACAAGATGTCACTTCTTTCCCTGCTGGAGTGATGTCAGAGGAACCAACTAAAACAAAAGTTTTAAATAAAATGTAGAATCTTATAACACCCAAAATGTCCAGGGTTCTATTAAAAAATCATCATACCAAGAACCAGGATGTTACCTCCACCAAAAAAGGTGATATAGTCAGTAGATGCCACAATCAAGGTATCAGATGTTAGAAATATCAGACAAATATTCTAAAGCAGCTTTGATAGAATGAATACATCTAAAACAGATGGAAAAATAGAATATCTGAGCAAAGAAATAGAAGATATGAAGGAGAGGCAAATAGATATTTTAGAAGTGGAAAATATAATTAAAATAAAAAACTCAGGGGCACCTGGGTGGCTCAGTGGGTTAAAGCCTCTGCCTTCGGCTCAGGTCACGATCCCGATCCCAGGGTCCTGGGATCGAGCCTGGCATCTGGCTCTCTCAGGAAGCCTGCTTCCCTTCCCCTCTCTCTGCCCGCCTCTCTGCCTACTTGTGATCTCTTTCTGTCAAATAAATAAATAAAATTAAAAAAAAAAAAAAACTCAGTGGATGAGTGCAGGAGCAGAATGGAAGGAGTAAAGATCAGAAACTGGAAAACAGTGCAATAGAAATGATTCAATCTGAATAGCAGACAAAAAATAGCCAAAGTAAATACAACCTCAGAGACCTGCATGACTCTAACAGAAAATCTAACATTCTTGCTGTTGGTGTTCCAGAAGGAAAGGAGAAAGGAGGGGCTAAAAAATATTTGAAGTAATAATGGCCAAAACTTTTTGATTTGGTAAAAGAACTAAAACTACAGATTCAAGAAACTGATTGAATCGCAAATAGAATAAGCCCCAAAAGTCTGTGCCAAACACATTGTAACTAAACACATGAACGCTAAAGACAAACACTTGAAAGCACCAGGAGAGAAATGACTTGTTACCTACTATAGGAGAAGACAATTAGAATGACAGCCAGTTTTTCATCAGAAACCATGGAGGCTGGGGTGCCTGGGTGGCTCAGTGGGTTAAAGCCTCTGCTTTCGGCTCAGGTCATGATCCCAGGGTCCTGGGATAGAGCCCCACATCGGGCTCTCTGCTCAGCAGGGAGCCTGCTTCCTCCTCTCTCTCTCTGTCTGCCTCTCTGCCTACTTGTGATATCTGTCTGTCAAATAAATAAATAAATCTTAAAAAAAAAAAAAAAGAAAGAAACCATGGAGGCTGGAGTCAAGTGGCATAGTATCTTTTAAGCACTTAAAGAAAAGTTCCATTAATACAGAATCCTATATTCAGAGAAAATATCCTTCAGGATTAAAAAGAAAATCAAGACACTCTTAGATGAAGGAAAACTAAGAGAATTTGTTGCCAGAAGACCTATCCTAAAAGAATAGCTAAAAGAAACTCTCTATACTTAAGGAAATGATAAAAGAAGGGACCTGGGAGCATTAGGAAGAAAAACCATGGTAAGCAAAAATACAAGTAAACATATTAGACTTTTCCTGTCTTGAGTCTCTAAAGTTATATATGACAATTGAAATAGAAATTATAACACTATCTAATGATTCTAAATATATGTGGAGACAACACTAAGAAACTATACGGAAAGGTAAAAGGAGGTGAGGTTTCTTTATATCACTCAAACTAATAGATGACGACACAAGTAGACTAATTATTTATAGACGGTCCCCAACTTACAATAGTTCAAATTACGATTTTTTGACTTTACAACAGTGTGAAAACAATACGTATTCAATAGAAATCATACCTCATCTTTAATTTGGATCTTTTCCTAAGCCAGTGGTATGCAGTATGATCCTCTCTCATGATTCTGGGCAGCAAGCTGTATAGTCATAAGGGTCAACAGTCAATACACCTAGAACTGTCTGTACCCACACAACCATTATGTTTTTTACTTTCAATACAGTGTTTAACAAATTACATGAGATATTCAACACTTTATTATAAAGTAGGCTTTGTGTTAGATGATATTGCTGAACCATAGTCTAATCTAAGTGTTCTGAGTACATTTAAGGTAAGCTAGACTAAATTACGATAATTCGGTAAGTTAGGTATATTAAATGCATTTTTGTCTTACAATATTTTAAACTTATAGTGGGTTTTTTGGATATAACTTCAATCAAGGAAGATCTACATAGACGCACACACAATATAATATGAAATATATGTAATATATAAAGCATATCTATATAATCATATGTGTATGTAATGTAATACCTAGAGCAACCATTACAAAGCTACAAAAAAGATACATTCAAAAACAGATAAATCAAAAAGTAGTTCTAAAAGATGTTCAAATAACCCACAATAAGGCATGACAAGTAAAACACAGAAATGAAAAAACAGAAGGAACAAATGGAAAACAAAGAAACAGCAAACTAAAGTCCTAACATATCAATAATTATATTAACTGTAAAAAGTCTAAAGATACCAGTTAAAGACTGATATTGGCAGAGTGGATTAAAACACATAACCCAACTATATGCTGTCTGTAAGAAATTGAGTTCAAACATAATGCTATAAGCAGGGTAAAGGTAAAAGGACAAAGAAAAAAAAAAACCCATGTATAGATTTGTTAATTGGAAGAAAGCAAGAGTGGTTATAATAGTATCAGATAAAGTAGACTTCAGAACAAAAAGAAATTAACAGAGAGGAACATTCTATGTTGATAAAAGGGTAAAATTACCAATAAGACATAGCAATCTTAATGTATATGCCTTGAGCAACAAAATTTTAAAATTATGTGAACCCCAAATTTATAGAACTAAAAGGAGAAATAGATAAATTCACAGTGATAGTTGGAGACGTCAACATTCCTCTCTCAACAGTTGACAGAACAAGAGCTAGAAAGTCTACAAGGGTATGGAAGAACTCAGCACCATCACCGTCATCAGATAACAATCTAATCCGTGTTACAGAGCACTCTGCTCAACAATAGTAGGGTACACATTTCAAGTCCTTACAGAACATTCAAACTGGGGAAATAAACTTTAGAAATTGAAATCATATATAGTATGTCTCTGACTACAGTAGAATTAAACTAGAAATCAATAACAGAACGATAACAGGGAAATATCTAAATACTTGAAGACTAAATGACACATTTCTTAAATAATCATGGAGTCAAAAGAAAGTGTCAAGTGAACTCAGAAGACACTGAAAACAAAAAGACAGCATATCAAAGTTGGTGAGACATAGCTAAAACTGTGGTGACAGGGAAATTTGTAGCATTAAATGCATACATTGGAAAAGAGGAAAATGTTACAAACAGTAATCTAAACTCCTACTTAGGAAACTGGAGACAAAGAAAACCAACAGAAGCAGAAAGAATAAAATAATAGAGTACAAGTCAATGAAATGAAAACCAGAAAAATAATAGAGAAGATTAATGAAATTAAAGAGTTGATTCTTTGGAAAGAGCAATATAGTTGATAAACCTCCAGCAGGACTAAAGCAAGAAAGAAGAAAGAACCATTATAAAAGTGAAACAGCAGATATCACTACAGACCCTTCGGATATCAAAAGTATAAAAGGGACTATTACAAGCAACTCTACACATACAAATTTTTTAAAAAGATTTTATTTATTCATTAATAGAGGGAGAAGGAAAAGCAGGCTTCCTGCTGAGCAAGGAGCCTGGTGTGGGACTCGATCCCAGGACCCTGGGATCATGACCTGAGCCGAAGGCAGACGCTTAACCAACTGAGCCACACAAGCATCTCTCTACATACAAATTTGACAACTTGGATAAAATGGACCAATTCTTCCAAAACACAGACTACCACAACTCACCCAATGTGAAGTAGATAATTTGAGTAGCTCCATAACTGTAAGGAAATTGAATCTGTAGTTACAAATTTCCAAAAAAGAGACGCTCTGGCCCAAATGATTTTACTGGCAAATTCTAATTTAAAGAAGAATTAACACTGATTTTATACAATTTCTTTTAGGAACAGGACATGGGAGTATTTCCCAATTCACTTTATGGAGCTGGTATCAGTGTGATAGAAAACCAGAGTATGAAAAAGGAAAACAACAAACCAAAATCCCATGTGAATAAATATATAAAACATCTTAATAAACTGTTAGCAAATATAATTCAGCAATCTATAAAAAAAAGGTATGGACCATGACAAGTAGGATTTAGTCCAGGGATTCCAGCTGGGTTCAATATAATCTACCATATTCATAGTCAACATGGTTATATCAATCAATAGATATAAAACATTTGACAGAATCCAATATTCATTTTTGAAGACTCAGAAAAATAGAAATGGGGGTATTTCTTTAACTTGGTAAGGAACATCTATTTTTTTAAAAAATCTAAAGCTAGCATCATACTTCTTGGTGAAAGACTGAATGCTCTCCTTATAAGATTAGGAACAGTGCAAGGAAATCCACTCTCACTACCCTTATTGAACATAGTACTAGAAGTTCTAAGTAGCATAATAAGGCCAGTGATACCTCCAGTTTATCAGTGAGGTCCCTAGCTGAACTCAAGTATATGAGCATATCCAGTCAAAGTCAGCTGAGACCAGAACTGCTTGGATGAGCACATCCTAAATTGTCCATCCACAGAATGAGGAGTTTAAAAAAATGGCTGTTTGAAGTCACAGAGTTTGGGGTGGTTGGTTATGTAGTAATAGCTAACTGACTCAGTACTTGGAATAAAAGGAAGACTCAGTACTTGTAATAGATCAGTTCTCCTTTAATTTACAAATTTATAAATTAACCTAAAAATTAATTCACAAATCCCAGCCAAAGTTTTTCTTTTAACTAGGTAAACTTATTGTCAAATTCACAGGGAAAAATAAATGAAATAAAATAGCAAGAAAATTCTAAAGAAAAATAAGGACACTTACCACATATTAATACTTACTATATAACTTCAGTTATTAAAGTAATGCAGTACTGGTGCATTAGTAGACAATCACACCAGTGGAACAGAATAAAAAGTCCAGAAATGCATTATATGATATGGTGAAATCTCAGTTTAGTAGAGGAAACAACTATCCATTAATAGCATTGAAATAACTAGGTCTCCAGATGAGGGGGGAAAAGTTTGCTCTTCTAAAATTACAAGATAAAAGGACAGGACTCAGAATGGGAGAAAATATTCATAAACACATGTCTTCCAGAGGACTCGTATTCAGATTAAGAGCTCTTAAAACTCAATGAGGCATTTCAGCCAATTAAAACATGGATAATGATTTGAAGAAGTACTTCACCAAAAAAATATGCAAATCATACAGTATATGACTTCAATTATATGACATTCTAGAGCATACAAACTAATTCATAATGACAAAAGGCAGATTAGTGTTTGGGGCCAGGTTTGAAGAGAAGGTTGGATTACAAAGGGTTGTGCGGAATCTTTTGAGGGGAGGTGGAAATATTCTGTATTTTGTGGTAGTGATTTTACAGGTAAATACAAGTATCAAAACAATAAAGTGTATACCTTCGATGAATGCAGTTTATCACACAAATTTAACTCAATATTGCTGTACTTGAAAAATCACATTTTTTGATAAATGTATTAAAAGTGAAGGAAGCCAGGCACTCTTATATGCTACTGACAGGAGTGCATGCAGCTTGGCATTATTTATCAAAATTATGAATGCATTGTACCTTTGACTCAGGTAATCCATGTTTAGGAATTTATCATAATTCCACACTTGTTAAATCATGTATTTACATGATAACTAATTGGAGCATTGTTTGTAACAGCAGCTAATGCCTACCAATAAGGAAATAGTAAAATAAGTTCTGGTACATCTATGCAATAAAATATTTAAGCAGTTGTGACAAAGAATGAAGGCATTCTTTGAGATCTGACATAGAATATTCTTCAAGACATTTAGTGACAAAAGCAAGGGACCTGACACTAAGGGTATATACATTCAAGTTTGTTTATATTTGTATATGAAGTGTCTGGAGAGGTACAAAAGAAAATAATAGTGATCATTTTGTAGGGAGAACAGGAGCTGGTGAGGGAGGGAAGGGATACACAAGGGCAAGGAGACTCTTCACTTTTTGCTTTATTTAAAGAGAAAGTAAAGTCCAGAGTAGGTTTGTTGTAAAGAAAACTATGGAAAAATAGATTACACAAGGATTCCTAAAATAAAAGATGGCAGAAATTCTCCATGAAACAATACTAAGTTTGGATCCAATCATGTTTCATTTTGCTTCTTTTAAAATTTTAATTTCTGGGACACCTTGGTGGCTCATTTGGTTAAACGTTTGCCTTCAGTTCAGGTCTTAATCCCGGGCTTCTTGCTCAGTGGGGAGCTTGCTCCTCCTTCTGCCTGCTGCTCCCACTGCTTGTGCCCTCTCGCTCTCTGACAAATGAATAAAATCTTAAATTAAAAAAAAAAAATTTAGTTTCTAAAAGTAATTGCATTTCTTAGAATTAGTGGGACTTTTTTTCCGATTTTTTTTTAAGTAACATGCAGTTGACACATAGTGTTATATTTGTTTCAGGTGTGCAATGTAGTGATTAGATAAGGCTATATGTTATGCTGTGCTCACTGCAAGTTAGCGCCCATCGGTCACCATACATTGCTACTATAATACCATTGACTGTATTCCCTATGCTGTGCCTTTCATCCCCATGGTTTTTTTTTTTTAAGATTTTATTCATTTATTTGAGAGAGAGAGAAAGAGAGAGTATGAGAGGAGTGAGGTCAGCGGGAGAAGCAGACTCGCTGCCTATCAGGGAGCCCAACTTGGGACTTGATCCTGGGACTCCAGCATCATGTGAGCCCAAGGCAGTTGCTTAACCTACTGAGCCACCCAGGCACCCCCCCCCCCCCCAATGACTTCTTCATTCTGTAACTACAGGCCTATCTCCCATTCCTGGTGGTTAAGTAATTAAGTAGCGGTCACGTGTTACACGTTAAAGGAAAGAAAGAGTGACCAAGCGGTGGTCACAACATTTCCACAGTCAGTACTTGTAGTGTGCTCCATGAGATTCCTCATGGGACCTTGGATCACTCTGTTAAGTAGCTGAGTGGGGGCATCTGTATTTTCCTTGAAGTCCCACAAATAAATGCCACTAGAAAAGGATCACTGTTATGGTGCCTCAGGTATAGTTGAACCAGATGTGTGTGATGTGTCAAAGTAGGGCAGTCACAAAATAAATTCTATTTGAAATCATACCTGACTGTTTTTGAAAGTGAAACATTTTTTCTGGTGGCCCCACTTAGGTTCCCTGTAGATATGAGTAGAGTCACTTTAACAGCGTACTCCTCTAGGATGTATTCCAAATTTTCAGGTCCCTGGCCACCTCCAGTTGGGAAGGTAGAACATACTGCTTTGGATATCCAAGCCATAAGTATCTATTTTACAAGGTAAAATACCTTGTAACAGTGTGGCTTTTTAAAGCTGATTTTAAAGAAAATCACAGCATTATAGAGAAAAAGCTTAAAATGTACTTGGAATATTTAGAATAAGGGAAAGGCTTTTCCTTTGATTTTAGATAATACAAAAAAAGGATGAGGAAATATGGAAGAGGTCATTGTGGTTTTTAATTTCACATTGTTTTTTCTTTCAGTTGGCTTTTGAAACAATGAGTGTTATATCTGTGGTGACCAACTGTGCTTTAATTGGAATGTCACCACAAGTGAACGCCCTCTTCCCGGAGTCAAAATTGGACCTCATTTTGATTGTAGTAGCAGTGGAGGTAAGTGAAAATTTAAATGTTTTAAATAGTCTCCACATCAGATGCCTCAGTTAAAACAGAAATGACTAAAGCAGTGATGTCCCCAACTGTCAATGACTAGCAATTTAGTGACATCCATTTCCTGCGTCAGGTAATGGAAAGCCATGAGGTTTGAGGCTGTGCGTTTCTGGTTGTTTCCCAGGTATGAGAAAGTCCCCATGGTGCACATGGGGAAGTGACCTTTCTAGCTGTTGTACTGACCTGTCCAGTGCTGAGTAGATAAATCCTATTTGAAAAAGAATTCTGTAAATTTAATATTTTTTAAGTTTCTTCTAGGGATCTGTTATTTCCACTTTCTTAAATTGGAAATTTAAGAAATTGGAAATTGTAAGAAATGCTTTTTGATTAACAATTTAAATCTCATTAGCAATAGGTGTGAAATTCATTGTGAAACTCTAAAACACCAAAATGTAACATATAGTAAGAAGACTCATAATTTCACATACAAAGTACAAGTGGTCTGTCTGGGTACTTTTTTTTTTTTTATGATTTTATTTATTTATTTGACAGAGAGGTCACAAGTAGGCAGAGAGGCAGGCGGCAGGGCAGGGGGGTGGTGCGAGGTTGGGGGAAGCAGGCTCCCCGCTGAGCCGAGAGCCCAATGCAGCTCTATCCCAGGATCCTGAGACTGTGACCCTAGCTGAAGGCAAGTGGCTTAACCCACTGAGCCACCCAGGTGCCCCTGTCTGTATACTTTTTAGGTTTTCATTTTATCATGTTTCTCAATATGGCTTTACTGTAACATTTTGGAAAATTCAGCACTGACCAATTGCAAAGGGAAGAATTTGCAGGAATTTTTTTATTGCTAGTGATTATTATTGTCTGGAATATTGTGACCTTTCATTTTTAGATATTTAAAAAATAGAACAGTTGTGGAAATTTATTAAAACAGAATTTAGCAGGATTATAGAGTGGCCTAAGGCCTTAGGCCTGAAGGCTGACTAGAAATGAAACTATGAACTTGTACATTTCCAGTAGTGGCTGAAGAACTAGATTGTGCTTTGCTGTATTTGCTCTTTCTGTGTATTTAATAGGAATCTGTGTTCATGGTAGATGCTATATGCGGAGTGCATTTGGAGAATGATTTTAGAGAGCAGTGAGTCGAGGGAAAGGGAATGGCTCTAGCAGATAAAAGTAGGTATGTTTTGAATTTTGAGAGTTGAATAGGATTTTGGAGAGCTATTTGTAATGCTGATTTCTTACCTGTGTGAGAGATCAAAACAGGTATCTTAGGGGATGGCCAGCTGCCCAGGCTCATAGCATACCTTCTTGATATGGCCCTTAACTTTGCCAGTACATCCAGAGTTAATTAGGCTTTTGGAGATGACTTACATTTAAAACTAATGAGTCTCACAAAGGACTGACCAGAATGCCAGGCAGTTAATTTACCATAAGGTAAATTTACCATCTTTCCCAATAATTTACCATCTTTCCCAATGACTGTAACAGTTGGTATTAAAGTGAAATTGGTTTATTAGATTTCTTGGTAAAGTGGGAACCAGAGCAAGAGCAGTATATGTCTTGAAAGACAAGGAAATGGAAACCCTGAAAACCATCTCTTCCCCAAACTTGAGCAGACCTCTACCTCAAGCCAGATCTGGGTGTTACATTGCCAGCTTCTGAGCAATGCTGGATGTGTTCACTGCCCACCTCTTGATTTTGCCTTCACTTTCTCTAGATTTCTGGCCAGTCCAGTGTTGTGTATATTGCCATTGCCACTGCTTTCTTTTGTGTTTAGTGATGTCTTAGCATTGGCTAGCCAGGGCCTGGCTCCTCTCCCTTAATTTGGGAGACTCCCTGGCCTCTGGGGCTGTTCTTGCAGCTGGGGCTCCCCGAGGGATTTGCTGGTGTGCAGGGGATGGGGCCCTGGGATTTCTGCTGCATTAGTCTAGAGTGTCCAAAAGTTTGGTCTTGCTAGGCCTCCCCTGTGCTGGCCTTTGGCTGGAGAGCAGGCTTTTCTGGTTGATTTTTGTTTGTGCCCATTGGCATTTCTGGTTCTGCTTCCTCAGCCCTTAGTCTGACGCATACGAGGTAAAGAGGGATCCCTGGGAACTCACCACCGTGTTGCTCCTTAGGGTCCTGGGGTCCCTGGTGAGTCTGTTTTCTTCTTTCTACCCTTCAGAGTTTTCTTATGTTTGTTTTATGTATACTGTCAGTGGCTTTTAGTTGTACTTAGCAGGAGGAGTAGTGAAGAATACTTCTATCTGCCCAAAAGTAGAAGTCCTCACTTTTTTATTCCTTTTTTTCCCCCTCTTTGGCTTAGGACCTTTGCCCTTACCAAGTACTTTCTTTGGGCCTAGCTAGCATACTTTTATTCTTTAGGTCTCAGCTCAGATGTCACTGGGCTCCCAGCATTTTCTGATCTCTCCATCTCTTCTGGATCTCTTCTGTTAGTCTCTCATGAAGCCTTAATTGTCTTCCCTCATGGTGATTATTCCACTTATATGCCTGGCATTTCCTGGTAGGCGTGTTTATATAATGTCTGTTTCTCCCTGTGCACTGTCGGCCTCAGAAGAGCAGGGACAGTGTCTACTTTTCTATCGACTAAATCAGACTGCTAGCTAGAATAGTAACTAAAACATGGTAGGTAGGCATTTCTGTGTTGACATGAATGTGGAATTAATAAATTAAGCTTTCAGAAAGGGAAATGGGCACTTCTTTTTTTATTTAAAAAGGAAAAAATGGATATTATTCTTTTGATTAATTTATATTCAGAATTTATGACTCAGCCCAGGCTGAGTTAGAGTCAGTCATGACTTAGAAGAAAGATAGTTTTCAGCTTAAAATTAATCCACAGAGGCCAGAATGCCAGCAGTGTTTTAGGCCATTTCATTACCAGCTAGACTTAGACCTCTAGACAAGAAGTATTTCCTTGGGTTACCAAGATTAAATCCTTATAAGATAAAAGTGATCATTTTGGTATGTATTGGATTTTTTTTAAAATAAGGTAACTCATTAGAATGTTATCAACAATTATTAATATAGAGATCATTACTAATATTGAGATCACCCAGAGGTAAAGGTAAGGGGGGGATGAAGAGGTGGTAACTAAATGTATACTACTCTTTTCATTTTTTTATTGTGATAAAGTAAACATAACATAAATTTAGCACTGTAACCTCTTTAAAATTTTTTAACTGTGATGAAAAACACGTAATATGAAATTTACCCTCTTAACCACTTATAAGTGTACAGTTAAAGGCATTGACTGAAATTCTGTATCTCTTAAACACTAACTCCTCTCCCCACCCCCATTCTACTTTTGTTTCTATGAATTTGATTACACCAGGAATCTCCTGTAATGGATTCACCCCATATTTGTCCTTTTGTGTCTGGGTTATTTCCCTTGGCATAAGGTCTCTAAGGTTCATTCATATTGTAGCATATGTCAGAATTTCCTTCCTTTTTAAGAATGAATGATATTCCAATTATGTATATACCACATTTTATTTATCCAGGCAGCAATTGATGGGCATTCATATTGCTTCTACATTTTAGCTATCGTGAATAATGCCACTGTGAACATGGGTATACAAATAATCTGTTTGATTCTCTGCTTTACTTCTTTTGAGTATATAGCCAAAAACAGAATTTCTGGATATATGGTAATTCTATGTGGAATTTTTTGAGGAAATTAACTGTGCCATTTTCCATAGCAGCTATACCATTTTGCATTCCCATCAGCAATGTGGGAATTGCATTCCTATTTCTCTACATCCTTGTCAACACTTGTGATTTTATGCTGCTGCTTTTTTTTTTTTAAGTTAATAGTTACCCTAATGTGTATAATGTAGTATCTCATTATAGTTTTGAGTTCCCTGATAATCAGTGAAATTAAACATCTTTTCATGTTGGTTTTGGCCATATGTATATCTTTTTTAGGTATCTGTTCAAGTTCTTTGCCTATTTTTAAATTGTGCTGTTTGTTTGTTTTTTAAATTTTGTATTATTTATTTATTTATTTATTTATTTATTGTGCTGTTTGTTTTTTGGTTCTTTATTCTGGGTATTAATCCCTTATTAGATATCTTGTTGTACAGAAGTCTAATTTTTCTACCTTTTCCTTTTTTTGCCTGTGCTTTAGTATCATATCCAAGAAATCATTGCCAGATCTAATGTCATGAAGCTTTTGCCCTATGTTTTTTTCCAGGAGTTTTATAGTTTTAGGCCTTAAGTTTAGGTGCTTGATCTATTTTAGGTTAATTTTTGTATATGCTGTAAGTGTCCAAATTCATTCTTTTGCATGTGGATATTCAGTGCTTCTAGCATCATGTAGAAAAGACTCTCCATTCCCCAGTAACTGGTATTGGCACCCTTGTTGAAAATCATTTGACCATATATGTTAGGCAGTTTATTTCTTGACTCTATTCAGTTTCATTGGTCTATCTATATGTCTGTCTTTTTTTTAACGACTTTATTGATGTGTGATTGACATACGAAAAGCTGTACATATTTAATGTATACAACTTGATGAATTTGGTGATGAGTATATATCTATCTTTATGTCAGTTACCATACTGCTTTTCTTACTGTAGCTTTGTAGTAAGTTTTCATATCAGGAAGTGTGAGACTTACTACTTTGTTCTTTTTCGAGGCTGTAAAAGATTGTTTCGGTTGTCGGGTATGTGTTTGTTTTAATGTGCTTGTAGTAACTGAAGCTACTTACTGATTTTTTAAAAACTATTGATTAAAAGCTGGGTTTATATTGGAACAGATTCATATTAAAATGTCTTCCCTTTCTACCACAGTGGTATCTTTGAAGATTTATTTGTTTTTATTTTATTGACATTCTTCCTATTGCGAGGACCCCAGCTTTGTTTTCTAAATTGAAAATTTTTTGTGTTAGAACAAAATCTAGCTCAGAGAAACTGTTAGAAGTAACCAAGAAATTAATAAGTTAGCTAGTTTTATTTTAGTGTTGCTAAGACCTGAGCTGAATGCCATCTGGTCTTGTAATGAATCCAAAAAGTAGAAAGTTTAATATAAATTAGAAAGCATACTTTTTTGGTTTCTTACCATGCAAGTTTGTAAAATCATACTGAAATTCTAATTCAGAATGTTATAGAAGATTCCCTAAAACCATCCATGGGTCAAGTTAACATGTTTCTGTGTATAAGATTTTTCCTTTTGATCTGTAGAAATATTTTCAAATAAGGAATTAAAATGTTAAAATTATATTTAATTACATGGGGTTTTTTTTCCCCCAGACTCCAGGTAAAGTATCAGTATTAATGGATAAGGTTTTGGAATATAGATGAGGTTCTGTGGGGTGCATTCTGGAGCCTATGACCAAGAAAGAATTCTTGAGACATCTTTAGTGCAAAATGGTGGTTTATTAAAGCACAGGGACAGGACCCTTAGGCAGAAAGAGCTGCTGCCCCAGGAATGTGAGGGGTGGCTGATTGTATTAATTACATTATATTGTGGGAGGTAAGGAAAAGGGAGGTCTCAAAGGATTTTTACATGTTAAAATAGACTCCCAGGATACCGGTGGTTATGCCATTGTCAAGTTAAGGTTTTTCCCGCTGACAAGGCATTAACATGAAGACAGTTGGGAGATTCCTAGAGGAACATCACACTCTGCCTGCTTCAGGTATCTGGCAATGGGCTGCAGGTTTTAAGGACATTTACTACAGTTTCTTCTGGAAGCTAGGTTATTTATAGAAATGCTTTGTTCTTGTAGATCTCTAAAATATTTGTAAGCTGAGGGAGACTCCTGTCTTGCAGGATTGTGATCTCTGTAAGTTAACTATTTCTTTTTCCTTTCCTTAGCTTTAGGGCAGCCAGGAGTGCCCGATGGATATCATGTAAATCCCATGTTGGGGGGAAAGGGGTTGTGGGGTATCAGCTTGTGCTTTGTCCTCATCTTGCCTTCTGTCCCCTCATCCTTAATTATTAAGTTTTAAAAAACGTTTTATCTGTAGGACATTAAATTAATAGCATGCTATACTTATGTATATTCATTCATAATCTCTAAAAGAATAGAAATTTCACTAATTCAAACCCCAAAAAATAAGCCATAAATAAAGTAAGTTCTTATGTAAATTTTTAGCATCTTGATGGAAACAGCAGTTTAAGAGATCTTATTTTAGTTATTTTCTCCAAATGAAGTAACATCTAAAACATGTTTATGTGATTAGAATTTGTTAACAAGACAAAAGAAACTTAGAACATATAACAATTTTATAAAGCTGGTGTTGAGAGTATTCTCAACAATTTTAATTGTGGATGTTTTTCTTGTTCAGACTTTTAAAGTCAGGAAACTTTAGCTTTTATTTAATTTTTGATTCTTCAGGTTAGTTTAGTTTTGTTTTGTTTTAAAGCTTGACATAGTGCAGTGTAAAATTCAGTAAAAGGCAAAAATGGTCAGTAATGTTTGCTGGTAAGCACCAGGTCATATGTCACAACTTTTGTGTAATTACTGCCATCTAGTGTTTACTTTAAAAACTAAGGACACTTGAACACTACTTTCATTGGTAAAATGTTACAAAATTATGGGCTGATCAAAAGAATAGCCTACCAATGTATGAAAATATGTGAAAATTCCATTTCTAGATTAAAAATAGCCAAATAATGGCAGTCTTATGCCCACAAGTTCAGCCCACAAGATAGTCATCATCCAAATAATTCCTTTTAAATAATAATCATTATCCTCACTTTTGAGGCAAATTTCATTTACTTCTTGGATCAAACAAAGGATCACTACTGGTTTGTTTTTGTTTTTGTCTATTTGTTTGTTTTGCAAAGGATCACTTCTTTAAATGAGGAAATGAGGAATCGCACAAGAACTCCCAGTTCCTAAAAAATAGAAATGACCTAAATTTTCTAAATATCATATGTTGGTAATCCGCTATTTTAGTATTAAATACATTCACAGTTCTTTTTTAATTCTAAACTTGGCAAGATGAAGCAGTCATACATTCTGAATGTGGACCATTCACCTACTAAACACTACTTTTTTCTTAAGTTAAGGTGAATTAACTATTCACCCCAGAAGTTATACTGCATTTCTAATGCTCAGGTCCTGGTGCCTAGCAAGCTAATTTGCACCAGCCATGTTTAATTGGTAGTTTTAAATATATCGCTTAATTGCAGTTTCTTAAGAAAAAAGGGGGAGATGTTATGTGATTTCCACCCCCACCAAGAGCTGCCTAGAAACAGAATTGATGCTTACCTGCTTGTAATGACCAAGGTGTCTTTTGAGAATGGACAGAGCCCTTTGAGTTCTTTTATGCCCTGACTCACAGGGTTTATTTTTCTATTATTTATCTACTTACTTACTTACTTAACTTACTTATGATCTTAACTATTTATTTATTTATTTAGAGAGAGAGGTGGAGCATGAGTTGGTGGGGGGGCAGAGGGAGAGAGAGAAAATCTGAAGCAGGCTCCATCCTGAGTGGGGAGCCCAACGAGAGGCTTGATCTCAGGACCCTGAGATCATGACATGAGCCGAAATCAAGAGTTGGGCACTTAACTAACTGATCCACCCAGGTGTCCCTATTTTTCTATTCTTTAAAAATGGTTTCAGACTTTAAAAATGGTTTCAGAAAAGCTGAAACTCATAATACAGGTAATTCCTATATTTATTAGGATTCACTCATTTTGAACCTTTTGCTGCATGAATGCTCTCTTACTCCCTCTCTCTGTTAATTCCTATTTACATCTGTGTGTATGAATACATGTGGGTACTTCAGAGTGTGGAGATTCTGTCCCTCTCCTGCTCCTTAGTGCACCATGGCCCTGGGCCAGTCACCTCATCTTCTAGACCTGTTACCATTTTCTTCTTTTATAATTTTCTTATTATGTTGTTAATTATTATGCAGTACCTCATTGATTTTTGATGTAGTGTTCCCTGATTCATTGTGCATAACACCCAGTGCTCCATGCAATCTGTGCCCTCTTTAGTACCCATCACTGGGCTCACCCATCCCCCGGCCCAAAACCCTCAGTTTGTTTCCCAGAGGCCATAGTCTCTCATGGTTCATCGCCCACTCTGATTCCCCCTCTTCATTTTTCCCTTTCTTCTTCTTATGTCTTCCATGCTATTCCTTATGTTCCACAGTTAAGTGAAACCATATGATAATTCTTTTTCTCTGACTTATTTCACTCAGCATAAATCTCTAGTTCCATGCATGTTGACACAAATATTGGGTATTCATCTTTTCTGATGGCTGAGTAATATTCCATTATGTATATGGACCACCTCTTCTCTATCCATTCATCTGTTGAAGGGCATCTCAGCTCCTTCCATAGTTTGGTTATTGTGGACATTGCTGCTATTAACATTGGGGTGCATGTGGGCCTTCTTTTCACTATACCTGTATCTTTGGGGTAAATACCCAGCAGTGCAATTGCTGATATGCCTGTTTCCTTGACTACAGATTGAGACCAGGGCAGCTTCTCTTCAGGGATATACTGAGGAGTAGAAATGACACATGTGTGACCCTAATCACAAGGGTCTGGCCTTGTGCAGATTCTTGGTAAATGCAGGTTGTGTTACCACTCTTACAAGACATTGATAAGCTATCTGTCTTTGAAAGAGTTTAGTACCTACAGTTATTATGAGAATTAAATGTATAAATACACATGGCATACAGACACGATTGTGCATGTGAAATTCCACACACAGAGCTGGGCATTTGGCGGAGGCCTAGAGCTGAGAGCTGCAGTTCCAGCTGGCTTGGCAGTGGCAGAGTGAAGCTGTCGTTGTCTTGATTGTCACTGTCATCATTATTTGTTAAGCAGCATAGCAACATGGAAGTAGCTTGGGGTGTCAGAGGCCAGAGGTAGCTGAATTAGCACCTCCGCCCTTCCTCTTTGTCTCTTTGTGCCACGGTGGCTCAGATGTAGAATGAGGGCGTTGGTAAAGTATAGCGGAAGCGGCAGACGCCAGGTCTGATGCGGAGGAGGACTTGAGAAAGTGGTAACAGTGAACAGTGACACTGCTATTAATGGGTTCGTATTTTAGCAGCTAGCTTGTATGTGTCCCTCATCTCACAGATGCCTCTCCCTGGCTTTGCTCCCCCCATGCAACAGTGAATTGGTTTTGTTTGTGCTGCAGTTTTTCGATTATATGTTAGTCTCTATCTCATGTTTCCATCCTGTGACAGGACTCCCATTTTTCTCCTCTTCCCAGTCTTCCTGTTCCCACACCTCAGTCCCGCCCTCCTTCCTGCCCATCATTTCACCAAGTCTTGCTAATTCTGACTTTGAATATCTGTTGTGTCGTTCTTCCCTTTGACCATTGGTGTGGTTTGAGTTCAGGCTTTTACCATTTCCCATTTAGACTTTTTTGTAAATTTTTAAAATTTTTATTTGTTTGATCCAAAGAGAGAGAGAGAGAGAGAGCACAAGCAGGGGAAGTGGCAGAGGGAGAGGGAGAAGCAGGCTCTGCCGCTGAGCAAGGAGCCTGATGCCGGGCTCCATCTCAGGATCTCCAACAGGTATTTGCTGATGCTTAACCGATTGAGCCACCAGGTGCCCCCCCCCCCATCTAGACTTTTTAAAAAACAACTTTATAGATATAATTTATATATCATACAGTTCCCTTATTTAAAGTGTACCTTCCCCAGCTCTCACTTAGACTTTCAAAGCCACCAGTGTGACTAGGTCCTTACTAGCCTTCTGGCTTTATGCTTTCTCTCATCTGCTCCATGCTTTCTACTTCTGGCCTGGTTATTCCAAAACAAAATTCTGATCATATTTCTCCTCTGCGGTGGTCCTTAACACAAATCTCTGCAGCTTACAGAAGAAATGCCTCGGTTGAATATCAGAGTCTTTACAATGTCCCTTCCCCTGCTGTCCCTTTTTATATTTGGACACCCACAGCCCTTCCTGCAAGTTACTGTTAGCTGTTAGCAAGTTACTGTAGGACAGCGATGCCTTTCTTCTATCAGAAGGAGCCTCCTGAAGGCATTGGCAAGGACAGGCATGCAGTAAATACTCAACAACTGAAAAGTGTCCACTGAATTGCTTTTACTGTGTTTTTAAGTGATTAAGCAATTGCTTGTGAAATGTTTTTTTTTTTTTTAATTTTATTTATTTATTTGACAGATATCACAAGTAGACAGAGAGGCAGGAAGAGAGAGAGGGGAAAGCAGGCTCTCTGCCGAGTAGACAGCCCGATGCAGGGCTCGATCCCAGGATCCTGAGATCATGACCTGAGCCAAAGGCAGAGGTTCAACCCACTGAGCCACCCACGCGCCCCTGTGAAATATTTTTTAATGAATAAGTGTAGTCATGTATGGTGGTTGTTTTCCCAGTGAATATACAGTTAGTGGGAATTATTCAAGAATTAATTTTAACTTTATAATTAAAGACTTGGATGTATTTTGGGGAGGTATATCAACAAAACCCTTAGGTAGAACATTAAAATGGTTTATAAGAAAAGGTGAGCTTAACCTAGGCAGTATGACACTGTGGTTTAGAACATGGCCCCTAGGGTCAAATCCTGGCTCCACCATTGATAAGCTATCTGTCTTTGAAAGAGTTTAGTACCTACAATTATTATGAGGATTAAATGTATAAATACACATGGCATGCTTACTACAGGGCCTGGCAAGATTAAGTATTCCATATTTGTCAGTTGTTTGTTTTAGGAAGACAATCTCTTCTCATAGAAGTCTCTTTACCTAACTGAAAGGTCTGATTAAACTCTGAGAATTTAACTAAAAGGCTTGATTGGGAAGAAAACCACAACCACTATTCTTCTGGTACCACATGCAGCATCAGCATGTATTGGGCTCCTAAGAAGGTTTTTGACCTTTGGATTAGGGTACTTTTGAATGGAATTGTTGAACTGGGTTTTAACTTCCTCCTTTTGTTTCCTTTATTTCTGTGATAGTCATGGGCATTTCCTGGTCTTTCTGTACGCTGGCACCCTCTTCATTTTTCATCCAAATGAAACATTGCTTTATGTTCTTTTAAAGGTGTTGGAATAATTAAAGATAGTCAAGGCAAATTCTTTCACTGAAAATGTAGGTATAGGGTGCTTAAACTATGCCAGGTATTACCAAGGTACAGCCCTGGCTTTAGCATTGTTTACAGACAGAACCCTCCAGGAGATGGATCAGTGATAGAAGGCCTGCTTTCCGGCCTCTACAGGTGACCCCCTCCCTGACCCTCCCAGCAGTACCTGGACTGGCGTAGGTGCTCCCAACCGCTGGGTTGGAGCCAGTGAAGATGTCTGCTCACTGAAGTAAGTGCTCATCAAGAGGCATTTTGTTTCTCAATCTATGTATGGCATTCTTGCACTATAATTGGCGTAATTTCATTAAGTGGAATGAAAACTGATGAAATGTGTGTGCTAAAAAAAGAGAGAGCCATCATTTCTATGAAAACCTTTGGAAAGACTCCATAAAGACAAATTATTATCAGATTGGATAAAGATGAGGCAATTATAAAAGATTAGGAACAAATCATAAAAACATGGACAGCTTCCAGGTTCTGTTTTCACTCTGGTCCACATGTGTCTTTAAGTTTTCATTCTTCTTTAAAGAAAACAATCCTAGTATCTTCAACATTGTCTCATGGATGTTATTTGTGTATGGAAGACTGTGGAACTCTATCCCTGGGTCCTATCCAAAGAAAAGGTCTTGGCCCTACATTAAAATCCTTGCAAATAAATGTATATTTAAATGTTTGCTGAAATAAAACATAAAAGATAGGCATTTTTATGATTCCTCATTTCAGCTACTTTGTTGAATAACTGGTCTCAGGTATGGCATCTTTATAAATGAGATTCTTCTGTCCTTGGGGAGTGCGGAATTAGGGGTCTGGCTTATAAATTTGTCAGTTGGTGGGAAATACTTGTTTTGTTGAAGAACCCAGTTTATTAACCCATTTCCTTTAGGAAACCTCCCCCATTAACAATATCCCAATCTCAAAATGTTGTGTTAGTATTCGAGGTCAGATCCCACTTTAGGAAATACTTAGCTGCTTTTGCTTTGGAATTTTGTTTCAAAAATTGGGCCAGGCTTGAATTATCACTTTCTTAGCATCATAGACATTGATATATTAATTGGATTGGATGAAATGGTATCAGTTTGACCAGCATATAATTTTCCGTTATATTTGTTATATTATAATTGGTTTTTTTTGTTTGTTTTGTTGTCACTTCTGTTTTCCTTCTGTCTCACCTTTACTCTCTAGCTTAAAAGTTTCAGAAGGCTTTAGTTTCTTTTATAGTCCCCCATGGTGCTCTGTTGCAATCACTGGATTAAATTAGAAGCCATGTGAGAGTGTTTTATAGATTCTGAGGTGCTTATAAATGTAAGATGTTAATATTACTGCTGTCATTTCTTCCTAATTTATAAAACATGTTCCCAGTCCCATTATGTTATGTTATATATTACTAAAAATCAACTATTTCCAAAGAGGTTAAAAACTATGAAAGGGAAAACTTCCTACATACTTTAGTTAAAAGCTCTTATGTTCCAACTGAAGGAATAGAAATGCCATGTTTCACACACACGTGTGTATATATGTGTGTGTGAGTGTGTGTCTGTGTGTGAGAGATATGATATGCCTAATCAGAACCTGTAGTCCACAGTTCTCCTCTGACAACCGGGGCATAGGAGGAAGATGAGCTGCAAAGTGTAGGGATGTGATTATCCCCGTGCTGCTGTCAGTGGGCCCCAGCTGTAGCCATTTCTACAAATGCAAGCAAGGTTATAGTGCTTCCATTTCAGGTTCATTGTAGCACCTCACGGGGAAACTAATTGGCACCATCTGTGTGAACAACTAAGTCTGTAATGTGGTCACTGGCACACAAAGAACTCGGGTTGAGGGAGTATTTCACAGCAAAAAGGTAGTGGGATTGGAGCAGAAAGAATACCACTGGTTGATATTCTTTTATAGTCATCAGTTGTAGAAGCGCAACTCCAAGGGGAAGGAGCAGCGCTGTGGTAGGTCAACAGCATCCTTCCAGTGAGGGTTTAGGAAGGACATATAAGCAAAACTATGGGGAGGGCTCGTTGTGTTGTCTTCTCTCTGCTGTGAGATTTGTCCTATGCATCCATTCTAAATTTTGGACATTTAAATTTACTGCAGGGTAATTGCCACGGATTGGGAATAAGGTGTGTGTTTGATTACAAAGGTACAGCACAAGGACGGTTTTTGGAATGATGGACTTCTTCTGTATCTTGATTACGATGATAGTTTCACACCTCACTGCATTTGTAAAAATTCAAAGAGCTTTATGAGTGATTTTTACTTTGTGTAAATTTTAAAATGAATTTTATTTTATTTTATTCTATTTTTTTTTAAAGATTTTATTTATTTATTTGACAGAGAGAGACACAGTGAGGGAGGGAACACAAGCAGAGAGGGAGAAGCAGGCTTCCTAGCGAGCAGAGAGCCTGATGTGGGGGCTTGATCCCAGGACCCTGGGATCATGACCTGAGCTGAAGGCAGATTGCTTAATGACTGAGCCACCCAGGCACCCCTAAAAATGCATTTTAAAATGTATAAGACTTTATTGAAAAACATGCTTTGGAAAATCTATTGCCTGTGGCTCAGGGTATGTTTGCAAGGTGAAAGAAATGATTCTTTTTTTTTAAGATTTTATTCATTTATTTGACAGAGAGAGAAGAGAAACAGAGCAAATGAGACAGAGAGAGAGCACAAGCAGGAGGGAGGGGGAGGGGGAGAAGCAGACTCCCCACTGAGCAGAAAGCCTGATTCCAGGGTCCTGGGATCATGACCTGAGCCAGAGGCAGACTTAGCTACCCAGCTCAGTCTAGTGCCCTAGTGACTTTTTCCCCCAAACTAACTGAGAATGAAATTACCTAATACCATTAATCTAAAACTTGATTTTGTATAACAAGTGGCTTTTTTCAAGCTCTGAATAAGATTTTAGAATAGAATTTTCATAGATTCTGGTAAAGGGAACATGCTAAAGATGTATTGGGTTTTCCATTCTTCAGTTTCTCATAATGCCTGTCAACATTAAAGGAGCTGCTCATGCAGAGTACTGTTTTGCTGATGGGGGAAAATTAATGAGGTGAGCCATAGTTCAGACATCTGAGAATTCACTGATCATGCTTAAGAACAAAAATGAGCCACTGTTTTATATTTTGTTGCTTTCAGAATGTGGCCCATGTACATAAATGCTAATAGTTGTATGGAAAGTAATATGGTATTGCCGTTAAGCTTTTCAAAGGCACAAGATATTTGCCTTTGTGCTCATTTTGCTCATGTGCCCCTAGAATCATCAGGGCGTGGGCAATAGGCAGTAGCGCACTGGGAGTGATGGAGAGAGAATTCGTGTTCTAATGAGAGAGGCAGTGAGGTTGATGTCCACTAGTGGAGTCCTCAAAAACCAAAAGTTTGTATTTGGCAATTTTTAAGTAAATAATTTCAAACTAAAAAAACATTTTAAACAATTTGGAACATTACATTTGTTGATGAGTTTGACTTTTCTAGGGAATGTTTCAATAGTTCTAAGTTAAAAGCTGTTTAGGATTTTAACCTAAAGAATATTTTCTTTTAGATATGAAAGAGTAAATAGTATGTAATTGTGATCTAAGCGAAAATTGGTTTATCAATTGGGTAACAAGTACTTATTTGTAGTTTTTATGCTTTAAAATAAGGGTCAGAAAAAAATAAAATAAGGGTGAGTGACCTTTCAAATAGGGTGCTAAACCCTGTTTATTCATTCCTTTGAAAGAGAGAGGTTTACAATCTGAAGTCCTGCAGAAGGTCTTATCTCGAACCCTGATTAACTGATACAGTTCTTAAGTCACATATTAGCTGAGATTAATGGAATTTGCATTTGGGGGATTTTTTTTTTCCTCTGTTGTCTTGGTCAGAACGTCACTAAAACTTGCTGTCAACGGTACTCACCATAGTTCATGGTGCTGCCCTCAGTATGGCTCCCACGCTGGGCTTGCTGGTCTGCAAAGTGTTTGTGGTAGTTTGCAGAAAGATACGGAGCTCATGCTAAAATGTAAATCAGCAGGCTGCTTCCTGCATTGCAAATGTGTAGATATGGAAAGCAATGTCAGCTGAACTCTGAGCATCCTTCCTGAGAGATGATGTGCATTCTGGCACAAGTCTTGGAGTCTGATGGTATTGTTTGATACAGTTGCATTTTTGTTGTTAGAGGATACAATGGAAATTACAAAGGGTATTTCCTTACAGAAATAATGATCTCCTTTATGTAAATGTTTTAATTTATTCTGTGAATATAGTGCATTTACACGACTCAAACTTGAAAGATTCAAAAATGCAATGATAAAATCCCTCTACTTCTTTTTTTTCTATTTTTCTTTTTTTATTAATTAATTTATTTTCAGCGTAACAGTATTCATTATTTTTTCACCACACCCAGTGCTCCATGCAATCCATGCCCTCTATAATACCCACCACCTGGTACCCCCACCTCCCACCCCCCCGCCAATTCAGACCCCTCAGATTGTTTTTCAGAGTCCATAGTCTCTAAATCCCTCTACTTCTATCTCTCAGTCAATAAATTTCCTTTCCTGGGGGTAGTTAATATGCTAGGATCCTTACATCTGCTTCCTGGGATAGTTAATGTGCAGATAAACAAATATATATGAGAATAATGATTTATGAGCAGGATTTAGTAGATTCATTTTACATCTAGTTGTTTAGTACAAATAATGCTGTCAGTAATATTTTTGAAATTTGCGTAAATTTTTTATGTCCTGTGTGAGATAACCTCTCATGTTTTGAGCTTTAGAATTGATGACTTGAGTGGTATTTTACTAGGCAGTTTTGACCTTTCCAGGATAGCAGGAATTCATGGGTTGTGAGTAGATGATGGGTTGAAAGATAATGAATGACTGGTGTGCTTGTAATTTCAGGTTTGGATCTGTTTCACCTACAGTTTAGGAAAAACAAAAGCTGCTTATTAATAACAAATATTTTGCCCTGCTTGTCATCAGGGATAGTACCAAGATTGGGTTGAGGCTCAAGCAAAGGAGCAGTCTATTTGTGTATTTGTCCTAATTTTTTAATAAGAATGAATTTCTTTCAAACTGCTTCTGAGGCCAAAGCTTTTTTAAGCGGATAATCGTAGAGAATCAATTGCAACAATGTCCTTCAACAAAACTGCCCATGGTTAGGGAGTTTTTGAAGTTGTTTTTTTAAAAAATAAGCTTCATAAAATTTAAATAAATGTGAAATAGGTATATTCTTTGACCCTGAAGTTCTACTTGAAATAATTTATCCTCACAAGAGAAAATTTAGGATGGGGTAGTTTAGGCTAATAATACAGTTCTCTGGGTGGACTTGGAGTTTTCAGCCCGCTTCTCACTCTCATTTACTACTGTGTTTCTCAATAGCCCTTCACATCCTTTGGCTTTCTTCCTCACTGCAGCTTCTCATTGTCATCCTCTGAAATGTATTACCACCTCTTTTCTGCTGACAACCCCCACTTTAGGCTTCTTTGTTATTGGGAGTTTTCTCTGACTGCTTCCTTGATGTCTGGGTCTGTGTCCTGGGCTAGCAGGACCAGAGATTTACTGAGCCCCTTCTGGGCTTGGCATAGAGGCCACAAAGGCAGAGAGAAAAGGGAACATCTGTCTGGTATGGAACAAAACAATTAAATCCCTAGTCAGAGAATGATCTCTTTGGAGCACGGCACACATTTTGTGTGAATTCTTGCTAGGACTGAGAAAGGAACTGAGCATGCATAAACTTTACCCTATCACTATGTCTTTGAATCTTTTGGTCGGTGATCCTTGGATGCTTTGGAGGGATTGTTTTGGTTGTTCTGTTTTACTCTCTCATGGGAAAAAAAATTAAAATAAAGTGAATTAAAATTAATTTTGTTTTGAGTGACTATAAAGACATAACATGAGGGATTTGGGAGGTTGATGGAACTGTTCAGTACTCAAAATATGGTGGTGGTCATGCAAATCTATGCATTTGTTGAAATTCATGGAACTACATACAAAAATGTCAACTTTATTATATGATATAAAATAAAATTTAAAAACAAAATAACTTGAACAATTTCGTGTACCCTGCAAATAGTGGTACATCTGTGGATGTCATTAATTAAGGAATTACTATTATACTGGATGAATTGTTGTATGGCCCCGTTATAAATATTGGGATTTCCAAGAACGTGATTTCCCAGTCTATAGCTACTTCTCCCACCTTTTACACACCTGCCTGTATTTTCATATTTAATAAAAAATCAGTTCTAAATTGAATGAGGATAGCCAGTCAGGGATATTAGCTGATAGTTTCATTTGTTTTTTTCTAAATCCTTAAGAAGAATTTTGAGCCAGTTTGTATGGGAAGTTTAAGCAAAAGCAAGGCATTTGCAACCATGAAGGCATCAGTTACTATTGCATCTTGAGAGAGAGAGAAAGAGACTCCTCTTCCCTTTGACTGTCAGACCTTTAGTCTCCTCTTTGCATTATTAATATTGCTGTGGGAGTTATTGAGACTTTAATCCAGGCTGCCTCTGATTCTGCTCTTCTCCTTGCTGGAAAGGAAAATTTGACATCACACATGGAGCTGCCAGAGGATTGATAGGGTACCAGTTGTGGATATATCCATGGTGGCTCTCAGTGAGGAGAATCTCTCTTTAGTGGGCAAAACATCACTGATTTATGACAATGCTTTTGGCTCTCTGATTATGGTTTTAATTACCACCTAAACCCCAGAATTGTGAGATCACGTGTTATAGAATTTTTTTTATTTCAAGACCTGCTATTAGTATTTTTAAAGCAATTACAAAGCAGAAGTATAATATGGTAACTTTGTTTCATACATTAAAACATTAATGCAAGAAAACTCTGCCATAGACATCAGAAAGAAGATAATTTTTTAAGATTCTATTTATTTATTTATTTATTTGAGAGAGAGGGCACGTGTATGTGGGTGGGGAAGGGGCAGAGAAGGGGGAGACGGACAAACAGACTCAGCACTGAGCGGAGCCCAAAGTGGGGTCCCATTCAAGCTGAAATCAGGAGTCAGATGCTTAATGGACGGAGCTACCCAGGTACCCCAGAAAGAAGACATTTTTATCTGAGTCATGAGAGGCTCTTAATTTACCTTCATTCTTGTAAAGCAATTTGGGAAATTAGAATAATCTATGAATCTTAAGATTAAAATCAAGTAGATCGTGATGAATTTGTGGATAAAGAGTAAGCCAGAATTTGTAATTTTAAAGAAGGTTAAAAATATTTCTCCAAAGTAAAATGATGGAGTTTGCTTTTAGTTTTTTTTTTTAAGACTTTAATTATTTATTTAACAGAGAGAGAGAGATCACAAGTAAGCAGATAGGCAGGCAGAGAAAGGGGGGAAGCTGGCTCCCTGCTGAGCAGAGAGCCCAATGTGGGACTCGATCCCAGTACCCTGAGATCATGACCTGAGCCGAAGGCAAAGGCTTAACCCACTGAATCACCCAGGCGCCCCTGGAGTTTGCTTTTAAAATATATGTTGGTTCTTAAGAATCTATTATTTTGCTGTGTCTTCAGAATAGTTGCCTATTACTTAAACAGAGTGTGAATGTAGTCAAAAGTTAGAATACCTATACTTGTGATCTTAGACTCCTTTTTTTTGTCTTCTTGCCTGGAGTTTATAATGGTATTGCACATATAGTTTTTACTTAAGAGAATGTTCACATTTTCCCTTTTAGATACATACATGCCATTTAAATTTGAGACATTTTCTGTGACTTGACAGAAGATCAGGCATTTAAATGTCCTACATGTGCATGAGAATAAAATAGGCCCTTTATTATAATCATGTAATGTTATCAGTGTCTGTATCTGTTTTTAAGCTCCACCATTGTAAACAGGTTGTTTAGGTCTCCTAAATTATTACTTTTTGTCCATTCATCTTTTTTTTTATTTTTAAAGACTTTTATTTATTTATTTGACACAGAGGGAGAGAGAGAGAGGGAGAGATCACAAGTAGGCAGAGCATCAGGCAAAGAGAAAGCAGGCTCCCTGCTGAGCAGAGAGTCCAATCCCTGGCTTGATCCCAGGACCCTGAGATCATGACCTGAGATCATGACCTGAGATGAAGTCAGAGGCTTAACCCACTGAGCCACCCAGGCGTCCCTCCACTCATCTTGATAAAGTCTTCTATTGATAATCATCTTTAAAGTCTTCTATTAAATACTATGCTCCTATTACAAAGCATTTATTTAGTTTCTGGTTCGTAAATGTAATTACTATGTTACTTGATGCACAGAGATATGTAATTGCTGTATTTTCATTTTGAATCGTGACCTTTAACATTATAAAAATATTTTTCATTTTTAATGTTTTTTGACCTAATTTTGCTCTCTGATATTAGAATTATATCCCCTCTTTCTATTTTTCTGTTTTTCTCTAGTATACCCTTGTTTTTAACTTTCCTGAATCACTTTCATTGAGGTGTGTCTCTTGTCTATAGCATAAGATTTAGTTTTCTTCTGGAAGACAGTTTGAAGTATTTTACTTTTAATTGATGCCATTGTGTTTGGTCTCAACTTTGTTATGTTATTTTGTGTTATGTATTCTATGGTATTATATTTACTGTGTTTTCTCTCTATATGGTATATACCCTCGTTTTGTGGGGAGGTGTTTAGGAAGATTTGTTTTGTATCTTTATAGTTATAGCTATCTCAATGTCCTTAATTATCTTTTTCTTTTCTTAGATTTCTACATTTGGTTTGTCAGTTTTAAAAAACATCCTTTGATTATGTATTATCTGTTTGACTTCATTAATGTATTTTCTTTTCTCCTTTCTCCTCTCATTATTTCAGTTGTATTATTTCTACATTGTCAAAATATTCAGCATTTGCATGTATCTTTTTTAGTCCTAGGAGACAGTTAAATCTTTCTGGTGCTTGCCACACTTTGCCAAAGTTTCCCTGTTTATGAAACTTGTTTTCTTTTTTCATGAAACTTGTTCTCTAGTGCATTGTTTCTCCAACAATAATGGGCATATGAATCATTTGGAGTTCTTAGAAAGTGCCTTGATTTTCATCCCTTACATATTCCATAATGATGCCATTGCTGTGCTAATGAACCCTACTTTGAGTAGCAAAAGATTCCTCAAGAGGAGTTTTTAAGCTCCTGAATGTTTAAGACTATTCTTCTATAACATTAATGTTTGAAGGACAATTTACTGTATAAAAAAAATATTTTGGTTCAGTTTTCTTAAAATTTCTTGAAAATGCTACTGCAATGTTGTCTTGGTTTACTGCTGTCCAACTTTGATGTCCGTGTACTTTTCTCTTTTTATGAGTGATTTGGTTGTTTGCTTTGAGGCCTGAGGGTTTATGATTACTTCTTAAATTTATCTTTAAAATCTAATAGTTTTATAGGTAGGTATATGTCTCAAGAGTTGACTGGTCCATATCACAGATACACAGTGGGCCTTTTCAAATGTAGTTTTAGGTCTTCTTTTACCTCTGGGACATTTTCTTATCTTCTTATTATTTTCATTATATTTTAAAATATTAATTGCATTCTCTTGTTTTTTTTTCACTGTCTTCAGGTGTATGTAGGTTGGATCTTCTTTTCCTGTTATCTGTAGCAATCATTTTATTTCACTTTGACATCTCTATTTTATTTTTGTCATCTTGGCTTTCAGTCCTTTCTTTTCTTGTGCCTTATTTTCATTTCCATCTATTCTCCTATGGCTACTTTGTGGTTTAATCCTCATTTCTGAGATGATTTTGTCTTTTTCTTTAATTCTTTGCTAGGTTGTCATTCTCATTTCACATCTTCCTCTTTGTTGGTTTGATATTTCTGTTCTGAGTTTTTAGATTTTTTACTTGGAGGTTTTCTTTCATATTTGCAAATGCTTACTTAATATAATTTAATTCAGGTTTCAATCTTGAGTTATAACTTTCATAATTTAATTCAGGTTTAAATCTTGAGTTATAAGTTTCCTGTGGTTTCTATTTTGTTTTATTGTTTTTTTTTTTAATCATTTAAAAAAATTTTGTTGGTGAGCAAATCCTAAAACTGAAACCCATTGATTCTCAATATCTGTTTTATACTCCTAGTAACTCTGTGCAGATGCTATTGCTGTTTTTATGTTCGTTTTGAAATGAATTATTTTCCTGGGCTAGCTTTACTATTTCAAGTTGGCAAGGGTGAGATTTACTCGATGGCTTTCTTAGCTCCCTAGTTCACAGTGCTCCCTTCTTCTGGTATGGCAGAAATGCTGTATCCTTTTTTTCCCCTTTTTCTTTGGTTAAGCACTTTTTTTTTTTTTAATTGAGACACAATTGACATATAATATTACATCAGTTTCAGGTGTATAACGTAATGATTAGATGTTGTGTGTACTGTGAAATGATCACTATAATTAGTCTAGTTAGCATCCAACACCATACAGTTACAAAATTTTTTTTCTCATGATGGGAACTTTTAAGATTTATTCTCTTAGCAGCTTTCAAATATTCAGGACAGTGTTAGCTATAGTCACAACATTGTATGTTACTGTATGTTACATCCCATGATTTATTTATTATATAACTGAAAGTTTGTACCTTTTGATGCTCTCACCCATTTTATAGGGACACTGAAGTTGGTTCCATATCTCAGCTATTGTAAGTAATGCTGGGTGCATATGTCTGTTCAAACTAGTGTTTTCCTTTTCTTCAAATATGTACCCAGAAGTACTTCTGAATCATATGGTAGTTCTAGTTTTGATTTTTTCAGGTACCTCCATACTGTTTTCCACAGTGGCTGTACCAGTTAACATTCCCACCAAGAGCACACCACAGGGGTTCTCTTTTCTCTGCAGCCTTGCCAGCACTTGTCATTTCTTGTCTCTTTAATAGTAGTCATTCTCACTGGTGTGAGGTAACATCTCATTTGTGGTTTTGATTTGCAAAAAAAAAAAATTGCCATTTCTTTAATGAGTACCTTCTTTGTGGTGAGAAGTGTGAGTATTGCTCTGGGTTGTACAGGACCATCATTTCTACCTTTTACTTTCTTCTTTCCAGTAATCACTAGCCTCCATGAGATACCTGATCCTTCTGTGTAATCCTTTCCCCCAGAAATGGTGCCTTCCTAAGACTACAATCTCTGGTTCTGTTCATTTTCAAGCTCTGTCCTTTGGATTTTCCAGGAAACCCTCTAATCCACCTGTCTCAGATAAGTTTTCAGTAGTTACAGTGGAAATTTCTTTTCCTGTGGGTTTATTTGTTTATTTGTTGTCCAACACACCTAGAACTCTATTTCCCTCGCTACTTTTTTTTTTTTTCCAAAGTTTCTGACTTGACTCCACGCACAGATATGGGCTCTACACCTGGTGTTACTGGATTTGGGTGTTGATTTCCCTATTTTCATGTAACCTGTCTCCTAGTTATGTTGTAGTCACGAATAATGGATACCTTCATTTGTTCTCTCCTTGTTGGTCCATTTGGTTTTGTTTGTTTGAGGATGTATTAAGCAGTTTGGATTTAGGTAGCTCCATTAACCATAAAAACCCAGAATTCTGTAATAGTATTTTTATCTTGAAACAACTGAGTTCATTTTGGTGTTTTCAGGCAGTTTTAATATACGATACTCATTTATGAACTAAAGAAGAATACTTCATCTTCTGTTTAGCTTATACCATATTTTATATTACTTGGATTGTCATTATATTTATTCTAATTTATACCTAGTTCACTACAAAATCCATTCTTGTCAATAGTAAACTTCTAATATATTACCTATAAGGGGCATACTGGGCATGTTGTAATATTTTAATTGGATAAGAGGCATTTTGAAATTCAATTTTTATAAATACATAAGCATTGAACAAAATGTGAAAACTTTTCCCAGAAACTTGTTACACTTAAATCCTTTGTTCTTCAAACTGATATAGGGTATCTATACAAAACTTTGTCCCACGACATTGAAGAACAGCATTGCATGTGTATTTGTGTGTCCGTCTTTCTGTATATGTATGTGTGTTTGTGTTATATCTGTTGTATGTGCCAGCATGTGCCAGTTGAAGTCAGTCAAGTTTGAAATTATTTAGACCCTAAGAAAATTTTAAGTGACCTCTACTATTACTTCTTAAAATAGGGCTGAAATAAGGATAAAGGTGGTATATCCTGTAATATTTATAAGATGTTTTAAGTGACTATTAAAATTATTTTAGGGAGCTTGTTATTAAAGTATCACATACATATGTATACTGGTTATGGGTGTCAAGCTAAGTGGAGTTTCAAGAAGTGTACATATCTGTAAGACCTAGAACAATGTACCAGAAGTCCCTTCTTGCCCTTCCAGTCAGTGCTAACCAAAAGTAACCATTTTCCCGACTTCTGTTGCCACTTAGTTTTGCCATTTTAAAAATTTTGTATAGATTGTATCATATACTGTGTTCTCTCAATGTATTTTTTCAGTGATCTCAGTCTGTTGCAGTTTTTTCCCAGCTGTGGTGCTTTTTAAGCTGTTTTTTCCTCTGATGTGTTAATTAATCATTTAGTATCACAGTGTTGATATGCATGCTGACACTTCTGGTGGCTGGCAGCAAGCGACAGTACCACACAGACATGCTGTTTCAGCATTATACAAGTGATCATAAATATTACATTTCCAAGTCCAGTGAGGAAATTCTCAAGATGATGGCTAATTAGAGAGATTAATAAAATATGGGTATAGTTAGAGATGTGGTGATAGAACAAGACAATTAGTATGTTGCTAATTCTGAAAGTGAGTCTAAAATGAGAAAGATAATTCTGCAGTCCTTATGTTAGTCACACCCCTGACTAAAGAGATAAGTTGGCAGTCTTTTTTAAGCTTCCTCATTTTCATCATTTGATTGGTTTTAGTTCTCTCAATGTGCTGATTTCAATGACTTTTTTACTTAATACTTTCTAAGTATATTATGTGATTATGCTGGAGTACATTGAATGTTGGCATTTGAAAATAGATGTGATCGCTCTGTTGGGAAACAAACAAATACATTCAAAACAGTGAGATGATGTTGGCACGTCATAGCGGCAAGCAGATCCTTGGATTTGGAGGGATTGGTTCCCAGAAAACCCAAGGTTTGAAGTGACCAGTCTCCATTAGATTCCTCATAAATTGGTAGCATTTTGATATTGAAAACAGAAGAAGAATTTGCTGTGGAGAGGAAAAGATTTGGATACTGGGCCTATGCTGGTCCTAACTGTATCAGCCTCCCCCCACCCCACCCCCACCCCTTGCCAGTCAGGTTTATTTAGGAACTTAGGAAGAGAAGTGAAGAGAGACAAAGCATCTTTCTCTGCTTGATAATTGTACTTCCTTATGTTGCTTCTTCCTTGCTGAAGGTGGCCAGAGTGTTCTGTGGTATTGTTGAAGGGAAATGTAATGGCTTCTACCTGCCCCCTCCCCAAGGTTGATTGTGCTTGCTGCTCCTCTCCCGCAAGGCACAGTCACCTGGCAGTTACTTGGGGACTGCCTGCACCTCGTTCTGGGTTCTGAGCAGAGGCAAGATTCATCCCTTGCCTCTGAGAGCTTCATCTAGTGTGGACACAGAGCACCAAGTAGTCACACAGAGAGATATAAAGTGGCTGGAGTGTAGAGTAGAACTCAACCTCCTCAGGAGTCAGAGAGGTGTTATTTTTGAGGAGGAGTGATCAGTGTCATGGAGCCTGGAGTGAGGGGCTAGGGACAGGACACTTTGGGCAGAGAAGAAGGTGGTCCTGCTGAAGGAGCGTGGAGTCTCTGGGGCAGTTCTCTCCTTAAAAGCCTTCAGGCTCTCTACCATTTTCAGGATTGAAATCCAGATATAGTTTTGCAGTCCGTCTGTGAAATCATACAGCTCTTCCCCACTGCTCTCCTTCCCACACTTTAATAACACCCAGCTCCTTGATGCTCCTCCAAAGGACTGAGCTCTTTCTTGCTTGGTAATTTAGGTCTGCTGCTTCCTCTGCTGAGAACCCTTGTCAGACATACTTAGCTTAAATTGCTTATTTGCAAAGTGGTTTGCCTAAAGACATGGTGCAGTGAACATGAGTCATTCTTTTTGATCTCTGAGCATCTAAACCCCCCTTTTGTGTCCATAGAACCTCTGACCTTGGAAGGCAGAAGCACCCCCCCCCCCCCCGACCTTAGCACAGGCAGCAGACAATGCTGGATACTCCCTTCCTAGCCTCCCTTGCTGCTGGGGCATGGACATGGGCACATGATCTGTATTCCAGCAGTCATAACCTTGCCACTGCAAAATTGGAACTGGAATCTAGTGGTCCCAGCAAGGTCGTACTGTGCAGAATCCACTCTGGTGAGGGACGCCGAGGCAGTGGCTGTTGTCGGGGGGTTAAGTCTCTGTCTTGCAGCTGTGGCCCCAGCATCCTTATAAAATGAACTTGGTGCTTGGTTCTGGATGCTGCTCCTGGCTGGGTGACTGCTAAACCTTGTTCTTTAGACTTTTTAGAGGTTATGCCAACTGCCTGATTTCCTTTGAACAAACCCCTTCTTTGTCCAAGTAAAACAAAATTGGGTGTTTGTAGCTTGCAAAGAAGAACCCTGCTTGACTCAAGTAGATTCTAGCATTAGTACTTTCAAGGGCAGGGGCAGAATATAATTATCTATGTAATTGCCTTGACATGCCCCTCACGCATAAGAATTGTAAGAGTCTCTTACCCTGCAGGTAAGCAAGTAGTCACAATACTTACCAAGAGGAGCTTGTGCTATGTATATTTAGTAATGTAACTCAAGTCACAAAGCTTTCCCAAGAAAAGAACACAAAAATATTGCTATGATAGTAAAGACGGTAAAAATGTGGGCCTTTTAATTACATTTTCTGTTGTTGGTAAAATATGAAAAACAAAATTTGCCATTTTGACCATTTTAGGTGTACAATGCAATAACATTAATTACGTTCACTGTGTTGCACAGCCCTCACCATTAAGCATTAACTCTCCAGACTCTTTTCACCCAATCCCTCCTGACCTCTACTTTCTGTCTCTGTGAAGTTGTATATTCTAGGTATTTCCCATAAGTGATTCATAGAATTGTTTGCCCTTTTCCATCTGCCTCCTTCACTTACCATAGTGTTTTCAAGGTTCATCCATGTTGTAGCCTGTGTCAGAACTCCATTCCTTTTTATATCTGAGAGATATTGCATTGTATGGATAGACGACATTTTGCTCATCCATTTATGTGTTGATGTGGGCATTTGGGTTGTTTCCACCTTTTGGCTGTTTTAATGTCATTGTAACTAATGCTGCAGTGAACATTGGCATACGGTTATCTGTTTATCTGTTTGAGTCCCTTCTTGCAGGTTTTTTTTTTGTTTTGTTTTATTTATTTATTTGACAGAGATCACAAGTAGGCAGAGAGGCAGGCAAAGAGAGAGAGGGAGGAAGCAGGCTTCCCGCCGAGAAGAGAGCCCGATGCGGGGCTCGATTCCAAGACCCTGAGATCATGACCCAAGCCAAAGGCAGATGCTTAACCCACTGAGCCACCCAGGCACCCCCCTGCTTGCAGATCTTTGGGTATGTATCGAGGAGAGGAATTGCTGAATCATATAGTAATTCTACATTACATTTTCTGAGGAACCACCAAACTGTTTTCCCTACAGCTGCATGATTTTACTTTCCCACCAGCAGTGCACAAGTTTACCAGTTTCTCCATGTCCTGGCCAACACTTATTTTCTAGGTTTGTTGCTCTTGTTGTTTTAATTATAGCCATCCTAGTGGGTACGAAGTGGTATCTCATTGTGGTTTTGCTTTTCATTTCCCTGATAGCTAGTGATGGTGAGCACCTTCTCGTGTATGTAGAGCTTCTCTACTGTCTCATTTGTGCAAGGAGTAGCTGGGTTAGTTAAGTGAAGTTTCATTCTGTAATTGGCATTTTTTCCTGGAAGTGAGCAAACAGAGCTGCTTTACATGTATCATTGTATCACCAAGTCTAGCTCTTAAACAAAGGCTACCCTGTAAATAGTAGTAAAGGCTTGACAGTTAGCAGAGTTTCAGAAATCATCCCTGTTCTTCAAACTGATAAAGGATATCTATACAAAACCTCTAGCAAACATCACATTTACTGGTGGAAGACTGAAAGCTTTCTCATTAAGATCAGGAGCAAGACAAAGATGCCTACTCCTGACTCTTGCCACTTTTAGTTAACATTTCCCTGTAAATTCTAGCCAAGGAAGTTAGGTAAGAAAATGAAATAAAAGCCATCTAGATAGGAAAGGAAGAAGTGAAACACACTATCTCTGTTTGCAGAGGACACAATTTAGTTAATAGAAAATGCTAAGGAATTCTCTAAACAACTATTAGAACTGGTAAATGAGTTCAACAGGGTTGGAGAAGACAGAAACAATACCCAAAAAGGAATTGTATTTATATACAATAGCAATGAGCAGTCAAAAAATGGAATTAACACAGTTCCATATATAATAGTATCAAAAAGAATAAAATGAAAATTCAATACTGTTCAGATGGCAATACTCCTCAAATTCATCTACAGATCCAACATATTAAAATCCAAACTAATTTATGTGCAGAAATTCATCCTAAACTTCATATGGAAATGCAAAGGACCCAGGGTAACTGAAAGAATCTTGAAAAAGAATAATGCATGAAGACCCATACTTCCCAATTTCAAAATTTACTACAAAGCTACAGTCATCAAGACTGTGTGGTACTGGTATAAGAATGGATATCTATATTTATATCTATCTATCTATATATATATATATTTAGATATCTATCAGTGGAATAGAATTGAAAGTTCAGAAATTAACACTCAGATTTATGGTTAGTTGATTTTTTTTCCCCCCCGCAAGAGTGCCAAGACAGTTCAGTGGGGGAAAGAACAGTCTTTTCAACAAATGGGGCTGGGACAACTGAATATCCATATGGAATGTACACCATGTACAAAATCATGTACAAAATGAACACCTTGTACAAAAATCAACTCAAGGTGGATCAGTGACCTAAATGTAAGACCTGAGTTTGAGGTGGGTATGAGGAAAGGTTTTATGGACCAGGCCTGAAAGGTCGTTTCTGTTTGCATTTCTGCTGTCTATGGAAATCAGCCATAGCCATTGGGAGAACATGTGGCCATTAGAAACCTGGGGAAATGTGTTCCAGCTCTATGTCCAAAAGAAAGAAATAATTTATTTAGGCGAATAGCTGGCATCTTTACTACAAGGAGGTTGCCTTGCCGTTGGTTATTCTGGGCCTTTGCAGTTCTGAAATTCTGTTCTTTTACTAGCTCTTCCTGGTTGAGTCCTGTAGTTTTAAGAACTGTGAAGAAGTGAGAATGCTAACACTAAATTACCTTTTCCTTGGACATAGAAAAAAGAGGAAAATCCAGCCAGCCAAGTTTTTCACAGCAATCCTGTTTGCAAAAAATATATTCTGTGGTCTTGTAAACCTACCTGTTTGCCAAGGCATGATGCTCGCTTGAAACCGTGATCTCCACTCATTTCTGGCCTCTTTCCATGCATGCTGGAAAGGTAATCATTGTCCTCAATTGTGCTATTGAAGCTACATAAAGCTTTTGAAGATGGATGAACACTTCTTCATAGGAAACAACCCAGTAGTGCCTCATAGTAAAAACCAGATGCATATGTTAGATCGCATGCATCAAAGATCCTCTGGAATGGCCATCAGAAAGTTGGACATCTCTTCACTGGGAGCACAGGGTCCTCATCTCAATGGCAGGATCGTGAGTGTTAATTTGCTTATCCATCCAAGTCAGAGTCCCTTGAGGGCATCTGTTTGGTGAGTTTGGTATATAGTCAATTGAAGAAGTCATACTCCAGCTTTGAGTTTATAATCTAATTATCATGAACTCTGTGGATATGATTATAGAGACTGAAGGAAGAGCAAAAGAGAAATAGAATACAAGAGGTGTTATAAACAAGGCACAGTGCTGTTCATTTTTAAGAACCTGCCTTCTGCAGTGGCTTGAGGGATCTTAGCGAGATACATGATAGAATCCTGAGCTTCTCTGTTATTTCCCTCACCCTATAGCATATTTCTGATTTCAAATGTGTTTAATATTCTTGCCTTTATTTTGAGTTCTATGCCTAAGCTAAATATTGTATTTTTTAAAAATCACAGAAAGACTATAAACCAGTATTGGTTGAAGTGTGGTCTGTAGACTGCTGTTAGTCCACAAAGTGTTTGATACCAGTCAACAGTGAGATTAGCACAGAAGTAGGGCATTAAGTGTTTCAAAATGTCGAAGGTAGTTTGACATTGCTGTGACATTAAGCATGTGGCCAGTGGTCTCATGTTGTTCAACAAGGTATAGACAAAGCAGAGTGGTGTGCGACTTGCATGTTGTGCAGCTCATTTTGATCACCTGTGGTATGCATTAGTCTGCAATACCACAGACTGGGTGGCTGTTCCAACAACAGAAAGTAGTTCTCAAAGTTCTAGAGGCTGGAGGTTCAAGATCAGGGTGTCAGCGGGCAGATTCTTCCCTTGGCTTGTAGGTAGCCACCATCTTGCTGTGTGCTCACATGACCTCTTCTTCATGTACGTTCAGAGGAAGGCAGAGAGAGAGCTCTTTGGGAGCTCTTCTTATAAGGACACTAGTCCTGTCAAATCAGGGACCCACCCTTATAGCCTCATTTAATCCTAATTATGGCTTGGTCAACTAACTTGTCTCTAAGTTATAGCCACAGTGGGGGTTAGGACCTCAACATATGAATTTGGGTGGTACATAGTTCCATTCACAGTAGGGCCATAGGTAGGTCTGTAATGGACTAGGAATTTAAAACATTGGTCCTTCACCACAGATAGTTTGAGAAGCTGTGCTGTAGAAATAAATGGGGGTAATTAACTTAATTACAAGTAAATATTAATTAATAGCAGAGCAGGAAACAATTTGCTGTAGGTTTTTTTTTAAGATTTATTTATTTATTTATTTGACAGAGAGATCACAAGTAGACAGAGAGGCAGGTAAGAGAGAGAGAGAGAGGGAGAGAGAGAGAGAAGCAGACTCCCCGCTGAGCAGAGAGCCCGACGCGGGACTCTATCCCAGGACCCCGAGATCATGACCTGAGCCGAAGGCAGCGGCTTAACCCACTGAGCCACCCAGGCGCCCCATTAACGTTTGAATATTCTTGAAGTTTATGTATCTTGATTTTCAATAAAATTGTTTGTGGGAAATGTTGACCCTTTGGAATAGATTAGATAAAGACTGGAGAAGATGTATTGAGTGGTTAATTCTTAAAGAGGCCTGAGCTTAAGCTGGATGTAATTACTGCTCTTGTAGAGTAGCTGTCTTATCTGTGCTGCTGGCTCATAAATCCGTGCCTCCATCTGCTGGCTTTGCTTTCTGGCTGCCTGAGGACACCTCCCCATGGCCATTCTGTAGGCACCACTATACAGCCACTCAGAAGAGAGCACAGCATCCTCCCAGGGACCTCACTGTCGTGCTTTCTCCTTTCTCTGGTTTCCTATTGAAACACACAGGATCACTATCTTCATGGTAACTCACTTTGAAACCATGGAACATGTTTGCTTTCCTCTTTGCCTTTAGAGATTTCTTTGGTCTCCCACTTGCTGATTCTGCCTCTAGAATGCCTTCTTGAACAGCCTCCTTCCTGAGGCACCATCAACCTTGCACCAGGGCCCCTCTTGTCACTTCTCACTGGAGCATTTCAGTGAGCTCCCAGCTGCTCTCTTGACTTCAGTTTCTTCCTGTACCGTCTAATTTGTAACACACATCTCACCTGTGATCTGAAAGCCTTTGGCTGTTCCCCTTTTCATAAAATAAAGTCCAGCATCCTTAGCAAGTGACTTAAGATCCTCTGTGATCTGCCTCTTAGCTGTCTCCCCTCCCCTCCCCCACCTCTCCTTTCACAACACCACAGCACTGCAGTGTCTGTCTGCCTGGAGTTTCCTTAGTCCTTGAATTTTCTCCTCTCTAGTTGCTGCTATCAGAGGATCCCTTGGTCTTCAAGGACCAGCTCAGACATCACCTTTCCCTGGTCTCCCCATTTAGAATTAATGATTATTTACTGTGCTTTCATAACGTGTTCTGGTGTCATACCACGTTTCCCATGTATTCTCTCTCCTCTGACTAGTGTTGGCATGGTAGCCTTTCCCCCCCATCCCCCAACATCCTTCTCCTAACCTATTTCTGTCTATATTTTAAGGATTTTTTTTTTTAAGGCAGCATATGATTAGGTCTTAACTATTTTTTTTTAAATTCTTTATTTAAATTCAATTTAGTTAACATAGAGTGTAGTATTGGTTTCAGGGGTAGAATTTAGTGATTCATCAGTAGCATAGACCACCCAGTGCTCATTCCATCAATTCCTCCTTAATGCCCATCACCCAGTTACCCCATCCCCCCACCCACCACCTGTCCAGCAACCCTCAGTTTGCTTCTTAGAGTTCAGGGAAAATAAAATAGGTCTTATTGTTTTATCCAGTTTGACAATTTCTGCCCTTTAGTTGGGATGTTCTGGCATTTAATTTAACCAGGTCATTGGTATAGTTAAATGTAAGTCTACCCTCTCACTGTTTGTTCCCTTTTCTGCCATCTAATGAATTCACAGAAGTTTGTGTGGATGTGTGTGATTCCACCTTCAGGGGCTCCAGCCCTCTCCACACTCACTTCTCACACCTGGTCCAGCTCACAGCCTGTCCAGCTCACAGCCTGGACCATCCTTGAAGGACAGCACACTTGGAGCTTGTGACCCCTGAGTTTAGGTGACAAGACTATGTGCTGCTCTGCAGTTCGGCCCTTGTACCATGGACCTCAGTATCCTATGCCTGTCCTGCCCTGATGCCTGCAGGCACAGATTTAACCTCGCACTGAAGAGCCCTCCTACTTCATGAGTGGTTTCTGAGCTCCAGAGAAGCCGATAGCAGGCCTGTTCCTACGGCACTGCAGACACGCGCCCCTCTGATCCTCTGTATCAGGGCCCATTGAGGGCACACATCCTAAGTCTAAAAGTGGGGTGCTAAGGTAGTAGCACAGACATGAAGGGCAATGACGGTATCAGACATGAACCAAACCAGGCAGATGTCCTCTGCCTGACTGTGTATTCACAATCATGATTTGCATGTGAAGAGAGATGCTTAAGTTTATTTTACAAAGGATTATTTTCAGACAGAAATAGAGATTGGTTGTTAGACATTAATTTAATATGGAAGAGCTTATGCAGACTCCACTCTCAGGCTAAATAGAATTGGAAATGTCATTCTAGGACTAGAACCTTGTTAAAACACTTTTCTGAGATTTTGCAGATACTATCAAGTCAATAAACTGATACATGGACTATATTTTGTAAATTTTTAAAAAATCTAATTTGTGTTACTAGAGCAGCAATAAAAAAGCCAAGTAACCATAATGTATAAATAAATTATGTTGGAAATATAATAACACTCTTTTTTGTGCGTATTGCACTCCATCATTTTATTGCCATTTTTTAAAACTGTCTTTGTATCACTTAAAGCTATAGTGTCTAAAAATGATATCATTAACGTGATCATGAAATTTTGGACATTGCTTATAAAAATTCACTAGTTGTTCACATTAATCAAATTATACTATTTTTGTTCAAAATAATTATAATTAAACCATGAAATGGGATAACTATTAGGTAGTTAATTTTTGTCACCTTGAGAACAGTACCAAAACTAAAGTGATTATGTCATATTTAACATATCACTATTTAGGGCGCCTGGGTGGCTCAGTGGGTTAAGCCGCTGCCTTCGGCTCAGGTCATGATCTCAGGGTCCTGGGATCGAGTCCTGCATCGGGCTCTCTGCTCAGCAGGGAGCCTGTTTCCTCCTCTCTCTCTCTGCCTGCCTCTCTGCCTACCTGTGATCTCTCTCTGTCAAATAAATAAATAAAATCTTTAAAAAAAAAAAAAACACATATCACTATTTAAAAAGATAATCTTTTTTTCCAACTAATTGGTAATACAAATAGTGTGCAGAATGTAAACTCAGGCTGACTTAGTAGTATTATTGGGGAGTTTTTCATAAATCTGGTGGGTTTATTTAACCATCAATTGAATCAACTATATAAGCTCCCTTGTACAGTGACATACTCAGTTAGGTCCTAAAGGCTTAGGAGACCAAGTATAGTCAGACCATGGCAAAGTAAGGACTTTATGATTTTTTTCATTGAAATTTTTATTGAGATAATTGCAGGTTCACATGCTTGTAAGAAATAATACATAGAGATCCCATGTACCTTTTCCCCAGTTTCCTCCAATGGTAACATCTTATAAAACTATAGAGCCGTGTCACAAATTAGGATATTAACCTTGATACAATTTACTGACCTTGGTCAGATTTCCCCAGTTTTACTTGTGCTCGTGTGTTTGTGTTTTCTATATTATATATATATATATATATTCTATATATAATAATATAATTTCTATATAATTCTATATACATATGGAGGTTTGTGAGTTCACCATCATAGTCAGGATATAGAACAGCTTACGAGTCCTTTAATAACGCCACCTACCTCTACCCCTCTACTCCCACCCTCTGCATCTCTTACCCCTGGCAACTACTACCTGTTCTCCATTTACAAAATTTTGTCTTTTAAAAAATGTCACATGAATGGGATGCCTGGGTGGCTCAGTCAGTTAAACAGCTGACTCTTGATTCTGGCTCAGGTCATGATCTCAGTGTCCTGGGATCAAGTCCTCCATCAGGCTCCGTGCTCACTGGGGAGTCTGCTTGAGGATTCCTTCTCTCCTTCCTCCTCTTCCCTATTCCCTGCTCATACACATGCATGTACTCTCTCTCTCTCTTTCTCTAAAATAAATAAATAAATCTTTTAAAAAAATGTTAACATGAATAAGTCATACAGTATATGCCCTTTTAAGATTGGCCTTTTTCACTCAGCCCAGTTTCCTGGAGATTCATTCAAGTTAGTGTGTGTATCCGCAGCTCATTCCTTTTTTTTGTTGAGTATTATTCTGTGATGTGGGTGTAACACAATCGGTTTAACCATCAGCAGTTGAACATCTTGGCTGATCCCAGTTCAGGGGCTGTGAACATTTTTGTACAGATTTTGTGTGAACTGAAGTTTTCATTTCTCTGGATAAATGTCCAAGAATAACATTCCTGGGCTCTATTTGCATGTTTAGTTTTATAAGAAACTGCTAAACTGTTTCTCAGGGTGCCTGTACCATTTTGCATTTCCACCAGCAATGGGTGAGGGAACCAGTTTCCACATCCTTGCCAGAATGTTGGTGTCACTAATCTTTATTTTAGCCATCCTGACGAGTTTGTATTAATGTCTCATTGTGATTTTAATTCGCATTTTTCTTATGGCTAATGATGTTGGTCATCTTTTCAGGTGCTTATATGTCATCTGTATTAACTCTTCGGTAAAATGTCCTTTGATATCTTGTGCCTATTTTTTTTTAATATTTTATCCATTTGTGGGGGGTGGTTGGGGGAGAGAGAATATGAGCAGGGGAAGGAGCAGAGGGAGAGGGAGAGACCTCCTGCTGAGTATGGAGCCTCATTCGGGGCTCGATCACAGGACCCTGAGATTATGACCTGAGCCAAAGTCAGATACATAACCCACCGAGCCTGTCAGGCACCCCTGCCCATTTTCTAACTTGGTTTTTCTTTTTAGACAGTGAGTTTGTAAAGTTCTTCATGTAATCTAGATAGTAGTCCTTTGCTGGATATGTGGTTTGCAAATATTTCCCCCCAGGCTGTTGCTTCATACAACTTTTACAGAACAGAAGTTTTTAGTTTGGATGAGGTCCTTTTCATGACTTTTATGGCCTTTAAAAAAAAAAATAGGGAGAAGTGCCTTCAATAGAATTAGAACATTTTTCAAATTAATTTTGTTCCTCTTTTATTCACTTTTTACTTTCCCCTACTTTTGCTCTCTCTTTAGCATCATAAACTTTTTCTTTTTTTTTTTTTAATTTTTATTTCTTTTCAGCGTAACAGTATTCATTGTTTTTGCACCACACCCAGTGCTCCATGCAATCTGTACCCTCCCTAATACCCACCACCTGGTTCCCCCAACCTCCCACCGCCCCTGGCCCTTCAAAACCCTCAGATTGTTTTTCATAGTCCATAGTCTCTCATGGTTCACCTCCCCTTCCAATTTCCCTCAACTCCCTCTTCCTCTCCATCTCCCCTTGTCCTCCATGTTATTTGTTATGCTCCACAAATAAGTGAAACCATATGATAATTGACTCTTTCTGCTTGACTCATTTCACTCAGCATAATCTCTTCCAGTCCCATCCATGTTGCTATAAACTTTTTCTTGGTTGTAAAAAATACTGTTAATTATTCAAACCATAATTTATTTCAAGTGTTCTTAAATAAGTATGTTTATACTTTCTTCTTACACTTCACAGACATCTAGAACATTTCCTCTGATAATGCTGACCACATTATTTGTAAGCATTTCTTGGGATTGTTCATTTATTCAAATGCTAACTGTAGAATTTTACCTTTCTTTTCAAAACCAGACCCATGTGCTGGTAGCACTTCACTTTTATCACAGTTAATAGTGATAGAGTGGCTCCCTAGAGCTTATAAAGATCATCCCAAGGTTTAAGATTCGTTGGCTTTACTTATGTAAAGGCTCCCACCATCTATGGGGATCTAGAGACATGCCTTTACGTTTTTTTTTTTTTTTAAGATTTTATTTATTTCAGAGAGAGAGAGAGAGTACAAAAGCATTAGCAGGAGGTGAGGCAGAGGGAGAAACAGACTCCCTGCTGAGCAGGGAACCTGAGGCAGAGCTTATCCCAGGACCTTGGGATCATGACCTTAGCCCAAGGCAGATGCTTAACTAAGCAACCTAGGTACTCTGAGACGTGCCCTTCCTGAGTGCCCTGGTCACTCAGTCACCAGTGGCTGATGAACTATAGCCACCATCAGAAGTTTGGGATGTTTCCTTTTTCTCTGTCTTTTCGTGAGGGGTTTGCCTTTTGCCTTAGCTATGAGGATATCCAGGCTGTGCTGGCTGATGGAGTGCCAGTCTTCCAGGGACTAGCAGGGCTCATGGGAGGAGAGTTGTCTCACACACTTGACCTGTCTGCATGTGGTGCTGGTTGAGGAAGCAGCCATAGGCAAGGAGCATGCCCCAGTTCCACGTGAGTCCCGGGCCTGTGGTAGCTCCTGAGCCTTGCAGGATGCCTGTTCTTCCTTCCTGTGAAGAGCAGAGAACACCCGCCCTGTCTCTCTCAAAGGATAATTCTCAGTTCTCACGCCCCCACCATCTTTTCTGGACTCTGGCTAGAGAAGAAAGCACTGGTGACTTTACAGAGAGAAATGTGTTTATCAATTCTAAGGTAAAAAGGTAGTAATGTCAAATCTATTAGCAAATAAAGCACTGAAGTCCTTTTTTTTTTTCTTCCAAACTAGATGAGTTCTAGGGTCTTCCAGTAAATAGTAATTACAACTCATTCAGTTAACTCAATAAGGATTTGTTAGTACCTCCTCAGTGCCAGACAGGTTTCTTGGCAATGATGATACAGCAGCAAGCAAAAAGAAGAAAAAACTCTGCCCTCATGCAGTATGTATTTTAGGGTAGATAATGAGTAAGATAAGTAAATGTTTAGTATTAAAGGTAAGTGCTATGGGGAAAAATAAGTTGAGGAAGGAAGATGGGTATGTTCTGATGGGATGGTGAGAAGGCTTTGAAGGGAGAATGACAGTGAGTCAGGACCTGGAGTCTGCCTCTGAGGTGGGCCTGGGCCCAGTGTGTTCAAGAACAGAGAGGAGGCTCATGTCACCACACTGGAGTGAGCAGGGAAAGAGGAGATGAAGCAGACATATGACAAGGGGAATGGGAATGCAGCTCATGTTGGGCTTCTTGGGGCATGGGCAAGACTGTGCTGTGACTCCAGGGGATGTGGAAGTCACTAGAGGTTCTGAGCAGGGGGCGGGTAGTTGGAAGTGTATATTAGTGGGGTCACTCTTGGCTGCTGTGGTGACACATACTAGAGGGGATAGGGGCAGAAAGTGCAGTCGAGAGGGCATGGTAGTGATCTGGGTTAGTGGTGGCAGTTTCTTTGGCCAGGCCAGTAAGTGTAGGGGCACTAGGAGGGGTTGGGTTTTGCATATATTCTCAAGGCAGAATCAGAAGGATTTGATAATAGGTTGCAGGTAGGATGGGACAAAAGTGAGGCATCAGGGATGACCTCTGAGTTTGGCCTGAGCAAATTAGAGAATAGAGCTGTCATTTATGAGATAAGGATATCATGAATCAGTTGTGGCAAGTGAGGTCTAGATAGTAGTTTAAGAGCATTAGATTTTTTTTTTTAAGATTTTATTTATTTATTTGACAGAGAGAGATCACAAGTAGGCAGAGAGTCAGGCAGAGAGAGAGGAAGGGAAGCAGGCCCCCTGCTGAGCAGAGAGCAAACTAGATACAGCAGCAAGCAAAAAGAATGCCGGGACTCGATCCCAGGACCCTGAGACCATGACCTGAGCCGAAGGCAGAGGCTTAACCCACTGAGCCACCCAGCGCCCAGCATTAGATCTTTTTAAGAAGTCGGTGATTAGCAAGTATACACAAAGTGTAATAAAGTATGCTTATTTTAAATTGAACGTTATAGGAACACTATATCATATATTTTATTCATCAAAGAAATTTTTGGATGGAATTTAAAAAAACTATTTACATCTTAAATTCCTTACCTTTCTTTAGCTCTTCTAAGAGAAATGGTACAGCTATCTGTGCTACACAAGTTGAAATGTAAAATTCATTTCTTCTGCAAGTATCTTTTATCCCTATTTTGCATCCTCATAATATCCTGACCCTATGGGGAAAGAAGAAAGGTATGACCTCTGCCCTGAGGCACCATGACTATTTTGTTAAATGTAAATAAAAGATGTGAAAACTGCAGAGTAGTGACCAGATTGAAACAGAGTCTCCTGGCTGACAGCTTTGGCTTCTCGATTGTGTGTGTACACATCACATACCCCTCTGGAGTATCTGTCACAAAATGACAGTTGTTTGGTTCTATAGTCTGAAAGATGACATGAAAGGAACATGTGAAGAAAATGTGATACCTCACCCCTGATGAGTAAGAAAGCCAGTCTGAGGTTCTGAAGCACACCTCAGGTAAAGGGTTTTGATGTAGCGAAATTTGGGGCTTCCCTGGAACCTGGGTAAATAAAGCCCTGGAGATGATGACATCTTATGAAAACCACATGCCCTTCGGTCAGTCCACTAGTGAAAGCTGTCAAGGGAATCAAGCCTAGAGGCAGTCCCTGGGCTCAGCAGGAAAAATGCTCTTACATACACTTAAAGCAACTTTAATTTGAATCTGATTTTCCCAGAGCAGAAGTAGTGTGAGGGAGAGTTTTATTCTGAGCCGGTATCCAATGTTCAGCTATACCTGGCGTACTAGTCAGTATACAGCTTCGTCCTTAGGAACCCAGTTCATAGTCATGCAGCTTAGTGATTCAGACACCATCTCCTTTACTGGAAAGCTGCTGTTGCTTTCCTGGGTTCTCAGTTTTACTGGAGCAGATCAGAGAAACTGCTGTGGTACTTAGGGAATTCCGAAGAATATCATCGGATTTTTAAACCATCTTTGAAAGACACTTTGGACTAGTTGGTAATTTTTTGAGAAACTGATTCAAGAATAATTTTCTGGAAAGACTTCCTCCTGTAAACGAAGTAAACCAACAACATGAGATTTAAATATCTCCCTTCGCAATGGCAGAAAAAAAAGGCCATCACAGCCACAGCAGTAATCTCTTAGGTAGCCGTTACGTGTCTCATCTGCTTTGTAATTGTTACTTACATTTCTTAGTGGAGGTGTAGGTCAAGCTCTTCCTCTGGTTCCAATGCCTTTGGCCTTTTCATTTGTTTGTATTGACTGTGCTCACCTGGAGCTTTCCAGCCCTTTACTGCACCATGACGGAACAAGACTCAGGGTATCAGTGCAAGCTGCGCTCGGGGTTGCTACGCAGTAAAACAAAACAAAACAATAAAACCTTCCTTCTCAGCTGTGACAACGCCTCACTAGACCACAGTGATTAGCTGGATATGTGATCGCGGGCAGTGATGAGATCCCTCTTTACTTGACAGCATCAAAACATTGAGTCAGAGCAGCCGCAGCAGCCTGCGGAGCTTGGCTGGGATTGGCCTGAAGTCTGTTAGAAGCCAGTCCTTTTTAATTTCTGCAGAGATGGTTGTGAGAAAATGAACTTTTTTTTCCCCAAAATTTTTTAAAAAACTGGAGGTAGTTAACATATAGTGTAATATTGGTTTCCAGAGTAGAATTTAGTGATTCATCAGTTGTGTGTAACACCCAGTGCTCCTTTTTTTTTAAATTTATTTTTTATTTATTTTCAGCATAACAGTATTCATTAGTTTTGCACCACATCCAGTGCTCCATGCAATCCGTGCCCTCTATAATACCCACCACCTGGTACCCCAACCTCCCACCCTCCGCTCCTTCAAAACCCTCGATTGTTTTTCAGAGTCCATAGTCTCTCATGGTTCACCTCCCCTTCCAATTTCCCACAACTCCCTTCTCCTCTCTAACTCCCCATGTCCTCCATGCTGTTTGTTATGCTCCACAAATAAGAAACCATATAATTGACTCTCTCTGCTTGACTTATTTCACTCAGCATAATCTCTTCCAGTCCCATCCAAGCTGCTACAAAAGTTGGATATTCATCCTTTCTGATGGAGGCATAATACTCCATAGTGTATATGGACCACATCTTCCTTATCCATTCGTCTGTTGAAGGGCATCTTGGTTCTTTCTACAGTTTGGTGACCATGGCCATTGCTGCTATAAACATTGGGGTACAGATGGCCCTTCTTTTCACGACATCTGTATCTTTGGGGCAAATACCCAGGAGTGCAATTGCAGGGTCATAGGGAAGTTCTATTTTTAATTTGAGGAACCTCCACACTGTTCTCCAAAGAGGCTGCACCAACTTGCATTCCCACCAACAGTGTAAGAGGGTTCCCCTTTCTCCACATCCCCTCCAACATGTTGTTTCCTGTCTTGCTAATGTTGGCCATTCTATGGTATAAGGTGATATCTCAATGTGGTTTTAATTTGAATCTCCCTGAGGGCTAGTGATGATGAACATTTTTTCATGTGTCTGATAGCCATTTGTATGTCTTCATTGGAGAAGAGTCTGTTCATATCTTCTGCCCATTTTTTGATATGCTTGTCTGGTTTTGTGTGTGTTGAGTTTGAGGAGTTCTTTATAGATCCTGGATATCAACCTTTTTTCTGTACTGTCATTTGCAAATATCTTCTCCCATTCCGTGGGTTGCCTCTTTGTTTTCTTGACTGTTTCCTTTGCTGTGCAGAAGCTTAGACCCCGAATCGCTAAGGAAATGTTGAAAAACAAAAATAAAACTGGGGACATCACGCTACCTGATTTCAAGCTTTACTACAAAGCTGTGATCACCAAGACAGCATGGTACTGGCATAGAAACAGACACATAGACCAGTGGAACAGAGTAGAGAGCCCAGATATGGACCCTCAACTCTATGGGCAAATAATCTTCAACAAAACGGGAAAAAATATACAGTGGAAAAAAGACAGTCTCTTCAATAAATGGTGCTGGGAAAACTGGGCAGCTATATGTAGAAGAATGAAACTCGACCGTTCTCTTACACCGTACACAAAGATAAACTCAAAATGGATAAAAGACCTCAACGTGAGACAGGAATCCATTAGAATCCTAGAGGAGAACATAGGCAGTAATCTCTTCGATATCAGCCACAGCAACTTCTTTCAAGATATGTCTCCAAAGGCAAAGGAAACAAAAGCGAAAATAAACTTTTGGGACTTCATCAAAATCAAAAGCTTCTGCACACCCAGTGTTCCTTACAAGTGCCCTCCCCAATGCTACCTCCCCCAGCTACCCCATCCCCCCTCCCATCTCCCCTCCAGCAGCCTTCACTTGGTTCTCTGTGAACTTTTTTAATGTTGTGGTTGCAGCTCACTTCCCTTGACTTAATGCCTTTTTTCCTGGCATCACACGGCCTAGCTCTGTCTGTCCCCATCCCACCACTCATAGGTTCTTACATTGACCTTGAAGGGGCAGAGAAACTTGCTATGAGACTTGGGAGCCATCACATTTGATCTCTGGGCCTACCCCTCTCTTTATCTACTGGGATGAAATTTGTGGTGCACTATTTGTAAGATGTGGATTTCCCCGGAGGAAAAGGACTAGATGATACAAAAAATAAAAGCGATCAAAAAAGGGTAGAAACCTCTTCAAAGTATCTTCAAAGTATCTGAGAGTATCTAAGAGTCTTTAAATGTATTTAAGCCACTAGAGGGAGCTCATATTGTTCTGATTTCTAAAAACTATACTGTTTAACAGATTGATTTTATTGGCTGTAGAAAAGGATACCTTCCACCAATGACTCATGCATGCACAGTTTCGGGGATCTCCATCAGTTTGCTTTTAAGTTGAAAACGGGAGACCGCCAGGTCCAGACCACTGTCTACACTGGGGATCTTGTGCCCCATGTCACAGAACGTGGTGCAGGTGAAGTAATTGAGCAAGACCTTTCCTTGGCTCCAGGGTCTCAGGCTCCCTCCCCTTCATTTCCCCTTCCACCCTCTTCCTCCCAATAAGACATGCAGATTTAGTCCCATTCAACAAAATGTCAGTCATGTGAAACTATTATGCTGGGCTCTAGGCAGTTGTGACTAATACAGCCATCCTTCTTGTTTGGATAAGACTCTCAGGCTCACGAACACCCAGGTATCGTGTGTCGTGGCCTCTTTCCACCTTCTCTTCACCTCTCCCCAGATGGCTATGTCCCAGTGATTTCTCTGGTTCCCTCACCTCTTCAGATTCTCCAGGTTTCCCATCTTTCCATTAATGGAGTTCTGTTAGTGTTTTATTTTCTGCGGATGGCCTTGTGCATAGAAAGGATTACTCAAAATTACTTGCATTTTAATATTCAGGTAATTAAAACTGTGAATATGAAAAATAGTGTTTCTGATGCTCAACTTACAGGCCTTTGTTTTATTTGTAAATCTAGTAAATTTTATGTGAAAATCATAATCGCTTTCATGTATATTCTGAATAATATTCAATAAACTTATAAACAAACACATTAGGATTCCTTAAACTATTAACCTCCACACAAAATTAGTTAATTAAGGTAAACTTTATTTGCAGACTTTATCTGACTCAAACATGTTGAAAGCTTGGCAGAGCATCCCTGGACTCTTAACAAGCAAGCTCTTCTGAGCAATAAGCAACACAGATCAAATACATTTAACTCGAAAAGTAGGTTAGAGTCTGTTAAGCATTTCAAATATGTTAAAAGAAGAAAGCATAAAATAGCTCAATGAGTTTTAGAAAATGTTGTTGTGACCTTGTGATAGGATGTACCCAAATTTGTTTATATTCACTTCTTCACCCCAGGGCTCCTCATCTACCCAGAGGGGGCAGAATTACTGTCTCAGACCCACACAGAGCTGAGGTTAGGGACTTGACAAGGCTGAGCCAAGGCAAGGACTGGGAACGCTTCCGGTATTTCTACCAAAGCCACAGTTTATTGAGCCTGTTTGTTAGGGATGGCTTTATAGTCCTAAGACTTTAGGAAAAAAAAAAAAAATTGGAACTCATAATAGCCCTTCTACTCCAGATAGGACTGATTTTGTTACTGAGAAATTTGGGCTAATTCAGTTCTTCACCCACCACCCCTCCCAGTCCTCCTGCAGACCTTTTACAGTTTGCTTCCCCTTTTATTGGTTTCTCTGGCCACCATTCTAGACTGATCTGTAAGAAGTCAAATAGACTGGAAGCTTATCCAGCCTTTGTAAACCTTTACAGATTACCCCAGGCCAATGCAGAATGCATACATAGACAAAGCTAAAATATTTATTGGGATCATTTCTGTAACGGGTGCATTTGCCTTTGTGTGTGTATGTGCACCTGTCCACATCTTAACTACTGCATCTTTTCAGGGTTTAAAAGACAAATCCTGTCCTCAGGTTAATTACATTCAAGGGTGATTTTAGTACCAGTATCTGTGGAGTTATAGTCTAGGATAAAAGCTTAATACATCACACCACCACATTTTATTGATTCTAAGGGCACATTTTCTCACTTTAACACCTCTGAAAGTGACTGCATTTCACAGTGGCTGCCACGATAGAGTTGCTCTTGCCAGTACACCGGTGTATTGAATGTTTTTCCTGGTAGCATGATTTGGCAACTACAACTCCTCCTGGTTTCAGCCAACAAGCTGTTGAGCACTCTTTGAAAAAGGGAAAATGAGCCCTGGGTGGTGCAGAAAACCTTTCCCTGACTCCTTCTGATTAGATCAGGCGAGGAGCAGCATTGGAACTTGCAAGTGGGTGTGTCAGTGGCTTGGAGGGGTGGCCTGGGTGCATGGTGAACCACTGCTACGCCCCTGCACTGCTGGGCCGCCTGAGGAAGTGTCTCTCTACTGACACCCTGAGCACCCCCGACTCTGAGACAAAACTTGATTCTGAAGTGCTGGACTCTGAATGTGGGGGATTAAAGAAAAAAAAAAAAAAAGAGCATGTTAACTGGTGTATCGTGCTTTTTTTTCTTGTATGTAGCGTAAGAGCGATGATTTTAAAAACTTTTCTGAAATTTTTAAAAAGCCTCTTCAAGTTGGAATTCTAGGTGATGAAAACGCATGGTGTAAGATTGGGTGAAATGAGGTAGCGGCAGGAAGGGGGGTGGTTTCCTCCCATTTCTCACCTCTTCCTCTCCCCAACACCCAGGTTTTCGCACCACGCTGACTTCAGCTTCTGTGCCTTGCCAGTGCCCCCTTCCTCTGGTCAGTGGCCTTCCCATCTGCCTACTGAAACCCTACACTTCCTATACCAAATCCTCCTTTGGTAGACTCTTCCCCATCTAGGACATTTCTTTATGTTCAGGTTCCTTCTCTGGAGGTGTGTAATTTGAACCACACATGAATATCTGTTACTGTGGAAATGTTTTGTGTTTGCTTCACGCCTGGATTCCACACCTGTGATAGATTGTAAGTTCCTTGTGATAGGGTCTGTGTCTTCTGTGTTCCTGTCACATTACCCGTAATGCCAGCATTGTAGTATTCTCACTTGGTAAATACTTGTTGATTTTAGCTGGGCTCTCAATTTTACTAGAAGTCAGAAATATGAAAACTTTTTTAAAGTCTTTATTTTTAATTTCTTTTTTTAGCAACAGAGAGAGAAAAAGAGAGGGTGAGGGGAGGGACAAAGGGTGAGGGAAAGAGAGAGACTCAGGGCTCAATCTCATAACCCTGAGATCACAACCTGAACCGAAATCAAGAGTCAGACATTTAACTGACTGAGCCACCCAGATGCCCCAGAAATATGAAAACATTTTGAGAAAAACAGGGGCAAATGCTTCAACTGGTCCCTCTTCAGTGATTTTTCTACATGAGCTCTGGGACTCTGATGAGAAATGCTATAGGTGATTCCCTAATTTTGCCCGGGGTATGATTTTTTGCTTCTTGCTCAGTATTTACCACTATCTTAAGTTACTCAGGTCTGGGGGTGTACTGCAACGCCCAGGCACCACAGCCTCAAGACTGTTGCATTGCAAACCATTTGATGGTGAAAAGAAGAGACATACCCAGTAGCTTCCCAGAAGGTGGGAGGAAAAAACAGCCCCCTGCTCTACCTGCCCATGGCCAGACAGCAACCCTATCAGTCACCAGGGCCTTATCCTGCTGTACATTCTACACCCCTCACAGCACAAAACAAAGATTCAGTACTTCATGCCTTAAAAAAAAAAAAAAATACATGAATAGAGTATGTCTGTGTTACTTCCTTCTTTAAGATAATTGCCATGTTGTTAATGACTTGATTTAGAGCTGAGAATTTATTCTGATAGGGACAAAATCTGTGAGTCATTCCATATAAGAAGTAAAGAGATGAAGTAACAAAATTAGAAATTAAACAACATTAAGATTTATACCATGAATGTCACTTTAAGGTTCTGTAATTTCACGTTTAGATTAACTCAATTTGTATTGCTGTTTTCCTACTCTCTTTGAATATATCATAAAAGCAATATCAAAGATATTATATTTGAGTGGTGCCTGGGTGGCTCAGTCAATTAAGTGTCCGGCTCTTGATCTCAGCTCAGGTCTTGATCTCAGGGTTGTGAGTTCAATCCCTTGTGTTACTTAAAAAAAATATGTGTCTCTCTCTCTCTCTCTCTCTCTCTCTGTGTGTGTGTGTGTGTGTGTGTGTATTTGGGGTAAAAGTTATAGCTTTTAATGAACTTGCTGCAGGGGTTCTTTGCCCAAATAACAGGTGTATCAAGGGTCCATGGGGGCAGAGAGTGTGTGCAAAGTGGTGGGGTCAAGGGAAGCTCAAAAGATGACATCTCCCCCGGCTCTAGGCCTCTCCCTGCTGCGGGTAACAGGAGCCTGAAAGAGAACTCTTCTTTCTTTGGATTAGAAAAAGAGCAACAGGAATGAATCTTGTATGGATTGCCTGGTGTCCATTTACATTTAAGTTTATGTTAAACATTTAACTCACTTGGAAATTATTTTTATTTTTGTGGTAGGAGTCCAACTTTGTATTTCCCAAACAAATAGGCATTTATATTCATACCATTTATTAAATAAGCCATCTTTTCTAGCAACGTGAAATCTTTATCATGTATGTTTTACGATTCTCTGTTTTATTTCACTGACCTTTCTGTTTCTTTTCGAGCCAATCCATATTGTTTTAATTATAGTTGCTAGCGTTTTAGTATTTGGTATGACAATTTTTTCCCTAAAATTTTCCCTCCTATGTTTTTTTCCCTAAAAATTTGTTGGTAATTCTCATAGATTTATTTTCCATATGAACTTGAAAATTATTCAATTCAGTCTAAACAAAATCCACTGGGTTCTGATTGAAAGTGTGTTAAAGTTATATATGAAAAAAATGGAAAGATCAATACTTTGTGATAAGTTTGCCCATCCAAAAATAACACTGTATTTAGGGTCTCTGTTTATCAATGTCTTATTACATACCCTTCAATAAAAATTTATGATTTTCTTCATATAAGCTCTGTACATTTCTTGTTTTTCTTTGGTAATTCATTACTTTTATTGTTTCCAAGAATAATATTTTTCTAATTAATTTCCATTTCTAGCTACTTATTACTAGCATAAAGAAAAGCTTTTTTAAAAAAATATATCCAACAACTATTAAGCTCTCTTATTTGTCATAATTGGTTGTTACTTCTTTCTTGGGCTTATACTCATAGCTGTAATAAAAATCATGTTTTTTCTTCTCTGCCAATACTTAATTTATTGTGTCTTCTATTACTGCATTAGTAGCTAGGGCTTTCAAAAACAATGTTGATTGTAAACATTGTTTAGTCTTGACTTAAATAGTAGTGGCCTTAGTATTGCACCATTGAATAGGTTGTTTGTTTTTAGTGTGTAGTAAATGGCTTTGATCTTACTCTATTTTAGGTAGTTGTTTTTTGCTTGCTTATTTTAACTGGGAATGACTTTTGAATTTTATCAAGTGTTTTTTTAGTCTCTATACTTTCTTGATAGGGTTTTTATTTTTTCACCTTTTAAAAAATGTAATAAATTATACTGATAGCTTTCCAAATGGTGAGCCATGTCAGCAGTCCTGAAATAAGCCATGCTTGGTCATGATATATTGTTCTGTTCATTCACTGCTGGATTCCACTTGCCAGCACTGTATTTAGAACTTTTGCGTTTATATTTATAAGTGAAATTGGTCTCTGGTTTTCTTTATCAAGTTTTCTATTAAATATATTCTAGCTCCCCCTGCCCTTTTTTTTTTCAAGATTTATTTATTTATTTATCTGAGAGAGGGAGAGAGCAGGGGAAGGGCAGAGGGAGAGGAAGAGTTTCCCCAAGGAGATTCCATGCTGAGTGCAGAGCCTGACATGGGGCTCCATCCCAGGACCCTGAGATCATGACCTCAGTTTTAGTACAGAGCAAGTATCTGTTTTCTGATGCTGTCTCTTAACCAGTATTAGTAAGGGTATGGGATAGCACCAAGCTTTTGATCTTTACCATTATTATTTAAAAATATGATCTTGCTACTTTAGAAGAAGGACTCTGAAATGCTCTTTCACCCCTCTGTCCAGAACTGCCAGGATTTGGGTTATTTATTTATTTATTTATTTATTTTTGCTTTTATTTTGCTTATGTTGATAAAAGTTTTTTAGAGTTTCGGTAATTTTTAGGCTAAAGGCTCATTGCAACAAGGCAGGAGAGCTATCTATGGAGAATCAAGGCTTTTGTGTTGCCTGGTTGGAGATCTGAGAAGGGGAAGGGACACAGATTTAGCAAGAAAAAGAGAACAGGGCTCCCTGTGGAAAGCCTGACTCCACCCCCAGCTCCCTCACACTGGATGACAATAAGGGAGCCTACTGTGGCTACAGGTTGTTTTTGCCTCATCCATGTGTTATGTTCATAACTGCCTGCTGCAATTACCTTGAGGGTGGGAAGAAATAATAGCCAAGGACCTCAAGATCCTTAGAGCGCTACATTGATGCAAAGGGTACTTTTATAGAATTATTCTTTTCAGATTATTATCAATGAAAGGAAAAAAAATTTTAACCATGACATGAAGAGTCTCCCTCCTATTTCCTGTGAAAGGAAATTTTTATTTTTAGATAGCTGTTGATTTATTGTAAAACAGTCTTTGATCAGAATGGCTACTGACCATGAGCTAATAGAACAGGTTTTTAGTTTGGTTTTTTTTTAAAGATTTTATTTATTTGACAGACAGAGATCACAAGTAGGCAGACAGGCAGGCAGAGAGAGAGAGAGGAGGAAGCAGGCTCCCCGCAGAGCAGAGAGCCGGATGTGGGACTCGATCCCAGGACCCTGAGATCATGACCTGAGCCAAAGGCAGTGGCTTAACCCACTGAGCCACCCAGGCGTCCCGGTTTTTAGTTTTTTTAAGTAATCTCAATTTTAAAGATGTTACACTATACCCCAGTGACCCAGGCCAAGTAACTCTTTTAACTTCCTGGTGCCATTGCAATATTTATTTGGAGAGTAAATTAATCAATAGGTCATTTATTTTGTAGGTGTCACAACCTACCCTTTCTGCCTTCTTTCTAGTCCTCATAGAGAAAGACCTTTTTTTTTAATGCCCTTTATTTAGTCACCTGGAAATCAGATGCTTTTTTTTTAAATAGCAAAATGCTCCTCTAGCACAAAAAAGGAAGAGAAAAATTGTTTTTTTTAGCATGTCCTCACAGTACCAGCTGACTGAATCACACATGTTTTGAGTACCTGAAGTAAAAGTTACTGAAGAGTTCACGTCATCAAACTGTGTACTAATCTCCATAGTATTGTGATGAAAATACACTGCAGCCTCCTTTGGCTCCCATGTCTCCAGTGCTCACCCTGAGAGGGCAAAATCAGTTCTGTCAGCTCAGAGCAGGCCCCTACTCAGCAGTGCAATCAGCTGCAAACAAAGAAGGTCCGAATTTGGAGTCAATGGGGGAGACTATAGCCCCCACCTCTACTCATTCACGGGACGGTATGGACTGATGAACCCGTGGAGCAGGGTGAGGCGCCCGGGCAAGCGTTTACAGTCATTTATGTCTCGTGCATGGTTGGGAATAAGGGCAGGTGTGGAGTGGTGCCCCGGGGTGCGTCAGCCTGAGCGCTTACCCAGAAGCTAGTTACAGAAGCGTGGCTTCCTTAGTGAATTCGCCATCTTACAATGCAAAGGCAGAGAACAAAACATGCCACCCAAAGGAAAAACTGCCAGATTCTCCCCAGATACCAGAAAAATACACAGTTACTAAATTTTTCTAAGGAAAAGGCCTCGGGTCTGGAAGCAGATCTTTTTTATTCTGGGTAAAGTCACTTAAGGGAATTGTTCTTTCCACAACAATGAGCAAAAGCAAAGAAGGGAATGAAATATTTTTCTCAAGGAACGATCGCCTTGTTGAATTTCTGCTTTGTGACATTTGATGGTGATCACTCATCAGAGCCCAGCACAGGAAGCCAATAGCAAATAACCATTTACTCCAATAAATAATTCCTAAATATGACCAAAAATTGAATCTCTTAAGAGACAAATTCAATAAGTAGTCTCTTTCTCTAACATTAGTGTTCTAATTATTGGACTGCCTGCCCATTACTTGTTTCTTCTGGGAAGAAGAAACACCCACTGCAGCCCCCATGCCTGCAGCCCCCATGCCTGACTGCAGCTGTGCCCCCACCCTGTCGGGTTCCCTGCCCCTTGGTGGGTGTGGGAGCATCCAACCTAGGCTCCATCATTCGGCCCTTCCTTGGAGGGTTTGGAATTGCGCCCCAGGGCAGCCTGTGTCCATCTGGCTGCTCTTCTGCAGAGGGGAGTTGTGTACTCAGGAGCTGTTGTTCATGGCCCTTTTTGCCACGTGGTTTGGGAAACAGCAGCCCTCAGAAGGTAGAGAGCTGCCAGAAGTGAAACTCCCAAAAGAAGAGGTTTCAGGAGCCATGGAGGGTGAGACTGGTCATCTGAGTGTGTCCTCCCATGTCCGTCTGGAGGGCATGGCTGTACTGGGAACAGTTCGGGGAGCAGAGGTGTTGAGGAGGTAGCTGGTTTCTCACTGGGAAGCAGGTGGCGTAACTTAGATAACCGTTTAGGTGCTTCCAACTCTGAAATCCCATGGTTCCCTAAAGGCACAGGTGAGGTATCACTCTTAGTACTTGAATTTTAGAAACTGAATTTTACAAATCTTTCTGCTTATAGTTGACCAAGCATATTGTTTCCTTTTAAAATTATATATTTTTTAACGTAATACATATTCATAATGTTAAAGCCAAATATTCCTTTAAGACTAATAACAAAGTAACATATCACTGTGCTTTTCTAATTTCCTGGAGTCAGTGACTCAATATTGTAGGTCTTTCTTCTGCTAGTTACCTCTATATTCCTAAATAATGTGTTTTTCAGTTTTTTTGACTCCCTACTTTGTGAAATGAATGTTTTTACACCCACATACACTGTTCTTCTATCCCTCTAATACCATTTTACATCCCAACTTTTGGTCAAATTCATCCTTGATGATTCTATTATTTTACAGCTCTTATGCACAGATAAGCATGTAGTGTGCCATGATTATGTTTCCTTAAATGTAATTGAGTTGATAATTGCCTTATTTTTTATTTGTTTCATTTTTTATATACCTGTTAATGATTCTGGAACATACAGTGCTTAAACACATCAGATATCCTATCAGTGTTATGTTTTGTTGTTTTCTATCGAGAGCGTATTCCTGGAATCTGAGTTGTCCTATTTCAATCTGGGCAGGTTACTCGTCCTCATTTCCACCTTCTTGAGAATTTGCTTTTCTTTGTTCCCCATATCATTTCTTAGTCTCCTTCCTTATTTTGGCAAGTGCATGAGAGAGATTTTGGAATCTTGTGTGAAAACATCTTCGTTCCCATTTTCCCTCCAAATTTGGAAGGCATTGCTCTGTTCCCTCCAGCATTGCATTGAGAGGCTGATGTCATTCTGATCCCCAGTCTTTCATATGTGACCTCACTCTCTCTAGAATAGTTTCCAGAATCTTTTCTTTATCTCCAATATTTTTAAATTTCATAGTGATATTCTTTTGTGGTTTGGTGATTGTTGTTTTTTTTTCTTTCCCAGCAATTGAACATGACGCTTGCAAACTCCTGTTCTTCATTTCTGTGAAATGTCTTTAATTGTTTTTTTGAAAACGATCATTTCCACATCTCTTGTCTTCTCTATTTCTGGACCTCTCTTGCATTATCCAGACTTACCATTTGTTATAGATCCCCACTGCTTCAGTCCCGACCATTGTGTCTCCTTTTTTGGTTTGTTTTGCTCTGTTTGTTTTGTCTATTTGAGAAGCCTTCCTCAACTGTATTTTCTAATTGTTCTATTGAATTTATTTCTATCGTATGTTTAATATCCAAGAGCTCTTCTTTGTTTTCTGAATATTCTCCCCCTGCCTCTTTTAAAAATAGTATTCTTTAGTCTGTTTCAGGAATGCGACCTCACTTGTCTTCCCTTCCCTGCCTGGTCTCTGTCTCTGCCTGAGTCCCCTGTCAGGTGAGGGTGTGTGCCTAGGCGTGGCCAGTCTATTGGCAGGTCCTGGAATCCACCCCAAAGCCCCTCCAGGCCTTGTAGCCCAGCACCTGAGCTGCCAGCCGTCTGGGCACTGTGGGCTGGCCTTGTGGTGACATTTGGGTGGAGGTGAGAGCAGAAATAAGTTCATCTGCTTGTTCTAGAAGCCTCTCACACCTCAGAGTTGCATTTTGATTTTAACCATGTGATGATTAACTTTTATCCTCCTTAGTCTGTTCAGTATTGATGACTTAAAATGCCTGCAACTGTAAACTGGCTCAGTTTCTTTTTCCTCCATTCTTTATTTATTTTAAAGCTTCCTTCAGGGCAAACATACCAATCACAATTTAATAAAGGTGGTTACTTCTCTGGTTCTTTTCTTTAAGTTCTAGAAGTTTGATGATTTTTTTTTTAAAGATTTATTTATTGATTGATTTATTTGACAGAGAGAGAGAGAGAAATCACAAGTAGGCAGGAGTAGGCAGAGAGAGAGGGAGAAGCAGGCTCCCCACTGAGCAGAGAGCCCAATGTGGGGCTCAATCCCAGGACCCTGGAATCATGACCTGAGCCGAAGGGTGAGGCTTAACCCACTGAGCCATCCAGGTGCCCTGAAGTTTGATGATTTTTGGTACATCATTGAATTTTGGATTGCCCGCTTCTATCTTATTTCATTTAAATTTGATATTTATTTTTTATTTCTTCTTTGACCTACTTGAAGAAGAAAGTAACAATGAAATTAAAAATGCAAATAGGATAATGAGGTTAAGAAACTTTTAGAGGTTATCTGAAATAAAAATGGACAGTATGTGCTTATCCATCCTCATGAGATGAGATGCTTTATCTTGTGCTTAAGTTGTTCTGTCAGCTGAAGTGAAAATGGCAGATAGTAAGTCTTCTTTTGTTATTAAAAAACAAAAACAAAAGAAGCATAAACCATAAGTAGAGTCTTAACTATGGAGAACAATGATGGTTACCAGAGGGGAGGTGTGTGGGGGGATGGGTGAGATAGGTGATGGGGACTAAGGAGAGCGCTTGTGATGAGCACTGGGCGATGTACGGAAGTGTTGAATCACTAAATTGGATACTAAATCATTTTAACTATACAGGAATTAAAATAAAAACTTAAAAAAAAAGAAGCAGAAAAATTCTTCTTCAGAAAAAATTAAACTCAAAGATGACCTTATCATATAATTCCTTGAATAAGAAACCTTGATTTGCATAATGTACATTGTCCTCAAGGATAGTTTTAGAAAATGTGTGTAGTATGCCATTCAAATGGTTCAGAATGGTTTCTAACGTGCCTTAACTTAGTAGAGGCATTTCCTCAGGGGGCTGTGAAAATATTACTTAGGCACTTGGCTTTGCTTTTTTTTTTTTTTTTTTTTTTTTTTTTTAGATTTTATTTATTTATTTGACAGAGAGAGATCATAAGTAGGCAGAGAGGGAGGCAGGCAGAGAGAGAGGAGAAAGCAGGCTCCCCAAGGAGCAGAGAGCCAGATGTGGGACTTGATCCCAGGACTCCGGGACCATGACCTGAGCCGAAGGCAGAGGCCTTAAGCCACTGAGCCACCCAGGCGCCCATTGGCTTTGCTTTTTTTAAGGTGAGAGCTTTTAGGTGCTCTCATCTTAAAGTAAAGACAGAATTTGGAAGCCTAATAACTTACTTGATTTCTCAAGCTTTTGCCAAATGGTAGAGCATGGTCAGTTTATTTTTGAATTATCTGCCACATGAGCATGGTGTTAGTATTTCATAGTGTTTAAAATGAGAAAAATTGTACCAACCAAGAACGCAACATAGAGAGGAGACTTAAATTTTTATTGAATTAATTACTTTTGCCTGAAAACTTCTCCCCAGGTAGAAGGCCAGCCTACGTTATCACAGGCATAAGTCATCAGAGTAAACAGAGCCACTGTGAAGTAGGAACTGTTGCTCAGTTTCCTTACCTGTGATATGAGGATGAAGTTCGTACCTCCTGGGATTGCTGTGATTTAATTTCCTTTTAGAGGAGGACCTGGTACATGATATCAGATGTATTAAAGCAAAGCATAAGAAGCAGGCCTGCTTCCGCAGAGACTGCCTGTGGGAACATAATTTCAGGACACTCTGGCCCTGGCCTGCGATATGTGCCTGTTCTGTGAGGCTCGGCCCTCTTCTGCCAAAGTCTAGGGGATCTGTCTGAGTGTGAATGATACTTCTCTTTCTGCTCATAAACAGCAGCATGAACCCTCTGTGCTAAGATTATACTTTGTCCAAGCAGGGAGGCCACGTCCGCTCACCTTCCTGGGAGCTGTGTGCATGACCCCACCCCAGTTTCATGACAGTAAAGGGAGGTGTAAGGACATCTGAGATGGGGTCTAGGATCTAAGGAAGTATATGAGCCGTTGATCTCTGTTAAGATTAAAAAAAAAAAAAGCTTAAAAAAAAACCCCATCAACTGTTCTTAACAGTTTTTTTTAATACAATGAACTAGAGGTTAACAGTGAGTGAATCGTGTAATGAACTGGAGGTTAACAGTGAGTGAATCGTGTCTTGTTTTGTTTTTGTCCCTGCGTCCTACGACAGTACCTAGCATATGGTAGTTGCTCGATAAATCTTTGTTGAATGAACATTTCATGAATTATTTTCATATTCATAAATAAAAAAGAAAATATACTATATCTTTTTTTATATATCTTGACAACTCTTACCAGTGTAACACTTTTGATATGGGAGCTTTCTTAACAGTTTGTAATACTGTATCTTCTCAAGGTCATGTACTAGGCCAGAATTTAATTTGAGGAATAATAAAGGACTTCTCTATTTCTAGACCAGCAGATAAATAACGGCTTGTTTCTAGGCAGAGTGTTGTAGGATAGGGGACAAGAAGCAGGTCAGGAATGGATGGAAGATCTACTTTTCAGTGTACCCTTTGACTCTTTGACTATTTTTTCTAATCATGTGTACACATTACTTTCTCAAATGAAAAAAATATGACCCATGCTAAAAGAAAAAAAGTACTGTTATTTGTGCCTTAACATGAAGACAACATATCTATGTTGCTAATTAGTTGAATAGTTGGGCAACAATTGTAGCTCACCTTCCAGGGCGTACCCAGTAGTTGTTAGGACTGGAAATCTTTTCAAGAAATGTTTGTTTGTTTGTTTTTAGAGAGAGAAACTGAGAGAGCAGGGTGGGGAGACAGAGGGAGAGAGAGAATCCTGAGCATGCCCCGTGCCCAGCATGGAGCCCAAAACGGGGCTCCATCCCAGACCCCAAGATCATGACCTGAGCTGTAAATAAGAGTTGGATGCTTAACAGACTGAGCCATCCAGGCTCCCCTTAAAGAATTTTTTAATAGATTGCTCATTCAGTAGGAGAGTGTCGCGAGCAAAACCCCTGCGTCCTGCCAGGAGGTCGCAACGTGTAAAGAAGAGATAGAGATATGATGTTACTCACTTGATCTTTATTGGGACGAGGTTCGCACCACTATCGTCGCCCGGTAATGGTCCACTGACGTTGTCACGGAGAAGGAGACGTCGCCTCACAATCTAGACAGAGAGGTCACTGCAGAAGTTGAGACTGAGAACCAGCGAGTGGTTGGCAACGAAATTGTCTGGGCGTCGGTAGCACCGGCGATAATGTTCTCCCGACAGGGAACTCGCTTCACCTCAGTCCGACCCGATGCCTCTTTATATACTATGCTAAGTCTCCTTCATAAACATATTACATCACTTGTTTTTCTTATGCTTACACACCAAAAACATACACACGTCAGTAAACATGTTTTGGTTTACGATATTTCGCACAAGTTAAAATATTTACAACTTGTTACTCCGCGCTAATCTTTTCACTACACGCATATGGTCTAGGCTTATTTGCTATGTGGTTTTTGCTGTGGTTAGTTTGTTATCACTACACGCATATGGTCTAGGCTTATTTGCTATGTGGTTAGTTTGTATTTTGTTCCTTTTGCCTGTTTTTCATTTAGTAGGGGTTTGCACTTACTACATATTATTTATTTATTTATTTATTCATTTATTTATTACACTTTATTTATTAAAGGTTCGTACTCACTACAGATAGTATAATACAGTAGAGCTCTTAGCTTTTCTCTGGGAAAAGTCCCCCAATCTGCCTACTCTGTAGATCAACTTCTGTCGAATAAGCCACAGAAATCACTTATCAAACATAGTCATCAATCATAAATCATACCATGATTTATTTCTTCTTCCAAAATCCATACTGTGGTCACCCATGAATTCAGATCTAGACTTGTTTTAACAGTTAATTTTAAGTTATTTCATTATTTTAATGCTTATTACTGGTGCAGCTTGCTCATGCAAAGTTCTACAAGGTGGACTAACTCAAGATTTCCTGAGAAGATGATGAAGTAAGGGGAGAAACCAGCAAACATTACAAAGGAAAACAAAAATTGGGGGGAAAGTACATCAGTACAGAAACAGGGAGCTCATGGGAAAGCAGTAACCAATGCAGCCTATAAGGATTGACAGGTTTTCATCTGATAGAACAAGTGAAGGAAGGAAGGACAGACCAACTTCAGAAAGATACGAAGAACCAACCCATGACTTCCCTTCCTGAGGAAGTTGGTGCAGTGTTAGGAGAATTCAGTTTAACAAATGCTTTCTGTCTGCTACAAGCCCTTCTCAGTAGAGAGCCAAGGGCAGGCCCAGGAGAAGTGGGAACCCTTTTCTACCCAGGATTCAGGAACATTCAGAGACTAGGGACAGGATATTGCCACAATGAGCCATTGTCCCTATGAGCTTAGAGACAACCATCAGGCCTACTGACAATTATTTTATGGAGCTTTCTTTTGTTTCTTTTAGTGTTTAACTAGATATGATTAAGTACATGGTAATTGTAGGTAAAAGTAAATAAGCTAAAAGAGAAATCCATCATTCAAATCTACCACTTGAGAAAAACACTTATATATAAAATGAGTAAACAGTGTATGAAAACATATGAATCTGAATAAGTCAGGTAGAATAAATGTGAGATAATGGCCATGAACATTTTTGAAGACAATAATGCAGTGGTAAGACCTTGCCCTATCATATCACATCAGAACATACATATAAATGGAACAGAACAGAAAGTCCAAGGACAGTCAAAAGTATAGATATACACAAATTTGGTGTATGTTATCATAGGTATTTTCCATCAGTAGAAAAATGATAGATTGGTTGTTGAATGGTGTTTAGAGAACAGGCTAGCCATTTAGAGGAAATAGATAAAGGTCAATCCCCTCTTTAAATTATACACTGAATATAAATTTAGTAAAATTAAGGATATAAATGTAAACATGAAAACCATAAACATATTCAAAAGTATTATAGGTAAATATTTAGCTGACCTTTGGATGGGGAGATCTTTACTATGTGAGTGGCACCAAAGGAAGAAACTATAAGAAGATTCACAAGTTCTTTAGTTAATGTTGAATGTCAAGTTCAGGACTAAAGGGAGCTGTGTGTTCAACATTAGGTTTTGATTAAAACGTCTTAAAATGGTGTACCTTGTTGCCATAAAAATAAAACTGTATATGATTCTTTATTATTGGAAAGATGGCTCCAGTAATAAATGAGAAGTAAATAAGTTGTACATTTGTGTATTTGCATTATTATATGCATTTCCGTAGTATAAAGCCTGGCTGGTTGTGATCCACATTCTATAGTAGTAGTTTTTAAGTTAAGATTTGGACAGTTTATTTCCTTTTGCTTTTCTATGTCTCTTTCCTTTTTTTTTTTTCCCCCTATAATGATTACATATTTAATCCAGTTTAGTTAAAAACCAAGACAAAAATTTCCACAAAATAATTGGTGATTATTGGAGAGAAAAGTAAGCTTTAAACTTCCCTCTTACCTAGATCAAATAAGCTTCTTAAAGGGATCTTGGGAACCATCTGTTTTATTGCAAGATTACTCTGTTTCATTGGGTGGCAACTTGAGTCCACATGACCATAAATGTAAATTCCTTTCAACATAAAAGCCGAATGTATACATGCTTTCTAAACTGACTCTAAAAGATTTTATATATATATAAATATATAATATATATGTGTGTGTATTTTAAGATTTTAGTTATTTATTTGACAGAGACACAGCAAGAGAGGGAACATGAGGAGGGAGAGTGGAAGAGGGAGAAGCAGGCTTCCTGCTAGCAGGAAGCCTGATGTGGGCTCAATCTCAGGACCCTGGGATCATGACCTAAGCTGAAGGAAGTCGCTTAACCATCTGAGTCACCAAGGCACCCCATAAAAGATTATATTTTAAATGGTGATTTCTCTTATTATACCTGATACTTGATTTTCTTATGCATTCATTCTTTTTAACCAGTTTTTGTTTTGTCTAGTTTCTCTGACTTGTGCAGCAGAGAGCTGTTTTAACATCCAAATTTATTATGGATAAACAAAATTAGTGAAAATGCCTTTTAATGAAAGCTTTGGTTTGGCCAATTTAAGCTGTTTATAAATCAAAAAGGTAATCAAGGAGAGATTATTTTAGCTCATTGTCCACCAAGAAACTTTTAGCTGCCAAGAAAAGGCCTCATTTCTAGAGAAGCATTACCCCTCCTGCTTCGAGTCCTCCAGTGGTTTACTGACTAGGAGAAACAGCATGGTGGTTTCCGATAATCAAGTTTGACGGACTTTTTTTGAGCCCACCAGCTTTCTCTTTTGAGTCATTGGGTTGACAGTCTCCTAATAGAAACAAGGAAGAGATTAGAAGAAAAGAGCTCTAATTTTCTCCATACTCAGCCCTTCTCCCCTTCACCCCTGGCAATCACCTCCTTGGCTACAGTTTTGCCTTTTCCAGAGTATAATGGAAATGGGGTATATACTTTATAAACTTTGAGTCTGTTTCTTTCACTTAGAATAATGCATTTGAGAGTCATCTGTGTTATTGCACTTACCAGTAGTCCCTTTGCACTGCGGGGTAGCACACCAGTGTGTGGATGCACCATAGTCTGTCTGTCCATTTTTTAGAAGAGGGATATTTTGATTGTTTCTAGTTTTTGCAATTTTGAATACACCTGTTACAGGCATTTGCCTAAAGTTTGTGTAAATAAAGTTTTTCATTATATTTGGGTAAATACCTAGGAGTAGGATTGTTGTGTCATATATAAAGGGAATATTTGACATTGTGAGAAACCACTGGTTGTTTTCCATAGTGGCTGTACCATTTTGGGTTCCCGCCAGCAGCATATTAGAGTACCAGTTCCTCCACATCCTTACCAGCACTTGGTGGTGTCAGTTTTTTTTTTTGTTTGTTTGTTTAAAATGTTATTTATTTATTTGAAAGGGAAAGAGCACAAGCAGGGAAAGGAAGTGGGAGAAGCAGACTCCTTGCTGAGCAGGGAGCCTGATATGGGGCTCAATCCCAGGACTCTGGGATCATCACCCAAGTCAAAGGCAGATGCTTAACCAACTGGTGGTGTCAGTTTTTGTTCAGTTTAGCTTCTCTAGTGGTCATGTTGTGCTGACTGCACTTGTGTTTCTCTGATGACCAGTGATGTTGAACATCTTCTCAGGTATTTACCTGTGATCATATACTTCCTTTGATGACGCGACCATGGTAGTGACTATTGAAGCATATAGTTTCAGTTACAGTTCTCATGTTGATGTTTCACAGTGTCGGTCTGTCTGATTGTCTCCTTAAGTTGTGTTTGTTTGTTTCTTCTTCCTCCTTTTTTCCTTTTTTTAAACTGATCCCCCAGTCCCAATGTTATATTAGAAATTAGGTTTAGAGACTAAATTAGATTCAGTTTCAGCAGTTTTGTCAAGAACATTTCACGAGCGATATATATGTGAGGGATAAAAAAAAAATTCATCATACTGTGATGATACCACCTATTGCATTGTAGCAGCTTCCCCAAAAGTGGGAACAGCTGGAATAGTGTCCTGGACTCTGAGAGAAGGGGCAGCTGGAATCAAACCCAGGTGGACAGGTTGGACATCAGTGCAGAGGGAATGGATGGTGGGGATATGGGTACAGCCAGGTGTGGGAACTGACAGATATCCTCTTCTGAAGGCTTTTGTTCTCTCAAAATAGCAAGTAAGGTAGGTGCTGACATTGAGGACATCAAGAGAGGTGTTGGAAGTTTAAAGAGACAGGAGAACACGTAGAATCAAACTGGGGAGTAGGAGATTGAATGGACCAAGGGAAAGTAGCATATGCCAGCCTCTAAGAGCCCTCTTGAGGACATGAGTTGAACATGGAGATCACTTGAAGTTGTTTTCCCCTTAACCATTATTGTGACTGTATTGTTAATAATTAGAGCAATTTTAGAGCAATCATGGGCTTTCACTTGTAAATTATGAACTTGTGAATGTGAGAGTATATCACATACAGAAATGTCATCAGTAAAACTGGTTATAGTGTAGAATTTTAACCCCCAAGATATTCACCCGGAGGCCCGGGACACCCATCCTCTGCAAGGGAAGGACATTACAAGGTTTCAAATCAAGAGCAGAAAATCTTGCAAGCAATATTCTATTTCCTAAGCATAGAATTTTGAAATGTTGAAACTGTGTGTCTCTAAAATGTGAAACATTTTATGGCAAATAAGGGTAAAATCAGTGTTTTATTTATTCTTGATTTCTTTTCTCAGTCTTTCTTTTGAAATTGGATACACTTCTACTGTTAGTTAAACGTGGGATTGAATGTTTGATGTTACTTTAAATAGGTTTCCAACAGAGGGAAAGTGTTTTCTGAATATTTTCTGGGCCATCAAAGCAATGTTACATAAGAGAGAAAATTGTTATAATATTTTTCTAAAAATAGTTCAGTGGAAAATTATTTTGCAATTAGAATATGTCTGTTTAAAGATATAATATTAAAAACTACAATTTTTAATTAAGCCACCTGTGTGGCTCAGTGGGTTAAGCCTCTGCCTTCAGCCCAGGTCATGATCTCAGGGTCCTGGGATCAAGTCCTGCATTGGGCTCTCTGCTTAGCAGGGAACCTTCTTCCCCCTCTCTCTCTCCCTGCCTCTCTGCCTACTTTGATCTCTCTCTCTCTTTGTCAAATAAATAAAATCTTTATTTTAAAAAAACTGCAATCTTGATTAACAGTGTAAGTTTTTACACTCACTTTATTTTTAGAGCAGTTTTAGTTTCATAGAAAAATTATATAGAATATAGAATATAGAATATACCATGTAATCCAAACAGTTAGAGCATGGTGGTGGTTTGTGAAATCAAACAGTTTCCCTTATTAACATGCTGCATTAGTGTGGTACATTGGTTACAGTTGATGAACCAATATTGAGACATCATTATTAACAAAGGTCTACAGTTCACACTAGAGCCCACTCTGTGTTGTACATTCTGCAGCCCTTAACAAGTGCACAATGCCATGTATCTACTGTTATAATATCATATGAAATATAGTATCATATGAAATAGTTTTACTGTCCTACATGTCACCTGCTCATCCCACCCTTCCTCCCACCCCACCCCCAATCCCCTGGCCACCATTGATCTTTTCACTGTCTCTACAGTTCTGCCTTTTCCAGAATATCATATAGTTAAAGTCATATCGTATATAGCCTTTTAAGATTAGATTAGATTCCTTCACCTAGTAAAACGCATTTAAAATTCCTACATGCCTTTTTGTGGCTTAATAGCTCATTTCTTCTCATCACTGAATGGTATGCAATTGTGTAGATGTTCCATGGTTTGTTTAATCAATCAGGTACTGAAGGACATTGCAGTTGCTTTCAATTTTTGGCAAATGAATTAGGGTGCTATGAACTACAATGTGGCTTTTAAAATACAATTTTAATGGTTGATACTTTTCTCAAGTTAAGTAGTGCTGACATTTGATAGACCAGGCTTTGACCGATTGCTCACTGTAAGTAGGTCCAAGAATGTTTCCAAATGGCACTAGCCATCACAAAATCAGGCAGTCAAGCTCCTTGCCTTGTGGGTCTTGTAGTCTATCTAGTGAAGAGCTAAGTTACATAAAACATATATCTAAGGACTTAAATACATAAACAAACATATGAACCCCTATGAGAGAACTTTTAAGTACTTTCATTATTAGAAGATTAAATACTAGACACCGACCTATATTTAAGGAATGATTAGAGACCCAAGGCAGTGGGTTTCCTTAGGAAGAGTCCTAAGGAAGAAGAAACCTTTGATTGTGGTATCTCTATTTATTATGGTTATATTTCTAAAGGTAAAAGTTATGGCCTTTGGGACTTCCAGAAACTTTCCAAGTTTTCACTCCTTACAGTACAAGTATTGAAACAATGATCTTAACAAGCCCTGAAACACTGTAAAAGAGAACAATAAATTGTCCCTCTGTGGGTCATGTGCTGTGAAATCCTAATTGATAGAAGATTAATTCAATATAAACCTGAAAGAACTGTTAGAAAGGCAAATCATAAAAAGAAACGATTTGATATAGGACTGAAACCCACCTCAAGGTTTAGGGAAGAGATTCCCAAACCACCACCACGCTCTAACCTGTCGAGGTTGCTTGACTTGAAGTCTGGACACATTTATTACAGAAGTAGGCTTGAAAATCTTGACTTAAATTCAGAGTCTCTGTGAGAGCCCAAAGCCCTGTGAGATCACTCCTTCCTACAGCCCTCTGTCCAGGGGGAGCCATGTGCAGATGTGCCAGGCGCTGGGCAGCACTTCTTTCACCAGAGTAGTGTCCCCCACCCCCACGCACACCCCCACGTGCTCCGTCCCTGTGGCTTCTGTGCAGGAACTTTCCATTTGTCCAGAGCACTTCCTATTACAGAAAAGTCCCTTGGGTTAGAGATGGTTCCTGCATCCATCCTTACAGCACTTTTTGAGGACTCTGTGCTATGCTGTACTGCACACTGGGGATAAGATGGTGACTGAAACAACTGTGGGAATTAAGAAACTGACATGCAGAACAGATCAGAATCCTTTGGAATCACCTGCCTAGCCAGCATAGTGCCCACAGCTATTTTTGACTGTGATATTATATAATGCACATGAGAAGACGCTGCTAAAAATTACAAGACCTTGTGGCTAAAGCAGGGAAGTAATTAATTTGCTATGAAAGAGAAACAGGTTGTGGTTTGAACTCTTTATAATTAAAACTTAAAATATGACCCAAAATGCTTGCATTACATTTTCTCAGGCAACTCAAAAGAATACTTGTGCTCAAATGCTATGAAGTCCATTGTTGTGATGAAAGCTGAAAAAAATTCCTGTATATCTTACTTTAATTCTCTTTACAACTTGGTTTGTACATATCTCATTCTGACACAGTTCTTACTATTGCAGATGAAGTTGAAAGAGTTAAGGATTCACTGCATCATTCTGTTGTGTAGTCTTAGTCAGTTTTTCAAGGTATAATTTGCATACAACAAAATAACTGATTTTAAATGTTTCGTTTGATGGGTCCTGACAATTGTATCCACCCATGTAATGGCCACTACAGAACAACTTAGACTATTTCCACATCTCCAGCAAGTTCTTCCTCCCTCTCTGCAATTAGTCTCTTCCCCATCACAGACCATCATTGAAGTGCTTTCTATCACTGTGAATTATAGTTGCCTGTTCTGGAAATTTATATGAATGCACAACACCATAAATAATGTTTGCATCTGGCTTTTTTATTTAGCTTAATGCCTTTGAGATGCATCCATGGCATTGTGTGTAGTGTGGTGTGTTTCTTATATTGCTGAGTAGTATTCCATTATCTGAATATACCAAAATTTTATTTTTCTTTTTAGTTTTTTTATCTTAATCACCATAAAATACATCATTAGTTTTTGATGCAGTGTTCCAAGATTCATTGTTTACGCACCATACCCAGTGCTCCATGCAATACGTGCCCTCCTTAATACCACCCACCAGGCTCATGCATCCCCCCAACCCCTCTCCCCTCTAAAACCCTCCATTTGTTTCTCAGAGTCCATAGTCTCTTATGGTTCATCTTCCCCTCTGGTTTTCCCTAATTCGCTTTTCTTTTCCTTCTCCTAATGTCCTCCACGTTATTCTTTAAATTCCACAAGTGAAACCACTGACTTTCTCTGCTTGACTTATTTCATTCAACATAATCTCCTCCAGTCCCAGGTATTCATCCTTTCTGATGGCTGAGTAATAGTCCATTGTATATATGGACCGTATCTTCTCTGTCCATTCATCTGTTGAAGGACATCTCGGCTCTTTCCATAGTTTGGCAATTGTGGACCTTGCTGCTATTAACATTGGGGTACAGATGGCCCTTCTTTTCACTACCCCTGTATCTTTGGGGTAAATACTCAGTAGTGCAATTGCTGAGTCATAGGGTAGCTCTATTTTTAATTTTTTGAGGAATCTCCACACTGTTTTCCAAAGTGGCTGCACCAACTTGCATTCCCACCAACAGTGTAAGGAGGGTTCCCCTTTCTTCACATTCTCTCCAACATTTGTTGTTTCCTGACTTGTTAATTTTTGCCACTCTAACTGATGTAAGGTATCTCAATGTGGTTTTTTATTTAAATTTCCCTGATGGGGGGCACCTGGGTGGCTCAGTGGGTTAAGCCTCTGCCTTTAGCTCAGGTCATGATCTCAGGGTCCTGGGATTGAGCCCTGCATCAGGCTCTCTGCTCGGCAGGGAGCTTTCTTCCCCCCTCTCTCTCTGCCTGCCTCTCTGTCCATTAATGATCTCTGTCTGTAAAATAAACAAATAAAATCTTAAAAAAAAAAAAAAAAGAATTGAATTTCCCTGATGGTTAATGATGATGAACATTTTTCCATGTGTCTCCTAGCCATTTGTATGTCTTCATTGAAGAAGTGTTTGTTCATGTCTTCTGCCCATTTTTTTGACCTGTTTATTTGGTTTTGGGGCATTGTGTTGAGTTTGAGAAGTTCTTTATAGATCTTGGATATCAGCCCTTTGTTGTGTCATTTGCAAATATCTTCTCCCCTTCTGTGGGTTGCCTCTTTGTTTTGTTGACTATTTCCTTTGCTGTGCAGAAGCTTTTTATCTTGATGAAGTCCCAGAAGTTCATTTTTGCTTTTGTTTCCTTTGCCTTTGGAAACACGTCTTGAAAGAAGTTGCTGAGGCTGATGTGGAAGAGGTTGCTGCCTATGTTCTCCTCTAGGATTTTGATGGATTCCTGTCTCACATTGAGGTCTTTCATCCATTTTTAGCTTACCTTTTTGTATGGTGTAAGAGAATGGTCGAGTTTCATTCTTCTCTACATAGCTGTCCAGTTTTCCCAGCACCATTTATTGAAGAGACTGTCTTTTTTCCACTGGATATTTTTTCCTGCTTTGTCAAAGATTATTTGACCAAAGAGTTGCAGGCCCATATCTGGGCTCTCTTCTCTGTTCCATTGGTCTATGTGAATATACCACAATTTTCTTACCCATTCACCTGCTGATGAACATTTTGGTTATTCCCATATTTTTACTATTATGAGTGAAGCTGCAGTGAACATTCTCATACATTCTTTTTCATGTACATATATCTTCATTCCCCTTGGGTAAATACCTCATGATGGATTTGCTGAGTCTTATGGTAAGTATATGTTTAATTGCACAACAAACTGTCAAACTGTTTCCAAAGTGTTTCTAACACTTTATACCTCACCAACAAAAGCTGTGAGAGGTACTCCAAATCCATGCCTGTATTTGATATTGTCAGTTTTTTAGGGTTTTTGTTTTGTTTTGTTTTGTTTCAGCTATTGTAATAGTTGTGTGGTGATATCTCCTTGTGGTTTTAATTTGCATTTCTTTTGTGACTGATTATGTTAGAGTATCTTTTCATTGGTGTATTGTTAGCTATAGTTTATTCCTAGAAGCCTTTTTAAGCCTTAGGAATTTCCCTCTATTTCTGTTTTACTCAGTATTTTTATCATGTAAGAATATTGAGTTATGTCAGAATGTTCTGTGTAATATGTCGTTTTTCTCCTTTATTCTATTAATGTGTTGAATTCCATTTATAACTTCCTATTGTAAACCAAACTTATATTACTGCAATATATCCCACTTGGGTATTTTAGTACAGATTGTTAGATTCAATTTCCTAATATTTTGCTAAGGACTTTTATATCTATACCAGTAAGAGATTTGGTCTGTACCTTCCTTTTCTTGTAATGTCTCTGTCAAGTTTTGGTATTAGAGTAATACTCGCCTCATAAATAGCCTTCCTCTTCCTTTTTTCTGAAAGAGATTGTGTAGGATTACTTGTTCTTTGTTTTTTTGTTTTTGCTGGTATTATTTTTTTCCTTAAATGTTTGATACAATTTTCCAATAAAACCATCTGAGACTGAGAAGTTTTTAAATTATGAATTTAATGTCTTTAATAGCTATAGGGAGGTATTCACATTTTATATTTCTTCCTGCATCAAAGAACCAGCTCCTAGTTCTGTTGATTTGTTCTATTGTTTTTTTGGTTTCTATTTCATTGATACCTGCTCTGATCTTTATGATTTCTCTTCTCCTACTGGGCTTAGGGTTTCTTTCTTTTTCTTTCTCCAGCTCCTTTAGGTGTAGGGTTAGATTGGGTACCTGAGACCTTTCTTGTTTCTTGAGAAAGGCTTGTACCGCTATATATTTTCCTCTCAGGACTGCCTTTGTTGTGTCCCACAGATTTTGAACTGTTGTATTTTCATTATCATTTGTTTCTATGATTTTTTTCAATTCTTCTTTAATTTCCCGGTTGACCCATTCATTCTTTAGAAGGATGCTGTTTAGTCTCCATGTATTTGGGTTCTTTCCAAACTTTTGTGGTTGAGTTCTAGCTTTAGAGCATTGTGGTCTGAAAATATGCAGGGAATGATCCCAATCTTTTGATTCTGGTTGAGACCTGATTTAGGACCAAGGATGTGATCTATTCTGGAGTATGTTCCATGTGCACTAGAGAAGAATGTGTATTCTGTTGCTTTGGGATGAAATGTTCTGAATATATCTGTGATGTCCATCTGGTCCAGTGTGTCGTTTAAGGCCTTTATTTCCTTGCTGATCTTTTGCTTGGATGATCTGTCCATTTCAGTGAGGGGAGTGTTAAAGTCCCCTACTGTTATTGTATTATTGTTGATGTGTTTCTTTGATTTTGTTATTAATTGGTTTATATAGTTGGCTGCTCCCACGTTGGGGGCATAGATATTTAAAATTGTTAAATCTTCTTGTTGGACAGACCCTTTGAGCATGATATAGTGTCCTTCCTCATCTTTTATTATATTCTTTGGCTTAAAATCTAATTGATCTGATATAAGGATTGCCACTCCTGCTTTCTTCTGATGTCCATTAGCATGGTAAATTCTTTTCCACCCCCTCACTTTAAATCTAGAGGTGTCTTCGGGCTTAAAATGAGTTTCTTGGAGGCAACATATAGATGGGTTTTGTTTTTTTATCCATTCTGATACCCTGTGTCTTTTGACAGGGGCATTTAGCCCATTCACATTCAGGGTAACTATTGAGAGATATGAATTTAGTGCCATTGTATTGCCTGTAAGGTGACTGTTAACTGTATATTTTCTCTGTTCCTTTCTGATCTACCACTTGTAGGCTCTCTCTTTGCTTAGAGGACCCCTTTCAAGATTTCCTGTAGAGCTGGTTTGGTGTTTGCAAATTCTTTCAGCTTTTGTTTGTCCTGGAAGCTTTTAATCTCTCCTTCTATTTTCAATGATAGCCTAGCTGGATATAGTATTCTTGGCTGCATGTTTTTCTCATTTAGTGTCTGAAAATATCATGCCAGGTCTTTCTGGCCTGCCAGGTCTCTTTGGATAAGTCAGCTGCCAATCTAATATTTTTACCATTGTATGTTACAGACTTCTTTTCCCGGGCTGCTTTCAGGATTTTCTCTTTGTCACTGAGACTTGTAAATTTTACTATTAGGTGACGGGGTGTGGGCCTATTCTTAGTGATTTTGAGGGGCGTTCTCTGAACCTCCTGAATTTTGATGCTTGTTCCTTTTGCCATATTAGGGAACTTCTCTCCAGTAATTCTCTCCAATATACCTTCTGCTCCCCTCTTTCTTCTTCTTCTGGAATCCCAATTATTCTAATGTTGTTTCGTCTTATGGTGTCACTTATCTCTCGAATTCTCCCCTCGTGGTCCAGTAGCTGTTTGTCCCTCTTTTGCTCAGCTTCTTTATTCTCTGTCATTTGATCTTCTGTATCACTAATTCTTTCTTCTGCCTCATTTATCCTAGCAGTGAGAGCCTCTATTTTTTATTGCACCTCATTAATAGCTTTTTTGATTTCAAGTTGGTTAGATATTAGTTCTTTTATTTCTACAGAAAGGGCTTTTATATCTCTCGAGAGGGTTTCTCTAATATCTTCCATGCCTTTTTCGAGCCAGGCTAGAACCTTGAGAATTGTCATTCTGAACTCTAGATCTGACATATTACCAATGTCTGTATTGATTAGGTCCCTAGCCTTCGGTACTGCCTCTTGTTCTTTTTTTTGTGTTGAATTTTTCCGTCTTGTCATTTTGTCCAGATAAGAGTATATGAAGGAGCAAGTAAAATACTAAAAGCGTGGCAACAACCCCAGGAAAATATGCTTTAACCAAATTAGAAGAGATCCCACATCGTGAGGGGGGGAGAAGGGGGATAAAAAGAGGTTCAAAAAGGAAGAAAGAAAAAAAAAGAAAAGAATTTAAAAAAAAGAAAACAAAAATATGAAAAAGAAAAAATATATATATTAAACTAGTTAAAAAACGTTAATAAAGCAAAAGGTAAAAGTTAAAAAAAAATTTTACCAGAAGGCAAGAAAAAAAACATAAAATGAAAAAGAAAAAAATTAAATTAACTGCAAGTCTAAAAAAAAATCACAGGGAAAAAGCCATGAGTTCCGTGCTTTGCTTTCTCCTCCTCTGGAATTCTGCTGCTCTCCTTGGTATTGAATCCGCACTCCTTGGTAGGTGAACTTGGTCTCGGCTGGATTTCTTGTTGATCTTCTGGGGGAGGGGCCTGTTGTAGTGATTCTCAAGTGTCTTTGCCCCAGGCGGAATTGCACCGCCCTTACCAGGGGCTGAGTAATCCGCTCGGGTTTGCTTTCAGGAGCTTTTGTTCCCTGAGCGCTTTCCGTAGAGTTCCGGAGGACGGGAATACAAATGGCGGCCTCCTGGTTTCCGGCCCAGAGGAGCCGAGCGCCCAGGGCTCCACTCCTCAATGCGACCTCAGAGAACAGCGCCCAGTTACTCCCGTCTGCCTGACCTCCGGCCGCGCTCCGAGCTCACCGAGCCTGGGACTGGTTCAAGGTAACACCGAGCTGTGAGCTTACTGTCGGCTCTGTCTCTGTAGCCGGCTTTCCCGTTCCAATACCCGCAAGCTCTGTGACACTCAGACACCCCCGATCCTTCTGTGACCCTGCGGGACCTGAGGCCACGCTGACCCCGCGTGGGCTTCGCCCCAGTTTAGCCTCTGGAGCGATGTCCCTTAGCGGAACAGACTTTTAAAAGTCCTGGTTTTGTGCGCCTTTGCTCTGCCGCTTGCCGGGAGCCGGCCCCTCCCCCCAGGGTCTATCTTCCCGTCGCTTTGGATTCACTTCTCCGCCGGTCCTACCTTTCAGAAAGTGGTTGTTTTTCTGTTTCCAGAATTGCTGTTCTTCTGCTCTTCGATCTGCCGATGGATTTTCAGGTGTTTGCAATCTTTAGATAAGCTATCTAGCTGATCTCCAGCTAGCTGTAGTAGTCTCAGCCTGCTACTTGTCCGCCATCTTGACTCCTCTCCCCGCCCCCCCCCGTGATTTGTTCTTTTAAGCAATTTGTCTATTTCATCTAAGTTGTTAGTTGTATTGACATAAAGTTATTGATAATATTTTCTCATTGTTCTAATTTTTATAGAATTTTTAATGGTATCCCCTTTCTCATTCCTGATGTTGGTGATTTCTTTCTTCTCTTTTTACTATTAATCTGCTTAATTAGGGTTTATCAGTTTTATTGATATTTTCAAAGAACCAACTTTTTTTTCAATTTTTAGTTTTTTAATTTTTTATAAACATATAATGTATTTTTTACCCAGGGGTACAGGTCTGTGGATCTCCAGGTTTACACACTTCACAGCACTCACCATAGCACATACCCTCCCCAATGTCCATAACCCCACCCCCCTCTCTCAGCCCCCCTCCCCCCAGAAACCCTCAGTTTGTTTTGTGAGATTAAGAGTCACTTATGGTTTGTCTCCCTCCCAATCCCATCTTGTTTCATTGATTCTTCTCCTACCTACATAACCCCCCCATGTTGCATCTCATATCAGGGAGACTCATATGATAGTCGTCTTTCTCCGATTGACTTATTTCGCTAATCATGATACCCTCTAGTTCCATCCACCTCGTTGCAAATGGAAAGATTTCATTTCGTTTGATGGCTGCATAGTATTCCAAGGTGTATATATGTCACATCTTCTTTATCCATTCATCTGTTGATGGACATCTAGGTTCTTTCCATAGTTTAGCTGTTGTGGACATTAGCTATAGACCTTTGGGTGCACTTGCTCCTTCAGATCACTACATTTGTATCTTTAGGGTAAATTCCCAGTAGTGCAATTGCTGGTCATAGGGTAGTTCTATTTTCAACATTTTGAAGAACCTCCACGCTGTTTTCCAGAGTGGCTGCACCAGCTTGCATTCCTACCAACAGTGTAGGAGGGTTCCCCTTTCTCTGCATCCTCGCCAGCATCTGTCATTTCCTGACTTGTTAATTTTAGCCATTCTGACTGGTGTGAGGTGATATCTCGCTGTGGTTTTGATTTGTATTTCCCTGATGTCGAGTGATGTGGAGCACTTTTTCATGTGTCTGTTGGCCATCTGGATGTCTTCTTTGCAGAAATGTCTGTTCATGTCCTCTGCCCATTTCTTGATTGGATTATTTGTTCTTTGGGTGTTGAGTTTGCTAAATTCTTTATAGATTTTGGACACTAGCCCTTTATCTGATATGTCATTTGCAAATATCTTCTCCCATTCTGTCAGTTGTCTTTTGGTTTTGTTAACTGTTTCCTTTGCTGTGCAAAAGCTTTTGATCTTGATGAAATCCCAATAGTTCATTTTTGCCCTTGCTTCCCTTGCCTTTGGCTATGTTCCTAGGAAGATGTTGCTGCGGCTGAGGTCGAAGAGGTTGCTGTCTGTGTTCTCCTCAAGGATTTTGATGGATTCCTTTCTCACATTGAAGTCCTTCATCCATTTTGAATTTATTTTCATGTGTGATGTAAGGAAATGGTCCAATTTCATTTTTCTGCATGGGGCTGTCCAATTTTCCCAACACCATTTATTAAAGAGGCTGGCTTTTTTCCACTGGACATTCTTTCCTGCTTTGTCTGAAGATTAGTTGACCGTAGAGTTGAGGGTCTATTTCTGGGCTCTCTATTCTGTTCCATTGATCTATGTGTCTATTTTTGTGCCAGTACCATGCTGTCTTGATGATGACAGCTTTGTAATAGAGCTTGAAGTCTGGAATTGTGATGCCATCAACTTTGGCTTTCTTTTTCAATATTCCTTTGGCTATTCGAGGTCTTTTCTGGTTTCATATAAATTTTAGAATTATTTGTTCCATTTCTTTGAAAAAAAAAAAAAAAAGGATGGTACTTTGATAGGAATTGCATTAAATGTGTAGATTGCTTTAGGTAGCATAGACATTTTCACAATATTTGTTCTTCCAATCCAGGAGCATGGAACATTTTTCCATTTCTTTGTGTCTTCCTCAATTTCTTTCATGAGTACTTTATAGTTTTCTGAGTATAGATTCTTTGCCTCTTTGGTTAGGTTTATTCCTAGGTATCTTATGGTTTTGGGTGCAATTGTAAATGGGATTGACTCCTTAATTTCTCTTTCTTCTGTCTTGTTGTTGGTGTAGAGAAATGCAACTGATTTCTGTGCATTGATTTTATATCCTGACACTTTACTGAATTCCTGTACAAGTTCTAGCAGTTTTGGAGTGGAGTCTTGTGGGTTTTCCACATATAGAATCATATCATCTGCAAAGAGAGATAGTTTGACTTCTTCTTTGCCAATTTGTATGCCTTTAATTTCCTTTTGTTGTCTGATAGCTGAGGCTAGGACTTCGAGTACTATGTTGAATATCAGTGGTGATAATGGACATCCCTGCCGTGTTCCTGACCTTAGCGGAAAAGCTTTCAGTTTTTCTCCATTGAGAATGATATTTGCAGTGGGTTTTTCATAGATGGCTTTGATGATACTGAGGTATGTGCCCTCTATCCCTACACTTTGAAGAGTTTTGATCAGAAAGGGATGCTGTACTATGACAAATGCTTTTTAAGCATCTATTGAGAGTATCATATGGTTCTTGTTCTTTTTGTTGTTAATGTGTTGTATCACATGGATTGATTTGCAGATTGAACCAGCTTCCAGCCCTGGAATAAATCCCACTTGGTCATGATGAATAATCCTTTTAATGTACTGTTGAATTCTATTGGCTAGTATTTTGGTGAGAATTTTTGCATCTGTGTTCATCAAGGATATTGATCTGTAGTTCTCTTTTTTGATGGGATCCTTGTCTGGTTTGGGGATCAAGGTGATGCTGGCCTCATAAGATGAGTTTGGAAGTTTTCCTTCCATTTCTATTTTTTGGGACAGTTTCAGGAGAATAGGAATTAGTTCTCCTTTAAATGTTTGGTAGAATTCCCTGGGAAGCCATCTGGCCCTGGGCTTTTGTTTGTTTGGAGATTTTTGATGACTGTTTCAATCTTCTTACTGGTTATGAGTCTGTTCAAGTTTTCTATTTCTTTCTGGTTCAGTTGTGGTAGTTTATATGTCTGTAGGAATGCATCCATTTCTTCCAGATTGTCAAATTTGTTGGCATAGAGTTGCTCATAGTATGTTCTTATAATTGTCTGTATTTCTTTGGTGTTAGTTGTGATCTCTCCTCTTTCATTCATGATTTTATTTATTTGGATCCTTTCTCTTTTCTTTTTGATAAGTCTGGCCAGGGTTTTATCAAACTTATTAATTTTTTCAAAGAACCAGCTCCTAGTTTCGTTGATTTGTTCTGTTGTTTTTTGGGGGTTTTTTTTTTGTTTGTTTCTATTTCATTGATTTCTTCTCTGCTCTTTATGAGTTCTCTTCTCCTGCTGGGTTTAGGGTTTCTTTCTTGTTCTTTCTCCAGCTCCTTTAGGTATAGGGTTAGGTTGTGTACTTGAGACCTTTCTTGTTTCTTGAGAAAGGCTTGTACCGCCTTTTCCTCTCAGGACTGCCTTTGTTGTGTCCCACAGATTTTGAACCGTTGTGTTTTCATTATCATTTGTTTCCATGAATTTTTTCAATTCTTCTTTAATTTCCTGGTTGACCCATTCATTTTTTAGAAGGATGCTGTTTAGTCTCCCTGTATTTGGGTTCTTTCCGAATTTCCTCTTGTGATTGAGTTCTATCTTCAGAGCATTGTGGTCTGAAAATATGCAGGGAATGATCCCAATCTTTTGATTCTGGTTGAGACCTGTTTTAGGACCGAGGATGTGATCTATTCTGGAGTATGTTCCATGTGCACTAGAGAAGAATGTGTATTCTGTTGCTTTGGGATGAAATGTTCTGAATATATCTGTGATGTCCATCTGGTCCAGTGTGTCATTTAAGGCCTTTATTTCCTTGTTGATCTTTTGCTTGGATGATCTATCCATTTCAGTGAGGGGAGTGTTAAAGTCTCCTACTATTATTGTATTATTGTTGATGTGTTTCTTTGATTTTTGTTATTAATTGGTTTATATAGTTGGCTATATATAGTTGGCTCCCACATTAGGGGCATAGATACTTAAAATTGTTAGATCTTGTTGGACAGACCCTTTCAGTATGATATAGAGTCCTTCCTCATCTCTTATAATCTTTGGCTTAAAATCTAATTGATCTGATAAAAGGATTGCTACCCCTGCTTTCTTCTCATGTCCTTTAGCATGGTACATTCCTTTACACCCCCTCACTTTAAATCTGGAGGTGTCTTCGGGTCTAAAATGAGTTTCTTGTAGGCAGTATTTTGATGGGTTTTGTTTTTTTTTTTATCCATTCTGATACCCTGTGTCTTTTGATTGGGGCATTTAGCCCATTAACATTCAAGGTAACTATTGAGAGATATGAATTTAGTGCCATTGTATTGCCTGTAAGGTGACTGTTAACTGTATATTTTCTCTGTTTCTTTTTGATCTACTACTTTTAGGGTCTGTCTTTGCTTAGAGGACCCCTTTCAATATTTCCTGTAGAGCTGGTTTAGTCTTTGCAAATTCTTTCAGTTGTTGTTTGTCCTGGAAGCTTTTTATCTCTCCTTCTATTTTCAGTGATAGCCTAGCTGGATATAATATTCTTGGCTGCATGTTTTTCTCGTTTAGTGCTCTGAATATATCATGCCAGCTCTTTCTGGCCTGCCAGGTCTCTTTGGATAAATCTGCTGCCAATCTAATATTTTTACCATTATGTTATAGACTTCTTGTCCTGGGCTGCTTTCAGGATTTTCTTTGTCACTAAGACTTGTAAATTTTACTATTAGGTGACGGGCTGTGGACCTATTCTTGTTGATTTTGAGGGGGGTTGTATGCACCTCCTGGATTTTGATGCTTGTTCCCTTTGCCATATTAGGGAACTTCTCTCCAGTAATTCTCTCCAATATACCTTCTGCTCCCCTCTTTTCTTCTTCAGGAATCCCAATTATTCTAATGTTGTTTCGTCTTATGGTGTCACTTATCTCTCTAATTCTCCCCTCATGGTCCAGTAGCTGTTTGTCGCTCTTTTGCTCAGCATCTTTATTCTCTGTCATTTGGTGTTCTATATCACTAATTCTTTCTTCTGCCTTACTTATCCTAGCAGTGAGAGCCTCCCTTTTTTATTGCACCTCATTAATAGCTTTTTTGATTTCAAGTTGGTTAGATATTAGTTCTTTTATTTCTACAGAAAGGGCTTTTATATCTCCTGAGAGGGTTTCTCTAATATCTTCCATGCCTTTTTCGAGCCAGGCTAGAACCTTGAGAATTGTCATTCTGAACTCTAGATCTGACATATTACCAATGTCTGTATTGATTAGGTCCCTAGCCTTCGGTACTGCCTCTTGTTCTTTTTTTTTTGTGGTGAATTTTTCCACCTTGTCATTTTGCCCAGATGAGAGTATATGAAGGAGCAAATAAAATACTAAAAGGGTGGCAGAGACCCCAGAGATATACACTTTAACCAAATCAGAAGAGACCCCAAATCGTGGGGGTGGGGGGAGAAAGGGGATAAAAAGAGGTTCAGGGAAAAAAAACGAAACAATTAAAAAAGAAAACAAATTAAAAAATATAAAAAGAAAAATATTTATATATTAGATAAACTAGTTAAAAAATGTTTCAAAAGAAAAGGGCAAAAGTTAAAAAAAATTAGCACAAGAAGAAAAAAAATTAAATTAACTGCAAGACTAAAGAATCATGGGGAGAAAGCCATGAGTTCCGTGCTTTGCTTTCTCCTCCTCTGGAATTCCACTGCTCTCCTTGGTATTGAATCTGCACTCCCTGGTAGGTGAACTTGGTCCTGGCTGGACTTCTTGTTGATCTTCTGGGGGAGGGGCATATTGCACCACCCTTACCAGGGGCCGGGCTGAGTAATCCTCTCGGTTCTGCTTTCGGGAGCTTTTATTCCCTGAATGCTTTCCGTAGAGTTCTGGAGGATGGGAATGAAAATGGTGGCCTCCCAGTCTCTGGCCCGGAGGAGCCGAGAGCCCAGGGCCCCTCTCCTCAGTGCACCCTCAGAGTATAGCGCCTAATCACTCCCGTCTTCCTGGCCTCTGTCAGTGCCCCGAGCTCACGCAACCTGCGACCGGTTCAAGGTAACCCCGAGCTGAGAGCTCACTCCGCGGCTCTATCTCTGTAGCCGGCTTCCCCATTCTAATATCTGCAAGCTCTGTGACACTCAGACATCCCCGATCCTTCTGTGACCCTGGGGGACCTGGGGCCACGCTGACCCCATGTGGGCTTCACCCCATTTTAGCCTCTGGAGCGAAGTCCCTCAGAGGAAAGACTTTTAAAAGTCCTGATTTTGTGCCCCATCGGACTGCCATTTGCCGGGAGCTGGCCTCTCCCACCGCGGTCTATCTTCCCGTTGCTTTTGATTCACTTCTCTCCCAGTCCTACCTCTCAGAAAGTGGTTGATTTTCTGTTTCTAGAATTGCTGTTCTTCTTCTCTTCTATCTCCCATTGGATTTGTAGGTGTTTGCAATGTTTAGATAAGCTATCTAGCTGATCTCCTGCTACCTGATGTAGTCTCAGCCTTTTACTTCTCCGCCATCTTGACTCCTCAAGAACCAACTTTTGATTTCATTGATTTTCTCTACTGTTTGTTTCCTACTTCACTGACTGCTGAATTTTCTTTCAGTATTTTCTTTATTCTGTTTGATTTTTTTTTTGGTTCTTTTTCTAGCCCCTCTTAATTCTATTTCATGAAAGACTTCTTAGACTAGAGCCCCTAGCTCTTCTAGTGAAGTTTTTATTTGGGGAGTCATTTGGTAATTTTCAAGAACTCTTCCTGGTTTTCTGATTTTTTTCTTTTTTCACAAGTATCTGTTCTTGCAAGATTTTCTTAGTTCTCCCTAAAGGATCCTTTTTAAAAAAAACAAAACATTCTCTCTATTCCCTAAATTGTGTTTCCTCTGTCATCCATTTTCTTCTTTTTCACCTTGGATATGTATGTATAACTATATGTCTGTCTGTGGGGTTTTTTGTTTTTGTTTTTGTTTTTTTTTTTTTTGAAGGCTTTTCTCTCAGGTGTCTGTTGGTTCTTGGCTCTGTGTCTGTAATTGAGGATAGCCAATAGCATGGCTTGCTCAGGATAAAGGCAGAGTCTCTGCTTTATGCTGGTTGCTTGCTGGTAGGCTAGATTATACTGCCAATCCTTTAGGGCCAGCGCATGGAATGTGTTGCTGAACTCCTCTTCCAAGGATGTTCATTAATTTCTCTAGTAAAGACCTTTTACTTGTGCATATGATAGTTCTTTTAGCTGTAAGCCATTTGTACACAGTGCTGGGGAGGGAATGAGCCCATATCACTTTCCCCCCATTATGAGAACAGTGTGCCAGTATGGAGCCTTTGCAGGGTTCTGTCAAGTTGGTTGGCTTTTTCCATAGCTGAAGCTCCCACACTCCATCAGGGTGCTAGACTGAATTTCCTATGCTCAGTTTCATCATTCTATATTCTTTCATCTGTTTTCAGATTTCCATCAATTTGTAGAAATTTCCCACATGCTCTTCATCTCCTTCCCATTTCCTTTGTTATTATGAAATTGTAACTTTTATATTTCTTTGCTGTTCTTTGGATGGTCTTTCCAGCTGGTTGTGAGAGATAGATGGGAATCTTACCTTAAACCAATGTACCTCATTTGTTTTTAGCTGTGTCGCATAGACGTCTATAATTTCTACTCCTGTGTTCTGTGCCCCTGGGCAAGTTGTTTAACCACTGTGTTCCTCCATCTTAAAATAGAGCTAGTAGTACCTACTTCATACAGTTTTTGTGAGGACAAAATCAATTACTATATATAAAGCCCTTAGAATAATTTATAACAGAAGTAAGACCTACATAAAGGTTCTTTTTGCTGTGCTTCGATTGTAGCCTAGCTGTTTGTGCACACCGGGCATTTAGCTCTGTATGTGTTCCACCAGTGCTGTGATAGGTCTTCCAGCTTATTTTCCTAATCTGGACACACGTGAGATCTGTCCACCAGAGATCAACAATGCTGAGGGGAAGCCACCATGCATTCTGGATTTTCATAGAGATACCACGTCACTTTCTGGTCTACCCTCCAACCAATGGTGGATCAAAGAATTCTGTTTTTCATCTTGTTTCTAATCTGATAGATGAATACAGATGGATAATGTACTTCCATCCCTCAGCCAGAGGTTACAGTAATAATTAAATAAACACACTTAATTAAATTAGATTTGTATTTAGAATCTCTAACAATCCTGAGGAGCTGCATGAGGCCCTCTAACCAACCAGGGATCTCCGTGAAGCAAGTCAGGTGGAGGCTGGGAAAGGCCAACTGTGGTGGTGGAAGAGTTAGAGCTCATTCATAGCCAGAAGCACAGGCCCTCCTGCCACAGCTGAGCTTCATCAGCCCCACCAGCCAGGGCCGAGCTTTATGAAGGCACGAAAAACAACGTGCTGCCCATGACTGCTGGAAGCCTGAGCAGAAGCTTCTGATAGCACCAGCCTGCGGTGGCAGCTGAGAAGCACCTTCATCAGGAGCGTCCCATCCAGAGTCTGGCAGCTGCCCTACACCTTTCAGCCATGTCACCTGCTTGCCCACACGCACCTACTCCATGCCCCAAGCTTCTCTGCAATAGTCCTTCTTTCTCTGTGGCCCACAGGCAAGTACTGCCACAGGCCACTAGAGCCATGTTCCATCACCTTTGAGCCTTTTCTCACCCTCAGCCTTGTCACACATGACTCTATCATATGGAAACCTTGCTTAACCCCATTAGTACCACCCACTGTGTGGTGGGTACTAACTGGGTGATGTTCCAGTTTATAATTCTCCCTTTGCTAGGGAAGTGCATGAGGTAAATAGAGGTCTGAAGGCAATCCCAGTCCTTTTCACTCAATGGCACTGACTCCTGAAGGGGAGGGGGCTATGGCCACCAACAGAATAGAACAGAAGGTGAAGATGACATGGTGGCAGGAGGTGGCGGTAGTGGAGATGGGTGGACACAAAGTGAGTCAGGGAAAGAGGTGCCACACTAGGTAGGAAGTGACAGTCAGCCATTGCTCTTAGAGCTATCCAGTGGCCTTGGGGCTAGAATTTGCCCACCTTACACTAAATGGTGCTGCCCCTTTACTATGACCTAATTCCACACAACTCAGGGAGCTCAGAAACTTGTCTCACCCTTGTAGAAACATGGGGTTAGAAGCTCATGGCATATAAGACATTGGTTTAAGTCTAATTGGAGAGTTAATAGTCTGCATTTCCTGTCTACTGCTAATTTCATTTGATGTTAATGGGAATTTTTAATCTGTAAGAGAATCCATTAGAAATATTTTCTGTGTGGAAATATTTTCAGAATATTTTATTGTTACAGTCAGTAAAAGGAAGATGTGGAGTAGTTTTGTGGAGCGAAGCAAATTATTTCAGCTTAAACTCAAAAACTTTTCATTGCTACATTGTCTTGTGCTAAGACCATCCTTCCAAGAAGGGGGAAACAGGTATGGTGGAAACTTTGTTAAACTTCTCCTTAGAACAGATTTTTCTAAAGTGTTTATTAGACCTTTAAGAAGATTCACCTGCTGGGTGCTATATGGCTCTTGTTGAACAATAGTCTCCATTGTCAAGGAATTCTTGACAAGGACTCTGGGATCAGCACTTATAACTGGTCTCCAGGGATTTCATATTTCTATTTTATAAGTAATGAAGGTCACATGTGGCACAGTGGGGATATGTTGTTATCTCCCCCTTTCATAGGTACTAAGCTGGGAACAAAATGAGGGTTCTTGACCCTTCTTCCTGTGTTCATTCATCCACTGTCTTTGTTGGCAGGAACTCAGTGAAAGTAAGGCAGATAAACTTGAGCAATTATTCTAAGATCACACAAAACTTCCATAGGAGTAGGAAATGGGGTTTCTTCAGTCTTGGTTGACCTGATCCTGAGCCCAGTGGGCCCCAGACACACGATGGTACGGCTCTGCCTGTAGCACTGAGCTCCATCTCAAGTGGCAGCTTCTCAGAGCCCATTAATTTGATTTCCATCTGGTGCTGATCTCCTTCTTACAGTCGATTTTATTTGAGAATAGAATTTATAGTTTAGAGATGGAAAACAAAAAGGATTTTGTGAACTAGGAGCCTGTTAGAAACATACATTTATTATAAAGTGAAACATGAGCACATTTTTGCAATAAGCTCTGCCTGTCAGGGTAGGCCCTGATGTGTGTGGTTAGCATTCGGCTAAGAAGTATTTCATGTACTAAGTTATTAATCATGGTGTCAAGTCCAATTCTATAAGAGTCTTTTTATCTACTTTTCTCTCTGAATATTTCAAATTATGATCAAAGGTTTACTCTTTATTAGATTTAGGATTGACTAATTTAGGTTTTGGCAACTGTTATTCCAGATCCTATTAAATACCAGTCATGAATTGAGATAATGATTGTACCAAAACGTGTCAAGTTTATAGAATGGAGATACAACTGTTGTGTAATTATCGTGCTACATTATAGATATCTCTGGAGCAAGATTTATAAGTAACAAATAATAGAAAGCTTCAAGTAAGAAAAACACATACCTACTGACTGCATTTCTTTTCTAAGAATACTCTACTCCCTTGCTCCATGATCACTACCTCAGATACACAAATCAAGTTGATCCTATGTCTTGATTCATAAGCATCTTTGCTTGTATTTTATTTCATTTATTCCTACTTCTATGGCACTTCCACACTGGCATCAATGTCCATCCTTTTCTTCCACTCATTTATTTAACTTGTGTTGTTCTGTGTATGTTCTTAAATTTATGCGTAAAGTCTTGGGCTCTGAACCTCTAATTATTTTTCACTTATTACTATATTGAAGATGTCCGTGTTACTGTGTGTGTGTGTGTGTGTGTGTGTATCTAGCTCATTTTTTCATACCACTGCATAGATTTCCATCTATGGACATCCCAGAATTTATTTGTCCATTATCCTGGAGATGGATACCTATCCTGCCTCCCGGTCTTTGCTTCTAAAGCCTGTGCTACATAAGGATGCACGGCCTGACACTTGCTCCCTTGGGCCAGCCTGAGGGATCTGAGGAGTGGACAAAAGTAGCACATCAGTTTCTATTTAAAGAAATTATTTCATTGTGTAGCAGATATTTAAGTGTTTTTTACATTAATTTTCTCTTTTCATCTTCATGTGTCGGAAATTAAAGTTAACGTTTTGTTTCTGTTGCACTTCGACCTTGCTTTAGGATAGCTGTGCCGTCAGCATATCAATCTTCAGAATAAATAGAGCCTCATGTACCAGGGTATTATAGTGTGTTCTTATGTACAGTCTTATTCATCTTTGTGCCCTAAGACTGGACCTAGAGTTAGAGCCTGATGCCAAAAAAGAAAAAAAGGTTTGGAACCAGTGTTTGATTAATTCTGTTGTTATGTTTGGGAATTTTGTAAGCCTGGCTTGCTCAGAGATTCAGGAGATCAACCATACAGCATCCACACAGTTCTGGGATGGTCCTCTCGCGGTCAAGGGGCAAGAGAATAAGAACCAGTGGGTCAGATGGGTTTGATTCAGCTGGTCTAAAGAAGGATCTGTGGGAAGAAAGCCGCCCTGTGGGGCTGGCCCTCTTCCCCTACAGACCAGCTTGTGTCCAGTGTGCAGTCCTGGAAGACCCTGAGGCCTGTCTGGCTGTCATTCTCTGAGGACTCTTTCTCTGGTCCACCTCTCTGTCCATGCTTCCCTGCTGGAGCAGACCACTTCCTTGACCTCTCTTCTGCAGTGCCCTTTCTGACCCCTGACATTGACCTTCATACCCTAGTCATGCCCTTTGTCAGTGTGTGTGGCCTCTGACTGGACAGAGTCAAGACTCATCACTGGCCTCAGGAGGCCCTTTGTGCTACCTGACAGTCCTGTGTGTTTTCTTGGCCTGTCCTCTTTCCCACTCTGCTGGATGACAGTGACAAGCCTTCTCATCTTGCTTCCCACTCTCCTGCACCTACACGAGCATCTAACCATCTCTCCTGTTCCTGTGGGCCAAGGCTGTGCACCTCTAAGCAGGTCCCACACATGGGCTGGACCCCTTCCCTCACCTCTCAAGCACGGGCTGCTTCTCTCCTCCCTGCTCCTTCCTGTCCCACATCACCACTTCCTGTCCCCAGCAGCAGCACACAAACGTGCCAGTGTATCTCTCCCTTCTTGAGTTCATATCTTCCTCCAGGTACTGCCCTGATTCTCTTTAAACAACGTGCCTTTAGGGGAAAATGTCCATTTTCACTGTCTCCGATTATTCTACTTAACATTTTCTCTTTATCATCACCCCACCAAAATGCCACTTCTCAAGGTCACCAGTGACCAGCACTGTTGACACTATTGTCATTCCTCAGGCCTCATCCTACTTGACTCCCTTCTCCTGGAAACACTTCTGTTTGACTTATGTTACCTGCTTTTCCTCCTGCCTTTTTGGCCACTCTTCCTTAGTATTTCTCTCTCCCTCTCTGCTTCTTGCTGTCTTTTCTGTCTTCCCTGTGTGCATGTGTATGTGCATGTGTGTGTTTGCATATGTACATGTGCATATGTGTGTGTCTGTATGAGCACATGTGTTCCCGACCCCTGAGGCTGCCCTCTGAGGTGAGGCTGCCTCAGACCCCGTCTTTGGACCCATCTCCTGGTCTGCATACATTGCCTTGGCAATCTCATCTGTTATAAGTGCCGTTTAGATGCTTTTGAATCTCAAATTTTTATTCACAGCTCTGTAAACAAAAATTCCTGTTTGACTTCTTCATTAGGGTTAGGTGTCTCAAAAATTAATGTTTCCAAAGATGAAATAAGCTTCCCAAAGCCACCCTTTCTGCAGACTTTTCTGTCACAATCAATGGAAACTTTCCAGTGCTTTAGGCCTAAAATCTTGAGTTTCCAACTCCCCATTTTCTCATTTTCCCATCTGTCTTCAGGCCAATCTGCCTGGCTTCCCCTTCAGAGACAGGGCACTCCTCTCATCACCCTCACGGACCCCCACTTGGTGGGGCACAGGCCACCACCATCTCTCATTATCCCCTCAATGGCCCCTGCTGCTACCCTCCCTCCCTAGTCTAGTCTCAACTCAGCAGCCATCATGGTCTATTAATCACTTTACCCAGACTATGCTATTCCTCCACCCGAAACTTCCAACAGGTTTCCATTCCATGCAATGTAAAGCCTGTGCCCTCACAATAGCCTATGAAGCACCCCAGGATTCAGCCCCATGTTTACCTCTTTCTCATTCTCAGTTCCTCCCCTTCATTCACTGCATTTGAGACATACTGACCCCTCTCATTCTTCAGACAGCCTTTCAGGCCACTGCCCTTGCTTTCCCCTCTAACTAAAGTGCTTCCCCACAGATGTCAGCATGCCCAGCGTTTTTACCTTCTGTGGTCTTTGTTCAACACTCAGCTTCTTGGCAAGGCCTACCCTGGCTATCCTGTCTGAATTTAGCCCTCCCCCCAATACTTCATATTCCCTTCTTTACTTCCTAAGTGATACTTATCAATCTCTGACATTGTATGTGTTACTCATAGACAGTTTAATTATGTGTTTCTGCATAAAGCTAAGCTCCAAGCAAGTTTTAGTTCCGTTGAGATTCCGCAGCACTTCAAAGAGTGACACCCAGTGTCACGGGTGCCCAGTGAGCATTTGTGATGAATGAGTACATATAGCAGTTATCTTCAGGATGCCCTGTGTGATGCTAGCATAAGGATAGACTTACAGACTAATAGAATAGAATCGAGAGTCCAGAAATAAACCCCCATGTATGATTTTCAGTAAGGGTGCCAAGACAACTCAGTAGAGAAACTATATTCTTCTCAACAAATGGGGCTGGGACAACTGGATAGCCACATGTGAAAGAATGAAGTTGGACTCCTACTAACATCACATATAAAAATTAACTCAAAATAGACCAGAGACCTAAATACAAAAACTACAAAGTTCTTAGAATGAACATCGATGTAAATCCTTGTGCCATTGAGTTAGGCAGTGGTTTTTTGTTTGTTTGTTTGTTTGTTTTTTACTTGGGTCATTTGTTTTTCTTTTTTTTTAATTTTTAATTTTTTATAAACATATAATATATTTTTATCCCCAGGGGTACAGGTCTGTGAATCGCCAGGTTTACACACTTCACAGCACTCACCATAGCACATACCCTCCCCAATGTCCATAACCCCACCCCACTTCTCCCAACCCCCCTCCCCCCAGCAACCCTCAGTTTGTTTTGTGAGATTAAGAGTCACTTATGGTTTGTCTCCCTCCCAATCCCATCTTGTTTCATTTATTCTTCTCCTACCCACTTAAGCCCCCATGTTGCATCACCACTTCCTCATATCAGGGAGCTCATATGATAGCTGTCTTTCTCCACTTGACCTATTTCGCTAAGCATGATACGTACGCTCTAGTTCCATCCACGTTGTTGCAAATGGCAAGATTTCATTTGTTTTGATGGCTGCCTAGTATTCCATTGTGTATATATACCACATCTTCTTGATCCATTCATCTGTTGATGGACATCTATGTTCTTTCCATAGTTTGGCTATTGTGGACATTGCTGCTATAAACATTCAGGTGCACATGCCCCTTCGGATCACTACGTTTGTATCTTTAGGGTAAATACCCAGTAGTGCAATTGCTGGGTCATTTGTTTTTCTTTTTTTCAACATTTTGAGGAACCTCCATGCTGTTTTCCAGAGTGGTTGCACCAGCTTGCATTCCCACCAACAGTGTAGGAGGGTTCCCCTTTCTCCGCATCCTTGCCAGCATCTGTCATTTCCTGACTTGTTGATTTTAGCCATTCTGACTGGTGTGAGGTGATATCTCATTGTGGTTTTGATTTGTATTTCCCTGATGCCAAGTGATATGGAGCACTTTTTCATGTGTCTGTTGGCCATCTGGATGTCTTCTTTTAGGCAGTGGTTTCTTAAACATGACACCCAAAGTACAGACCACAAAAAGACAAAAAGCTAGACTACAGGGTTTCTACTTCATAGGACATCATCGAGAAAGGGAAAAGACAGGAACAGAAGGGGAGAAAAGTTTTGTAAACATCTGGTAAAGGACTTATATCTAGAATATACAAAGAACTCAATACTACAAAGACAAATAGTTTTTAAATGGGCAAAGGATCTGAATAGACATTTTTCCAAATATGAAAAATGGCCAATAAGCACATGTAAAATGTTCACATTGTTACCATCAGAAAAATACAAATCAAAACCACGGTGAGATACTTCATACTCATAGGACGGCTATAATAAAAAAGCAGATAATAGCAAGATAATAGAAGAACTGGAATTCTTATACATTGCTGGTAGGAATGTGAAGTGGTATAGCCACTGTGGAAAACAGTCTAACAATTCCTCAAATATTAAACATAGAGTTAGCATATGATCCATCAATTCTACTCCTAGGTATATACTCAAAAGAAATGAAAACATATATTCACACAAAAATTTGTACATAAAGTTCAGAGCAGCATTATTTATTTCTCAAAAGTGGAAATAACACATATGTCCATCACCTGACAAGTGGATAAATAAAATATGGTTTGTTCATTCAATTGGATTTATTGATAGCAAAAAGAAATGAATTATTAATACATTCTATAATGTGGATGAAATTTGAAAACATGCTAAGTGAAAAGTCAGTCACATCTGATTCCATTTGTATGAAATGTCTAAAATAAGCAAATCTATAGATATAGAAAATAGGTTAATGATCGTCTAGATTAGGGGATATGGAGGATTGGTAAGTGATAGCTAAGGAGGCTGGTTGTTTGGAGGGATATAAGGAAAGTGTCCTAAAATTGACTGTGGTAATGGTTGCACAACCCTGTGAATATATTAAAAGCCATGGGATTATACCCTTTAGATGGGAGAATTATGTACCAATCAAGCTGTTTTTTAGAGAGGAGAATGCATTTACAAGCCAAGAGAATGTTAGGGAAGTCTCTTTTAGAATTGCCCTGCAACCTATTTTATTAGTAATATCTTTAGCCTTTGAGGGTGGATTTGACTTTTAGAATAGGAAAAATAATTTAGTACTGAATCTTGGCAGTTTACTGGGTCATCAAACTACATACTACAATTGGAAATGAAAACCAGTGACAGCAAAAAATCATTTTCATACACTCGCTCTGGTTGTACATCTAAGTATTCCAAAAATCTTTGTGATTTTTCTATTCTAGTTCTTTAAAATAATTATACAGCCTCCAAGATTCATTGCTAATTGAACAACAGTTATTTGAATATAAAATTCTAGTGTATTTGTTTAAATTTCCTCTATATTACTTTATAGTCTCATCTAAGTGCATTTGGATTCCTCAACTACATTGAAGGGTACTTGCATGGAGGGGTTTGTGTTGTACTAATTTTGTAAGCTCTCCCACCCCTCTGCTCCCATCCTCCATTTCTAACCACCATGTCTAGACAAAGCCATAAGTAAGGTGCTTTATTTGTTCATTTTTAAAGATTTTATTTATTTGACAGAGAGATAGCACAAGTAGGCAGAGCAGCAGGCAGAGGAAGAGAGAGAAGCAGGCTGTCTACTGAGCAGGGAGTATGATGCGGGACTTGATCCCAGGACCCTGAGATCATGATCAGAGCCGTAGGCAGCCGCTTAACCCACTGAGCCACCCAGGAGCCCCAGTAAGCTGCCTTAAAATCCTCATTATTTGACTGATTGCTGTCACAGTTCACTTTCCCTGGGAAGCAAACTCTGAGACAGAAGCTAGTGTGGGGGACATTTGTTAGGGACAGGTCTTGAGAATCACCACCTGAAAAGAAGGGGAAAGAAGGAGGAAGGAGCAGAGGGAGAAGGTGAGGAGCAGTACAATATCAACAGAGACTCAGCTGATTCCACTTAAGCTAAGATGATCCTGCATAGTTATCCTGAGTTGGAACACAGTGGCCAGGCTTTTTTTTTTTTTCTTTTTTTTAAGATTTATTTATTGTTATATACAACTAATGAATCACTGGATTCTACTTCTGAAACTAGTAGTGCACTAGTTGTTAATTAAATTGAATTTAAATAAATTTTTTTTTAAGATTTTATTTATTTATTTGACAGTAGATGGAGAGGCAGGCAGAGAAAGAGAGAGAGAGAGAGAGGGAAGCAGGCTCCCTGCTGAGCAGAGAGCCTGATGCGGGACTCGATTCCAGGACCCTGTGATCATGACCCGAGCCGAAGACAGTGGCTTAACCCATTGAGCCACCCAGGCGCCCCTAAATAAAAATTTTTTAAAGACTTATTTATTTATTTAAGAAAGAAAGAGCCGGTGAACAGAGGGAGGGGCAGAGGACAAGGGAGGAAATCTCAAGCAGACTCCCTACTGAGCATGGAACTCCATCTTAAGACCCTGAAACCATGAGCTGGGCCAAGATGAGGAGTCCAATGCTTAACTGACTAAGCCACCCAGGTGCCCCTCAGTGACCAGGATTTTGTTCTTCACCTCTCATAAACTAGTTACTGGGTGAAGGCTGCCTCAAGGGAAGGGTGGGCATTGGTATGCCTTCCAGCAGCACCCTCAAAACCTGGGGGAATATGTCCTACAGTCCTGATGAGGCATTTAGAAGACATGTTCCTGCATTCTGTATAACTACAGAATGTAGTATACTACTTCACGCTCTCAAGTATTACTCCTCTTAAGATTCAACTCCTTAAGCAACTGTTGTTGTGGCAGTAGGCTCAGAGGGCACAAATAGATGTTATAAATTTGTGCTGTGATACATTTTGAAAATAAGGTTTCTTTTTACCAGATGGTCATTAACTTTAAGATTATATAAGATACCGGGCGCCTGGGTGGCTCAGTGGGTTGGGCTGCTGCCTTCGGCTCAGGTCATGATCTCAGGGTCCTGGGATCGAGTCCCGCATCGGGCTCTCTGCTCAGCAGGGAGCCTGCTTCCTCCTCTCTCTCTCTCTCTCTGCCTGCCTCTCTGCCTACTTGTGATCTCTCTCTGTCAAATAAATAAATAAATAAATAAATAAAGATTATATAAGATACCTATCAATACTGTATTATAAAGCCTAAGCAATAGAAGAGAATGCCTGAACTTGTCATTCTTCTTGTCCATTCACAGAAGTTCATCTGTGAGGACAGTAGAAGCTAACGAATTTATAACCAACATGCAGTTTTTCAGAACTGTGCCACGTTTGTTAGAAACACTGTTTAACCTACTGCTGTATTGCATCAAAAAAGATGGCACAGTGTTCTCAATATTTTCTAAACTACAGGTTCCTTTGATATGGCTTTGGTTCACATGGACTTGAATATTATGTTTAGGAATCTTATTTAAAGTTTATCACTTGATTTTTAAAAATGTATCACAAAGGACAAAGTTACTGACACATGATTCCTTTATTATAACCAGGGAACTCTCTAAGATATCTGATTCTTGTACAGGTGAAAAGCCAGATAATGTAATTTTTCACAGCTTCAGGAATCAGATTTTCTGTATTTTCAGTTGCATCCACAGACATATAGACAACTATTTTTCTATTTGATTCTAAAAACAATGGTAAAAATTAGTAGAACAAAAGTCCGTTGTTTCCTGATATATGAGCAATGAAAATTGGAATTTGAAATTTAAAATACATTACCATTTACATTAGCACCCCCCCCCCTCAAAAAAAAAAGCTGAAATATTGGGTACCTGAGTGGCTCAGTTGGTTAGGCGATTGCTTTCAGCTCAGGTCATGATCCTGGAGTTTCAGGATCGAGTCCCGCATCGGCTCCCGGCTCCATGGGGAGTCTGCTTCTCTCTCTGACCTTCTCTTCGCTCATACTCTCTCTCATTGTCTCTCTCTCTCAAGTAAATAAATAAAATATTTTCTTTTAAAAAAAGCTGAAATATTTAGGCATAAGTCTAATGAAATATGTGTAAGATCTTGATAAGGAAAACTGTAAAACTCTGATGAAATAAATCAAAGAAAATGTAAGTAAATGGAGAGATTGTCCATGTTCATGGCTGGGAATACTCACTGTTGTTTAGATGTCAGTTCTTCCCGTCTTGCTCTATATAGATTCAGCGCAGTCCCAATCAAAATTCCAGCAAGGTCTCTTGTGGATATCAACAAATTGATTCTACAGTTTATATGGAGAGGCAAAGGCCCAGAATAGCCAACATAATACTGAAAAAGAAGAACAAAGTCAGAGGACTGACACTAGCTGGTTTCAAGACTTAATGTAATATTTCAGGAATCAAGACTGGTATCGGCAAAAGAATAGAGAAACAAACCAATGGAACAGAATAGGGGGACCAGTAATATATACACTTATATATATCCAACTGGTCTTTGACAAAGGAGCAAAGGAAATTCAATGGAGAAAAGATGGTCTTTTCAACAAATGGTGGTGAACAACTGGACATACACATGCAAACTAATGAATCTAGACACACACAGATCTTAAACCCTTCATAAAAATTAACTCAAAATGGATCAGAGACCTAAATGTAAAATACAAAAGTGTAAAGCTTCTAGAAAATCTAGGTGACCTAGGGTTTGGCAATGATTTTTTAGATATAGTTCCAAAAGCATGAAATAAATAATTGACAAGTTGGACTTTTTTAAATTAAAAACTTATGCTCCGAAAAAGATAATTCTGTAAGAGACTGAAAAGACAAGCCACAGACTGGGAGAAAATATCTGCAAAAGACACCTCTCTTAAAGAACTTGTATCAAAAATATACAAAGAACTCTTAAAACTCAACCTAATAAAACACCCATGAATAAACAATCCAACAGCTCATTCACTGCTGGTGGGAATGCAAAATGGTGCCGCCCTTTCAGACTGGACTCTTTCACTTAGCTGTGGAAGACAATTTGGCAGTTTCTTACAAAGCTAAACATACTCCTTACCTTAGATTTTAGCAATTGCCCACCTAGACATTTACCCAATTGAGTCAAAAACATGTCCACACAAAAACCTGCACATGAATGTTTAATCAGGTTTATTCATGACTGATGAAAATTGGAAGCAATCAAGATGTCTTTTAATAGATGATGAGATACATAAACTATGGTACATCCATACAAATGGAATGTGTTTCAGTGTTAAATTAAAAAGAAATGAGCTATCAAGCCATGAAAAGATGTAGAGGAAAATTAAATACATATAACTTAAGTGGAAGAATTCAATCTGTAAAGGCTATAAACATGTATGAGTCCAACTATATGACATTGTAGAAAAGGCAAACTGTATGGCCACCAGGGGTCTGAGAGGAAGGAAAAAGGATGGGATGAGTAGGTGACCCACAGATGTTTAGGGCAGTAAAACTTCTTTATGATAAGTAATGGTGGGTACATGACATTATGCATTTGTACAAACCCATACAATGAACCTTGATTTGAACTGTGGACCTTAATTAATAATAATGTGGCATTATTGGTTCATCAATTATGACAAATTCACCACACTAATACAAAATGTTAGTAATAGGGGAAACTGAAGGAAGGGAGGGTATATGGGAACTCTGTACTTTCTATGCAATTTTTCTCAAAACTAAAAATGTTCTAAAAATAGAATTTCTTAATAAAAAATAATAGCAAAACATCATTAGAATTTGACATGTTCCAATATAAATTAGGTTAATATAAGCAAAAAATGTGAGGTCTCTATCCTTGTACAGAACTGAATAGATGCATTTTCTTCTTCCTCTCCCTTACTTTTTTCCTTCCCTCAATCCCCCAACCTTCCCAGATGCTTTTCATTGTGAACAGAAAGTTCACATTAATAAAATGCAGATGGATGTTAAAGCGTATAAACAGATGCTCAACACCACTCAAAGTAAGAAATGCAAATTGAAACTAAACTGAAATACCGGTTGTCACCTATCAGACTAGTAGAAACCCACCAAGAGACATGTTATTCTGGGTCTACCCAGGGGGAGCAATGCGTACCACATACTCAGCTGCTGGGAGTGCATACTGGCTCAACACCACATATGAAACAATTTGGCAAAATCTGCTTGAATTGAAACTGCATGTGTCCATGGACCTAGCAGTTCTATATTTGGGATTTTATCTCACAAATATATTTGCATACACACAAAATGATAAATACATGGGGTTATTCACTACAGCATCCTTAATAATAACAAAATATTGGAAAGAACGTAAATGTCCATGAGGGTTAAGTAAATTATAGTTGCTTTCTGTGTACCAATATGGAAAGAGCCCTAGGGCGCCTGGGTGGCTCAGTCAGTTAAGTGTCTGACTCTTGATATCAGCTCAGTTCATTAACTCAAGGTCCTGGGATTAAGCCCTGCATGGGCTCTGCACTCAGTGGGGGTCTGCCCTCTCCCCTGCTACTCCTTCTCTCAATAAATAAGTAAAATCTTTTTAGAAATATGGAAAGAGCTCTGATATTAGTAAGTCAAAAATCAAAGTGCAGAACAATATTGCTATATGTTCTTTTTATGTAAAAATAGCGAAAAGTAATGACATACTCATATTTACTTGTATATGCGAGTATGGGACACAGGAGGGCACTGACAGACAGGGGCAGAGGGAGAGTTTTCACTGGCTAGCTTTTTTTTCCCCTAACCAATACCTTTAAACATGTATTTCAAAAACCCAAGTACAAACATGAACATTTTTTTTTTTTAAAGATTTCATTTGTTTATTCGACAGAGATCACAAGTAGGCAGAGAGGCTGGCAGAGAGAGAGAGAGGAGGAAGCAGGCTCTCCGCTGAGCAGAGAAACCAATGTGGGACCCGATCCCAGGACCCTGAGATCATGACCTGAGCCGAAGGCAGAGGCTTTAACCCACTGAGCCACCCAGGTGCCCCACAAACATGAACACTTTAAAAATAAACTCAGAATAGCTAGGAAAGATTGTCTTTGCTATTGCCAAGCCTTAGAAATTATTTTTATCTGCCTATGAAAATCCCTCCCTTGAGAGTTCCCAGCAGGGTGATTGTTAATGTTATTTTGTAACTCTGAGGGTCCCTGGTGAAAACCTGACTTTGCCAAAGAGGTAGTTCAGATTTCTCTGCTCTTCTAACAGTAATGTTCATGAAACACATCTAGTTGACTTGTTTAAGAAAGAGAAAAGTAAGAAACCAAATAAGAAAGATATTTTCTTTAAGAAAATATCTCAGTGGGGGCGCCTAGGTGGCTCAGTGGGTTAAAGCCTCTGCCTTTGGCTCAGGTCATGATCCCAGGGTCCAGGGATTGAGTCCCTGCTCAGCAGGGAGCCTGCTTCCCCCTTTCTCTCTCTCTCTGTCTGCCTCTCTGCCTACTTGTGATCTCTGTCTGTCAAATAAATAAATAAAATCTTTTAAAAAAAAGAGAGAGAAAAGAAAAGAAAATAACTCAGTGAAGAATATAAAGTTTAACTCTGATCTTGAAAAAAAAAAAAAAGTGTAGCTGTAGAGTCCAAGCCCTTTTCTTCTTTGACAGCAACTCAACTCAATTGTGTGAGGTTTCTCCCTTTTCGAGTAAAGACTCTTGAACCAGCTTTATATTTTACCTCCTCTTTCTTCTACATCCACTGCCTCTATGCAGCTGGTTTTCCCACTTCCCTTGCTCTGGCAAAGAAGTAAGATGTTACATTAAGGCAAAACAGGACAAGTGCCAGATATTGCTGGTAATTTCTAAACGGAGTAGACATGAATGCTGAATCCTAGTGAGCCCAGGGGAAAGACAAGGTAGGAAGCATTCTTTATTGAAGCTATCCCTAATATATACTGAAATGTGGGAAAGAAATCCAGTCCCCAGAAGCAAATGCTAGTGGAGGCTGTAGCCTTCCCTACCAGCGGCTCTTTCTAAGAACTGAACACACCTGTGTTAGCTCCCTCTGCCTGGTGTGCCGCCTTCCCTTTCATCTGTGTTTGGACAGCTCCTGAGAAACTGACAGCAGGGACAGGCTATATTGCCTCTGCTGTAGGAAGCATGGGCATAGGTTTGAAGCCATAGGACCTGAGAACTGATTAACAAGTATTTAGCTGAATTGTTTTTAGAAGGTTTCTTTCAAACCCTAGTTTGTTTTACGGGAAAAACTTTAGGAAATATATATGATAAGAGAATCATGTTAAATTTACCAGGAAGTTGGCACAGTAGTGCATAAACTTCTCATATACCTCCTATTTTTAATATCTAACATTACTATTATTAATGCACTCCTACTAATACATTATTATTAACTAAAGTTCATAGTTTATTCAGATTTCTGTACTTTTTTCTAAATGTCCTTTTTCTGTCCCAGGATTCCATCCAGACTACTGCATTGCCTTTAGTTTTCATGTCTCCTTAGTTTCCTCTTGGCTGTGACATTTCTCAGACTTTCCTTGTTTTTGACGACTTTGACAATTTTGAGGAGTACTGGTCAATATTTTGGACAACATCCCTCACTTGGGATTTGTCTGATGTTTTTCTCGGACTGTGGATTTGGGGGAGGAAGACCATGGAGGTGAAGTACTCTTCTCATCAGGGGCATACACGGTCAACATGACTTACCAGTGTTCACCAGGTGAGGTGGTGTGTGTCAGGGTTCTGCACTATAAAGTTGCTCTGTTGTGCCCATTCCATATGTACTCTTTGGAAGGAGGTCCCTATGCTCCGCCCACACTTAGGAGTGGGTCATTATGCTTTTTTGGAATTCTTCACAAGGGAAATTTGTCACTTTCCCCCCATGTATTTATTTATACGATCATTTGTTTGTATCAATATAGATTCACGGATATTTATTCGTGGATATTTATTTTATATTTTGGGTTATTGGCCTTTGGGGGCTCTTTTAATTGGCTCCTCTGTCTCTTTGATAGCCCCCCCCCATTTATGTGTATGTGTGTGTGTGTTTCCTTTTTTGAGCTCTCCCTTACTTTCTGGCATGATAAAATGCTCCAGGCTCATCTTATGTATTACCTGCCCCAGTCCTAGAATCAGCCATTTCTCCAGTGAGCTCTAGTTCCTTGTATTGAAGAATGAGATTAGAAACCAAGATCTGGGGGCGCCTGGGTGGCTCAGTGGGTTAAAGCCTCTGCCTTCAGCTCAGGTCATGATCCCAGGTTCCTGGAATCGAACCCCACATTGGGCTCTCTGCTTCATGGAGAGCCTGCTTCCTCCTCTCTCTGCCTGCCTCCCAGCCTACTTGTGATCTCTCTCTCTGTCAAATAAATAAAAAGAAAGAAAGAAAGAAAGAAAGAAAGAAAGAAAGAAAGGAAGAAAAGAAACAAAACGAAACCAAGATCTGGGGTCCCTGGTTGGTACAGTGAGTTAAACATCCAACTTTTGGTTTTGGCTCAGGGCTATGGGATCAGCCTCCACGCTTGACCCAGAGTCTGCTTGGGAATCTCTCTCCCTCTGCCCCTCCCACTATGATCTCTCCCTCTCTAGGATAAAAATAAATAAATCTTTTTTAAAAAAAAGAAGAAGAAGAAACCAAGATCTGGTGCGTTCCTTTGCTTTTAATTCATCTGAGTCTTTGTATTTAAGGTGGATTTCTTATAGATAATATATAGTTAAGCTTTGCTTTTTATCCACTCTGGTATTCTCTGTCTCTTAGTACATTTAGACCATTTACATTTAAATGATAATTGATATAGTTGGGTTAATATTACCATGCTTTTAACTGTTGCCTATTTGTTATATTTGCTTTTTATTTCTTTTAAATACCACTTACAAAAAGTCTTTCTCCTTCACACTGAAAGATAATTTTGCTGGATGTAAACTTTGATTTGGTGGGGGTTTCTTCCCATACTTTATAAGCACTTCATTTCATTCTCTTCTTGCTGGCATGTTCTTACCCTTGTTCCCCGGTCCGCAAGGTGTTTTTCTCCTCTCTGGCTTCTCTCAAGATTATCTCTTTGGTTTTCTGCAGTTTTGAATATGATATGCCTGGGGATAGACTTTTGGCATTTATCCAACTTGATGTTTTATGGGCTTCCTGGATCTTTGACTTGATGTCTATCATTAATTTGGGGAAGTTCTCTGGTACTACTTCTTCAAATATTTCTTCTGTTCCATTCTTTCTTTGTTCTTCTTCTGGGATTATAATTATGCATATGTTACACCTTTTACGCTTGTCTCACATTTGTTGGATATTTTCTTGTTGGTTTTGTTGTTGTTGTTTTCATTCTTTGTATTGACTCAGACTGGGAAGTTTTTTTTGACCTATCTTCAAGATTGCTGTTTTCCTCAGCTGTGTCCAGTCAACTGACAATCCTATCAAAAAGCAGTGTTCACGTCTTTTAGAGTTTTTAATTTCTAGCTTTCCACTTTGATCGTTCCTTACATTTTTCATCTCTGTGCTTACATTATTTGTTTGTTCTTAACATTTTGTCTGCTTTTCCCAGTAGAGCCCTTAACAATACTAATCATAGTTATTTTAAACTCCCTGTTATAGATTCTGTTCCAGAATCTGTCTGAGTCTGGTGCTGATGATTTCTTCATCTGATCAGAGTGTGTTTTCCTTGTCTTATGGCGTGCCTTATAATTTCTTGTTGAAAGCCAGACCTGTTGCATCAGGCAGTAGCAGCTGAGGTAAAGTAGGCCTTTGGTGTCAGGATTTGTGTTAATCTGGCTGGAAGTTGGGCTGTACTTGATGCTTATTTTGGCCATAGGTACCACAGGCTTTAAATTCCCATTCTGTCCTTGTTTTTTTCTCCCTCTTTTTAGGTTGGGTTTCCCTGCGTTTCCCTCCTCAGAGAAAGGGTGTATCGCAGCTCTTTTAACTGTAATATAACTATTATACTGGAGCCCTGTTGGTGTGTGATAAGCTGTTGAGGAGGGGACCAATTCTCTGATTTTTAGATCAACCCTCAGGCTTTAAGTGAAGCAGTGTTTCAGGAGAGTGGTCTCCAAAAGTGTTGTTACAGGAGTAGAGCTCTTGCCTGCCCCTGCCCCCTTCCCTGTCTGCGGTGCTCCAGACTACTTATTTGAAGCCCTGACTGCCGTTCCCTCTGTTTTATTTTTGTTTTCCCTGCATGAGACAGGAAGGCTGGAGAGGCAGGAGTGGGGAAGAATTTCCTTACTGAAACTGGAACCACGGTCTAGAATTTACTCTGGTAAAGTCCTTCCTCCTAGAGAGTAAGCCTTTTGTATGGAGAAGGCTATGAACAGTATTTCATAATGCCTACTCCTCCTTTCTCCCTGTAAGATCTGTGAGGTTATCCTTCTTTTGTTATCAGCATGAGAACCAGGTTGGGTTCCTGGAGGGAACACCTATGAAAGTATGGGGCCCCTAGCACTCTACCCTTTAATGGTTTCTCACTTATGCTGATCATGCCCTGCCACCAACAATTCATCAAAATCACCTTTTAAGTGTTCCTATCAGTTTATGGCTCTGGCAGTTTCCATTCTGAGTAAGTAGATCTTGGTTGCTACAGCTCTCTAGATGTACCTAAATCCCCAGATTTGGAGCAGTGGTTCACCCTCGATTCTTTGACAGGTCCAAGAAAAGTAGTTGTCTTCCATTTGTCCAGTGTTTTATTGTTGTATTGACAGGAGTGGAACTTCCAAGCTTTCTTTACATGTTGGAGCTAAAACCAGAAGTGCTCAAAAGTCTTTTTTGAAGAGATGTTATTTGGTTTCATATAAATTTGCCAGTTACCAAAATAGTAAATCAAAGCATATATTCAGTAGTAAATATGCTGAATTTTGTTTTAGGGAAACATGAAGCAAATGTTTCAATAACTGAGCATACTATTTGCTCACTGATAGTAGCAGTGAAAGGTCCACTGTGGAAGGGACAGAAATCTGAGGCCCTCCTGCTCCATACCTGTGGTCTTTTTGGCTCTTCTCCTCTGCAGAATAGATTTTCCCATGAAAATGGACCTGACACTCAGTTTATTGACTGTCTGTCACCTGCCATCCAGTTAATCAGCTGACACCTTTGGTGTGGTTTGGTGCTAGAGATGTGAAGCCCATTGCTTCCTGGCACAAGTTTTCAATTTAAAATCATATTTTGTCCAGCAGCATATCTCCAAAAACTGTTGCTAGTGACATTGTAGCCTTCAGCAAAGCATGTACATATGCAGATGACCAGTGTTAACTGTATTAGAATGAGGACTTAGATGAAAGTAGGAGGAGGTGCTTTCTCTTTTCATTTATAAACAGATAACCATCTGATTTTTAGGAGGCCCCCATTGAAGGACTCTAATATTCTTTGCAGTAATTTCTTTCTTCAGAAGAATGCCCGATTAGTTAAATACCTGCCACTAAGGTTTGGATGCCCAAACTGAGTTGAAGGTGGTCAGAAACTAATCTGACAAAATAGTAACACAGGAACTTCAGAAAGTAGCATTTCTGGGACACCTGGGTGGCTCAGTAGGTTAAGCGTCTGCCTTCGGCTCAAGTCATGATCTCAGGGTCCTGGATTTGAGTCCCACATCAGGCTCCCTGCTGAGCAGAGAGCCTGCTTCTCCTTCTGCCTCTGCTGCTCCCCCTGCTTGTGCCTCCCCCTCTCTCTGACAAATAAATAAATAAACTCTTGAAAAAAAATAAAGTAAGTAATATTTCTGTGTCTTGACTACTCACCATTTGTCAGGTGCGACAGTGGGAAAGGAGCCTCACTGACCTGCACCTTGTCCTGCCCTCTGTGCAGATGCCTCCCTGGCTCCCAAGCCTGTGCTCTCCCACCCACAATGTCTTCACGGAACATCCTCAGGCAGGTTGTTGTGGGGGAGGCAACAGCAGTGTGTACAGTGAAGAACCTAGAACTTCGTTGTCAGCCCTGACATATTCTCTGTAGGTCAGTTTCTTGCCCTTAAAGTAATGAACTGATTGAAAGGCTCACTCAGCTTCTTAAAGCTCTAAAATCTCTGCATTCCTGATGGGGCAAGAGACATCACTACCCACCAGGTGGCCCTTCTCTGGAAGCTCTTTGCCATGATTTCCTTCTTTACGTATTAGATGGGCTTCACAACAATTGTGTAGCATAATAAGAGTAAAGGAGGATGAAGCTCCAGCAAAGGAGGGGGAAGCACAGGCCTTGCAGGGATGGTGCAGAAGCAGCATCTCCTGGAGGGAGCCCATTTCAGAGGCCAAGTCCAGAGAGGGTCTTGGCAAATTGAAGCTCGTCCAAAGCAGGTAGGTAGAACCAAGAAGATGGGACAGAGCTTTCTGCCCAGTAGTGTCAAAGAAATGCCAGGTAGCTTTACTTCATTTTTGGTCCTTGAAGAAGTGGTATTAAACATGATTCGTTCTCATTTAGTTCTGTAATGAACAAATGTTTCCCATGGCTGTGGCATCTAAATTACAAGGAAAACAACAGCAGCAAAACTAGAAGGAAAACAAAAGACTAAGAGGGAAGGAGATGAAGTCTGTGAACACAGAGCCATCCTGAGATCACAACTTTATGTCACATATGTCACATCCTGCTGTCACCACGGTGAAGGGAGAACTCTCCTCCTGTCTTATACCTGTAGCTTGGGATTCCCACCGCCATTGGGCCTTTGAGACTTTTTTTTTCCAACTTAAAGATTCTTCCAGGGTCCACCATGCCTGTGTATCTCTGAAGATAAACAGTGTTTGTTGAGGCCAGTACATAAAGGACTGTTTAGCTGGCCCCAGACTGGATCTTAAAAGGAAAAGTAATTATGTTTCCTGTAAAACTTCAAATGTGGAGTCTCCTGAGCCTTGCCCTCCTCACTCTCTGTCACTGACCAGGCAAGCATCAGGCAGGTGACTTAAGCAGGCTGATTGTGTGTCTTTCTTGCACTTTGGTAGAGCCACCACCCCTCAGAGGGCCCTCAGAGTGCACCATGGCTTGCCTTTGTGACAACAAGTGTATGTTTCTCCAGCGCTATTTAAATTTTCACTTGATTGTCCAATTTAAGTAAATGAAGTAAGTATATAGTGAAACAAAACCACAATCTTAGGGTATCACTTTGCTTGTAGGCCTTAGAAAACATTTCCAAGTACAGTTATTAAGTGCTGCTTGGTTTTTTCCTTGTCAAGTGATCAAAATAATTGTTGGAAAAACAAACTCCAAATAAAACATAACCCTCCTACAGATTGCACTTTCACAGTCATCAAATCTGGCCTAGAAACTGCTTTGTACATGGAATGTAGCTGTGAATGGAAAGAGAAAAGGTTTTGCACATGTAAATCGCTTCAACACTGCATAGGACTGCTCTTAGATGACATCAGAATTGCCAAGGCCTTGAAAGCCCGCTTCTTCACCCTGCTGACCAAAGACAAGCCATCACTCAGGGTCTTTCACCTATAAGGTGCCAATCTTGCTAATCTTTTGTTAGCAAGTCTCAACAATGGTGATTATACTTTCAAAAGGGAAGAGCTGATGAGGTATTCAGCTTAATTTACTTGTAACCCTTTAATTCCTTCTGTTCGTTTGGGCTAATTGGCATTGGTTCTATTAAGTGGTAAGATGGAAGAAGAAGTAAAAGAATTTTTATGTTTTTATTATAATCAGTTTCTCTTCTCTGTCTTACTATTTTAATCAACTAACTCTCCTAACATTTTTTCATTGCTTTTTTCCCTGTACACTTATTTTAGATTCCAACTTTCCACTAACCTTCTCAGCCCAACTCTTCACTCATTTGACTGATCTTGAGAAATAGCTCATGTAGACAAGCCAAAGGTCTAGGGTCTTTGTGATGATGGTGACTCCCTGTCATGCCCTGTGTGCATCCTCAATGCACCAAGCATGCACCATGACCTTGGTCAGGAGCATAATGTACTGTTATCACAGGAGATACCCTGCCCACACTGCATCCCTCAGGGTCCATCCGTGACCCACAAGGTGTTAGAAACTGAAGACACTGTACAGGAAGCCTCCTTTGGAACTACAGAGAAGATTCCTATTCATTGTGTTATTGAGACAAAGACATATTTTTTTAATGCTTTCTCATTCATTTGCATAGAATATTTTTTTACATCTTTTCACTTTTATGCTATGTGTGTCCTTAATTCTAAAGTGAGTCTCTTGTAGATAGCATATAGTTGGATCCTGTTTTTTTATCCATTTAGCTACTCTGTGTTTTTCAGAGTTTAATCTGTTTACATTTAAAGTAATTACTGATAGTAGCAAATTTTCTGTTGCCATTTCATTTTCTGTGTGTCTCATAGTTATTTTCTTCCTCTTTTTCTCCTCAATGCCTTTCTTTGTGTTTCATTGATTGATTGATTGATTGATTGATTTTTTTTTTTTTTTGTACTGCCTTTCTTTGGTTCTCATTTCTCTTTTGTGTCTCTTCTATAGGTACTTCTTGTGGTTAACATGGTAGGTATATAAAACATAGTTATAACCATCTATTTTAAACTGATAAAAACTTTATTCACATACAAATCTCTGCTCCTTTACATGTCTCCCCTCCAATTTTATGTTATTGATGTCACAGATTATGCTTTTTATATACGCATTCATTCACATAGTTTTATAGTGATTTTGTATGCTTTTATCTTTTAAGTTGTACATGAATTAAAAACAATGTGTACACCACCACTACAGTATTACAGGATTCTGTGTTTGTCAATATTTACCTTTGTAATATTTGGTAATATGTAATATGGTAATATTTACTATATGTTTGTATATGCTTTTGTGTTGCTGTCTAGCATCCTTTATTTTAACATGATATCCATCATGCCCTTTAGCATTTCTTGTAAGGTAGATCTGGTGGCGATGAATTCTCTCAGCTTTTATTTATCTGGAAAGGTCTTAATTTCTCCTTCACTTTTGAAGGACAGTTTTGCTGAATTTAGTATTCCTGGATGACAGGGTTATTCTTTCAGCATATTGAATATATCATCTCACTCCCTTCTAGCTTGTATTATTTCTGCTAAGAAACACTCTGATAATTTTATGGGTCCTTTCTTGTAGGTCTGTTGCTTTTAAGATTTTCTCTTTTTCTTTCAACAATTTGATTACATTGTGTCTCAGTGTGGGCCTTTTGGGTTTATCTAGTTGGAATCTTTTATGCTTCTTGAATTTGTGTGTCCATTTCCTTTCTCAGACTTGAAACTTTTTGACACTTGTTTCTTCAAATAAGCTCTCTGACTTTTAATCTCTTCTCTTTCTGGGACTCCCAGAATGTGTATATTGATCTGTTTGTTGATGTACCTTAAGTCCTTAGGCTTTCTTCATTCTTTTTTTTTTTTTTCCCCCTTCCATTCCTCTGACTTGACAATTTCAAATGGCCTCTCTTCGGGTTCACTGATTCTCCTGCTTGAACAAGGCAGCTGTTGAGCCCATCTGGTGAATTTTTTGATTATTGAAATCTTCAGCTTCAGAAGTTCTGTTTGGTTCTTTTATAGTTTCCGTCTCTTTGTTTATATTCTCATTTTTTTTCATGCATTATTTTCCAGATTTCAGTTAGTTTTCTTTCTTGTAGCCCATTGAGTTTCTTCAAATTAATTATTTTGAATCATCAGGTGATTTATACATTTCTGTTTCTTTAGGGTTGGTTTTTCAAGATTTATTACTTTCCGTTGATTGTGCCATGTTTCCCTGTTTCTTCATATGTCTTACTATTTTTCAGTGAGGTTTTTGCATTAAAAAAAAAAATAGCCACCTCTCCCAGTCTTTACAGACTAGCCTTGTATATGGAAAAAACTCCATAAGTCAGCCCAGCTAGAGAGCTGGAGGTGTCTCACACCTTTTCTGGGAGTGTGTCTTCTCTGAACTTGTGCCTGTAATTTCCCAGTTAGGAAGGTTGTCAGTTTCATTTTCAGGAGTTTATGATTTCTTGTTCCCTCCCTCCCTGTCTGCAGTACTGCAGGTACTTCAGCATGCCACCAAGCTCATGTTGCTCTTAGTGGCCCCCAGGCATCCAAAACATGTCACATCCTTTCCAGGACTCTCGGAGTCTACTGAGATAGAAATCAGTCCCTGGGGCAATGCCCTGAAAACCCAGAACATTGGATATATGTTTGACTCTTCTTCTCCTCTTCTGAGGGAGAAGCCATGAGTTGGGTATTTTCTCCCAATTGTGCTGAGTTGTACCAGCTTGGAGGAGGAGCTATTGCAGGTGAAATCCAGTAGCTTTTCTTATGTATTTCAAAGTAGCCATTCTTGACTTTGTGCTTTCTTGGAGTACTGCAACTTCTTAACTGGTTTCTGGAGTTCTCATAAAGGCTTTTTGGACGGTATATTGCTGTTAGGTCTATATCTCAGTGGAGGAACAAGGTTTAGGCTTTCTATTTCAGTGTCTTGTCGACTTCAGTCTGGCCTCTAAGTCTTTAATAGGAGCCTGGTATGACTGTGGGTGTAGCTTCTCTCTTGGGCCTAGCAGTCCCACACAAGGACTCTCCCAGATGATCACATGCTTTCTTTAAAGGGCAAGTCACTGGCTTTAGTGCAAGAGAAGAACCTTGCCGTCTCTCTGTTACAAGGTGGCATAACAAAGGGCTCCCTGTGGCCCTAGTTTTTCTGAAGGTAGCTTTTTAATACATTCACTTTGGTGAACACTCCCTGTCCCAATCCTTTCCTATTGTGGGGCTGAATCTGACATTGGTGTCTTTCTGAGTCTTCTTTGGGAGGACCTGCCTTTATGTCAGGAGATGTGCTACACTTTCTGCCTCATCAGTCCTGTATTCAGAATTTCGACAAATTCTCTTGGTTCTTCTTCTCATTCTTTTTTTTCCCTTTCTTCTTTCTTTATTTTTTAATTTTTATTTAAATTCAATTAATTAACGTATAATGTATTATTGGTTTCAGAGGTAGAGGTCACTGATTCATCAGTCTTATATAATACCTAGTACTCATTACATCACGTGCCCTCCTTAATGTCCATTACCCAGTTAACCCAAGCCCCCTCCTCTCCAACAACCTTTTTGTTTCCTATGATTAAGAGTCTCTTATGGTTTGTCTCCCTTTCTGATTTTTGTCTTGTTTTATTTTTTCTTCTCTTCCTCCATGCTTCTCTGTTTTATTTCTTAAATTCCACAGATGAGTGAGATCGTGTGATAATTGTCTTTCTCTGATTGATTTATTTTGCTTAGCAAAGTACCCTGTAGTTCCATCTACATCATTGCAAATGCTAAGATTTCATTTTTTATGGCTGAATAGTATTCCATTATATATATATTTACATATATATGTATGTATATATATATTCCATTTTTATCCACTCATCTGTTGATGGACATCTGGGTGCTTTCCATAGTTTGGTTATTGTGGGCCTTGCTTCCATAAACACTGGGTTGTAGGTACCTTTGGCTCACTACATTTGTATCTGGGGTAAATACCCAATAGTGCAATTGCTGAGTCATAGAATAGCTCTATTTTCAATTTTTTGAGGAAACTCTGTACTGTTTTCCAGAGTGGCTGCACCAGTTTGCACTCCCACCAATCTTTGCCAACAACTCTAGTTTTCTGAGTTGTTAATTTTAGCCATTCTGACTGGTATGAGGTGGTATCTCATTGTGGTTTTGATCTGTATTTCCCTGATGCCGAGTAATGTTGAGCACTTTTCATGTGTCTGTTGGCCATTTGGATGTCTTCTTTGGAGAAGTATCTGTTCACGTCCACTGCCCACTTATTGATTGGATTATTTGTTCTTTGGGTGTTGAGATTGATACGTTCTTTATAGATTTTGGATACTAGCCCTTTATCTGATAATATATTTGCAAATATCTTCTCCCATTCTGTTGGTTGTGTTTTGGTTTTGTCAGCTGTTCCCTTTAAGGTAAAAAAGTTTTCTATCTTAATGAATTCCCAATTGTTCATTTTTACCTTTATTTCCCTTGCCTTTAGAAATGTGTCTAGCAAGAAGTTGCTGCAGCTGAGGTCACAAATGATGCTTGCCTGTGTTCTCCTCTAGGATTTTGATGGATTCCTGTCTCACATTTACATCTTTCATCCATTGTCTATTTTTGTGTATGGTGTCAAGGAAATGGTCCAGTTTCATTCTTCTGTATATATGCAGCTGTCAAATATTCCCAACACCATTTGTTGAAGTGACTGTCTTTTTTCCATTAGATATTCTTTCCTGCATTGTTGAAGACTAGTTGACCACAGAGTTGAGGGTCCATTTCTGGGTTCTTGCTTCTGTTCCATTTACCTTTGTATCTGTTTTTGTGTCAGGACCATACTGTGTTGATGATTACATCTTTGTAATAGAGCTTGAAGTCCAGAGTTGTGGGGCCACCAGCTTTGGTTTTCTTTTTCAACATTCCTTTGAGTATTTGGGGACTTTTCTGGTTCCATACAAATGTTAGGATTATTTGTTCCAGCTCTTAGAAAAAAAGTTAACATATTTTGATAGGAATTGCATTGAATGTGTATATTGCTCTAGGTAGCATAGACACTTCAACAATATTTGTTCTTCCAATCCATGAGCATGCAACACTTTTCCATTTCTTTGTGTCTTCCTCAATTTCTTTCATGAGTGTTCTGTAGTTTTCTGAGTACAGATTCTTTGTCTCTTTGGTTAAGTTTATTCCAAGGTATCTTATGACTTTGGGTGCAGTTCTATATGGGATTGACTCCTTGATTTCTCTTTTTTCTGTCTCATTGTTAGTGGATAGAAATGTAACAGATTCCTGTGCATTGATTTTTATATCCTGCCACTTTGCTGAATTCCTATATGAGTTCTCACAAATTTGAGGTGGGATCTTTCAGGTTTTCCACATAGAGTATTATGTCATCTGTGAAAAGTGAGAGTTTGACTTCTTCTGTGCTGATTTGGATGACTTTATTTCTTTTTGTTCTCTGATTGCTGAAGCTAGCACTTCTAGTACTATGGTGAATAGCAGTGGTGATAGTGGACATTCTTGCCATGTTCCTGACCTTAGCGGGAAAACTCTCATTTTCCCCCATTGTGAATGATATTCACTGTGGGTTTTTCATAGATAGCTTTTATGATACTGAGTTATGTTCCCTCTATCCCTACACTGTGAAGAGTTTTAATCAAAAAAAGGAGGCTGTATTTTGTTAAATCTTTTTCTGAATCTATTGAAAGGATTATATGATTCTTGTCCTTTCTTTTATTAACTTAATATATCATATTAATGTACTGTATCACAGTACACATTGATTGATTTGTGGATGTTGAACAACCCTTGCATTCCAGGAATAAATCCCACTTGGTCATGGTGGGTAATCCTTTTAATGTACTGTTGGGTCTTATTGACTAGTAGTATCTTGATGAGAATTTTGGCATCTGTGTTCATCAGGGATATTGGTCTATAATTATCCTTTTTGGTGGGGCCTTTGGTTTTAGAATCAGGATAATGCTGGCCTCATAAATGAGTTTGGAACTTTTCTTTCCATTTCTATTTTTTTAAACATCTTCAGAAGAATAGGTATTAACTTTCAGTGTTTGCTAGAATTCCCCTGGGAAGTCATCTGGCCCTGGACACTTGTTTTTTGGGGGATTTTTTAATTTCCTTACTAGTTATGGGTCTATTTAGGTTTTCTGTTTCTTCCTGTTTCAGTTTTAGTAGTTTATATGTTTGTAGGAATGCATCCTTTCTTCCAGATTGCCTAATTTGTTGGCTTATAGTTGCTCATAATATGTTCTTATAATTGTTTGTATTTCTTCAGTGTTGGTTGTGATCTCTCCTCTTTCACTCATGATTTTATTAATTTGGGTCCTATCTCTTGTCTTTTTGCTAAGTCTGACTAGAGGGTTATTAATCTTATTAATTCTTTCAGAGAACCAACTCTCAGTTTCATTGATCTGTTCTACTGTATTTTGGTTTCTATTCATTGATTTCTGCTCTAATATTTATTAATTCTTGTCTCCTGCTTGGTTTAGGCTTTATTGGCTATTCTTTCTCCAGCTCTTAGGTGTATGGTTAGGTTGTGTATTTGAGACCTTTCTTGTTTCTTGAGAAAAGCTTGCATTACTATGTACTTCTCTCTTAGGACTGCCTTTGCTGCATCCCAAAGGTTTTTAACAGTTGTGTTTTCATTTTCATTTTTTTCCATGAATTTTAAAAAATTTTTCTTTAATTTTCTCATTGGCCCATTCATTCTTTAGTGGGATGCTCTTTTTTTTTTTTTTTTAAGATTTTATCTATTTATTTGTCAGAGAGAGAGAGAGAGAGAGAGCACAAGCAGGCAGAGGCGGAGAGAGAAGCAGGCCTCCTGCTGGACAAGAAGCCCAATGTGGGACTCGATCCCAGGACCCCAGGATCATGACCCTAGCTGAAGGCAGTAGCTTAACCGACTGAGCCCCCCAGGTGCCCCAGTACGATGTTCTTTAACTTCATTTTTTTTTTTTTTAAGTTCTTTCTTCTTGTGATTGAGTTCCAGTTTCACAGCACTGTGGTCTGAAAATATTCAGGGAATGATCCTAATCTTTTGGTACCAGTTGAGACCTGATTTGTGACCTAGTATGTGATATATTCTGGAGAATGTCACATGGGCACTTAAGAAGAATGTGTATTCTGTTACTTTAGAATGGAATGTTCTGAATACATCTCTGAAGTCCATCTGGTCCAATGTGTCATTCAGAGCCCTTGTTTCCTTGTTGAACTTCTGCCTAGATGATCTGTCCATTGCAGTGAGTTGGGGGGGTGTTAAAATCCCCTACTGCTATTGTTTTATTATCAATGTGTTTAATTTTTTTATTAATTGATTTACATAATTGGCTGCTCCCATGTTAGGGACATAAAAACTTAAAACTGTTAGATCTTCTTGTTGGATAGACCTTTTAGTTATGATATAATGTCCTTCCTCATCACTTATTACAGTATTTGGTTTTAAATATAATTTGTCTGATATAAGGATTGCTATCCCAGCTTTCTTTTGATATTTATTAGCATGAAAAATGATTTTCCATTCTCTCACTCTAAATCTGGAGGTGTCTTTGGGTCTAAAATGAGTCTCTTGAAGACAGTGTACTGATGGATCTTGCTTTTTTATCCATTCTGATACCCTGTGTCTTTTGATTGGGGCATTTTGCCCATTTAACTACTGAATGATATGAATTTAGTGCCATTGTATTATCTGTAAAGTTCCTACTTCTATATATTGTCTCTGTTCCATTGTGGTCTGTGTTACTTTTGGGATCTCTCTCTGCTTAAAGGATCCCCTTGAATATTTTTTGCAGGTCTGGTTTAATGGTCACAAATTCATTTAGTTTCTGTTTGTCCTGGAAGGCTTTTATCTCCCCTTCTATTTTTGAATGATATCCTAGCAGGATAAAGTATTCTTAGCTGCTTATTTTTGTCATTTAGCACCCTGAATGTATCACGCCAGTCCTTTCTGGCTTGCCAGGTCTGTGTGGATAGGTATGTTGCCAGTCTAATGTTTCTGCCATTGTAGGTTACAGGCCTCTTGTCCCAAGCTGATTTCAGGATTTTCTCTTTGTCTTTGAGATCTGAAAACTTCACTATTAGATGTCAGGGTGTTGACCCGTTTTTGTTGATTTTGAGGAGAGTTCTCTGTGCCTCCTGGACTTGCATGCCTGCTTCCTTCTCCAGATTAGGGAAGTTCTCGGCTATAATTTGCTCAAATATACCTTCTGCCCCACCTCCCTTTCCTCTGCTTCTGGGATTCCAATTATTCTAATATAGTTAGAATGGTATCACTTATCTCTTGAATTCTTCCTTTGTGAGTCAGTAGTTGTTTAGCTCTCTTTTTCTCAGTTTCTTTATTCTCCATCATTTGGTCTTCTATATCTCTAATTCTCTCTTCTGACTCATTTATCCTAGCAGTTAAAGTCTCCATTTTTTATTGCATCTCATTAATAGCCTCTTTGATTTTGACTTGATTAGATTTTAGTTCTTTTATTTCTCTAGTGTCTTATATGCTTTTTTCAAGCATAGCTTGTATCTTTATAATAATTATTCTCAACTCTAGTTCTTCTTTCCTACTTATAACCATACTGATTAGGTCGCTGGCAGTCAGTGCTGCCTGGTGTTCCCTTTTTGGGGGTGATTTTTTTCCATCTTGTCATTCTGTTCAGAGAAGAATAGATAAATGAGAAAACAAAATACTAGAATGGCAACAACAACCCCAGAGAAATATACACTAAACAAATCAGAAGAAACCTAAAACCAAAAAAATATTAAAAAGAGAGAATATAATCAGACAGGTGAACAGAACAGAGCAATACACTGGATCCTGTATTTTTTTGGAATGTGTTTTTAGAAAACTAGATCCCAAAATTATAAATTTATACATATATAAATTATATGTATTATATATATATATTCATCATATATATATATATGAATTAGATGATATATATATATATATATATATATATATATATATTTAAATATAATGAAAGGATAGAATGTAGCTGTGGAAATGAAAATTAAAAGACCAAAAAAAAAAAAAAAAAGGAATATAAACAGACAGGTGAAAAGAACAGAGCTATACACTATAGCCTGAGTGTATTTTGGTCGGTTTGTTAGAAGAAATTACATCTCAAATTTGTAAAGAAAGAAAACTTATAATCTACAAAAATAAAATTAAATACATTGAAAGGATAGAATGTAACTGTAAATATGAAAATTTAAAAAGACTTTGACAAAAAAAAAAAAGAAGAGAGAAAATATGATCAGACAAATGAAAAGAATAGAGCCATACACTAAATTTGGGATGAATTTTGGTCTGTTTGTTTGTTAGAGGAAAGTGTGTCCAAAAATTGTAAAGAAAGAAAAACTTAGACACATACACACACACACACACACACACAAATAAATACAAGGAAAAGATAGAATGTAAATGTAAAAATGATAATAAATGATTTTTAAAAATAATTGATGAAATAAATTGGTTAAAAGGGAAAGAGAAAAAAATTAAAATTGAAAGACTAAAGAATTGTGGTGGAAAAAAACCATGAATTCTATATACTATTTTCCTCTAGCTCTGGAGTTTTATAGTTATCTATGATTGGTAAACTTGATCTTGGCTGGATGTTCTTGCTGGTCTTCTGGGGGAGGGGCCTGTTGCAGTGATTCTCAAATGTGTTTGCCTGAGGCAGAATTGCACCACCCTTGCCAGGGGCCAGGCTAAGTAATCTCCTCATGTTCAGTCTCAGTAGCCTTTGTTCCGTGAATGCTTTCCATAGAGCTCTGGAAGACGGGAATGAAGATGGCAGCCCCCCCAGTCTCTGGCCCCTGAGCCAAGAGCTCCGGCCCCCCCTTCAGGGTGCCCTCAGGGAAAAGCAGTCAAATTATTCCTGTCTCCCTGGTCTCTCTGTGCATTCCATGCTCACCTAGCCTGTGATCAAGGATTTCTATCTCAGGCACACAACCCTGTTTTGAGTTTCCAAATCCCATAGACTCCTATGGTATGCTCCCCTACCACTCCTCCCTGGGGTGGAAGGATGGGGTCTTGCTGCAGTTCTGCCACTCGCTGGGCCCCTGCTCAGAGAGCAGTCACCCAACTGTGCTGAGGTTCATGGTTTATTGCAATCCAGACCTTAGCGCCTGCTGTGTTTGCAGCTGGCTTCCCAGCTCCAATGCTTGGGAACTCTGCCACCGTCAGGAATCCCTTGTCTTTCCATGACCCCTGAGAATCTTAAGACCACACTGCCCCACCTAGGATTGTGCCCTGCTTTGCCACCTGAGCATCTTTCAGGCAGCGACGTCTCTCACCAAGAACAGATTTCTAAGAGTTCTTTTCCCTGTTGTATACTTTTGCTTTCTTTGTCATAAATTAATTGACCATATATGCTTGTGTTTATTTCTGGGCTTTCAATTCTGTTTCATTTATGTCAATACTGTGCTGTTTGAGTGCTATAACTTTGTACTACTATTTGAAATCAGCGAGTGTAGGACCTCCAGTTTTGTTCTTTCTCAGGATTGTTTTGGCTATTTGAGGTCTTTTATGGTCCCATGCAAATTTGAGAATTATTCTAGTTCTATGAAAAAAATACCATTGGAATTTGATATGGATTGCATTGAATCTGTAAATTGCTTTGGGTAGTATAGACATTTTAATAATATAATTCTTTCAGTCCATGAGTGCTGAATATCTTTCCATTCATTTCTGTCTTCCTCAGTTTATTAATGTCTTATAGTTTTTATAGTACAAGGCTTTCACCTCTTGGGCCAAATTTATACCTAGCTATTTTATTCTTTTTGATACAGTTGTAAATGAGATTATTTTCTTGGTTTCTCTTTCTGATAACTTGTTATCAGAGTACAGAAATGGAACAGGTTTTTGTATAATGATTTTTTATCTGAAAATCTATGGAATCCATTTAGTCTAGAAGTCTTTTTGGTAGCATCTCTAGGGTGTTCTATATATAACATCCTGTCATCTGCAAATAGTGAAAGTTTTATTTCTTCCTTTCTAATTTATATGCCTTTTGTTTCTTTTCCTTGACTAATTGCTTCCTAGGACTTCCAGTACTTACTGTGTTTAATAAAAGTAGGAATAGCGGTCGTTCTTGCCTTTGTTCTTGATCTTAGAGGGAAAAGCTTTCAGCTTTTCACCATTGAGTATGATGTCAGCTGTGGGTTTGTTATCTATGGCCTTTATTATGTTGAGGTACTTGTCCTTTATACCCACTTTGTTGAGAGTTTTTGTCATAAATTGATGTTGAATTTTGTCAAATGCTTTTACTGCATTATCATTCATTTTGTTAATGTAGTGCTGATTTATTTGCAATTGTTGAATCATCCTTTCGTCACTAGAATAATTCCCACTTGATCATGGTATGATCGTTTTAATGTGTCTTAAATTCAGTTTGCTAATATTTTGTTGGTGGGGGAGTTTGCATCTATTTTTATCCCCAGCCTATAATTTTCTTTTTTTGTGATGTCCTTGTCTGGTTTTGGGAGCAAGGTTATGCTGGCCTCATAAAATGAGGAGAGCTTTCCATATTTTTCAATGTTTTGGAAGAGTTTGAGAGGGATAGGTATTAAATCTTATTTGAATGTTTGGTAGAATTCAGTAATAAAGCCATTTGATCCTGGACTTACATTTGTTGGGAGCTATTGATTACTGATCCAATTTCTTAATAATAAGCCTGTTCCAATTTTTTATTTCTTCATGATTCAGTCTGGATTATTTTCTGTTTCTAGGAATTTATCCATTTCTTCTAGGTTGTCCGATTTGTTGGCCTATCATTGTGCCTAGTAGTTTGTTATGATCCTTTGTATTTCTGTGGTATCAGTAATTTCTGTTCCATTTCTGATTTTATTTATTTGAGCACTCTCTTTTTTTCTTGAGGAGTCTAAAGATGTGTTAATGTTGTTTATCTTTTCAAGGAATCTGCTCTTACTTTCATTGATCCTTTTCTATTTTTAGTCTCTGTTTCATTTACTTCCATTCCAATCTTTATTATTTCCTTTCTTCTACCAACTTTGGGCTTTATTTATTCTTTTTTTCCTCCTAGTTCCTTTAGGGTTTAAAGTTAAACAGTTAATTTGAATTTCTCTTATTTCTTGAGGCAGGCCTATATTGCTATGAACTTCCCTCTTAGAACTGTTTTTGCTGGAACCCATAGATTTTGGTATGTTGTATTTCTGTTTGTCTGAGGTTTGCTTCTTAAGAGCCTAATTATTTTTTTCAATCTTGGATCTATTAATCATTTCTTATTAATTGGCATTTGGCATGTAATTTGGTAATCAGCAGAGGATGCTCTTTTGGAGTTTCTTTTATTCAGTGGTGGCTGGACTCTGAATGGAAAGAGGTACTAATGGCCGACATTCCACTGTAGAGATCAAATTATCTTTTCAGAATTCTAAGAACTATCTCTAATTTGCATTTCATAAGAGACAGGGTTGGGGACATGCTGCTACAAACACAGCTGCTACTGTCGATTGTGTCATAATTTCCAGTTTTTGTAAAATAAAAAGGTTCCGCTCACAGACTATACACCTGCCACAAGACTCCCAAGAGCTTGACCTCCTGGGGTGACCAGAGTTGCATGGCACCAGTGGCTGGGTAGGCAGTACTGTGTTTCTGGGAAATACTTAGCTCCAGATGCTCCTTTTCTTTGGTTTGTCCTTTTCTTCTTTCCTGACTAGTATACCCTATAATCATTACTTGAAGCATATTGTTATGGGAAGCCGACTTCTTTGTATTTACTACTTTTTAAATTCTGCCCATTTTCCCACCCCACCCCCAACTGTTTCTTTTCTTCTTTGCTTTGTTTAGGATACAATTTTGTGAGTTTTACTTTAAAAGAAGATTGTCAATGAAGGAAGAATCACAATCGTGGCCACAAAATGTCTTCTCTTTTCACAGGCGATGAAAAGCCAACCAAAGTATTCATTTTTGAATATGTTTTTCTTCAAATCTGAATAGATTCATATTTTTTCTTAGGTTTGCTTTTATTTATGAAAACAAATAGAAATAGCTAAAATGCCTTTTGCGATTATTTTTCTCAGTTCAGTTAGCATAAAGCAGTTCCCCAGCCTTGAAACAGATTTGCTGTAGGGAATATATAAACAACATTTTAAAGGTGGGTTTTTTTGTTTTGTTTTGTTTTGTTTTGTTTTTTGGAAGCATGGTGCTATAACTGTTATTTAGGTTTCCAGGCTAGCCTACAAAAGCTTACTTAATCCATCAAATTGAACTGTGGATCCTGGGTACAAGAAACCAGTAAAGAGACTGTGATGGTGGCTGGATATCTAATTTATTCTTTCCTGAGCATTAAGATAGTGTTAGTTCCATTCTGATTCTATTTACTCCTCTTCCTCAAAGCCAGTATCCCACTGCTGAAGCTGCTGTGGCATATCCCCCTACTTCTGAGCACTCAAGAGTATTGGGGGTAGGTGGAGGACAGAGTTTGCTAGCACTGGCTAATTAAACTTACTGACAGTTACCTGTGAATGGCAATGCTCCTTCACCCTCCCAGGGATATGTCAAACCAGATAAGCCTGTAATTGGTGGAACTTCTGGAGTGCTGCAAAGTGGGGCAGGGTGAGGGTTGGATCAGTGTGACAAGGTTTGAGGAGGGAAGGAAGTGGTGAAAGAAGGCCAGCATCTAGGTGGCCTGGCTCTGTGTAAGTGCTCTCCTACCTATTTGCAGAAGGAATGAGTACAAAGTGATGATCTTCACCAGCTGCTTCTCATCTAGGACCCCAGATTAAAAAACCAGACTCCCTGGGCTGCAAGTTTACTGGTTTGGGTCTGTCTCCTGGGCATATGGGCAGTTATAGTGAAGGGGGGTTAGGAGCTTTAGCATATGTAATTCCTTTAGGTGAGTGTCAGTTCACAACCCTCCCAGGAGCTTCATGGGTGAAATCTGAGCGGACCCCTGAGTGTGGAGGGCAGGAAGAGGGCAGGAGGGTGAAATCTGAGCTGACCCCTGAGTGTGGAGGGCAGGAAGGCCAGCCTCTCCAAGTGGGAAGATGACAGTTAAATAGCAAAGGGAACTTACCTATGAGGCTTGTCTTGGGCAGCAGCAAGATGAGTGGATCCTTGCACCTCCTCGCCACATCTAAGATGTTTTTATGAACTTTTATCAATAGAGGACTTTGCTGGGTTTGGTCAACTGTACCATCAACTATACTGTTCTCAGCACCACCTCACCATCTCAAGGTGATGTCTTTACAGCAGCTTCTGGGAGTGGGAGGGGCAAGCTCACTCCCACATTCCAAGGGAGGAAGTGAGCAGCCTCCAGTCATCTAGGTCAAGCTCACGGGTTTACTAGTGGTCATCTCTTCTCCCTGATCTTCCCCAGCTGTGAGGAACACTTGCATTCTTTTTGACTGAAGTGGCTTTTTCCCCCTTATAAAAGCAATGCACAATGTGCAGCCCTAAGTTTGTAGCAGCATTATTTACAATAGCCAAGATATGGGAGGAGCCCAAGTGTCCAGCGATTAATGAATGGATAAGAAGATGTGCTGTGTGTGTGTGTGTATAGTTCCATTATATATATATATATAATGGAACATTATTCAGCCATAAAAATGAAAGAAATCTTACCATTTGCAACAACACATATAGAACTAAAGAGTATAATGCTAAGCGAAATAAGTCCGAGAAAGACAAAGACCATATGGTTTCACTCATATGTGGAACTGAAGAAACAAAACAAATGAGCAAAAGTGAAAAAAAAGACAAACCAAGAAACGATTCTAAATCTTTAACGATTTAGAAAAAAACTGATGGCTACCAGAGGGAAGGTGAGGGGGCATGAGCTAAATAAGTGATGGGGATTAAGGAGCACAATTGCTGTGATGAGCACAGCGTGATGTATGGAGGTGCTGAATCACTGTACTGTACACCAGAAACTAATACTACACTGTATGTTAACTAACTGGAATTAAAGTAAAACAAAAAAAAAAATGTAGAAAAGGAAAAAAGAAGTAATGTATGTTATCAGAGACTAAAGATAAAGAGACTGCCCATATTGCCAACCATCCAAAGAAAACTATTGCCAAGATGTTGATATATCTTCTTCTAATCTGGTTAATAATATTGGCATTTTTGTTTTGCTCTTCAAGGCACTTTTTTTCTTCTGTTGAAGATTATGAGGATCTGTTTTGAGGAAAGGATACGTAGTCATGGTTTAAGATGAGGTCTGTAAAAGAAAAATGAGAACACTATGGGATGGTCACCTGTCCTTCCTCATTTTAAGTATGAATTGCCAATTCTGAACAATAAATTTCTTCTAGAGTTCTTCTCTTCTTTAAAATGAGTGCCCCCAGTGCCTTTGTTTCCCTGAGTGAGCTCTCCCTTTTCAGTGTGACAAGCCCTGCTTTCTCCATTCTTGCTTCCCAGGCCCTTCTTGGCTCACCTTGGTCTTGCTTCTGTGACCTCCACTCACCTGAAACCACTCCCACCAGAGCCACCAAAGGCCTCCTGTTGGTTAAAAACCAAAGGTTGCTCCCCAGCCTCCATGTACATGACCTTCTAGTGCCCACTTGACTGGCTTCTTTCTCTCTGCTTTGTTTCTGTAACCCCACAGGCTCCCCCAATTTCTGCCTCCCCCATGTGCTGCTTCTCAAGCTACTTTTCAGACCTCTCCCTCTGCTCATCACACCTGATACATTCCTCCAGTTCCATCCTGTGCCGACTTCTTACTTCATCTCATCTTTTCTCCCTCACTGTGCATCCCTGCAGATCTCAGCCATTCCCATGGCATTATGTGCCTCTTATGCGCCTCTTATGCATATACCCTAGCAACTTCCAGGTGTTTGCCTCCAGCCTGTCATGAACTTGAGACTCCTCCGCCCCACTGCCTGCTGAGCATCTCAACCCAGATATCCCACAGTCCCCTGAAAGTGCATAGGCCGTACAGACCTTCTCCCTCCAGCCTGCTCCTCATCCTGTACACGTCATGATGGAGGAGCCGTGGAAGCCTGTCTGGTCCTCTGCTGGCGAGCCCTCCATTCAGTCCTGGAGGTTCTGTCCCATTACTCTTGCACACACTGGCTCACCCCAATTACCTGCCTGTACTGCTGCACACTCCACACTGGTCTGCTATCCATGCCACAAATGGAGACCTCCAAGCCCATCATTCCTGTGTCAGCATCTTCAGTGCCTCCTCACTCCTCACTCAACTCCTGTGTCTTCCAGTATCTGAGTGCCTCCGTGTCCCCTCTCTCCTCAACCCCACTGCCCCTCTGGGTGTTGGTTTCCTCTCTGGGAACACTCCTGCCCTCTCCTAGCCAACTCGTCATCCTGTATGTCTCTGCAAACATACTTCCCTCTCCAAACTGCTAAAAACCCAGGTAACTGCCAGTCTGTAGGCTCATTGTCCTGTGTATACTGGGTGGGACCACTCATGCGTGGCATTAGGGGATGGCCCGTAATTACTCCTCTCCTCCTCTAGACCATGTGCCAGGACATCATATCCTTCCCTATAGAATCCTCCAACATGTGACCCATGTCTAGCACACTAGTCACTAATATATATGAAAGGAGGGACACATTACTGCTTCCCTCTGGCTTTGTGGTGCTGGTAGCCAGCTAAGGAGTATTCAGCTGTGTGCGTTGTGTGAAACTCTTAAAGAAACATAACCCTGGGGGCGCCTGGGTGGCTCAGTGTGTTAAAGCCTCTGCTTTCGGCTCGGGTCATGATCCCAGGGTCCTGGGATCGAGCCCCACATCGGGCTCAGCAGGGAGCCTGCTTCCTCCTCTCTCTCTGTCTGCCTCTCTGCCTACTTGTGATCTCTGTCTGTCAAATAAATAAATAAATCTTTTTTTAAAAAAAAGAAAGAAACATAACCCTGGAGGTATTCAGTGGGACGTTAAAAGCTTAAAATAAGCAGGTCTTTTAGGAACCTATTTGCAAATACAGTTCAAAAGAAATTGATCTCTCTACATATGGGCCTTTAAAAACATTTAACATAAAATTATTTCAGGAAAACAAACTACAGAAGTACTCATAACTTTCCAGGTTATGGTATGTTATGGTAACTACTATAACTTACCAGGATTTCCAAACTACTCAGAACTTACTGCTATTTAAGTGTTCTAACCATATTAAAATGACTTCCTATATCAACTGATATTGTTTAATAAATACCAACATTTTCAATTCATGAGGGTTATGGACATTTTGTATGGCACCTGTGAGCACTGAGGTCTGTGGTAGCCTTCCTCGGTTGCCCAGTAACCAGTCCTTGTTCCCAAAGGAGAGTTGACACATCTTACAGGAACCTTGTTTCCAAGGGAAGACCTTGGCAGGGTCTTTTTTTTCACTGGTTCCCTCCAAGACTCCAAAGAAGAGAAAATGGGTACGGATTTCTAGGAGAGATGGAAAGGGGCCAGTGACTGGCTCATGATGGGGTTCTGGCAGTTTGAGGACACCCCTTTCCTGGAAAATGTGGAAGATTTCTTTTCATCTGCTCATTTGTTTATTTCTTGTCTAGTATTTCTACTGAAGAGGTTAAGTCTTATATAAAATTATGTGTCAGTGCTCCAATGGAATGAAATAATGACACAGTATACCTTTTTTGAATTATTTATTTGTTCTTTGTAGATTTTATCCAGGTTCCTGTTAATTTAATTCAGATAGTTCAGACTTAAAACAGATGATGTCACCTGATCCGTGCTGTGTTATCTACTAGTTTTCACACTGTAGATACTTAATCAGCACCTTGCAGGTGTCCTCTGGGGTCCCAGCAGTCACACTCTGGTGAAGACTGCCTGGCCCTGGTCCAGTTCACATCTCCTGTTAATACCAGGAGCACCTGGCCTGCCCTGGGGCTCTGCCCATTTCCAGGTCTTTGGATTGAATTATTGCTTGTTCTGGCATGATGCTGATTTCCTTCATTATTTCATGCCTCTCCCAGTAGATATCCACATGGCATTCATCCTTCATCCTCCTTTTGAAAATATCACAGTAAGGGGTTCATCTAATTTTTTTAATCTGTCCTCTTTTTCTGTCAGCAATTCAATGCAACATTTCTTAGAGGCGGCTCCATTCCTTCCCTGATTTTCAAAATGCCTTTTAATCATTTCTTACCTTTAAACATTATTTCAAAGATTTTAATATTTAGTAATTCATGCCATTATCAAAGAGGCAACTTTATTCTTTTCATCATTCAGACTTCTGTGGGTGTTGATCCTGGATCACAAGATGATACTAGAATTGTAGAAGCATACATAGGTCAAGGCCATGCATCTGAAGAGCAGGCTTACCAATGGAAACAATCCTGTTGGTTTATTCTGTTCTGCAGAGAAAAAAGTGGAATTATAAACCTCATATCATTATGGTATGAAAAACCCCAAATAATTTTGGTGGAGAAGGGTTCTAAGCTTCCCGTGTTATAATGGATACACTCTTTGTTTCTGTGTACCTGCCTTACCATATAGATGGAGTCAGCAGCATAAAGTGTACATTGCAACCAATCAATTCATCAATACTTATTGATTATCATTTCATGAAAGAAACAGTAGCAGATACTTGTGGGGGTGCAGAGGATTCAAGGCACCTGGTGTTTAAGGCACCGTATGTTTCACATAATAGCCTAAAGCACAGCACAGGGAAGATGTTATTGGGCAAAGAATAGAGGGAGTCTGCCAGTGTTGTATGCTAACATACACTGGGAAGGTGGACACAGGTAGAAAAAACACATTTTGTGAAAGACTTCTCAGAATAAATTTCATTTTTCTGTAAAACACTGAAAATAATGTATGGTATCAGTTTGGGTGAATAACCGATTTTAGAAGAATAAAGCAAATAAGACAGTAGTTATTGGGTGGGCCACAGTGGTGGGGTTGGCTAAATAGAACTCTTTGGCCTGGTTGATCTCTGATAATGGACAGGCCAGTCATAAGAAATTAATAAGACTCATGAGAAGAATCACAGATTGCTTAGGCCCCTTGTTTTCTCATTGCACAACTCATTGTAGCCTAGTGTGGCATGTCAACATGTACTCTTGCTTGTTTTCAGCATGCACTTCTGGCTTTAAAGTTCATACTTGCATTTGCCATACCTGATAAACCACGGCATATCCAGATGAAACTGGCCAAATTGGAGTTCGAGTCTTTGGAGGCACTCAAGAGGCAGGTAAGGGCAACTGTGCTGAAAATCAGTGTATCTCTTTAGCAAATGCCAGGGGCTATAATTTAGAGAGCTCACTCTCAGTATTTCCTTCAGCCTTGAAGTTATCAGCGTAAATAAATACAGAATACATCTCCTGTTTAGATGGCGTAACAAAACCTAAATCGTAATAATATGAGCAAATAAATAGTTGAAAGAACTAAACTAAGCAAAACAAAAATATCTGAGCAACGTTAAAGAACAGAGCTAGCTTTCAGTAGAAGAACAAGACCAGGATTTCCAAGAATCGTCCTGGGGCAGCTCCGACAGTTTCTAAGTCTGCCTTCTACAGAAACATGAAGCAAGAAGTGAATAAATAGAGTCTCGCATAATATCTTGCAGAGAATGAGGGAGAACAAGAAAGTGTGGGCAAAAGCAGCAAAAATGCCATCAAAGTAGAAACTTCGTCCAGGGATTTCCACATTTTACCAGGGGCAAAGCTGGAGGTCTTCATTTTGACTTTCTACTTGTAGCAGAATGTGAGCAGGAAGATAGAGACTTCCCCATGCCCAGAGCTAGCTCTCTTTAGTGAGAGATACATAGGAACTAAACCAATGAGAAAATTAGTAAGGCACTTAGCATCTGAGAGGCATGCTGTGGGTCCAGGACATGGCTTCTGTCCCTCACAGTCCATTAGGCTTCCACACCACCTTGTACAGAAGCCAAAAGAGAAAACGTGTGTAGTAATTTATAAAAATAATATTGATAATCTATATGAAGGATATTTTAAAAATTCTGCTGGGACCAAAAGATTCAGTCTTGTGAAAATGTGATGCTAATTCAAATATATAGGAATAAGCATTTGAGAACAGCAAGGAGATTTCTGAAAAAGAAGAGAAATGAGGTCTTTAGCTCTGCCAGATATTAAAATGTATTCTGAATAATATAATAGAATAATGAAATACATTTTGAATTAGGGAAGAAATAGATCAGTGGAATAATTTACAGCAGAGAGCCTGTAAATAGACCAAAATAAAACTAGGACTTTAGTTTATGGTAAAATTAACATTCTGTGGTAGTGGGGGAAAAGGAGGGTTGTTTGTTACATGGTCTGATGACAATTGTTTGGGAAAATTATTACATTTCATTTTACCTCATTCCCTACATACCTCTTGCCACCATGCTCCTGCAAATTTCAGACAGGTAAGAGATACAAAAAGTATGGGAATTTAAAACTTCTGTATGACCAAAAAAACCTCAAAAGATAAATTGGACATAGTGGGGAAATATTTGCAACATATGAAAAATGGTTAACATCTTTAATTCAAGTAGCATTTTGATAACTTCATACAAAAAGACAGCCATTAACAAAGCATAACCTAAGAAGAGGTGCTCGGTCTCACTCACAATTAAAGAAATTTAAGTTCAAATAACAGGGAAACGTGACATTTTACTCACTCTGTCGGCAAACGCTGGTTGATGGCCTGTTCTTGCCTGGTGTGAAGTAGTGGACACTTTTCTATACTTGACAGAAGTGTAAATTGGCTCAGGCTTTCTAGAATGCAGTTGAATCAAAATTTAGATTACCCTCCAACCAGAATGACTCTTGCTAGGGTAATGGCAATAACTGCAAAGTGGGCCAAAATAATGTTGTCAAAGCATTTCTATTAGCAAGAACCCAGACGCAGCTAAACTGAGTAGGAGACAGTTTAAGACAATTATAGTAAGATAATGGTTCCACAGAACCTTGTTTTTCTTTTTTTTTTCTTTAAAGATTTTGTTTATTTATTTGACAGAGAGAGATCACAAGTAGGCAGAGAGGCAGGCAGAGAGAGAGGAAGGGAAGCAGGCCCCCTGCTGAGCAGAAAGCCCGATGTGGGACTCGATCCCAGGACCCTGAGATCATGACCTGAGCCGAAGGCAGCGGCTTAACCCACTGAGCCACCCAGGCGCCCCAGAACCTTGTTTTTAAAAGGTCTCTTCGTGCTGGGGTGTGTGTTGTGTGCATGTGCATGCACATGCATGTGTGAGTATGTGTTTGCTATTTTAGCAAGTAGAGAAAGCAAGGTACAGAACAAGTTTGAGTTAAATTTTTTTTTTTTTTTTTTTAAAGATTTTATTTATTTATTTGAGAGAGAGACAGTGAGAGAGAGCATGAGCGAGGAGAAGGTCAGAGGGAGAAGCAGACTCCCCGTGGAGCTGGGAGCCTGATGCGGGACTCGATCCCGGGACTCCGGGATCATGACCTGAGCCGAAAGCAGTCGTCCAACCAACTGAGCCACCCAGGCGTCCCTTGAGTTAAATTTTGAAAAAGGGAAGGAAGGGACAAGAAATGGGCGAATGCAAACACGTCCGTTGTTTTTCCTAGAAAGGCTTCCGGGAAACCCAGTACAGTAGCTGCCTTTGAGGAAAAATTAAGATATCTGTGGGCACCTGGGTGGCTCAGTCAGTTAAATGTCTGCCTTCAGCTCAGGTCATGATCTCAGGGTTCTGGGATTGAGCCCCGCATCGGGCTCCCTGCTGAGGCGGGAATTTGCTTCTCCTTCTGCCCCTCCCCACCGTTTGTGTTCTTTCTTGCTCTGTCTCTCAAATAAATAACATCTTTAAAAAAAAAAAAAAATTAAGGTAACTGTTTTCACATACCGCTTGGATTTTCTGACCAGGTACGTGTACTACTTGTTGAAGGACAACAGGAATTCTTTAGGTGGAGGGTGATTTGCCATTTGTTATCTGTATGTTTTCTGCATTTAAAGCACTCCTGTAAGTAAATGAGAACTAAAGTCCTCCCTCATGTTGGTGGTTTGAATAATTCCTTAAATTCCCTAATGCCATTTTCAGATACACCTGAGTGCATCTTTCACACACTGTTCCTCCTTCTTCCTTATTCTTTTTACAAACATTCATATGCTTTGGTTTTTTCCTTAGAAAAACATTTAAATGTCAGGTGAAATTTTTGGAGTAAAATTTATTTTCATATAATAAGTATTTTACACACAAGGTTTGAGGGCACAAATTGAATGTGGAAACCTAGAATCAATGTGAGGCAAAGTGGGATTGGTCCTCAGTGAACCTCAGGTGGGGTCAGGATTAGGATGAGACCAAGGCTGAGGGCAGACCAACCTGAATCTGGAACCCCACTCAGTCTTTCAGAGTACTTGTTCAGCCCCCATTTAAAGGAGAGGCTGGAGGTGGGGGTAGAGCACAGTCCCTCCCCATAGCCTAGTTCCTTAAACTTGTGAGGAGTCTGTGGGCACAGACAATTATGAGAGCCTCAATATTCAGATCCCCAATTTATATGCATCCTCTTTTTTCTAAAATGTCCTTGTAGGAGGCCTGAGTACCCTTTGGTCCCTCTGGGCTGTCCTAGGCCACACTGCCTCTCTGCCTACAGTTGTTCCCCCTGCTTACTAGAAGAAGGCACCCCTCACTGCCTTCACCCCTGCTCTGTGCCTTGACCCCAGGGTGTAAGGCTCGAAGCTGGAAGAGAGCCGTATAACATGGAGGTGTCAGGGGCTAAACGTCCATAAAGACATCATTTATGCCCAGTCATAACCATAATGACCAGTTGGTCCAGAAAAAAATTGTAAACACTTATAGTGAGACTTAGAGTCATGGGAAATTTTTTAAACTTTTAAATTTCCATTTATGGGCATATTAGTGAAGTAAAGTATGACAGTAATTGATACTTCCAAGCAAAAAAAATACATTTCATTAGGATAAAATTCTTTGGGAAAAGAATTGTCCATGCTAGTGAAGCTTTCCTCTTACTCAAGATTTCATGTTATCGTGTATTTGTCTAAAAAGCAAAGGGTCTGTAATGATGTTGGATATTAACATGGCTTGTATTACTTAATACATTTACCTAGGAGTCCTAATGCAGAACTGTTATACTTGCTTTGAGAGGACTCATAGCTGTAAGTGCTTGCTGTGGACATGGCTAAATGATCTCTGAGGTCATCTCAGCTCCTGGCTTCCCCTGCTTCAGATACACACTACCTAACAGCAAAGCAAAGCCCTAATTCAAAGGCAGAATTTATTTACACATATCGTCATTGGGTAATGAAGCACTAACCAAAATTCTGTCTCATTAAAAAAATTTTTTTTTTTAATTTACTTACTTTTTCTCAGTAAGTTCTATGCCCCATGTGGGGCTTGAGCTCACCACTCTGAGATCAAGAATTATATGCTTTACTGATTGAGCCAGCCAGGTGCACCTCCCTGTCTCATATTATTTTAAAAGAAAAACCGAGGGTCACCTGGGTGACTCAGTTGGTTAAGCATCTGACTCTCAATCTCAGCTCAGGTCTTAATCTCAGGGTCTTGAGTTCAAGCCCCGAATTGGGCTCCACACTGGGCACAGAGCCTACTTAAATAAAAATAAATAAATAAAATTTTAAAAGAAAAAATCTAAAAGATTTTAAGTCTCTTTGGGCCTTTCTCTTCTGGAGACATAGATGTGATTCTCTAATTAATATCACCTTCTAAGAAAACATGACTTTGGTGCTGATTTTGCTATTAAGATTCTGGAGGGACAGAAATGTCCCGCAGGCTTTGACTTGTTATATTTATCAAATACCTTCAAACAGGGCATTCTAGCTTGTCCTAGCCAGCTTGCACTAAAGGTAGTTTTACATCTGTGCATGTGCGGCTCCCAAGTGCCTGATCCATCAAGCGGGCAGGAGGCAGGGATGAGTGCTGTGGTCAAGGTTTCCCAGGGTCCTGAACAGCAAACCACGTAAAAGTATTCTCCTCTCCACTCCTTGTTTGTTAAAGTTAGAATCTGAGAAGGACAGATCCAGGATAGAAGCCTAGTGGGAGAGCCTGTGCCAGCTGCTCCTCTCCTGTCCTCTCTTGCTGGCCCAGGGCTTTGTTGGGTGGTTGGCACTGCTGCTTGGGCCTCGCAAGTTCATGCGGCCCTGAGTCGGCAATGATTCTTACTACGCTGCCTGTTTATTCTCACTGTCCAGAGGCCTGAAGAAGCCCAGAAGGTCCTAGATATGAAAGGTCACCCACAGAGTGCTTTTCAAAAACTCAGATTAACTGGCAGGTCTTCAGTTTGCTTATTGAACTACTGACATTTCTAGGATATAGAATTTTTCTTATTTTTCTTTAATCTGACATTTAACTACCTGCTTTGTAAATAAGTAGAGCCTCACTTCACTGGGCCATTCCTATGTATCACAGGCAGAGAAAGCTTCTGGTGGGCCCTGGTCAAAAACAAAGCTCTTGAAGACATACTTAAGAATAAATCTCATGAATACCTTGCCTATCCCCTGACATTTTCACTGTTAAGTGACCAGAAATTGACAGTACATCAGCCAAAAGAAACCATTACTTATATAGAAAATCAGTGTATTATGTTTAATTTTCACTTGAATTGCTGCTTTTCAATTCAGGTTCCAATTTTATAGAGAAAACATGACTAAGAAATTTGGGTCATTGGACAGTTCTTAAATCGGGCTGTGCATCTTGAATGTAGAACTTTTGAAAGATACCTGTGCCCCACACCTAAAGAGTCAGATTCCCTAGATCTCAGGTGGGGCCCAGGCACCTACATTTAAACATCCCTTCCTACTGCTCCAAATCCCCCCCACCTCTCATCCTCAGCCCCCAGCAAAATAGATCCCAAGCATGGTCAGGTGAGTGCCAGGAGCAAATGCGGTCTGGGCCATAAATGAGGCAGGTAGTCTCTTTTGTTTTATAAAATGAAATGCTGGATTGCATGGTCTGTGGAAAGGCCCAGAGATCTGCATTTTTGCCCCACACTGCTTCTAATGCAGGAGCCCTGAAGCCCATTTGGAGAAGTGCTCTGTGGGTCCTAGTTACTGCTCTCAGTTGCGATGGGAGGCATGGAGGAAAGGCGAGGTACTAGGAGCAGTTTCCTCTTCTGGATCAGATAGGAAGCTATGACTTGTCTAAATATGTGGGCAAGTCAGATGTACTTGAAGGTGAGAGGCAAACTAGGGAACATAAAACTGTTTGCAGAGGGCATTTTCAAAGAATCCGGCTTCTACTGGTGAGACCTTTGCAAAGAACTCTAGATGGTAAATATCCGAATGATGCGCTTTTCTTTCTTTTCAAATTGATTTATTCAATTCTGGATAATTTGGGGATTTAATTAAAAATAGGAGTCACTCAGGGTCCTGGAACCCAAGGATACCACAACCTTTTTAGCTGGCCTCTGGGCAGCCAGCCGTCCTGGAGCCAAGCACCTACAGAAGCCAGGGGGCTAGGTCCAAACGCAGGTTTGGAGAAAGATAACAGCGCCCAGAAATCAGTCAGAAAGAACAAGATAAGGACTTTAAGAGGATACCACAGGGCTAATTATAGCCCTCAAGGGCCTCAAATCAGGTTTGGGACCTTCCAGGCTGGGCCATCTGGGCCAGAGGCCATAGGTAAAGTCTTTGTTTCCTAGGATTGAGTATATTTAAACCACTTCCAGCATTAACTAATATCCTCTGAACTTCTCTTCCCTGCATCTGTGCTCTCAAGTGGTGGTAGGTAAATAAACATTTTAAAGGGAAAGTTAAAAGTTTCACAGTCTGGAATGAAGGTGCTAAAGCATTTGGCTATTGGCTATGTAATCACAGGCTGGTTTGCCAACATGTGGTTCAGAAGGAAATGAGCCCAGAGAAAGAATCCGCTTCCAAGAAACTTAGTGGCAGACGGTGCCAGAGCCTTGGTTCATGGGGAGGGATGGTCCATGGCCCAGGGCCCCAAACCAGGTACTGGCCTGGTAAACTCCAGGGCTTTGGGATGGCCCCTCTCAGCTGGCCTCTCCCTTTATCCTCTGTCGTCATCTTCCCACTACAACTCCCTGGGAGGCAGTGCCTACCACATATGGTCAGAGTGGGGCCCGAGTGGGACAGCATGAGTAGGACACAGTGTGACGTTGGGACAGGCAAGGACTGCCTTGTGCTTGGGTGCCATGTATCACCAGGTGAGCCAGGCAGTAATTCTGAGGAAAATGAGGCCATGAAACCAGATTAGGAGATGAGTCCCCATTCCACCTTTGCAGCAGGCCTGCCTACTTTCGAGCCCACAAGCAGCTGAGCAGCTGTGATAGTGGAGGGGAGGAAGGCTGGCCCGCAGCGGGTTGTCACAGGAGCCAGGCGCTTCTCCAAGCCTCTGTGCATGCAGTCACTCCTCTGAAGGGTTCCTGGCCTAGGGTCTGTTAGCCACTCACATGGGGTTTCTCGCCAGTCCCCGAAGGATACTTCTTCACAGGTGGTCAAGGCTTTAACAAATGCTGGCTCTGTGTGGCCACTCAATCCCCTCTCCCATTGCTTTTCCTCTTCCTTTCTGCTCTGGTAGGAGGTGCTTGCTCATGGAGTCCCAGGTCCCCCTGCCATTTTGTAAGTGACCATCCCTACAGTTCCCGTCTGCCCTCAGCTTCACACACCTCACCGTCCGGGGGGATGGGGTGGTGTAGCGCTGCCTCCGCTGTGAGGATGGTGGCCACTTGTGTGCATTCCCCCGCTGCACTTGGGCCAGTGGATCTCTACCCCTGTGTTCCCTCATCTGGCACCGGGCCTGATGCCCAGCAGACTCTGAATAAATCTCCACCTCATCAAACTGAGTTTGTTGACTCATACATAGTTCAGAAGCTAATATATTAAGTAAATGACAAGTGATGTCCTTGGACAAGAAAAGAGGAATCTTAAAATAGGTTCTGTGGCAAAAAATGGAAACAGTTAGGTCATATGCCTTTCTGGGATCACCAGGGAAGAGAATCCAAGCACTTTATAAGGTCCCCATATCTAGCCTTGATAAAGCTCAAATTCTATTCCCCCCCCCCCAAAAGACTGACTGTGGTTGATATCAGTAACAGTCATGGCTTCAGAAGATGGTAAAAAAAAAACAAAAAAAAAGCCCAAATCAAGCCAGATAGAATTCTACTTTGCAAAGTTCAGACTCTGGAACAGTCCTTTCCTTACCACTGATGTGGAGACATTTTTCCCCCTGCATTTTCTGTTGTCACTTATACAAATTATCTTATAACAAATTATCTTAGAGATTTCAGAAAAAAATGCTGTAGTGTACATAGAGTCAAACAGACATTAAAATAAGATGCTTCACTAAAACTCTAGAAAGCCTTTGATCATTTTTATCTTCCTAGTAAACAATCCATAGAAATTGTTACTTATCTCATTCCCCTGGTATTCTAAGCAAAATTTTAAATTTGTAAATCCTAATTATTTTTCCAGATGTAAGAAACATAGCCAAATCAGTACCAGATTTATTTTTACTTTGGAAATTACTGAATAGGTCATGAAACAGAATAAAATTTAGCATTTTCCTAGCCAGCACGTGAGTAAACCAGAAGTAGGGTGGGCAGAAGGGACTTGGAAGTACAGTTCCTTTCTGCTCAGAAGGGCCTCGAGTTTACCGTGCTGTAGGAGGGACACCCTATGCTTTGGACCAGGATCACATTTGTCGTCAAAATGTGTCTGAATTTGTAAAGAAGAAAGTTCACCTTATAACAAATTATCTTAGAGATTTCAGAAGGCCTAAAACTATAGATGTATGTATACATAAGTTTTTTTTTTTTAATTTCTGGCATAAATAACATACTGGGTTGTATTAATTTCAGGCATGCGATATAGTGATTCAAAAATTCTGTACATGACTCAGTGCTCCATCGTGAGAAGTGTACTCTTAATCCCTTTTACCTCTTTCTCGCATCAAAGCTATATATATATTTTTTAAAGATTTAATTAATTTATTTGACAGAAAGAAATCACAAGTAGGCAGAGAGGCAGGCAGAGAGGCTGAGCAGAGAGCCCGATGTGGGACTCGATCCCAGGACCCTGAGATCATGACCTGAGCTGAAGGCAGCGGCTTAACCCACTGAGCCACCCAGGCGCCCTCAAAGCTATATATTTTAAGAGGAAAAACACATATTCTGATAAGATACTTAAAGTTCTAAGAGTTCTTATCTCAGACTCTGTACTGGAGTAATAGTTACATTACCTTGCAGGCCAGCAGTGTGGTAACAGGCTTTTCTTTCTAGGAAAATCCTGGGCTGTTATGAATGCAGCTATTTACCTTTTTTTTTTTTTTTTTAAACCATATATTCTAGGATAGTAAAGATTATATTGTCAAAGATATTTGTCTGTGACCACCAGACTAGAAGCTTCTTAGGGACAAGATTACTCCAGACACAGAATTTACATTTGTTGATTGAGTAAGTCAGTAATTAAATGAACATCACTAGGGTCAAAGCTCCATCTCTTTGTGCCTTTCTCTATTACTAAATTCTAGTCTTTTAACTTTGAAATTCTCTTTTGCGTGTTATATTTGGGATTCAGGAAACCATTATTGAGTACTTGCTATGTCAGGAAACCACAGACTTTTTTTTAACTTTTGTCTTTAATTACTAGTAAATTGCTAAAGTAGAAAATATTCAATGTAATAAGAAAATATTCAATATAATAAATGGTATTATTTTCCATTGATTTCTAGTGCTACAGAACCTCAGGGATATGGTTGAATATTGCATCATGCAATGAATACAAACCTAGGAGGTTAGGCTAAAAATACAGTGATTGGTAGAATAGAAATTTTAGACTTTAAATCCTTAAGAACAACACAGATTTGCCTCTGTCTTCTAAGAATAGAGTACAGAAAACAGGGGATGTTTGGATTTAGGAACTTTTTGAAATACTACCTAATTAATTAAAGGAAAATAACCCACATAAATAATGGCTCTAAGAACATAAATAGTAAATTATGCTGAATTCATATATGTCAAAATTAAAATACAGATATTAAAATTCAACAAATATTGAGTACATTCATTCTGTGGCCAATACACAAAAATATAAATCATCAGAAATTGCCTATATCATGTAATTGTCAAATGTTAGAGGAAAAAATTATTGATCCTGTCCCAAACCCTGATTGTACAGATTAAGGAAAGGGTCACTAACTGTGATTATTAGCTTCCAAGGTCCCCAGTGATCCCTGACTCCCAAGTATTTACACCCTTTTGAAGTCCCATCCCAATAGGATACTACAGAATGTTGGTATGTCTCTTCTGAGGCTAGGTCACTTAAAAAAAAATTGTGTGTGTGTGTGTATTTTTTTCATATATATATATATATATATGGCTTCTGTCATCTTCTTCTCCCTCGGGTCATTTACTCTCAGGAAACTGGCTGCCATGTTGTGAGGACACAACGTTGGAGGGGTCAAGAAAGTCTAACTGCTGGTTGACCCAAGAGTTGGACCTAGGCAGTCAGAGGCTCCTCCCTGTTCTTGAAATGTATGTTCTACCACCATTCCCACACTAAGAGCCATTTCAGGGACAGAACCTTGAGTAGATGTTGAGACCCTCTGGATCGCATATGTGACTGAGCATCCTTGAGGTCTCTACATAAACTGTAAGATTCTGGTGGGCAGATATGGAGATCTACTCGTCTTGTGACCACCCAAATCAAGCCTTCCATGTCCTTTTCCTTGATTGTTAAACCAGCCACCTACAAATCTGGAGTGGCTGGCCTCTTTCTTCAGTCTCTCCTTGTCCTTGATGTATGGGGCCCAGTTTCACATTTTACCCAGAGAACCCCGAGGGTTGTGAACCAAACCTTAAGCAGCCAATGGATGGCCCGCATGACTAGAAGTATGACCTACTGCCGACAGCCAAGTGAGTGCACCATCTTGGAAACATTCTCTAGTCTGAGGGTTAGCAGACATTTTCTGTAGAGAATCAGGTAGTAAATAGTTACGGTGTGTAGGCCATAGAGTCTCGATCAAAACTCCTTGGTTCTGCTATTGTCGTGCAAAGGCAGCCATCGGCAATATGTGAATGAAAGAAAGAGGCTGTATTCCAGTTAGAACCATATTTATAAGCACAGGCTGTGGGCCGGGTTTGGCTTGTGGACCGTAGTTTGTCATCCCCAGCTCTTAGCCTTAGTCAGGCCTTCAGATGCCTCAGCCCCTTCCCTACCTCCTGACTGCACATTCGTGGGAGGCCCTGAGCCAGAATCACCCAGCTTCTTCCAGATTCCCAGCCGACAGCATGGAAATAAACGTATGTTGTTTTAAAGCCACAAGATTTTGGATTAATCTGTTCCACAGTAATAGATACTTAATGCACCAGAAATCCAAGAAAGGAGGCTGGTGACTATGAGGTAGTCATTATTGAGGCTAAGCAATAGGGGGATTCTTTACACTATTCTCTCTACTTTTGTGTAATAAGTTTAAAGAAAAAGAAAAAGAAAAAAACTGGTAAGTGATTCATCTAAAATCACAAAGCCCGTGCTGCATACCCAGGTTTCTGGCTCTGAAATCCTGCGTTCTCTTGGCTTCTCCTTTCTGCATAAATAGCAACCAATAGAGCTGTAGCTATTTGCTCAAGTTTTCCCCTCAATTCTTGCTACCTGAGTACCTCCAACTTAACATGCAAGATAGTTCTTTGGACTTTGATACCATTGCTCTTGTTGAGCTGTCCTGAAGGCCTTTCTGCTTCTTTATACCTCTTTATACCATGGACTACAGAATTAGTCATTCCTGGGGGATGGAGCCTCGCTCAGAGATCTACAGAGTCCTACCTCAGTGTGGCCTGGAATAGAACAAAGCTTGCTGTTTACATTCTTACTGAACGTGCTGTCACCAGAGCACTTGCAAGTCCATTAACTGTAATTAATTCTTACATAGCCTATGAAGATTGGCTTGGCAAGTTTCACTCCAGGATTTTGTAGATGAGAAGACAGAGACTCCAAAAGTTTAAACAGTGAGACAGATAAAGGCAGCTGAGTCCAGAGTCTGGCTCCTGGCCCAGTGTTCTTTCGTCCTTCCTTTATTACTTCTTCTCATGCTTAAGGAGAAATGGACGGACACCCAGATGGCTCAGTCCATTAAGTGTCTGGCTCTTGATTTCGCTCAGGTCATGATCTCAGGGTCGTGGGATCAAGCTCTGAGTGGGGCTATGCACTCAGTGGAGAGTCTGCTTGAGATTCTCCTCTCTCCCTCTGCCTCTCCCTACTGCATTCTCTGTCTCTCTCTCTCTCTTTCTCTAAAACAATAAATAAACACATCTTTTTGAGGGGAAAAAAAAGAAACAGGTAGAATTTGACATTAAATAAGATACAATTCACTATATAAAAGAACCTACCACAATGGTTGGTACATAGTAGGTTCTAAAACAATGAGTTTAACTTTCCTTTAAAATCCCTTTGAAATTGGAAATCACCCTGAAAAGTTTTAACTGGTAATATAAATTACATAATGTATTGATAGGTAGGTACATGAGACAGATATTTGAAATAACTGGTCTTTTGATCCCTTGCATTGCATGTACTCACCTCCTCAGAGTGGTTGAATGGATCTGGAAGAGAATGCTCCTGTGGTTCCCCAGGATAACCACAAAATAAGATTTAGTGTTGGATTTTGAATAACCAGATATCCTTGGTGATGCCACTTACAAGGAAGGTGGTAGGACAACAAAGAACAAAATACCTGTCCTGATGAAATGTCCTTGGATTATGAAATTTAGTTCAAAAGTCCATCACCTTCCCTTTGCTTTTTCCTTCCAAAAATCTGTTTAATATTGTATTTTAAGGTTTTTTTTTAAAAAAACATTTTTATATTGGTGGCTGTCCTTTCAGATCAAGTATGCAATGCAGTTATTGTCTACCAGGTAACTACGTTACCAGGGCTGTAACTTTAAATTCTTGATCTCTCCTACACGCCAATTTGGGGGGGGGGGTGGAATCTCTTATTTGTTATTTGGAAAGTAAATGGATCTCAAGATTCTCTCCAGTTCTTCATTCAAGTTGCTTAAAGCAGTGTTCATGTGGGTAGATTTACAGGCTCTTTTGTTTGAATTGTCTTGGAAAAAAAAAAAGAAATGAGAGGCGTTTATTTTTAATTTTCAAGTCTGGTTTTAGTCACAGGCACGAGAGAAAATGAACTGCCAAATGTCTGGGAAACAGCACCAACGCCTCTCCTTTAACATGTGATAAATATTGTTTTGATTAGAAGCAGAATAAAGCTAGGTTGCTTTTTTTGACTTCTTGGACTAATGAATTCACTTTTTTTTTTCATTTAAGTTGTAGAAAAACATTTCCAAAAACATCAGTCTGGGTTATTTAGACTTTATTCAGGATAGCTGTGCACAAATCATTTCTGTGAAAATGATGTGTGATTAAACAGTTACCATCAGTGAAACTCGCTAAGGAATTATCATCTTTATGTCTGTGCCAAACCATTGGCCTTAAATGAAGCATTTTGGTTCTCTGAAGGATATAAAATGTGCCTGGAGCAGGATGGGTAGTTTGCATCCTCTGGGTGTTAAGAGAATGGCTTTTGGAGTCAGGTATATCCCAGCTGCGCTACTAAGTAACCCTGGGCCCCAAACTTACTAAACATCTCTGGGCCTCAGCTCTGTGAAATGGGCATAATGATGGGAATAACCACACAGGGAGAATAAGTAGTGAGGTCCAGGCAGACAACTTATTCTGAGTCTATGGCTTTTCTACCATTTTCCACCACAGAGCAGATGGGTATAAATAACAGAATTCTCTGTTGGGCGCAATGAAGAACTTGACCATTGGGAGACAAAATACTCCTTTTTTTTTTTTTTTTTTTTTTTTTTTAAGATTTTATTTATTTATTTGCCAGGCAGAGATCACAAGTAGGCAGAGTAAGAGAGGTAGAAGCAGGCTCCTCGCTGAGCAGAGAGCCCGATACGGGGCTCAATCCCAGGACCCTGAGACCATGACTCGAGCTGAAGGCAGAGGCTTAACCCACTAAGCCACCCAGGTGCCCCCAAAATACTCCTTTTTAATACTCCATCCTTGGAAATGTATGGTTTTAATTCTCCATCCTTGGAGATCTTGCAGAAGAGAAGGAACTCCTAGTTTGGAGATTTACCTACTTTCTCACTATCTTAGATACCCTCCAGCCTGTGATTCCTTAAAAATAGTTACTATCCAGCTGTATTTTAACCAAATAGGTTGTCTTGAAATCCTGATCAACCAAGACTAATTTGGATTTCAAACGAATACCTGGGAATAAAAACTGGTGTCAAGTCCCTGGGCAGTGCCCTTCCTTCAAAACTTGGGTTGGGGCTCTGTTGGATAGCTCTTCTTGGGCTCACACTTGCTCTTTCCATGACAGAATTCATAGAAACAGCGTTTCTATCTAGGAAGAATAGCGATGGAGTTCAGCCAGCCCTGGGGCTATATTCTATAGAGTCTGTGTTCATATTGTCAGTCATGCTTCTCTTTTCTTCTGCCTCCTCCTCCCCATTCTCCATCAACATCTCTTCCTTCTTTGTTTTTCTGTTTTTTGGGAAAGGAAAAGGTCTGTATGCCCAGAGTGTCCATTCTTTGAATTTTATGTTATCCAAACACCCTCCTTTTAACCTTCCTTCTTTGTGCTTGGGTTACTAGTTACAGTCTCTCTCTCTCTCTCTTTTATTTTCTGCTTCATTTCCTTTTAGTAAATTACCCTGCTCTCTCTTCCGTTTATCTTTGCAGATGCTCACACACCCCTCTTGCATTCTGCTGGTTCTATCTTCCAGTATTCAGAGCACTCGGTCTCAAACCCTCCTCTGGGATGGCCGCAGACCTCATGGTCTGTGCTCTGGGCCAACATTCCTACTTAGGAAGCTGTGTGTTGGGGATGACTGCCCTCCTGAAGGCTGCCCTCTCTCCATGGGGAGCCTGGGGGTGGAGACCCTCAGAGCCCTCCCATCTCTGTGGGGAGGCAGTGCAGCTGACCCCTGTGGGGCCTGGGAGACTTGCAGGCCGCTTTCATGGTCACAGCAGGTGAGATGAGAATGGACCTCAGTCAGATCTTGCTGTCAGAGATGTAGCCCTAGCACCAGCAACTTGCTGTCCCCCGAAGAAAGTGGTCTACCTCTGCCAATGGTCATAATGAACTACCCATCCCAGACAAGTGGCTGTCTCAACGAGAACCAAGGAGTGCATATACTCTAGGAAAGAGAGCACTTCCGGTCCATCCTCTCCAGAAACCTCCCCACAGACTGCGGGGGGGGGGGGGGGGGGGTACAAAGGAGGGTGGGAGAAATAGGAAACAAAAGGCTGAGCAGCTGAGAGCTCTAACAGAAGGTCCCTCCTGCTGGGGCCTGAGTGCAGGCTTTGTTTGTGGCTCTGCTGTAGGAAGCTCTTGCTTCAGATGTAGTGCAGGTCATTCTCATTGTGCCAATGGCAGGGAATAAAGATGATTGTTGGCCATTTATATGGTCCTTTCGTTTGGTCAGAAAGAGTGCTCTAACTGACGCCCTGAGGTCTAGACAGCACTAGCTTTCAGATGAGCTGCTGACTCAGCAGTGCTGGAGAGCCCTCTGGAATGGGAACAGTGGCTACAGGAAGTCGGGGGAGGCTCCCAAGCAGCCAACCCAGCACAGGCACATTGGCTATGTCCTGGGCCACTGCCAGTATGAAACCTGCGACACTGGAGACGACCTGGCATCTTTTTTTTTTTTTTTTTTTTTTTTTTAAGATTTATGTATTTGTTTTAGTGCACATATATGTGTGGGGGAGGGGCAGAGGAAGAGGAAAAGTGAGAGAAGCAGACACCTGGCTCAGCTTGAATCCGACACAGGGCCATTATGGGGTGATCTCACGATCTTGAGACCATGACCTGAGCCAAAATCAGGAGTTGGACATCCACCTGATTTAGCTACCTAGCCACCCCTAGACCATCAGGCATATTGACAGTCATCTCTGGTTGCCTCCTTTTCCATATTCTCTTAAAATAAGATGCATCTGCATTTCTGATCTCCTACCTGTCTAAAGCTCCATGTCACCCAGCACCCCCTTGGCTCCCTTAGATCCCCTTTCAAACCACCAGCCCTTGGTTGAGGGTGGTTAAGTGGAAAGGAGTTGTTCTCATCGTGGGAGGGTGGAGTGGGTTTTGATTTTCACTTATATTTGATTGTAGGAGCTGGCTGTTTTTCATCCTTGGCCTCAGGAGTCCATCACATGTCAACTTGTGTCAGTTGGATATCCCAATTATTTGGAATTGTTTGTTAAAAATACAAACATACTTACCTACATATAAATATATATGTCTTCTCTCTCAGGAACTTGGGCTTATCCTGTCTACAGACACAGGGTATCCAAATCAAACGGGTTAGCTAGCAAAAGAAAAAAACTAAGTTCTTGTGAGTTAATTGTGTCTTAACACAGTAGCAGTCTCAGAGTGAAATGGTTGGTTAGCACATACCCTTGAAGTTAATTTTTCTGGGAAATAAGAACTCCAAGACACAGTTGTTCCTGAGCTCCAAAATACAGACTTGAGGCATCTTTAAATGGTCCTCCATTAGACTTGAAACCATCTGCTTGTTTGCAACGAAAGTATATATTTTCCACTGTTCTGAGCTCTGTGACGGTGGCATCACTCCAGAGAGAAGCAGCATAAATGGGGCCCTGTGGAAGCGCTCTTGCCAGCCTGCTCTGCAAGGCACTTCAAGTTCATTTCCATTGATTTGATTAGGGAACAGAGAACCAATGAAAAATGTAATGCCTTTTCGAAATTAAGCTCCCCTTCTCTAATACCATCCTGCGCTTTCAAAGGATCAAATCTCTCTCAGTCTGCCTTCATCGAGTTTCCTTTTGCACTTGGACTCTCAACAGCTCTAAGATCGTGGTCAGAATCAGTACGATCTACTTTTGAAGGGGTACAAATTAAATGGGAAAGTGAGTTTCTCTGACAGGAAAGTCCCTGGACTATGGTGGTATTAAGTGCAGCCACAGAGTGGGCTGTGGCTCTCTCTGCTTGTTGAGGTAGGCGGCATTGAGGTGGAATTAACATTTTAGTCCTACCTTCAGGGTTCTAAAACCACCTCCCCACAGTGTCACTACTTTTCAGCAGACCGGAGAACTTAAACACCTGTTGCCTAAGGCTGTAGACATAATGTTGAAGTCATAATTTGGTTTCAGTGCACACACCAGCTGAGGGATCTCATCACGCTCGTGTTCTGGAACTTTTTGTGCGGGTAAATCAGTGAGAAAGGTGTTAGCATCTGTTGCCATGTTACCAGAATGGCATCATATATTTGAGAGTCATCCAAGAAGAGTTACTTTTCAGATTACTTGGAGTCATGGCCTCCACCTGGAAATGTTCACAGAAAGCCTCTTTTTCACAAATATAGCACCGCTGTATTCAGAGTATATTTTCTCATGCAACTAAATGCAGTTGGCAGTCATGGATTTTATGAGTGTTCAGCTAGATGAAGTAAGTGGGACAGAATGGGTTTGGGAGCATTACCTTCTTGCCAGTTATATAAATGGCACTCTGCTTGAAAAGGCACATCAGTGTTTTCTTATGGTTCCAAGAGCACCTCAAAGTGGTTTACTATGTTGCAGGCTTGGAATGTCTGTCTGTCTGTCTGTCTGTCTTTCTTTCTTTCTTTCCTTTCTCTCAAGAAAATATAAATAGAAGAAGACTCACAATATTGTAGTCATAAAAGGTTCTATTACAATCTAGGTAATGGAATCCGAATACTCTTGCTGCAGAATCAGATATGAGCCAAGCAAGAAAAGTTTAATATTTTTAAACTACTTTTTTTAAATGACAATAATATACAATAATAGTAGGGGACTTTAACACTCCCCTCACTGAAATGGACAGGTCATCCAAGCAAAAGATCAGCAAGGAAATAAAGGCCTTAAACGACACACTGGACCAGATGGACATCACAGATATATTCAGAATATTTCATCCCAAAGCAACAGAATACACATTCTTCTCTAGTGCACATGGAACATTCTCCAGAATAGATCACATCCTCGGTCCTAAATCAGGACTCAACCGGTATCAAAAGATTGGGATCATTCCCTGCATATTTTCAGACCACAATGCTCTAAAGCTAGAACTCAACCACAAAAGGAAGTTTGGAAAGAACCCAAATACATGGAGACTAAACAGTATCCTTCTAAAGAATGAATGGGTCAACCGGGAAATTAAAGAAGAATTGAAAAAAATCATGGAAACAAATGATAATGAAAATACAACGGTTCAAAATCTGTGGGACACAACAAAGGCAGTCCTGAGAGGAAAATATATAGCGGTACAAGCCTTTCTCAAGAAACAAGAAAGGTCTCAGGTACACAACCTAACCCTACACCTAAAGGAGCTGGAGAAAGAACAAGAAAGAAACCCTAAGCCCAGCAGGAGAAGAGAAATCATAAAGATCAGAGCAGAAATCAATGAAATAGAAACCAAAAAAACAATAGAACAAATCAACGAAACTAGGAGCTGGTTCTTTGAAAGAATTAATAAAATTGATAAACCCCTGGCCCGACTTATCAAAAAGAAAAGAGAAAGGACCCAAATAAATAAAATCATGAATGAAAGAGGAGAGATCACAACTAACACCAAAGAAATACAAACTATTATAAGAACATACTATGAGCAACTCTACGGCAATAAATTTGACAATCTGGAAGAAATGGATGCATTCCTAGAAACATATAAACTACCACAACTGAACCAGGAAGAAATAGAAAGCCTGAACAGACCCATAACCAGTAAGGAGATTGAAACAGTCATTAAAAATCTCCAAACAAACAAAAGCCCAGGGCCAGACGGCTTCCCGGGGGAATTCTACCAAACATTTAAAGAAGAACTAATTCCTATTCTCCTGAAACTGTTCCAAAAAATAGAAATGGAAGGAAAACTTCCAAACTCATTTTATGAGGCCAGCATCACCTTGATCCCAAAACCAGACAAGGATCTCACCAAAAAAGAGAGCTATAGACCGATATCCTTGATGAACACAGATGCGAAAATACTCAACAAAATACTAGCCAATAGGATTCAACAGTACATTAAAAAGATTATTCACCACGACCAAGTGGGATTTATTCCAGGGCTGCAAGGTTGGTTCAATATCCGCAAATCAGTCAATGTGATACAACACATCAATAAAAGAAAGAACAAGAACCATATGATACTCTCAATAGATGCTGAAAAAGCATTTGACAAAGTACAACATCCCTTCCTGATCAAAACTCTTCAAAGTGTAGGGATAGAGGGCACATACCTCAATATCATCAAAGCCATCTATGAAAAACCCACCGCAAATATCATTCTCAATGGAGAAAAACTGAAAGCTTTTCCGCTAAGGTCAGGAACACGGCAGGGATGTCCATTATCACCACTGCTATTCAACATCGTACTAGAGGTCCTAGCCTCAGCAATCAGACAACAAAAGGAAATTAAAGGCATCCAAATCGGCAAAGAAGAAGTCAAATTATCACTCTTCGCAGATGATATGATACTATATGTGGAAAACCCAAAAGACTCCACTCCAAAACTGCTAGAACTTATACAGGAATTCAGTAAAGTGTCAGGATATAAAATCAATGCACAGAAATCAGTTGCATTTCTCTACACCAACAGCAAGACAGAAGAAAGAGATATCAAGGAGTCAATCCCATTTACAATTGCATCCAAAACCATAAGATACCTAGGAATAAACCTAACCAAAGAGACACAGAATCTATACTCAGAAAACTATAAAGTACTCATGAAAGAAATTGAGGAAGACACAAAGAAATGGAAAAATGTTCCATGCTCCTGGATTGGAAGAATAAATATTGTGAAAATGTCCATGCTACCTAAAGCAATCTACACATTTAATGCAATTCCTATCAAAGTACCATCCATCTTTTTCAAAGAAATGGAACAAATAATTCTAAAATTTATATGGAACCAGAAAAGACCTCGAATAGCCAAAGGGATATTGAAAAAGAAAGCCAACGTTGGTGGCATCACAATTCCGGACTTCAAGCTCTATTACAAAGCTGTCATCATCAAGACAACATGGTACTGGCACAAAAACAGACACATAGATCAATGGAGCAGAATAGAGAGCCCAGAAATAGACCCTCAAATCTATGGTCAACTAATCTTCGACAAAGCAGGAAAGAATGTCCAATGGAAAAAAGACAGCCTTTTCAATAAATGGTGCTGGGAAAATTGGACAGCCACATGCAGAAAAATGAAATTGGACCATTTCCTTACACCACACACAAAAATAGACTCAAAATGGATGAAGGACCTCAATGTACGAAAGGAATCCATCAAAATCCTTGAGGAGAACACGGGCAGCAACCTCTTTGACCTCTGCCGCAGCAACATCTTCCTAGGAACAACGCAAAAGGCAAGGGAAGCAAGGGAAAAAATGAACTACTGGGATTTCATCAAGATCAAAAGCTTTTGCACAGCAAAGGAAACAGTTAACAAAATCAAAAGACAACTGACAGAATGGGAGAAGATATTTGCAAACGACATATCAGATAAAGGACTAGTGTCCAGAATCTATAAAGAACTTAGCAAACTCAACACCCAAAGAACAAATAATCCAATCAAGAAATGGGCAGAAGACATGAACAGACATTTCTGCAAAGAAGACATCCAGATGGCGAACAGACACATGAAAAAGTGCTCCATATCACTCGGCATCAGGGAAATACAAATCAAAACCACAATGAGATATCACCTCACACCAGTCAGAATGGCTAAAATCAACAAGTCAGGAAATGACAGATGCTGGCGAGGATGCGGAGAAAGGGGAACCCTCCTACACTGTTGGTGGGAATGCAAGCTGGTGCAGCCACTCTGGAAAACAGCATGGAGGTCCCTCAAAATGTTGAAAATAGAACTGCCCTATGACCCAGCAATTGCACTATTGGGTATTTACCCTAAAGATACAAATGTAGTGATCCAAAGGGACACATGCACCCGAATGTTTATAGCAGCAATGTCCACAATAGCCAAACTATGGAAAGAACCTAGATGTCCATCAACAGATGAATGGATCAAGAAGATGTGGTATATATACACAATGGAGTACTATGCAGCCATCAAAAGAAATGAAATCTTGCCATTTGCAACAACATGGATGGAACTAGAGCGTATCATGCTTAGCGAAATAAGTCAAGCAGAGAAAGACAACTATCATATGATCTCCCTGATATGAGGAAGTGGTGATGCAACATGGAGGCTTAAGTGGGTAGAAGAAGAATAAATGAAACAAGATGGGATTGGGAGGGAGACAAACCATAAGTGACTCTTAATCTCACAAAACAAACTGAGGGTTGCCGGGGGGAGGGGGTTTGGGAGAAGGGGGTGGGATTATGGACATTGGGGAGGGTATGTGATTTAGTGAGTGCTGTGAAGTGTGTAAACCTGGTGATTCACAGACCTGTACCCCTGGGGATAAAAATATATGTTTATAGAAAGAAAAGGTAATCAATACAACTGCAAACTAAATTTTAAAAAAAAAAATAAATGACAATAATAGGATATGTTTAAAATTACTTAGAGAAAAAGTTGTTTTGCAGCACTTTTTTTTTTTAAAGATTTTATTTATTTATTTGACAGACAGAAATCACAAGAAGGCAGAGAGGCAGGCAGAGAAAGAGAGGAGAAAGCAGGCTCCCTGCTGAGCAGAGAGCCTGATGCGGGGCTCAATCCCAGGACCCTGTTATCATGACCTGAGCTGAAGGCAGAGGCTTTAACCCACTGAGCCACCCAGGCGCCCCTTGCAACACTTTCTTAGTAAACTACAATTTTAAAACAACTTGTGTAACATTCTTATTCCCTTATTTCACCTTTCTCTCAGCTTCTGTTAAATATGGTAGATTTTGTGAGGGAGGAGAAAGCTAGATAATCTCATGTAACATTAATACATTTTATTGTTCATTTTCAAAGCCATTAGCATGGTAGAAACAATCCCAACTTCTTATTTAACACAAATGAAGGACTCACATCACTCTCTTCCTTCTTCTAGTTTCCCTTTTAAAGGATGGGTCTTCAGGAATTATATGCTGAAAAAAGAGGATATTATTCAAATGTAATATGAAAAAACAAACTCCCCTTGAAACACTTGAGAGACAGTCAGGCTTTATACTGTTTTTTTTTTCATCCAGTATTTTGTTAACACATTAACCCCAAGTGTGAAATACAAATTAGATGGGTTATCTTACTTACTCATAGTTGAGTAATGTAATATGCACATGCTTTTGAATGTTTTTTGTTGTTGTAATGACTGTTTTATTGTATATTAAAATTAACTGGTAAAATTCACTCCAGTTCCCTGGGCTAATTAATGATAAGTAATGCAAACTGCATTTTATATCTGGGAAAGATGATTTTGAAAGATACAGGCACTCGGCTATAGAGGTAGTAAGAATAGTATGTACTTCCTTTCTTCCCCAAAGGCTGTGGCTCCACAGACTCCTCCATTTCCATACCTTTTCTGTGGGTGTGGCGGTGGTGGTGATGTGGGCTTCGGATCACCCTCAAACGGTCCTGTTGAAGGCAGCTCGAAAGCAAGAGAAAATTAATGGACAGACACTATAACTTGTCAAAGTATCTAGAGCTACAAAGCTGTTACACTGATCTCAGTACCTAGACTCCTCAGCCAAAATGTAAAGGTGAAAAGTCATGAGGAGAGGGACCCAGTCCTGGCCTCCCTCCGCGGTGCCCCCTGCAGGTCACACCATTCACGCCTTCACTCAGCAGACACTTCATGTGCCTTCTGTGTTTCATAAACAGGACTGTAAATAGAACATAGGGCGGTATGGAAGGAGCAGATTTGGAAGTGATATATATTTGGTGAAATTGTAAGTGCTGATTATAATTCTTCAGTTGCCAGACTCTTAAATTATACCTTTGAATTCCTCAAAGGAGCAAGCACTAAGTTGAAAATCAAACCCATTTTCAAAATCACAGTATATCCTGCTGGTATCCCTTATGTCTCTATTTTCATTTGGTACTTTAAAAAGCACAGAAATTATCATTCTCCGGAGTATAATAATAGAGCTTAAGCCTCTACCAAATAACTAATAGATGAACTATGTTAATAAATCAGTGTTTAGATGAACTAAGATTCTTTTACATCATCTGAGAAGTAACAAGTCATTAAGTAACAAGCTGTGTTTTTAGGTTTCCCTTGCTGGGGTTAGGAATTCAGGTCCCTGACTTGTCCTTTTCAATGGTATCAGTCCTTGTGTAGTAAAACTTTTTCTTTAATCGGCAGTATGTCAAGGAATCAGTTAAGGGGCTCTTACCCTCTCTTCCAGGACAGCTCCTGCAGCCTCTGACTGCCATCGGTCTCTCCGCTGTCCCATCCACTTGCCCTTTTGCTACCACAGCTTGCTCTCCCAATTCCGAATGTAAGTCTATTGGAGGGATGCCAGGGTGGCTCAGCCAGTTAGGTGTCTGCCTTCTGCTTAGGTTAGGATCTGCAGGTCCTGGGATCAAGTCCTGTGGCTGGCTCCCTGCTCAGCGATAAGCCTGCCTATCCCTCTGCCTGCTGCTCACCCTGCTTGCGTGTGCTCTCCTCTCTCTCTCTCTCTCTGACAAATAAATTAATTAAATTAAATAAAAAACTCTATGGTATGCTTCTGCTCAAAATCCTTTAGCCTCTCCAAATTCCAGAGAAACCCCGGCCCACCCCCATGGCTGTTTCCAGCCTCATCTCCCTGGCCAGATCCTCTCTCTGACCACATGGAAGTAACCAGGTTCCTGGGTCACCCAGATGGTTTTGCCTCTGCACACTCTTCTCATTCTGCTGGCTCCCTTCTTTCTGTCCAGCTTGTCTTCCTGGAAATGTTCCCGTCCTCGCTTAAGCCTCCTGGGTCACCACCACAGTGAAGCCCTCCTTTGTACTACCTGTGGTCACAGTTTACTTATTTGTGTCCTGGAATAGCCACAGCCAGCATGTGGCTTCTGTTTCCTTAGTACCTAGCTTGTGGCAGATATGCGTGGAAGAGCGACCTTGCACCCGTTGACTGGCAATTCCATCTTTGTGTGTTCCCACAGTGCTCCTCGAGGCAGCTGCCTTCACCTAACAGGATCCTGAGGGACACGCCCTGTCCCTGGGCGTCCAAGAAGCGCAGGGAGAAAAGTATTCACTTTGGGGTTAGAACACCCGCAGTCAATCAGGCAGTTTCCTTGAGGTCAAGGGACCTTATGCAGCATTCTAGGATTTATGAATCTGAGGCATGGGTTCTGGTCTGTTCTCCAGCGCAGAGAAGCCATGCAAGCCTGGGCTTACTTCAGGGCCCTCCTGGCTAAACTTGAGGACTTGGACCAGGCCACCCCAGAGGCCCCTCTGTTGCCGTAGGGCAGCTTTTCCAGGGAGACTAGCAAGCACACTGCAGGGTGGAGCAGCCCAGGCTACTCCCCTAGCATTCAAATGATAGTCATGAGATCTGATGGCATCATCCTTTAAAATGCCAGTACTCCCTAAGACGGGCGAATTTGGAATATTGTAAATGGAATTTTAGTGTTCATCGTTTTTGCTTTGGAGTTGTTAATTTTACCTTTCTAAGAGGACACAGTTCAACTCTAAGTCACTGGGGAGATAAAGAAGCAGTTGGCTTTGGGGAGAGACTAACAGAACTGACTTCAGAGTGCATTCTGCACATTTTGACTGTCATGAATTGAGTGCCACGAGATTCATCACATGAGCCCCTCAGTGTTATAAGTAACCCAGGCTCACATCAGCCATGATGCATGTGCAAGATACAGCCCGCCAGGTGCTAATAACTTAACAGCATTACAATGTGACTGTTGTTTCCAAATCAGCAACAAACAGGTGTTGATGGCTCCTTTTTTGCCTCTAAGATTTCATCATTAGCTCACAAGGTTTAAAAATGTGGTCACAATCAGTTTTAACCCAATACCCCCAAAGTTTTGAAAATGAGTTGAATGTAGCAAGTGAAAGCATACGCATATCATCTGCTTTGGGTGTTTCATCGTGTTTCTGAGCAGTGACAGCTCTGACTCAGCATGGACCATTTGCAGCCTGCTCCAGACACCACAGAGGAGGCCACACCAACCCCCAGGGTGCAGGAACCCCATGTCACCCCTCACCCAGGAGCACCCTTACTGTACCACTTAGCGGAAATTAGAGCAAAATTGTTTCCCTCTTCAGGCCCAAAGAAGTAGATAATTACCTTTGACAAAGTAGCTGATGATAATCTAACAATATTCAATAAACTTGTCAATAAATAGGTAAAAAGTATACATTCTAGGTTGAAATTCTAGTTCTTCGGAAAAAATCTACAGATTAAAAAGTATTAAGGAATAATTTGTCAATTTCTCATAAATTAACAGAAAACTTTGAATCTTCACGAAGTTACAACACAGTGGGTTGGTAAAGGGTCACTGGGTCAAAGTGACCATCCCTGGACCACATCCTGGGTCAAAGTGGACGTTCTCACATCCCACCTGGCCTCCTCCCTGCACACTGCTCTAGGAGTCCACAGGTACAACACCCTGTTTACCCCCAGGACTCCTCCAGGTGAGATTGCGTAGAATTAAAGTGTTTAGAGTTCACCAAAGGATAGAGTTTCTTAAAAATTAGAGCCATCAAAATCCTGAAAAACCAGGATCAGTTGCCAGAAGAGCCAAGCAACACAGCTTAAAATTAAAAGGATGGGTTATATTAATTTGCAGATGAAAATTGTAGCATAGATTTAAAACATATTTTTAAATCTTTATTTATTTGGGGGTGCCTGGGTGGCTCACTCAGGTAAGCATCTGCCTTCAGCTTAGGCCATGATCCCAGGGTCCTGGGATCGAGTCCCGCATCAGGCTCCCTGCTCAGTGGGGAGTCTGCCTCTCCCTCTGCCTCTGCTCCTCACCCACCACTCATGCTGTCTCTCTCTCTCAAATAAATAAATAAATTTTCAAAAATCATCATTTATTTAAAGCTATAAAATGTTTAGAGATCATTTCTGCTTAACTGTTTCACATACTTAATGCATCAAGAAAAAACCAAAAACTTAGCAGGCCTAAAACAATACATTTAGTATTTCACAGTTTCCATGGGCACAGCTTAACTCGTTCCTCTCAGCAAGGTCTCAGCAGCTGCAGTCAAAAAGCTTGTGCAGGGCTTTGGTCTCATCAGAGTCTCAACTGGAAAGGGATCTTTAGGCTCTCTGCAGTTGTTAGCAAATGCATCTCCCATGATAGACTGTGAAGTTCCCATTTTCTTGCTAGCTATGTGCTAGGGTTTTGCTCCTTGCTCCTGAAGGCCACCCACAGTTCCTTCCCATGTTCTTTCCATAGACCTCCACAATATGGCAGCCTGCTTCTTCAGAGTCAGCAGTGAAGAGTCCACTTCAGTCTCTACCTTCAGAGACAGCCTATTCCCTTTTTTAAAAAGACTCTCAATTTATTAAGTCCAGCTTACTCAGGATAATCTCTATTATGGTTAACTTTTTTTTTTTTTAAGATTTGTTGATTTTTTTGGTGGGGGAGGGGTGGCAGAGAGCAGGCACCACACCCAATATGGGGCACAGTCTTACCACCCTGTGATCATGACCTGAGCTGAAATTAAGAGTCAGACACTTAACAAACTGATCCACCCCAGCGCCCCTCTTTTGGTTAACTTAAAAATCAGCTCATTAATTATATCTGCAATATCTCTTCACTTTTCTCATATAATGCAACCTATCACGGGAGTGACATCCCATTACCTTTGTCATATTCTGTTGATTGGAAGCAAGTTCCAACTCCCATTCATATTCTAGGAATGGGAACTGTCCAAGGCATGAAACCAGGAGATGGAAATCATTGGGGGTAAGCCCTAGGACATACCTTAGGGTATTCACCACAGGCACTCAGTGACTAGTTATTAAGTTGAAAGATCCTTGTATAAGGCTATGGTTTGGAATGCAGAACCCATGTTCTAAGATGGAGAGGATGATCAGTTGTAACTAAGTTTATAGGTGAGCTGACTAAGCCCATGTCATAAAGTGTAGCCAATCTAAAATATCACTATGCGACTTACCTTGTGCTTAGAGTAAGATCGGGGTGTGTGCTGTGCTGGAGAAAAACTTTTTCACATCTTCTGGGGGAGTAGGGGGCTCCCATCCATCAGCACCTCACCACACCCACTCTAGCCCTGTTTGGTGAGAGGCCACATCTGCTGCTCCCTTTCCCACATACCTGGAGCAGCCCAGCCCTCTTGTGCTGTCCTCAGCACCTTGCTGCCACACCCCCACAGGCCCAGACTAGCCCCAAGCTCCCCAGGTGCCCAGGCAACCTTTCTTCTGCTTCACTAGTCAAAATCATCCCCTTTGGTAAGGCTCATCCCACTGATGTTAGACTGTGCACCTATCTTGATTGACATCTGATAGATGCTGAGTGTCACTGTGTTTTTCTCCAAAATTCAAAATATTTTGTGGCACCCCTGTGAGTTCACTGCAGTGCTCAAGGGTGCCTCTGTGCACAGTTTGAGAACTGTCTCTACCTGGTGCAGGATTCCATCTGCGTGGAGTACTCACTGTTTGCAAGCCCCAGGGTTCGGGGCAGGGGAAGCAAGTAGAGGAAGAAATATGCCACCAAATGGCTTGAAAACTGAGCAGGATGAAGGAGAAGCTTAGCAGACCTGGTGGGGGAGGACAGAGAAGACACATTCCATCCTGGGTTGGTACGGAAGGCGGCAGCTTGCCTTAAGACAAAACATATGTCAGCCATGGCACAGCGTTTCCTGATAAAGAGTCCCTCTCGTATGTCTGTCACTAAACTGTGGATGAGGTCTTGTTTAATCTGCTGATTTGTTGTAGAGCATTTGCTTCCTGTTGGAGGCAACAGTTGTCTCATTCTCCTCAGTGAGGACACCGAGGTGTGTTTTTAGATGAACTTCACGAGAAGGCATGTAACTGTATGTCCCTCCTCAGCACTGCCTGCCCTGTGGAGCTGGTGGGGCCCAGGGTGGAGGGCAACTGTTGGACAGAGAGCACAGGAGGAGGGCGTGCCCTTGCCTGGGAGCCAAGGGAATCAGCACCCCAGCACACTGGGAGCCAGTTCACCCTGGAGCCCTTTGTGCACAGCTCTTGTTACTGACACGAAGTTTTAACACTTACAGGGTAATACTATGTGTCATTTAGGTGTAACACATCTAGGGGAGAAGAACCACATGGGAATGATGAGTACCAAATCCAGAGGAGTGTTCCTTTTTGGGGGAGGAGGGTGGAAGATGAGGTTCAGAGGGGCTGTCAAGGTGGAATCCATCATATTAGCAATGTCCATTTCTTTTCTTTTTTTTAAGATTTTATTTATCTATTTGACAAAGAGAGAACACAAGGGAAGGAGAAGCAGACTCCCCACTGAGCAAGGAGCCCGATGTGAGACTTGATCCCAGGACTGTATGATCATGAAGTGAGCAGAAGGCAGATGCTTAACCGACTAAGCCACCCAGGCATCCATTTCTTAAGGAAGCTGGATGGTGGGGCAGTTAGAGCATTCTTTCCAACACCATGTGTTTGTGCAGTAGTTTGTGATTTTGAATAGGAAGAGTAATACTTTTAATTTTATAGATTTGTGAGAATTAGATTTTTTGTTTGTTTGTTTATGTTCATTTGCTTTAAGGAAAACCAGGAATTGAGCAGGTATGCCTGGGGGTCTGTCTCTTGTTTACTGAGTTTTACAACCACTGAACTGAGGGAAAAGCCTGTTCGGAGATATTCCAGGCTCTGTTTGCCCACACCAGTCTGTGCCCACAGCCCTTGCTTTCCCCGGGGGCACAGGGGCCCCTTCTTAGAGTCTGTGCAATTGCAAGGTAGCAGTGCCCGAGCCCAGCATTTACTCCAGATTATGCATCAGCTACACCTGGATTTCACAATGTGATGGCTTCTGGACCCTTCAAAGAATGAAAGGGAAAGGTTAAGAAATATGGGGATATATTTCTATTTTTATCTATTATGCTATTACTGAATGTCCTTACATCTATGGGAAGGACTGTATTCTGTAATTAGAACAAAAAAAGCAATCATGTAGAATTGTTCCAGTTTCAATTCATTAATTTCTCCAACCTGAAAAAAAATTTTTTTTTGTGATACTTCATTTTGCCTGAGGCAAATTGAACCATGAAACTACTGGTTTGTGAAATGATTGAACAAATTAAGAAATGTGTGTAAACAGCCAGACCAAAATTAACAAGAGAGTCTAACAGCATAAGCAAAGGCCTGTTGGCCAAGAAGCAAGTCTGTAAGTCCATTATAGCAGGCTTATTTTGCGTTTGCTTTTCCCTGCCTTTTTAAAATGTAATGTATCTTCACCCAGAGTGGTTTCATAACAGGACTTGAGCGGAGAAGGAAACATGAAATTTTGGAGTTCTTTATTTTGTTTTTTTAAGATGAAACTATGTTCTTCAGATCAAGAATGATTCTATGATGGAGAGTGTTTGATAGTGCTGGTTCTTTTGTAAATGCTGTGGCCAGCCTGTCTTAGCATAAAATACTACGGAAACTGAGACAAGCAGTCTGTGGGGCCAAGATTATTGATATTGTTTTTTTAAGATTTTATTTATTTATTAGAGGCAGTGAGAGAGAGCATAAGAGGGAAGGAGGTCAGAGGGAGAGGCAGACTGCCCGTGGAGCTGGGAGCCCAGTGAGAGACTCAATCCTGGAACTATGGGATCATGACCTGAGCCGAAGGCAGTTGCTTAACCAACTGAGCCACCCAGGCGCCTGATTATTGATACTTTTAAGGATCTCCCCCACCACCACCAAAAAAACAAACAAACAAACAAAAAAACCCTCTTAATATAGTTGTTTTAAAACAGTGCTCCAGGGGCACCTGGATGGCTCAGTTGGTTAAGCATCTGCCTTCAGCTCATGTCTTGATCTCAGCGTTCTGGGATGGAGCCCCACCTCATGTTCCAGCCCCACCTCGGGCTCCCCGCACAGTGGACAGTCTGCTCCTCCCTCTCCCTCTTCTCTCCCCCCATCCCTGGTCGTTCTCTCTCTCACACACAAATAAATAAAATCCTAAAAAAAAAAAAAAAAAAAAAAAATGCTAGTGCTCCTAATTACTGACTAGATAGGAGAATTACATACACATGTATACTTCTCATCAAAAAAAAAAAATAAAATAAACAAAAACAAAAACCACCAGATAGAGACAGACCCAAGCCTGTGAAATATGATTAAGGAAAACAGAAAAAGGCCTTGTCGTGATGGCTATGGGCTTGATTCTTGACAAAGTATGTCCTACTGAACCTGTGCTTTCCTGCATCCCTGGTCTTTGTGGAGCCCTGCCTCTGCCCCCTGCCTCCTTTACACAGAGCCATAGTCTTCCATGGCTAGAAGAGCTTTTAAAGACATGGGGATGAGATCACAGCCAGCCAGCCAGGTTTCTATATGTGGTAGCTCTGGTTGGCCTGGTGATTGCTCCACTTCTGCTTTCTGTCTCTGGGTATGACCTAGCAGATATTCTGTGGGAAGGTGAATCCATACATTCCCTAACACTTATTACCATCTAACAGGACTTCCCATTTATTTCTTCCTCCTCTAAAAACCATATTTAAACAAAAGGAAAAATACAAGAAAAGCATAAATCCATTTAAAAGTTTGGAAAACAAGAAAGTGTACCATCAGCTAACCAAAAAAGGTTGGGAAATTCCTGTAAAATAGGCAGTAGAAAAGAAAGGTTGACTGGGAACTGGAGCAAAGATGTTGCAGCCCCATCAGACACAGCCAAGTGCTGGTTGGTGAGAGCAGTCCCAAGCTGGTGGCCAGGCTAGCCAGAAAGGGAACCAGGACCGGGTGGCTTTAGGCAGTTCTGTCAAGAGAGCAGCACCTCCCCAGCAGGAGAAAATGCGTGGGAGGAGCTTTGTGACTGTGAGGGATGTCTAGGCTACTCTGGGCCTCCGTGACCCATGGGGAGAGGATACAAAGAATGCATAGTATCCCAGGATGGAAGATGCTTTTCTCATGTGGCTCCTAATGAAACCTGCAGGTCACCTACATGCTGCCTACATACATCCTGAAGAAAAACAGGCTCATTGGTGTATGTATACAGAGCCTACCCAGAGCACCTCCTCCCATCCAGGGAGAGAAAAGCCCTGGAAGGGGCCCATTCTTGTCACCTAGTCTTTGGTGGAGTATGTACACAAGGATCACCTAGTCCTTCTGATAGAAATGTGAAGGAACTACCTAAGAGCATCAGATATTTGAAGAAAACCAAAAGTATGAGAAAGACACCAGGATATACTACTGATTTTTAACAAAGACACAAATATGGTGCATTAGAGAAAGGATAGTCTTTTCAATAAATAATGTGAGAATAATTGGATATCCATATGCAAAAACAACAACAACAAAAAAATGAACACGGACCCATAACTTCGTACCAACATGGCTTGTAAACCTAAACAGAAAACCTAAAATTTTAAATCTTCTAGAAAAAAAGCAGGATAAAATCTTTGTGACTTGCATTAGCCAAAGATTTCTTAGATACAGCTTCTGAAGCATAGTCCATAAAAGAACAAATCAATAAATAGGCAGGTCATCAAAACCAAAAACACGCTTTTCTGAATCTGTCATTTATACAATGAGAAAGCTAAAAGAAAAGCAGGAGAATCTGCTAGAAAACAGTTCTGGGGACCTCTTGAACACTGACTATTATTCTCTGTGGGCAGGAAACATGCTGTGTCAGACAGTTCAGCCTCCCAGTGCCTTCACCCCAGCTCAAACCCCTTTCCCCACCAGGGAGGAGCAAAAGCGGAGCGGCAAACAAGTCCAGCAAAATCATAGTTTCCTGAAAACTCTAAAAACTGAGTTGACCCTTGAGCAACATGGGGGTTAGGGACACTGACCCTGCTCATTGAGTAAAAAATTTGCTTAACTTTGGACCAGCCCAAAACTTAACTACTAATAGTCTGCTGTTGACTAGAAACCTTACTGAGAACATACACAGTTGATTCATACATATTTTGTATCTTGTATGTATTATATACTGTATTTTTATTTATTTTTATTTTTTTTATTTTTTTTTTAAGATTTTATTTATTTGACAGAGAGAGATCACAAGTAGGCAGAGAGGCAGGCAGAGAGAGAGAGGAGGAAGCAGGCTCCCTGCTGAGCAGAGAGCCCAATGCGGGACTCGATCCCAGGACTGTGGGATCATGACCTGAGCCGAAGGCAGCGGCTTAACCCACTGAGCCACCCAGGCGCCCCTATACTGTATTTTTATAATTAAGTCAGCTACAGAAAAGAAAATGTTATGTAGCAAATCTTAAGGGAGAGAAATTTGTAGAACTGTACTGTACTTATTTTAAAAAAAAAATACATGGATAAGTGGACCTGCACAGTTCGAACCTGCATTGTTCAAGGGTCAATTATACCTTCCTCGAATCCCAGAAAATACAGAAATTGAGGAAATTGAGAAGAACAGTTGTTTGATGCCAAACCAAGTAACTTGGCATCAAGACCTAAGTGTCCTAAGACCTAAACTTATTAGCTGTAGGCGTGTGACCTAACCTTTGTGCAGGACAGTTACTGCATGTGCCAAGTGGGAAGCACTGTGAGAACTAGCAGTAGGGTGGCCGGGTGCCCAACAACCAGGCCTGCCACTTTTGCAGGGGTGCCTCCTGCTTTCTCTGCCAGCAATAGAGATGATTCTGTCAAGTGTAAAAACTACATGCAAGTGTAAGGGTTATTTTTTTTTATTGTTTCCTATGAAATCTAGCTGACATTTTTGCTAGAAAAAGTCTAGGATCTAACATTTTAGAAGGGATTAAATATTCCTGTGCAAGATGGAAAAAATTCGGGAAGGAAGCCAAAAAAACAAATACCCTGAAGAGACTTTAGAGTCAAGAGGTGAGGGTGGAAGAATTTGACACAAGGGAAAAAGAAAAATGCAGAGCTACTGGTGATGTGTTTGTAACAGGAGGTTTTCCCATAGAGGATAAATCTGGACTTCCAAGGAAAAGCTGCATGTCAGGCCTCAGGACAAGAAGAAAAAATGTTAGGTCAGAGGAATCTTGTTGCTGACCACAAGGGGTCACAATGCCTGAGGGTGGGCCAGAGGACATAAACATAAGGTCTGCACTGCCAAGCAAAATGGATGCTTTGGCACATATGTGAAAGCAAATCTGCCCACACGTATGAGCCCTTGCAGTCACCTTAAACTTCCCCTGATTTTCCTGAAAATGAAGTATGACAGAAAAAAAGCAGTTATGATATCCTATGAGTGTTTATACCTTTTCCCTTCCCTAGGAGTGTTCCTTATCTACCAACTCTGCCCCTAGGCTTATATATAGTGCTGACTTATGAGGGGGTGGGAGGACAGATATCAAGTTTGATTGCCTTCCAGTGGAAAGGGCAAATGAGAAGGGAAGAGCTCTGGGAATGGAGGAGGGGGCAGAGAGGAAAGCCGGGAGGGCTTTCCTGAGGAGGCTTGGAGGAAGGAGCCACAGTTGGGGGTCTCAGGGAGCTCAGCTCACAGGATATAACTCAGGTTACTTCCCTGCTGATGTTGAGCAACTGCAGGAGAGGGAGACCAGGTGTTGGTCTATGTTGGAGGTCAAGACTTGTAACTGAAAGGAAAGGGAGATAAATAGCTGCATGGAATGTCAAAGAGCATGATTTTGGTGTCTAAATGAAGCTTAAAATGCTGGAGTATAACAACCAATAGAAAGTACCTCAAAACACACAAGAAGAATGAATTTCTCAGAAAATTGGCTGGTATAAACAAGAGAACTTTGTAATTTAAGGGAGAAAAACATATGCCCAGATAATGCCTTCAGTCTACATAGAATTACAAACCGCAGCTACAATATATTTAGTTGAGAGGGTGCCCAGTAATGTACAGGTGAACACAAGAGTGATGAGACATAGGGACTTACATGGCCTGGGATATTTCTGAGTTGTTCCCATATAAAAAATAAAATTTATTAGGGCTTTGAATGACACACTTGACCAGATGGACTTCACAGATATATTCAGAACATTTCATTCCAAGGGAATAGAATGCATATTCTTCTGGAGTACACATGGAACATTCTTCAGTATAAATCACATACTGGGTCACAAATCGGGTCTCAAGCTATACAAAATGATTGAGATTATACCATGCATATTTTCAGACCACAATGCTTTGAAACTTGAAGTCAACCACAAGAAAAATTTGGAAGGAACACAAACACATGGAGGCTAAAGGGTGTCCTACTAAAGAATGAATAGGTCAATCAGGAAATTAAAGAAGAATTAAAAAATACATGGAAGCAAATGGAAATGAAAAATGCAACAGTTTAGAACCTTTGGGTTGCAGCAAAGGCTGTCCTAAGAGGATATATATATAGCAAGCCTTTCTCAAGAAACAAGGAAGGTCGCAAATATATAGCCCAACCTTATATCTAAAGGACCTGGAGAACAGCAAATAAAGCTTAAACCAAGCAGGAGACAGGAATTAATAAATATTAGAGCAGAAATCAATGAAATAGAAACCAAAAAACAGTAGAAGAGATCAACAAAACTGTGAGCTGGTTCTTTGAAAGAATAAGATCAATAAGTCCCTGGTCAGGCTTACCAAAAAAAAAGACAAGACCCAAATTAATAAAATCATGAATGAAAGAGGAGATATCACAACAATACTGAAGAAATATAAACAATTTTAAGAATATATTATGAGCTTGGGGCACCTGGGTGGCTCAGTGGGTTGAAGTCTCTGCCTTCCGCTCAGGTCATGATCCCAGGGTCCTGGGATCAAGCCCCACTTTGGGTTCTCTGCTCGGCAGGGAGCCTGCTTCCTCCTCTCTCTCTGCCTGCCTCTCTGCCTACTTGTGATCTCTGTCTCTCAAATAAATAAAATCTTTAAAAAAAAAAAAAAAGGAATATATTACGAGCAGCTATAAGCCAGCAAATTGGCAATCTGGAAGAAAGGATGCATTCCTAGAAACATATAAACTACCAAAACTGAAATGGGAAGAAATAGAAAACCTGAACAGACACATAACTAGCAAGGAAATTAAATCTCCTAACAAACGAGAGTCCAGGGCCAGATGGCTTCCCAGGGGAATTCTACCAAACACTGAAAGAAGAACTAATACCTGTTCTTCTGAAGCTGTTTCAAAAAATAGAAATGGAAGGAAAACTTTCAAACTCTTTCTATGAGGCCAGCATTACCTTGATCCCCAAACTAGACAAAGACCCCACCAAAAAGAATTACAGACAAAATTCCTGATGAACATAGATGCCAAAATTCTCACCAAGATACCAGCCAATAGGACCCAACAGTAGATTAAAAGGATTATTTACTATGAGCAAGTGGGATTTATTCCCGGGCTGCAAGGGTGGTTCAACATGCACAAATCAATCGATGTCGTACACATACATTAATAAAAAAAGGACAAGAACCATATGATCCTCTCAATAGATGCAGAAAAAACATTTGACAAAATACAGCATCTTTTCTTGGTTAAAACTCTCTGCAGTGTAGGGATAGAAGAAACATACCTCAGTTCATAAAAGCCATATATGAAAGACTCACAGCAAATGTCATCCTAAGGTCAGAAAAATGGCAGAGATATCCACTATCACCACTGTTACTCAACATAGTACTGGAAGTCCTAGCCTCAGTAATCAGACAACAAAAAGAAATAAAAGCCATTCAAAGCAGCAAAGAAGTAGTCAAACTTTAACTCTTCACAGACTACATAATACTCTATGTAGAAAAACCCAAAGGATGCCACCAAAAAATTGCTAGAACTGATAACAGGAATTTAGCAAAGTTGCAGGTTACAAAATCAATGCACAGAAGTGAGTTGCATTTCTAAACATGAACAATGAACAAAGAGAAATCAAGGAAAAGAATATTCAATAGAAAGGAGGACAGTCTCTTCAATAAATGGTGTTGGGAAAATTGTATAGCCATGTGCGGAAGAATGAAACTGAACCAATTTCTTACACCACACACAAAAATAAACTCAAAATGGATGAAAGACCTAAATATTGAGACAGGAATCCAACGGAATTCTGGAGGAGAACACAGGCAGCAATCTCTTCCACCTCAGCCACAGCAACTTCTTACTAGACATCTCCAAAGGCAAGGGAAGAAGGGCAAAAATGAACCATTGGAACTTCATGAAGATAGAAAGCTTTTACACAGCTAAGAAAACAATCAACAAAACTAAAAGGCAACTGACAGAATTGGAGAAGATATTTCAAATGTCTTATCAGATAAAGGCTAGTATCCAGAATCTATAACCTATATATCAAACTCAGCATCCAAAAAAAAAAAAAAAATCTAGTCAAGAAATGTGCTGAAGATATGAACAGACATGTCTCCAAAGAAGACATACAAATGGCCAACAGACACATGAAAAAATGCTCAACATGACTCAGCATCAAAGAAATAAGGATCAAAACCACAATGAGATACAATCTCACACCAGTCAGAATGGCTAAAATTAACAACTCAGGAAAAAACAGATGTTGGTGAGGATGCAGAACAAGGGAAACCCTCTTACACTGTTGGTGGGAGTGCAAAACTGGTGCAGCTACTCTGGGAAACAGTATGGAGGTTCCTCAGAAACTTGGAAATAGAGCTATTCTATGACCCAGCAATTACACTACTGGGTATTTACCGCAAAGATACAAATGTAGCGATACAAAGGGATACCTGCACCCCAATGTTTATAGCAGCAATGTTCACAATAGCCAAACTATGGAAAGAGCCCAGATGTTCATCAACAGATGAGTGGATAAAGAACATGTGGTATATATCTACAATGGACTATTACTCAGCCATCAAAAAGAATGAAAACTCACCATTTGCAATGACATGGATAGAACCAGAGGATATTATGCTAAGTGAGATAATTCAGTCAGAATAAGACAAATACCATATGATTTCTCTCATATGTAGAATTTAAGAAAAAAAATAGATGAACATAAGGGAAGGAAAAAATAAAATAAGATTAAAATTGGGAGGGAGGCAAACCATTAGAGATGCTGAACTCCAGGAGACAAACTGAGGGCTGCTGGGGGGAGGTAAATGGGGAGGGGGATGGAGTAACTGGGTGTTGGGCATTAAGGAGGGCATGTAATGTAATTAGCACTGTGTGTTACATGTAACTGATGAACCACTAAATTCTGCTTCTGAAACTAGTAAAAAAAAAAAAAAAGAACAGAAGTTATTAAGTGAACCTGAGGTGTAATATAACAATAAATCCATAAGTGGGCCTCTCCCAAGGTTGAAGGAACAGCCCAGTGATGGCATTATGGAACTAGATAGGCTTTGGCTGTCTTCCCATTCAGCCATCATCAGTATGTTGGTTTTCATCATGGTCACAACGTGGATACCATGGCTCCAGGCATTATATCTTCATACACTCTTGTCCAAAGTCAGGGAAGGCTTCTTGTCAGAGTCTCTTTATATTAGGAAGGAAAACCTTGCCCATAAGTCCAGATTTACTAGTTCATTCCCTAACTATTGGGAAGACTAAGAAATAGCACCTGGCATTGCTGACTTCCAGAGTGAAAAAATAGGCTTTTAGAGTAGGGAAGAGGTAGAAACCAGGCAGGGAGTAAAGACACTATGTAGCAGTCAAAGGAAATAGATCTTGTTCTGCAAACTAAAGTTTGCAGTAAGCTCTGAGTGTAAAAAAATGCACTCAGTGGGAGATGGTGAAAAGGCAATGGAATGTGCTGAATGAAGGCATTCAGAAAGATCATGGTAGGTTTTGATGATGAAGGTCAGAAAAGACAGGTTAAAATTTAATCAGGGTAAACTGAAGGTCTTGCATTCTATTAAAAAAAAAAATCACAAAAGTACAGGCAAAAAAAAAAAAAAAAAAAAAAAAAAAAAAAAATTCTGACCAAATGAAGCACACATGGAAAAAGCTGGCCCATCTCCTTGGCTGCAAGTTCCAAAGAGCTAAAAAGGCTCGGCTGCCAGAGCAGCTTATGTAACCAGAGGCTGCAGGAATAATGTCCAGAACAAAGGGGCATGACCCCAAGGCTTCCTGGGCTACCTCTCTTGCCCAATCTCTGTCTCTGGATTTTTTCTTTTTTTTTTTTCACCTTCATCCTTTGGTGTCACACCCTCCCTGCTCAGAAAGCCCCTTTGAGGGACTGCTCAGCAGATCCCATCCCTCAATGACTCTTGGTCAAGTGCTTGCTTCTCCAGCCTTTCCTGATCCCAGTCCCTCAGGCCTCAAGTAAAATGGACCACTGCTGCCTTGTTTCCCGACCTAACTCCCAGCACTTACTGGGCCTTGGCTCTGCTCGTCTTGAAGCTGGACCCAAGCTCAACTTGGAGGGCTGGGAGGATCCCTGACATCTGCATGGTGTGTGACATCCATGACCTTCACTGGTCTAATGGATGACTGTGCTCCAGCTGTACTGTAACATGCTGAGAGTGGTGTCTCTCATACTCAAGGGTACTGTGAGGACACACAACGGGGGAGGCAGAGGGGATGTGATAGACCGGTAGTGAGGCCACTGCACCAGTTCCACAATGGATTCATAAGACAGTGACCAAGATGTAGAGTGTAAACCAATTAGGAATAGTCTGGAAGGTGAAGGCAACCACACCTGCTTTTCCAAGGCTCTGAAGCTGTGCGATTCACTAGGTGGGAAGACAGCCTGGCTTCAGGAAATGACCTTGAGTTTAGCATTGTCGGTTTAGGGACGTCCAAAGGAAGATGTCAGGGTATTGGTTTTGTGAGTGTTCTGTGAGCTGGGAAGGAAACCTGGGCTGGGAGTAGGGATGAGTGAATGTATGCTCTGCACACAGGTGGTGGCTGCCGCTGGCTCTGTGCGATCTCTCACAGGGAGAGTGCTGTCCATGGTAGCTGCCAGCCACCTGTTGCTCCTCACATTTAAATTTGTTCACATTAAATCAAATTAAAAATTCAGCACTTCAACTGCACTAACCACATCTTAAGTGCTTATAAAACATTCCTGTTATCTCAGAGTGTTCTGGCGGGTGGTATTGATCTAAGTGAAAAGAGGAGAGGGCCTGGAGTTGGGTTTCCAGAAAACAGCGGGCACAGGAGCCCTGAGAGGGCTCTCTCCTCCCAGGAGAGGTGGGAGGACTGGTCATGGGAGGAGAGGTGAGGGGTCCTGTCATAGTCACAGGCAGAAAGGAGTTAGTGGCAAGATGTCCAGTGCAGCTATGAATGCATCAGATGAAGATGGGAAAAACAGCCTTGGATTTAGCCACATGGCAGCTGGGTGACCTTAGAGGGAACTCTTCCAGTGGGTTCACTGGTCAGGGGCCACAGTGGGGTGGTTGGGGAGTCAGAATGAGAAAACAGCCAAGGGAGACCATTTTATTGACAGGTTTGGCTGGGAGAGGGAGGAGGAAACTGAAATGTCCACAGAGGAGAGAGTGAGGGTAGGAGGTAGAGAGGAGGATTTTGTTTGTCTGTTTAATGAGAGAGCGTGGGATGGTTAATAGCCTAAAGAAAATTCCAAGAATTTATTCCCTAGATACACTCACACGTTCATAAGTACACCGTGATTTAGGGGACTAGTCAGCGAATTGTCCCATGACAAACCCCATACACATTCAAAAGAAAGAGAATTTTCTACAATTCCTTATATAGGACTATCTCTAAGATTTATTTTGCAAGATGCAGAACAGAGTATATTATGCTACCCTTGTATTAAAAATAAGAAGGATATCCTCAGATAGCATATGCTAATATTTGGCATGGGGGACAAAACTTCTGAAAGAATCAGCATGAAACTGGTCATGTATTAAGAAATTTCCTCCCAAGATGAGGGACTGGGGGATGAAAGTGGGAGTGAATCTTTATTAATGGTATTTTTCTAGTGCGTGATTCTTTTAAACTATGCCCATGTATTTTAAAAATAAAAGTATTTTTAATAGTCACTAGGACAGAATTTGGTTGAGAGAGAGAGGTTAAATAATCAGGAAAGGTAAACCACCTCCTGCTTTTCTGGCAGGACTTCTTGGCCTTTGATTACTTCATTGGGCTCTCCATGAAATCGGGCATATTTTAACGTAATGAGTTTTTGTGATACTCCACGTTAACTATCCCATATTGTCTACTGGTGGATAACAAATTATCCCTGAGCAATAAACACTGGCTCTCTCACAGTGTCTGTGAATCCGTACATGCCTACCAGGGTGCCTCTTATGTTGGGCAGAGCTGCAGGTATCCCAGGACTGGCTGGGCTTACACCCGTGGATAGGAGCCTCAGGGCCCAGACATGAGTTCCTCACCATGTGGGCCTCTCCACGTGTGAGGGCCACTCCCAACAGGGCAGCCAGCTCCTGTCAGAGCCAGTACTCGAGAGAGAACACACCTGAGCCAGAAGCCAGTCTCTTAGTAACCTAATCTCCAAAGTGACATCCTCTCACTTCTGTTGTGTTGTGTTGTTGAGAAGTGAGTCGCTAGGTCCAGCCCACACTCCAGGAGAGAGGGTTCCACAAAGGAGTCATACCAGGGACTGGGACCACTGAGGGCTAGCAGAGGATGCCCACCACTATATCCCCAAATTCACCTCAAATGAATGCTTCTTTATATGGTGATGTTCTATTCCAGTTCATCAAAAGATCTTTTGCATCCTGAATAAAAGGGAACTCCTGCATTCATCACTGTAACCTTTCCTATAACCTTATAGCCTCAGAATAACCAGCTGCTATTTTGTCATTCTGCAGTAATACTTGAGGGACTCCCATCTGTTTTTGATACTTCCTGAATTCTATCAGTTTGATAAAATTTGGAAATTTTGATAAAATAAAAGGAAAGTACCATCACTTCCTTTACCCTCCAAAATCACTTCGGGGACAGAACATTCTCCCCTATCATGTAAGACAGGCCTTGATTTTAGGAAATACACGCTGATGTGTTTAGGGGCCAAGGGGCTTATGGTCTGCAACTCACTATCAAATGGTCCCTCCTTAAAAAAAAAAAAGAGGATAATGAAGCAAATAGGGCAAATGAAAGCAGTTGGTAAATCTGAGTAAGAGTATTTCTGACTCCCTAATACTGTGTGTGCAATTTTTCTGTAAGTTTGAAGTATCAAAATTTAAAGTTTGAGAAACACTTCTCAGACCCATCACCAGACCTGTTAAATGAGAATTGTGAACGGGACCAGAAAAACTCATTTTATGAAAGATCCTCAGATACATTCTGGTTGTCAGTCAGTAAGGCTGAGAGCCAACTACATGAAAGTCTATCTCATTCTTAAAGCTGCCTGTGTAGAGCATCAAATTTGCCAGTTGGACTTTGCTTCCTCGGGTCCCCGTGGTAGTCCCATGGCCCATTCCCTAACTGCCGCCCTTGGTTCTCCTCTAGCTGTAGAACTGGCCCCTTGGAGGGATGAGTTTTGGTGACAAATGGGGAGTCTGACAGTGCAGCCCAGTGAAGAAGGAAGACTCCCAAGATGTGTTGTTGGTGGTCACTGTAAAGGGCAGAAACACTGGGTCTCAGCACAGAGTGGCGCAGAAGCCCTCTCCAGCCTGGCTTGTTTGGCTCCAGTGCCATACCTCAGAGCTCTGGATCCCCCCAGTGACCAACCCTGCCCTTGGAAGCCCACTCGGCCTCAAGGAGGCCAGTGGGCAGACAGATAACATCCTACAGCTCTTACATCGGGTTGTTACTTGCCGGTGCACAGAGGCCTGCCTATCCTGCGTGTGGCAGTCTAGAGAAGCTTCCAGGAGTGTGCCTGCTATGCCATGTCTTCAAAGAGCACTAGGCATGCAGACATATAGGTGAGACTCCGGGACTAGAAGCTGCTGCCAGGTCGGTGTGCTGGAGAGGTCAGGAGAGAACCACTTCCCTCTGAGCTCCCTGCACACCAGCCTGCCCCGAAGCAGGGTAAAAGGGCCAGTGAAGATGGCAGGGTGGGGCTGGAGGTGGGCTCGGAGAGGTGGGCTCGAGGTCCAGTCCAGTATCCACTGGAGCCAGAAGCGCCGGGGTCTTTCGCGCTCCCCCAGGGGCTGCAGCTGCTTCACAGCATTGAGGTAGTTAGCAGGTGCCACAGTGACCTATCATGGGTGGGGTCAGTGGGGCTCTGCTGCCCTGAGGACCCGGAAGGCAAGAACTCAAGCCCTGTGGGCGGAGCTCCCTTCTCAGTGGGTCATTGCTGGTGGTGAGCCTTTGCCCCCGAAGAGGTCTTTGTTTGGAAAGAGCTGTCCTCGCATTGTGTGGAGGCCCTTCAGCTCTGACACACCCACTGTCTTGTTCTGTTCAATTTCCGGTTCGTGCATGTTTTCCGCTTGCGGTTAGCCCTCACTTCCTCCCGGCCCGGTACAGCTGGCTGCTGCACTGTGCATGCTGGGGGAGCACACCAGGACAGTCTTGATACTGGTACCAGTTCTTTCTTGAGGCGTGGCAGATCTTGGTTTGCAAGCTGCTTTTGTTACCATTAAGGATGTCTTACTCTTCTAGTGGTCTTCAGGCCCTTCCAGTTAAGCCTACAGAAGTTAAGAACATTTACCCATGTGCTTTGCCACATGCTTACCCAGAATGCTCAATTCAAAGGGGGGAAGAATGTACAGTATATACCCACAACCTGCTGCAACTGGATGATTCTTGATTTGGTGCATGCTTGGTTTTTGGCTTGTCCAAAACAACTTATGGAAACACTGATTTGCTTCCCCCTCCTAGACCCATGAGAGCAAACTGTGCTTTAGCGGCGGTCTTTGCTAGATGACACAGAATCACCCCACAAACACCTGGCCATGTGCGCCTAAAACATTTATCCCATGCCCTCTTAACAAAATGACTTGCAGATCATTCAGGGTAAGAGGCAAAAACCATCTGTATTTTATTACTTTTATCAGGTGCTTCCCTGTCAGCAAACAGCTTATCTCCTATGCCATACGCTGTTCTTGGCTTCACGCAGGGAAACGGCAGTAATGGTAGAGAAGGAACTAAATATTTAAAAACATGTTTAATTCAACACCTATTAGGTAGATCAGCTCGTGTTTCTAAATAGCAAAGCAAGGAGGCAGAGTGACACTCCAAATACTGGGACCTGCTTAGAAAGCTAAGTCCACAGCCACGTGGCTTAAGCAGGATTGTGCTGGCTGACAGCTCAACCCAAACTGTGACTGTGATGTCTTCCAGAGTTGGCACTAAAGACCTCACTGATCACACAGGCTGGACTCCATCCTTCTAGAACTTTCCAGATTCTGGAAAGCGTGTGATGAAAACAGAAGGAAGCCTTTGCTGCTCTCCCAGCATGAAATGCAGTCACATTTTGAGACCTGGAAGCAGTGAGTGGAACCAGGCGCTATTGGAATGAAGTATTGGTACTAGCTTTTTCTGTGCAGTGATTTCTAGGAGCCTCATGAAGTGCCCTTTTACCACTTCTCCGCCTATTTTGTGTGCCCTTCTGAATGCGGTATGCAGATAAAATGGCAACGTTTTAGTCCTAGTTTTTCTTCTTTCTGAATTTGTAAAACTTCTTTTTTAACCAAAAGACACCTGAATTTAGTAATATTGGCCTCACCCAAACAACCAAGAACATCTTCTAAGTCCATTTGTACATTGTGCATTTAGGGCCTAAGAACAATAAGAACTTTCATATTCCCATTAGATGGACAAAGTGAACCTGTGGTGTTGCATTTAAAATAATAAAGTAGCTATTATTCTACTTCTGCTATCTTGGAGAGAACATAAAAGAGCCTTTGGAATAGGGTCATGAAAGGGTTAAGCCCATGCATTTGTTCATGCTGCCTTTCAGAGCCTCCCCGATACCTGGGAGTGCTGCTCTTCAAGGCCTAGAGGGGTACGTGTATGACACACTGAGGGGCTTACCTAGGATTGGTTTTGTAATTAATTTCAGTGAAACTGTAATCATTGCAATTTAGAAAACCCCATTTTGGCTCATGTAACACCAACACCTACTGGGTCACATCTCCCCCGGGGCACATGCACACTTGGGAGAAACCTCAAGGGGTCTGACTAGACTGTATGTGCAGTGTCAGTCATGAATGCTCTCATTTCTTCTTCATCTAAACTCTGTGTTCTGGTAACACTAGGTTCTTAGATGTCTTTGATCTCTAAGACACATGTTTGCAAAAAAAAAAAAAAAAAAAAAATCCTTTCTCCCTCACAGAAGCAGTGAATTTCATGCCTATATTATACCACAGACATGAACTTAAAAAAAGTCATCTAGTCTGCTTCTCACTCCACCTGTTAGAAAGTCTGACCTGGACCCTGCCCCCCCACCCCCAGAGGAAAGTTAATGGAAATCCCTGGGACAGAGGTGGTTTGGTGCCATGAATAGGTTTCAAGGGCACCAACTAGGACAGCGTTGTGTCACTCCAGTTCTAGATTTCAGGACACGCTAGACAGCCTAAATGTTCTCACGACCCTGAGACACAGCAGTGAGGTGTGTTTGTGTGTTTGGTGACATTCTTGTCACCCAAAATCAGCCATCAGTGCTGGTTACAGTAGCTGCCACTCACCCAGGAGGGAATATTAGGCGATGGAAAGAAAAGTGAAGTAAAAGATGGAGGTGAAAAGCAGGAATTTTTCCATTTATTGAGGCTAATAGATGGGAATGAGTAGGCCTTAGCTGTTCTGAGGGAAAGGGATGTCCAGTGAATGAAGGCTAGAGCCCCACCTTCCACTGAAGGTGTTTTTGTTGGAGAAAAAGATCAGGTGTGATCAAGTAGACCATCCCTGGCTCCAGCCTTGTCCAGGCTCCTCCAAAGGGGTGCTGATGGTGGCAGTCCTGCTGGCTCCCAGCATGGGCACCCAGGGCAGCTGTTCTTACCTGCTGGAGACGGGGCCCTACCCCAGCCCTCACCCACCTGGGGTGAGAGGAACATACCAATGTCTTAGGCAATGGAGGCAATGTGGTCTTGTCAAAATCGCAGTCAATGTTACAACTATTGGTTGGGTTTTAGTCATGTTATTGGTTGTGAACTGTTAGATTAACAGAGGCTAGAGATGTTTTTGTTTATCAAAGAGCCATCCAGTGTTTATTTAGATGGGGAGAAACAACCTCACTGCTCTGGGAAGATCCTAAAGATGGGAGGGGGTGTGGCATGTGCTTTCTTCGCGGTCTGAAATTGAGCATGCATTTTATAAGCATCTTTCACAAGATGCTTTGGTGATGGGTGAGGTGTGTCTAAAGGCTGGAACCACTCTGCAACAGACAGGAGCCCTTTCCGTGCTTACACATACCCCAGACCCCCATGGCAGCCACACAGAAGGGGTACAGATGCCTTTGGGGCAGTGAGGCAGCTTGCCCTGTGTGGTCATGCCCATTCATGACCTGTCACTCCTTGTTAGTAATGATGGCATTATTTTCTTAGATTAAAGATTATTCCCCCTTAATATTAATGAAAAATGTTTATTTAAAATTGAAAAATATCTTTGGTTGAAACCCTGCTGTGGGGCGTAGACTGTCTCCTGTATTTAATTCAGTGGACTGTTCACCTCAGCCCTTTATTTTCTAAACTATCTGGGTTTCTGCTTTATGGCACAGTGAAATCCTGCCCCTCCTGCTCCTTGACTCTGGACTCGGACGAAAGGCTGGGCACCAGGTTCCCTCTGACCGACATCCACACCACCCACTCACCCCACAGTCGAGGTCCTGTTAGAGACCTTTGATTTCTCTTCCTGGGGCTCTTACACCTTTGTGTATCACCTTGACCCAACCAAATTGTTGAAGTTTCAGTTGCTCAGTCCCTAAATGCCCCTCAGCCATGGCTTTCAGTGAGCCTGTGGGGGGTTTCTTTGGAGGAACCATGGGTGCTTTCTGTCCTTTCTCCTTGTCTATTGATCCACTCACATCCTGAGCCCTGGAATGCCCCTGCTATCCACCTAGCACCTGCAGATAAAGACAATGCCTTGCCTGGCCAAAAATCTCTCTGGGTCTCATCTCCTAAGGGACCCCAGTGACCTGTGTGTAAGCTTATGCAGGGAGAGAAGAACACTGCCTCCCTCCTTGGCTCCCAGGGCTTCCGGACAAAGAGGGAGTTAAATCCTGAAGACCCAGCACATCCTTCCTACAGTCAGATCAAGAGCAGGCCAGTTCCTGAGTAGGGGACACTGTGACAGTCTTGTCCAGGAAGTGCCTCCTGCAGACACTTGGTCATCTGGGTGATCGGAAGCACAGGAGTCCTGTCTTGGTAAAGTAACATCACGGTATTTAGTATTGCAGGTGATGAAGAGCTATCAGATTAATCCCCCTCCCTCTCTTCTGACGAACTAACTGCCCAGGACCATATTGTAGCAGATGGAATGGATGGAGGGCTGACTCCTGCGCTTCACTGCAAAATAACATCACGCCTGGAGACCTAGTTCTTTCAGTGAAAGGTGCCATTCGAAAAGGAACTCAATTTATAAAGGAAATTTAGTTATTTGTCCCCTGATTTGAGGCAAACTGACCACCATACTTTTTTTTTAAAGATTTTATTTATGTATTTATTTATTTAAGAAAGAAAGAAAGGGGGGTAATAGGGAGAGTGAGAAAGGGGGAAGAATCCCAAACAGACTCTGTGCTGAGTATGCAGCCGGCACAGGGTTCGATCTCACGACCCTGAGAATGGTGACCTAAGCCGAAACCAAGAGTCAGACACTTAACGGACTGAGCCCTCTAAGTACCCCCACCATATTCTTTTTATGTGATTATTAATCAAAACGCAAAATGCTTTTTTCCCCTTTCTCAGACAGAATTGGTGGCCCCTTCATCCGACTTCTGTAACTTGCCAAGAGCTCCCATTCTGTGTCTTCCTCACCCTCCCTTTTATCTCCTCCTTCTTCTGTGGTCATGATATGCACTCTGTGGATGGCCGTTCCAGAAGTACTGAGTGTCTTATCTATATATTCTCTTATTTCCTTAGAATTACTCATAGCTTGCTTTTGATCTCAGGGACTCTGGCTCTTGTTATTTCTAATGACATTTCTATTCCACATATTCCATCTGCGTTCTGACCTGACCCCCATGGCGAGCCATGTAGACAGCAGGGTTAACACCTTCGGCCCAGGCTGCTGCTGGGCTGTCTCCCCTTTGTGGATGTCCCCAGGCACTCCAGGGCCCAGCCATCCTTCTTCTCTACACTTGGGTCTGGGTGTTTTCAAAATGCATCCATTCAGTTCAGCTGCCTTTTAAGCAACATCTGTTACCAGTTTTCTCTCCTTATCTAACGAAGGAGACATCGCTTATTTTAACCTTGGTTGTTCCTGAATAATGTATGACTGTCTGTACTCCCCTTTCTGTGCTTGCTAAACTGCACTTTGTTGCCATATTTAAGTCCTGGCTCTTTCCATTTTCCTTCTTGGAGGGGCTCTCCTTAACGGTTCACCCATCGCTAGCCTTCTTCCCCTGTTAGAGCTGTTAGAGCACTTGTGATTTTGCCAACTAACATTCCCACAACATTTCCCTCATTCGCTGGCTTCGTGTGCCCTTCAGAGGCCTTTCCGTTTAAAAAAACAGGGGAAAAAAAGCCAAAGATGTGTGCCTTCTTAAAAAATTTAACTCTTAAAACTTCTTTCCTGGCACTGTAAGCAACTTTTTAAAACCTTGCTTGAATTTGTGCTTACAGGTCAGGAGAGGGGTTAACGTGGTGGGTTCTGGAGCCAGACTCTGAGACTCTGAGCCAGGTGGGATGGGAAAAAAAAAATTGAGACCTTACCAAGAATCAGAAAGATCTCAGCAAACCTTCCTGAGATGGAAGTGGGAGCCAGCTGACCCTGAGTCTCCCAGTGCAGGGGGCTAGGCGTGACATAACAGCGTGAAACCAGAGATGCAGCAGCAGGCTGGGCTCAAACCTCCTGGGCGCTGTGTGACCTTGGACAGGCTGTGTGACCTTGGGCAGGATTTTCAGCCTCCCTGGGCCTCGATTCTGTCTTAAACATGATGACAATGTGATGTTTCTCATAGGGTGGTTCTGAGGAGCAAAGGAGTAAATAGATAGCATTTAGAAGAGCGTCTGGTATGTATTGTGATGTAATTTTTGGTCACTAAGTTACACAAAAACAATAGAATGAAACAGACATTGAAAGTGAAATAAATAAAGCAGGAGGGAAAAAGAGTTTGGATATACAAGCAGAGTTAAAAGTGCAGGAAATGGGCACGCAGGGAGTAAGTTGCCAAGAATAACATGAAGCTAGTACAGAGAACATGCCTAAAGCATGGGGCTAACGCTCGGGACACACCTGCCTGTGCTCCACAGTCCCTGCAGAACCATATCGTTGGAGTGTGCCCGTTGCATGCTGAAAGCCCAGGTGTCAGCAAAGGGTCTGCTGCATTCATCGCTTGGTGATCTCATGCGAATTTTGGATAAGTGAGAGGATCGCATTTAGGGACCCATACCTCATAAAAAATACCAGAACCCACTATGTTAGGGTCCATGATGTCCGAGATCAAAGGAACGAGACTGACACAAAGTGAAAATTAAACAAAGCTTTATTTCGCGCCACGCATAGAAATCAAACTGACTTGTAGGGGCCATCTCTTATGAAGAGACAACGATGATGACCCCGACAAGGTCACTCCCAAGAAGGCTGCTCTGGATGAGGCCGCTCTGGACGAGGCCACTCCGCAGATGAGGCCACTCCAGATAAGGCCGCTCCCAGGACGAGGCTGCTGCTGACGAGGTCGCTCCCTAGACAGGGCCGCTCCTAAGAAGAGACCACTCTGGACAAAGCCGTTCCCAGGACAAGGCCGCTGCTGACGAGGTCACTCCCCGGATGGGGCCACTTCCCAGAATGATGTTGCTCTGAGGCCACTTGCGCGGCACCGCGGCCCAGAGCAGCCTCGTCGTGGCAGGGCTGAGGCCAGGGTGGTGAGGCTGCTCGCGGCAGGGCCGCCGCTCGCTATGGCGAGGCTGCTGGCAGAGAGGCTATTCGCCATGGCGCTGCTACCTATGACTACGATGACCAGGATGACCACAATGCTCCCTACGACCACGATGACCACGATGCTCTGACTCTCCCGAGGACTACCCTAATGGCTATTCTAACGACTATCCTAACAGCTATTCTAACTCCTATTCTAATTCCTCCTACTACTCCAACGGCTATTCTGGCTCCTCCTACTACTCCCCCCACCCCAGCCTCACAGACTAAACTTTACAGAGGTGGTTGAGCCCGGCCCACACACAAGTGGCCAATGGGATTTCAACTCACCACATTAAATATATGCACGCCCCACCGATTGGATGTCTCCATCCGGCCTGGCCCTCCCCTATATCCGGGGTTTGCAACTAAGTTCCTCTGGCTAACCAGGCCCTTACACACTGATGGACTGTGGAAGGACAGAGGCCATGAGCAGCCCAGACGAGGGCCTTCTGCACTTCCCAAACCCAGCGAGGTAGGCCGGTCTCTCATCGATTTCACTTTGTCATTTTTGTGTGCATTCAGCAACTTGTAGCCACCTATAGAACTCCATAGCTTTAGCAAACACATAATTTTTGCAGCCCAGGTTTCAGAGATGGCTGTGGCTAATAGGTCGTACTTGGCTCTCCGATTCCAGAAGCATCCAAATTAGTGCATATCTGGGGATGGCTGCTGCAGGCCCCTCACACTCTATAGAAAATAGTTTACATTCTCAGGCTATCTATGGAGTTTTCCTTCTAAGAGCCTTTAATTTCTGCTTTTGGAAATTTAGCTCTGAATCTCAATTACACAGAGAAAGCAGGACCCAAACAATAATTTTAAAAGTAGATAAAATATTTTTTAATGTTAAACTGACTTTATACTCCCCAGGGTCAGCCTGTGCAATTAATGAACTCGTGGGCTCTGGAATGTCACCCTTTGGGTGAGCTGGGCTGGGCCACCAGGTCCTGAAGCCTCTTTAGAGCTGGGTTTTTTATCTTGGAGGGTTTTCGTTTCCAGCTGGGATCAAGCTGGTCATCCGCAGCCTTCCTGGTGGCCCTTGATCCTGCTCCTCCCTCCACCTCCCCAGCTGTCATTGCAGACCCCTGAGCCAGAACCACACCTGAGGGCTTGGGGGAACCACAATTCCTGTTCCCACTGAGCCACGGGCCTAAGGGGCCCAGACCTGCATTGCTACCAGGGCAGGTAACTGGCCTCTGAATGATATCCTGGGCCTTCTGACAAAGCTCACGCTGCATTGTGCTTTTTGGGACACCATACATGTGCCAGACAGACCTGTGATCCAGATAGTGATGTTGCCTTAAAGAATATGAGTGTGTCTCCTCTACATACCCGCGAGAAAGGAAGACTCCCCAGTTCACTGCAGTCATGGCAAGCTCTGGGCTGAACAGTGATCATGCTGGCTGCCCAGAGCTCCAGGCTGTGGTCTCCCTTCCACCCGTATTGGCGGGGTGCAGGCTCTAGCTCACAGGGCTGTGTTGTGGGCTGTGGGGACAGATCCATGCGCCCTCTCCAGAGAGTCCACACTGTGTGGGATAGAACATCAAAGCAGGAAAACCCCTCACACAAACACTGACAAAAGCAGATGGTGTGTGTGGAGCACAGGAATCACGGTGGAGGGTGAAGGTGACAGACAGCCCTTCTGGGCTGAGCGACCTGGGGTTGAGTCCAGAACCTCTGGGAAGCCTCTGTGGTTGCATGTTCTTGTCCCCTGTTTTAAAACCTGGCTTGGGCTGTGTTTGGATGACAACGTTGAGGAGTGGGAGGCCAGCACTGGCAGCAGGAGGTGTGCTGGGCAGGTGGGGTGAGCAGGGCTCCATGGAGGACTGAAGACCGAGGAGGAGCACAGAGGCACCCACCATAAGGGCTCCAGTTCTGATCTGAGCAAGCAGGTGGTTGTGGCCCCTGAGATGAGGTGACTGTGAGAGCAGCTGGCAGAGGTGAGGACATGGGACTTAGGACGCTAGCGTGTCTAATGGTCAGCAGACCTCACGTTTTGTACGTTTTGTCAAATACTGAGGAACCAGGCCACTCCCAGAGGGAGAGGTGGCATAGGCAATGCCCACAGGACAGCCTGAAGGACCACTACCCCTGCTCCTCCTGCCCTTCCCCCAATACGGTGGGGCTTGTCAGCTTGCCAGGCTCAGGGCAGAGTTGGAGTGTTTCATAATTGTATTAGAGTATGTCCAAAATCCTGCTTGTTTGAGGTAAGCTTTCCTCTAGATGTAACAAATAAAAAGAGTCTTGAGGCACCTGGCTGGGTCAGTCAGATGAGCACACAACTCTTGATCACTGGGGTTATGAGTTTGAGCACCATGCTGGGTGTAGAGTTGACTTAAAAAATTTTGTGTGTGTGTGAAATGTCCCATTCTTTACTTTCTTTTTCACTTGAACAGCCAGGCCCTTGCTTAAATTTGCCCTGATTCTAGCTACAGGACCTCAGACAAGTTGCTTAGCCTCAGCCTCGTCAGTGAATGACACAGAGAAGACCTCACTTGTGCTAATGAGGCATGCATGGACAGGGCTGTGCCCAAGGGAGGCTTCCAGGCCTACTTCTTCCTGCTCCCTAGAGCTGTAGCGGCTTCCTTCCACCCCACCTTCGCCTTGTGATAGGCTCGCCCTGGGGGAGCCAGTTACATCAGCCTGGAGGTGGGGAGGGGGCCATGCTCTCGCAGTGGTGCTATCACCAGGCCTCCACATGCGAGGCCACAGGCAAGATTCAGGGGAGCTGGGTGCCACAGGTGCCGTTGCTGGACTGAACCGGCCCAGGAACACAGTGCCTGTCTGAGCCCGTGAGGCCAGCAGCCAGCCACATGGCAGCCTCTGAGCTCTGCACAGAGCCAGCCCCTGGCCAGTGAAGCTTCCAGTAAACAGGAAGAGATGAATGCACAGGCTCTCTCTGTCCTTCAGCCAGGAGCTGCCCAAATAGTCTTTCTGTGGGTGGTTGTTGCTCTTGAGGGGAAGGGGTAATGGAGTAGCTGCTAACAGATTTCCTATTGGGCAATAATGTAATCCATTGGTTGTGATTTCCTGAGTGCTGTGAATAGAAAGATCCCGGAGCTGACTGCGGGGTCAGCCAGAAAGAGTCCCTGCTACCAGCCCAGGAGGGGGGAAAGGGCCGTCCCAGGTCTGTGGAAAGCACTGCAGGGCTCAGGAAGTACTTCTGTGCTTCTCTGCAGGGAAAAATGGATCCGATTATGTTTCCTTTCTTCTGTTAGGCCGTGCATTTGAACAACACACTTCATGATTAGGTTCCTCTGATAATCATTACAAATAATGATGCAAGAAGTCAGTCTGGGCTTTTTAAAGAATTATTCGGATCATGAGTGTTTTAATGAGGCACGATTGGGGAAGATTTCATTCTCTTCATTCTGATGCTTTTTGTAGGGAAGAAGTTAGTGCTATTATCTTTCTTATATTTTTAATAAGACTTTAAGAATCTCTAAAGAAGCCAGGTTTGTTTGTTTATTTAGGGGATAATATTGCTCCCTCCCACCGCATCCCCTAAGCAGGGCTGCTAAAGAGCAGAGGCAGCCAAAGAGCCGGGCGGCTGCAGGAGGCAGCCCGGTGCCAGAGGGCTGCTCTGTGCCTCCTGGCCTGAGCCCACAGTGTGGCCTGGAAGGGACCTGCTCATCCTCCTCCACTCCAGCTTACTGATTTGTGAGAGATGGCAGGCAACAAATCAGAGTCTCCCAAGTCGGGAGAAATTTTGAGGGCTTGTTAAAATTCAGAGACTTTGGACCCCACTTCAGACACGGAAGTTAGCCATGCCTCAGGGAGGGGCCAGTGAGTTGACATTTAAGAGGCACTCCAGGCTTTTTTGTGTGTGTGTGTGACTTGACGGAGAGAGAGACAGCACAAGCTGGCAGAGTAGTAGGTGGAGCGAGAGGGAGAAGCAGGCTCCCCGCCGAGCAAGGAGCCCAACATGGGGCTTGATCCCAGGACCCTGGAATCACGACCAGAGTCGAAGGCAGTCACTCAACCAACTGATCCACCCAGGCGCCCCAGGCTCTTAAGTGGCCACAGGACTGAATGATTATCAAGGTTCTTCCAGAGTAGAAAATCCGTGCTTCTGGAGTTTATTCTGCAAATGCTCACGGTCTTCCACAATAAGGGAAGATGTGGCAAGCAGAGTGGACTGGGGCTCAGCCTCCTGGCTCCTCTGCACCAGAATGGTGGGGTTAGGGTTCTTTTCCAAGTTCATGACTGCAGATAGAGGAGATCTAGCCCCGTGAGTAATGGACAGCAGCTGGCTTACCTGAGAGAACCTGTCTCAAGGCGCAGTGGAGGAATGGCCTGGCTGTCACTCACTGACCTCAAAACCAGTTTAAGTCTCCTTCTGTGGCAAGCAGGCTGCTGCAGCTTGTTTCTTCTAAACTGCTGCGATGTTTCTCTGGGCTTGAGCCATAGGGCCTGAAGTTCTGCTTCGGCCCCTGGCTACCACGTCCGGCAGGGAGGACAGGAGATGCAGGAGACGAGCCAAGCATCTGCCCCCCCCTTGCAGCCAGGATGCTCAGCCCTACACTGGCAAAGGCCTGGGGAGCTCAAGTCTTCCCATCCACCATAGGTCATGTTTCCTGTGGGGGTCAGGACACTCCACAAGGCAGATCAGGCCCTGAGGGACCCACCACTGAGGGGAAGGGCCGTGGGCAGGCTTGGCCAGACCCAGCAGAGGGAGGGGCATGGTCTCTGCACTTGTAGAGACAAGTACTCCTGCTGCCTGGGCTGAGGTTTGACAGGATGGTGGGGTCCCTGGCCAGCATTCCTGCCTTTGCTCCCAGTAGCGCAGCTCAGTGTGCATAGCCCATGACCTTCCATACATCCCCTGTCCTCAGGAGCCACCCTGAGCAGGGCAGTGCCACAGGTGGGGTGGTGGGTTCTGAATCCCTCCCCGGTCCTGAGTGAAGCTCCTACCTTGGCCTGGGTCATCCAGGGGAGAGGGCATGTCAGACATAAACCTCCTCCTGGCCACTGTGGGGCAGGACGCCCCCTCCTTAGAGATCTGAAGACAGCTCTGTGATCCTTCACCTGTTGGCATAGCCACACACACAATGGGAGAACAGCTTGCACCCTGCAGGGAGCCTCACAGGCTCCTTTGGACCAAAGCCCGCTTTGATTTACCTCCCCATGTAGAATGCTAGGGAGGCCTGGCTAGAAGATTCCATGACAAGCTAGGGAATAGTTTATCCTCATTCTAGTTCTAGTTTAGTTAATGTTATTTAGCCTTTAATTTCTTATGGCTGCTTGTCAAATCAGGAAATAGACTCATATTCTCTTACAAAAAGACATTTGAAAAGGTCTCATTAAGTGTTAATTGACATCAACTAGAAGAGTCAGCAGTGACCTTATGATTGTGTTTTACATCGGCAGTTAACAGGAGAAGTGGCCTTGTTAGAGGACAAGAAGTGCTAGTAGCCACAGAAAAGGGAGCAGATGCACTATGTAACTTCCGGGAGACTCTCACATGGCCTGGCAGTTTTGCTTCTCCAGCCCTGAGAACTAAATCAGGCGGTCACTGTCACCCTGGCAGGCTGAAGGTTGTGTAGACCCTGCAGCCGTGGGGCCTGAGGCTGGCGTAGGCCCCTGTGGGGAGGCTTGGGGAAATGCTGTGGCCCGTGCAGCAGGAGCTCACTGGTCCCCGTGACCCACCTGCCCCCTTCCCCATAAAAGCCATCCCCTGAAGCCTGTTCCTGTGTAGGCAGTCCCCTATACAGCTTATGGGGGGAGGGGCAGCCACTAGACTCAGAGAAGGTGACTGTCCGGAGTGAACAGGGGTCCCCCGAGGTACTACAGATCTAAAGGATTCTCACTGGGTGAAACGGGGTTGAATCAGGAGGCAGAGGCATTTGACTCCAGAGTATGAATGGGACTCCTCTCCCTGAAACAGAGAGAGCATGGCATTGTGTCCAGCCCTGGGTGGTGCTGGGGGCCCCCAAGAGGGACCAGCTACCTGGAGCAGCGGCAGTGCTTGTGCTCAGAGCTATGTCTTTCCCAGAAGTAAATAACTGTTATCAAAAATCAGTGTGTGTATTTTAAGCCAAATTCCAAAGGAGTTATTCATTTTTTTCAACAAACAGGGCAGAGCTATAGTCATATTTTCCAGCACCCACGGGACAGAGGGGGTTGGGAGCTATAGGGTTCTTGGGGACAGGCAAGGGGCGCCCCAGGACTGGGAGCAGCAGGACCTCCTCACCCCCAGCTGCCTTGGCTGTGGGCTCCTCTCTGCAAGCCTGACAGGCTGCCCCTCCGTCTCGGCCTGGCTCTCTGGGAGATTTCATAGGATGGCCCTGATGGCTCTGGATGGCTCAATGGCTCAGAATGGTCCTGTGGCCCTAGGGTCAGAGGCCTGGTGAAAATGTCTGTTGTTCTGGCGTATCTGCTCTGGGCCAGGGACTTCATGTTCAGTGACCCCCGTGTCAACCTTGCAAACATGCACCGTGGCTGCCCACGTGTAGATGTGGAAACAAAGGCTCAGAGAGGTCCACTTGCCAGGGTCACCAAGTTTACAGGCACAGAGCAAGGACTTGGCCGCAAGTCAGTGCTCTAGGCCCCTGTTCTGCCCTTTCCCCTCCCCCCGGCCCTGGGGATCCAGGGAGGAGGAGATTCCGGCTGCTGTTTCTCATTTCTGCCTCAGTAGATTCCCCACTGGGCTAGGAGGTTCACACAACACGATGTTCCCAGCCTATGCCTGCAGGCTCCCATCTCCTCAGGGTCAGAACTGGGGGCTCTGCACTCTGGGGAGACCATGGGCAGTGTCAGAGCACCCCCACTTCCCGGCTTCTCAGGCCACAGAGTGTGCTGTGATGGAGCTCAAGGGACACCACCACCCAGGGCCTCTCACAGCAGGGGCAGGAGTCTGTGTCCCTCCCTCCCGGGGGCCACCATGTAAACTGGCATGGCTCACTCCTTGTTCTGTGTTCTCTCAACAGCAAATGAAGCTCATGGCCCAGAACCTGAAGGAGGACTCAAGGGAAGGCAATGAGGAGGAGGCCTGAGCGCCCACCCGGGCCACCCTGAGCCGAGGGCAGAGGGGCACCTGGAGCAACATGGCGGCCCCTGAACCCAGACCCAGGGCGTGGCCACAAGTAGCAGCAGTCCCCTCCTCCCCTCTGCGGTGTCCCGGTGTGGGCCATGGAAAAGGGAGCTGAGACCCAACCCCTCCTAGTGCCATGCCCAGCCTCCCCCTTCCTTCCTGTCCCTGCAAAGGGCCCCCATGCCCTTGCAGCAGCACGACCGAGGCCCAGAGCCTGGCTTGCAGTGGACTGCTGCTCCCCGTGCGCCCCTCACAGCGGTGGTCAGCCCTGGGGGCTGGGCAGCGGGTCAGGGCGTGTGCCCACCGCACCACCAGCGGGCCACCAGCAGGCCAAGAGCGGGGGCTTCCTGCGGGACCTCCGTGCAGAGGGATAGGGGCGAGCCAGTGTTTCCAGCACCTGGACAGCTCCAGATACCTCTTGCCTGGTTCTCCTTTGCAGTATGTGAACAGACCCTTTCTCAACAAAAACCATAGTAACTGAGCTATTAAAGGCGACACGTACCTCTCTGACTCCTGCTTACCGCACGTGCACTGAAAAGGCCCTCCTTCTGAAACGAGCCCTAGTCAGGTTGTTAGAGCTCTGAGCTGAGAGTGGGGCTCTGCTGGAGGCTGGGCACCTGTGTGCCACTTCCAAAGTCTGTGGCCAGGCCCAGCCAGTTCTCAGGAGGTTCCGCTGCCACTGGAGCCTGTCCCCTCGTGGGAATGCAAGGGCCCCTGGGGCTGCTTTCATGCCCGTGGCACCCGGCACCCTGGTGTGGGCTCACCCCCCACAGAAGAGAGCTTCTGCCCAGGGGTGCCATCTACCCCCTGCCTGTGCCCAGAGGGCAGCACACACCTCTTTCACAGGCACAAAAGCGGTAACCCTGGAGCTCAGGCTGCTCCCCTGGCTGTGTCTTACCTGGTCTGACCACAAGGACCACCCAGGAGGGCAGAGCCTGGCTCCCTTTCCCTGCCAGCTCTCGGGCTCAGCCTTGTGCAGCAGTCGGACCCTCTGTGCCTGGGCCCATGTTCCTCACAACGGGCCACCACAGACCCATGGGCCCTTCCTTCCACCAGGGAAAGAACAGCTGGGGAAAGAGACTGAGGACCGTCTAGTCCTGTCTGCCTCAGAAGCCAAGCGCCTTGATTCTCTCCTGCACCTCAGAGTGGAGATGGCCTCAGTGGGCCCGTTCAGCAGTTGGCTGGAAGGCCTTACACTCCCGTCTGCCCCTCAGTGTGGTCACATTGGTCCTGCCAGACTGCCAAGTCAGCATGGACCTCTCTGAGTCGGCTCTACCCAACTGCTGCTTGGTCTAAGGCACTCCAGGGCCCTACTATCCAGTGGTGGTTCTAGGCTTGATGAAGACTTTCTAGAACATGCTCAGGTTCTGAAGCCCTGGTGAATGGCCGCCACTGCTGTGGCAGTAAGCCGAGTCCCCAGGAGCTTCCTCACAGTCTAGCCTGAGTGCTGTGTTTGCTGCAGAAGGGGCAGGTGTCGACAAGGTCCTTGGACCAGCTCTTGGTCTCCCACAGGTCCTGACCATGAACAGGAGTTAACTCCCTGCCCCTGGGCTCCCAGCTGCAAGTGGCCACTCTCCAGACTGGCCCTCCTCACCCAGGAACCTCCCTGTGCCCTTCTTTGGTACCACCGGCAGAAGCGCAGTGCCTAACCAGGGTGCAGCCTGCCCTGTTGAGGGCAAACGGTGCCTCTGGGGTAGGCCAGGGTGCACAGGACTCACTTCCACTGGGGCCACAGGGACACAGAGGCTAGACGTGGGATCAGCCAGGTTATGTCAAATGGAGGTGGGGGGTAGGGGGTGCTGTGTAGGCCTGCTGGCCCCAGAGATGCTCCGTGCCTTCCAGCTTACGGAGGGTACTCAGGAGCAGACATGGGAGATGCCAGGACCTTTCACTGCTCCACTCTCTGGGGTCCCTTATCCTCCTGAGTGGAGAGAGACATGGAGGACCACACTGCCCTGTCCCCACCCAGCACTGCTTGCCACAGCCTGGGCTCTGCGCTGCTGCTCCCTCCACTTTTCTGCCCGCTGATTTGTTCTCTTGTTTCTGGCCTGACCCCCGCCTACAGAGCAAGCCATAGCCCTGCCCCGCCTCATGCCCACTGCCCCGGGCCTCCCTGCTCTGTTCCCCAGTTCTCCCAGTGTCCCTGAGGACGGCAGCGAGTGAGCACCCTGCTCCCACGTCTGCAGCCCACCCATTCCCTAGAGCAAGCATGAGAGGAAGCCCCCACCTGCCTTGACACACGTGGACTCCGGGTCGCCGGCCCCAGTCTGGCCATCCCATGAGGGAGCAGCACCAACGCGGGCCCCAGCAGCAGCTCCCCATGGGTGGATCGGGCTCAGACAAGCAGGAACCTCAGGAGTCCAGCCCCGGGTTTCTCAGGGGCGGGCAGAGGGGTTGCCCACACTGTGGTCAGCAGAGGATGTGGAACCCGAGTATCAGGACCCCAGGCCTAGTCGCCCTGGCTTTCCCGGAGGACAGCGAAAAAACACTTCGGCCCCAAGGGGACCATGGCCCCTGCTGGGCTGGAAAGGGCTGGGGACTGCTGCCCCAACTCGCTAGGAGGCTCTGCACACCCCACTGGGGAAGGCACCCAGCAGTCTCTCCCCATGGCCGATGCTCCCCACCATCCACCCCACTCCCCTCGCTGAGGCCCTGGGATGCTGATTGTCCCTAAGCCCATAGATTGTCGGTGGGCCTTGACCCTGGTACGGTTTGGCCATGGCCTGGATCACGCCTTAGCCCAACTCTCCTCACACCCCCTGTGGGACATCTTTGGGCACCCCAGCAGACAGCTGAGCTGTCACACGCCACACAGGTGCCACAGAGACCCTGGAGTGTCGTTCTGATGAGGCCCGGGGTTCTGCTGGCCGAGTCCAGCCCCGGCTGCAGCCTTGGGGAGAGGGAGTCAGACAGTGTGGACCTTCCTGTCCCTCCTGAAGGCCTCACTGCCCCACTCCTCAGCAGCAGCTCAGACGCTCAGACTTGAGGACAACTCTTTATATTAGTGGCTTAGGGGAGGAAACCAGAAGCCAGGATACCTAGGGATACCCAGCCCTACGATGAAGCTGGAGGCCAGGAGCCCACTGCCCTCCCTGACACACCACGCGGGCCTCGGTTTCCTTCTATTGTTCTCTTTTATAGATGAGGAAGCTGAGGCACACAGGGTTCCCCTAGCAGTGCAGCCACTCTCCACATTGCTCGTGGGCCCGCAACTGCCAGGATACTACCACAGCCGGCACAGAGCTGTCCGCCTCCCACGCTCTCCTCAGCAGCTCCCACGCTTTCTTCCCCAGGAAACTAGCCACAGAAGGAAGAAGGCCTGGGATCCTCCAGCTGAGTAATTCCAAGAATCCCACGACCCTGCGAGGACAGTACCTGGCCCCAACTCTTGGCCGATAGCAGGCAACAAGGCCAAGTCTGAAGAAGCAGGCCAGGCTTGGCTCCCTGTCCCCCACACTCCCCCTAGGGGGGCTTGAAGAGTGGGGGGCATGAGCCTGGAGCCCCCAGCACCTCCAGGAGGCCACCGGAGCCTGGAGGAAAGACGGGGCCCCCGAGCCAGGGCAGCTGTGTATCCTTCAGCTTGGGATCATCCATTAGTCCCAGTCACAAGAGGGACCACGGCCTTTTCAGGGGAAGGAAGACACTTTTTCTGGTCCTGTTGAAGGCCCATTGATGGTCTTCTCATCCATGCAGAAGTGGGCACCTGGGAAGGCGATGGGACACTGGCAAGCCAGCCAGGGGGCCCCACCCAGACCCATCCCGGATGGGCAGTGAGGCGAGGACTTGGGCCCTGTGGCGGTGGGACTGGCTTAAGTTGCTCAGAGGATGTTTGTGTCCCCTCCACTGACCCCATGAATGTAGCCCCTGGATATTGTTCAAGCAGGTGCCCTGCTCCCTGCCCTTTGGGCCTGAGGACAAGGATATGAACAGGTTGGCCCCAGAGTTGCATCTCTGAAGATGCCCGCAGTCAACGCCACTCATACTGAGGTTTGAGAACCACAGCTGGGGCAGAGGCCTTTCTGGTTTCTCCCCAGAAGTAGCCAGCTTCCTTCCCCCATTCCTTGTCTGCATGGTGCCAGGTGGGGAACTTCCCCACCCACCACCGGGGCCCCGGGGCCTGAATAGGAGGTGGTGCAGAGGTCTCCCAACTCCCAGGGTGCCAGCTGTGGGGACCCCCATGTGCCCCGGCCTGCTACAGGCCCCTGGGACATTTGGGCTGGTTAGGAGAAGACGGGGGTGTTGATCTCTTTGCTGACTGGTATATGGGCTTCACATGATGAGTAAACAAGTCCAAAAGGGATGGCGGCCTCATGCTCTGTGTGTGGCATGGATCACGCTGATGACACAGGGCCCGCAGGCATTCTGGCCTCCTCTCTAGCCTGGGGAAGGGGGACACAGGGCACAAAGTGGCCAGAGCACATGGCCCATTCCCCCCTCACTGTCCTCTCTCCCTAACCCTGATCATTCCGAGGCCAGGAAGGAGGACACAGGGGGCGCAGCCAGGTTTAGTCTAGGTCTGCTGCCCCTCGGGGGGAGCAGAACCCCACAGCTGTCCCCAGACAGGCCCAGGTGGGCACAACCAGCCTTGAGGCTGAATCCTCACTTTAAAGGGCTGTTCAGCACCAGGGAAATCATGGCAGAGTGCTGAATAATTAACCAGAAGGCACCTCCAGTGTAGACACAGGGACATGCCTCCCTTTGCACAGCTGTCTGGCTTGAAAAAGGGAAACCAATTATATCTCCCCTCTGGCAGAGGCTGAGGCAAGGCTGAAAACGGGCCCCCCAGGCTTTGTCCATCGTGGGTGTAGGCAGCCCGGTACAGCCGGGGAGACCCGGAGCATGGCAAGAACGACCGCAGGTGGGGCAGGGGGCGGGTTGCGGTTCCTCATTGCCCACACTCCTACCCCAGGCACCGCCAGCCCTGGGGCCTCCAGACCGCTGGAAGCCATTCTGCAGCACCACACCTCTGGGCCACTACTGAAGGGAGGATGCGGGCTGGGGTTTGCATCAACCACTAGAACCAACCCACTGACGAGGCAGGCTTCCCCCTAACCTGCGTGTCCATCAGTCCTGGTTGTTGCTGTGCTTTCTACACAAACACACCAAAGGTCCGGTTTCCTAACAGACCTCGGGCATCTTGGGGACCAAGAGACACTTCCTCCCAGATGGCAGGCCCCAGGGATTAGCCATTCAGTCTAGAGAAGCAGCAGCCGGCTGAAATTCCTGGGGAAATGTCTCGAGACCAGCTTTCAGCCTTGACTCTAAATGATCTCGCCTCACAGGGTGTGTGATAAGCTGCCCAGTCTGGTCCTACCTACAGGTCCACAATCCCCTAGGACCAACTGTGCCTCCCAATCTGGAAATTTCAGGCATTAGAAAGGTAACAAGATGCATATATACAGGTCAGGTACGAGCTCCAGTGTGGTTGAAAGTGGAACCGTACAGGTCAAGGCTTAATACTGCTTTGCCCGGCTGGCTGGTATTAGAAGGTCACAGGTAATGTCGAGGGGATCTCACCTTTCACTATCCGGGTGGGCAAGCTGAGGAGCGAGCTCTGGAACCAGATCCCTGGGCAGGCCCTTATCTCTCTGAGCTTCAGGGCCCACATGGTGAGGAAGGGGCAATGGCCACCCGCCTGCCCGTCCTTCAAGTGGGGACGGATCAAAGCGACACCCGCATGCTCACTTTACCACTTCCGCCTCTCTCCAGACTCTTCTCAGAGAGCCCTCCAAGAACCTGCTTCCATCTCATTCTCCACAAGCTCAGGGGAGCCTCTGGTGCTCAGAGCTGATCCACAGACCACTTGGCCTCAGCAAGTAGATCTCAGGCTCACCTGCTGGCCTCGCAGTCAGTGGTCTCTGCTCCCTGCCTCTTCGATGTTCTCTCTTATCCCCACACTGGAGGTGGCCTGGGTTCCTGTCTCTGGCCTTTGCTGCTCCCTCAGGGTCTGTGCTCTTGCCAGAGTCCCCCCTTCTCCAGGTTGAGATGAACTTCCATACTTGTGTAATACAGATCTGCAAGCAATCTCTCTGCCAGGGGCAGAACCCAAGGGGCCCCAGTGCAAAATGAAAACGCAGTCCCCTTGCTTGAAAGTTTTTAAGAATTTCAAGATGACAAACTAGGAGCAGAGCATTAAATCGAGGGGACCCTTCAAGCCTGGGGCCGCACACAACAGGCACTGAATCAGTCTCACTTGCCCTTCATGCATGCCTTCTGCTCAGTCCACTCCTTCCAGCTGTGCCCTCCAACTCCCAGTTCTTTCACTCCTCTAGTCTGGAACGATTAGCATCCTGGTGAAAGGATGAAGGCAAGAAGCAAAGTGGACTCTCCTTAGCCAAGTCCACTGCTGGCTCCTGGCACCTACAGGGCCCAGTGATTTGCATCTGCCCAGCTCTTCAGCTCTCCATCCCTGGTGGTTGACTCTAACTCCCTCCCTGGACTCACCCTCCTTGGAACTCTCTGGACCCTCCCAGCAGTGCCCTGTCACATGTCATCTCTGATCTTCATCTAGGATGAATTTGGGTCCTCATGTGTGATTCAAGGGCATTATGAACATACAAGGACCAAGATTCAATTTTTTTCTCCTCCTAACTTCTCAACCCATGTTGCACCCTGCTTGGAGTGGTGTGTCCAGTAGGTGCTCAGTTCTGGAGTCAGGGGTCCTCAGAAACATGATGTGCTGTCAGTCAACAAGGTGCTTGGATCCCCTTAGCTCAAGGAGGCCTCAAGTCCCCTTTCCCTTTTTCATCTATCCCTTCCCAGAGCCCCGTGGGCAAATGTGGGGGACAGCAAGGCAAGGTGCATCCTGAAGTCTGATGTGTCCTCCAGTGGAGTGACTTGTCACTTCATTGGAGTGCTTAGGACGTATTGTATCAGTGTGGGTCAAATTAGCCCTAGAGACAGCTCTGGATCTGTCCTAAAACATTCTATTTTTTTTTTTTTAAAGATTTTATTTATTTATCTGACAGAGAGAAATCACAAGCAGGCAGAGAGGCAGGCAGAGAGAGAGAGGAGGAAGCAGGCTCCCCGCCGAGCAGAGAGCCCGACGCGGGACTCGATCCCAGGACCCCGAGATCATGACCCAAGCCGAAGGCAGCGGCTCAACCCACCGAGCCACCCAGGCGCCCCTGTCCTAAAACATTCTAGAAGCAAAATTCCAAAGGACCTCCCTGCTTCCAAGTAACTTTATGCCAAAATGAAAACCAACACTTTTTACATGAATATTAAAGTCTAGCACTCAACAATGTAAAATGTGTTGTCCGGCATTGCAATAAAAATCAACCTATAAGTCTATACCCAATGCAAAATTCCTTCATGAATTAAGTAAAAATACTTTTTTAGACAAACAAAAGCAGATAGAATATATTGCCAGCAGACCTGCACTGTATGAAAATTTAAAATTCTAAAGACAGAAGGAAAATACCAAAATGTGGATCTACACAGAGAAGTGAAGAATGCTGGAGTTGGTAAGATGTGGGTAAAAGAGACTTTTCCCCCTTCTGTTTTATCTTTTAGAAAGAAAACTTAAAAATATTTATGCATATATAAAAATAAAATGTACTCCAATAGCACAAAGAGGAGAGTGGGAATACAGTTGTAAGGTTCTTACATTCTACATGAGGTAGATTGCAGTTTTATATATATATTACTAATCTATATATTATGTATATTACATAAATAAATACAATATGCTATAAATACATATATAAAACCATTCCTATAGCAACCACTAAAAAATTAAAGATGTACAACCAGTAAGCCAATAAAAAGTGCTCAGTTAAACAAAAACAACATAGTGAAGAGGGGGAAACAAGAAACATGAGACAAATAGAAAACCAGAAAGATCGTAGATTTAAATTCAGCCATGTTGATAATTACACTAAATGTACTTGACCTAAAATACTGCAAATAAAAGGCAAAGATTTGCAGGTTAGGGAAAAAAAAGCAAGACCCCACTATACGCTGTCCATAAAAAGGAAACAAAACACCCAAAAGCAAAACAACTCTACCTTAAATATAAAGACACAGATAGGTTAAAAGTTAAGATGGAAAAAGAAATATTCCCAGCAATCAAAGAAAGCTAAAGTGGCTATATTGCACAAAGTAGAGTTTATGACAAAGAATCATTTACCAGAGATAAAGAGGAACATTTGAATATGATGAAAAAGGTCAGTCCATCAGGAGGACTTAACAATCTTAAATGTGTATGTGTCTAACAACAAACCTTCAAATTTCATGAAGCCAACAGAACTAAAAGGAGAAATAGACCAACCCACAATTCTAGATTTCAATACTCCTCTCTCACTAACTGATACGAGACAGAAAATCAGTGAGGATACAGACGACTTGACTGACATTAATAAGCAACTGGGACTGATGTGCAGAACACTTTACCAACAATTGCACTTTTGCAGCACTCACGAAAACATTCACTAAAAAGGCCATTAGCTGAGCCATAAGAAGTGTTTTGCTAAGTTTTAAAAGATTTCAATTATACAAAGCATGATTTCTGGACAAATCAGACCTGCACTAGAAATAAGTAACAGAAACTTATGTGGAAAATCCTCAAATATTTGGAAAACACCTTTCATTGAAACATGACATGCTCTAGCTTTTAAAAGGATCACTCAACCTGTTGTACAGAGAACAGATAAGAAAAAGGCAAGGGCAAAAGCAGCAAGACCATCCAGGAGGCATTTAGTTGTCCAATTGTGATGATGGCATAATGGACTAGAGTGTTAGCAGGGAAGGCGGTAAGAACGGGTCCTTTTTTGAATGGTGCATAAGATTTGCTGATGGCTTGGATATTGGAATGAGGGAAGGATACCCAGGTTCTTGACTTGTGCAAAAGGTTTAAAGCCACTACTGATGAGAAGGGAAGCTTTAAGAAGGTAAGGATTTGAAGGGAAGGTTTAAGTTTTGAGCATGTAAAAACTTAGGTGCTTATTAGACACATCCATGTTGATAAGTCAAATACGTTGTTGGAATCATGTTCCTGGGAGGTAGGTTACATATATTTTTCGGTTCTACCTACATGTAAACTTTAGACTGAATGGAATAACCAACAAAAAGTGCAGAGAACAATCCAGATATGAACCCTGGGGTACTCCAAGTTCAGAGGTTGAGAGAAGAGCCAGTGGATGAACAACAGCGAGGTGGAATTGGGGTCCAGAACAATATGACGTTTATGAAGAAGGGTGACCAACTCATCAAATGCTACCATGGGTGAGAAGCTGACTACTGGGGTTAGTGGTCACCAGGGGCTAAGGTTGCAGTGGGGAGCTAAAAGGGAGTAAGTGCAAACAGGTACAGATTTCTTTTTGGCTTTATGGTAATGGTTACACAACAGAATACAGTGAAAAGCATTGAATAGTACAACTGGTGAATTGTGTGCTATGTGGATTACATCTCAAAGCTGGTTTTAAAAACTGACCACTGGTTTTTAGCACATGGAGGTTACTGCTGGCCTTGAGCAAAGCAGTTATAGTGGGGTGACAGCAGCAAGAGACTGATTGGAAGGGTTCAAAGAGCAAAGATAAGCGAGAATAATAAAGACATCTCTTTAAGGTAGGGGAATAAAGTCACTTTTGTTTTACTTGCTGTTAGGAGTGACCTAGCAGTGAAGATTGATGGTGCAAGAAAGAAGAGAACGAGTAGTCCTCATGGCTGCCTCACTCATCCCCATAAAGCCTCAAGAAGTGAGTAAGGGAACTGACCTTGGGATCACACAACGAGGAGCAAGGGCAGGGCATGACGACTCAGATGAAGGTGGGAGGGTGAAGAGGAAGACTGTGGCAGTTCTAATGGCTTCAGTTTATTCCATTATCTGGGAGCATGGTGACAATCCAAGTGATGGAAGCAATGAGTTGGGGAAATAAATTACAATTAATGGGGCCTGGGGCCACCTGAGACTTGTGGCCAAGTTCAAGGCAGGGACAGTGACAATGACATCTTTCCAGTCACACCTGGCAGCGCAGGTGCATGGCACATGCAAAGTTGCGAGTCACCCAGGCTGGGTCTGTACAAGGTTACGTTCAGAAGAAACAGAAACATGGGACGCGGTTTATATTGCTGAACACCAATATGCCACTTTATTATTTGGATTTTTTTTTTCCCATTTGTCACATACCTGTCAATGTTTACACAATGAGGAAAATCAACCAGCAGTGGAAGTGACTGACCAAATCAGCTGATAATTCTGTACCCTCTTAACACATCAATTCTTAACTTGGTAGGGATATCTTTCCTATGATTCAGTCTCACAGCTATTCTTAAAATCGGTGTCAAGATTGTCACATCTTTAAATACAGATAGAATTGCCAGAAGTACATAATTTTATATATATATATGTATATATATATGTGTATATATATATAATATATGTACACACACATACAGAAAAATACAAGACTAATTGTTTTTCCACAATATTTAATTTACACACTACTATAACTCTATGCAACTTCTGAAGACAGGTTAAGGGGTACAAGAACTGTTTAGAGCTAGTAAATAGTTTGGTCCAATATTATCTTAATGTAATGGTTATTTGCTCCCTCCCTTTTATGTGACGACATACTATGACATACAACACATGCACAATCATTCACTTATGAACAAATGAGTAAGACGCCACTCAGACTAACATCTGTATACCCAGAGGGTCAACCAACCACACACAACTAATAAGGCTATAATACAGCTATGCAGCATAAACAGTCAACACTGCTGATCCTAAAGTGAGCACCATATATACATCTGAATATAAAAAACCATTGAAAACCAAACACATACGGGTTAGTTAAAAGGTGCCATTCCAAGGCTATACATAATCACAGGAAGAAGTATTTACATTACTTGGAAAACAGCTGCAACAAAGAATTTATTGCCAATGCCCTTTATAAACTTCTCTCCTACGTTTAATACAGATGTTACGCTCACTATCTATGTGAACCACACATCTTATTTCTGGCCCTTTATAAGATCCCTGCTCAAGAATTTCAAGCAAATATGTTCTATGGCTTCACCCACACATCTTTTCTGGTAGCTTTCAATTATAAATATCACAATGATCTAGAGCTGTAGCTTAAAACATATCTAGCCTAGGTCTAGAAAGCAAAATAAGTATTTTAGGTATCATCTTAGTTTAGTAAGTATATTGTGAAATTCAGAATTCTGAGTAAAATCTATGAATCCTAAGTAGCAGAGTCAGTGTGTACTTGGAGAAACCGTGACCAATGGAATGCAGTCCTTTGGTGCTCTGCCCACTCTATAGACAAAGTGACTGTCACTTCAGAGCCATGAAGGAAAGCTGCTGAGTGTGGGAAGGTCCCCCTTCCCCAACTCTGCCCAGCCACATCCTATCACCAATGTGGATAAGGGTTGCTTTGAAGACCCCCAGGGCACAGCCTGAAAAAGTAGCATCTGGCCCCTTCCAAAATTAGCAATCTGCAATATACTGAGTCTTACAAGATAAAATGCCATGAAAGATGATTATCTGGTCAAAGTAGTCTTTGTACAGGAACAGTTTAAAGCAAGAGTTCTTTGATTATTGTTTTGGCAGGAAGGCAAAGTGAAAAACACTCCCAGAAAAAAAAAAAAAAAAAAGCAAAAAGCAAAACGACAACAACAAAAAAAACAAAGCAGGCTTTGTGCATTTTTGTTTGCTGTATGTGTGAATTTTGGTCTTTTATATGTGTTTTTGACCAGCCAGTTTTCATAGCTTACTAAGCTAAAGGACATAGAATGGAAAAAATAAGAGAGACAGCCTAATTACCAAACTCCTAAAAATCAAATCCCAGTAGTTTTTTTTTTTGTTTTTGTTTTTTTTCATTTATAGGGTTTTGACTTTGCCAACCTCTGTGTGCACCTTTGCTCCCGTATTAGGCCCTACAGTTTCTTCTATCTACATGGTTTTAAAGGAAAGCCTAGGGTGTGCCCTCTAGGAAGGAATTTACACCGAGCATCTTTTTGTTCTGTTACACAGACTATACACTCTATAAGTAGAGTTAAGACACCATCAGTTCACTTCATCACATTACAAAATAGGATTGTCTGCTTGTAATTTATCACTACGGGGGAAGCTGCCTTATAAATCTAAGTACTTTATATCACCTAGTACAAAACAAGAAAATCTTTTTCAGTTAAATTTTAAGAGCCCAAACTTGTTTTCGCACTATAGTTTAAGACAAACAGATGTGGGTGTGTTGAAATCATGGTTTTAAGGTTCTCAGTGCAGACCCCCGCTGTACTCTGCTCTGCACAGGCCTCGGAAGGTGGGGCGCACATGCGCTCACAGGCTCCAGGCCTGTCGGCATCACAACGTTATTGCTTTGGTTCTGTCTCAGACACCACAGAGTGTGCCTCCGAACACGGAGTCCCCGTTAGCATAGAAGGTCAGGACAGGAATTTAGATTTTTCACAAGGAAACAAAAGCATTTTCTCTCTAGATTAAGTGCAGAACATCAAATTTCTAAGTGCTCCATTTATATTAGGTTCCAAATATACATTTTAATTTAATCCTGATCATCCACATTAAAATTATAAATGTAAAAATTACACAACAGACTTCTCGGCTGGAAAAGAAGTGTCTCGCAGCATGCACAAAGACCATGCATTGTCACATTGTCAGGCGAACAAATGAAAAGGTAATAAATAACTGCTCCTAACGCCCACTTTAAAGAGTAAAACCAAAAAGAGAAGAGTGAAGCGAGCCAGTCTTCACCGCTCCGAGCAGGAAGAGTGCCCAGTGGCCAGAGCGGGCTGCAGTCAGATGACATGGCAGCAGCTGGCCTGGCTGGAGGCGCACAGCAACCCATCCTTAGGGTTCCGCTGGATGTTCACAGAGATGGTCTTTTCACACAGAGGTAGCTGTAGCACGTTATTTTTCAGGTTCTTGCTCTTTATCCGTTCTAATTCAGTGCTGCTGTCTGCCACGTGGTCAGAGAAGAACTTTATGCTGCCCATACCCGGGGCCTGGCCCGCATTCCCCGTGGAGCTGATGCACATCTTCCACGTGGACTTCTCCTGGACCTTGACGCTGGAGAAGGACAAGCCGCCCTGTGGGTCGAGAATGTACTTGGCGCCGCCGTGCAGCTGGGAGCCAAGGCAGAGGCTCATGAGTTTTAGGCTCTGCATCAGCTCGCCGGGCCCGGGGCCGGCGCAGCGGCGCGTGCTGCCCGACGTGCCGGTGGGCTTGCTGCCCGAGCCACCTGCAGGGCTGCCCCCGCCCGCATTGTTCTCGCTCGGACTGGCCTTGTCCGCACCGCTGCTGCCAGTGCTTGGCTTGCCCTGGCCCCCGCCATCGCCCTCGCTGCCAGGGGGCCCCTCGCTGCTATCCCGCCGGTGCCAGGAGTAGGTGAAGCCGCTGTCTTTGTCCAGCCGCCGCCGGCTTTCGGAGTCGTCGTCGCTGGTCTCTGAGCTGCTACAGCTGGAGCCACGGCCCTGGCTTTTCCTGCGGTGGTAGCGCTTGTGCACCGTGCCAGGGGAGGCGATGTTCATCTTGAGTCGGCTCAGCTTGGGGGGCAGGTTCTCATCCATGTCGAATTCGTCATCAGACTCCCCTTCCTCAAAGATCTGGTTGAGGACAGGAGCGCTCTTCCTTGACGTCAACCGGTTGGTCACTGAGGGCTTCCGGCGCAGAACCACTTGTGTCGAGAGGGACATAGGCTTCTTGTCCTCCTCATCTTCCTCTTCGTCCTCCTCCACGCGGAACAGGCACTTGCGCCCGCTGGCTGTGGGTTTCAAGCTCGCCGAGGACACTGTGGAGAGCGCCGGCCCGGCCAACTCAGGGAGGTCGTCCTTCTTAGACGAGTCACACAGGCCTTTGCTCCTGTGGCCATTGAGGACATTGTCAGCGGCCCGAGCAGGAGACTGAGGGACAGTCGCATGGGACAGAGGAGTGGCCGTGAGATCATCCTCAAGGTCCTGGGGTACATCAATTTTGGTGGGCCATGACTGTCTGTGTAAACAGATTGGAAGAAGAAAGCCATGTAATAATATGCAGACTTTACTCAAACTACATCACGTAACACTGACTAGGGCAAAATCCACAGACTAAGAAAAGAAATATATAAAAGAGAAAAGAAAAAAAGAAAAGAAATAGCAGCTTCACAAACCCCTTCAACATCCTATAAAGATCAGAAAGGACAGCAGCAGGGCACACGTGCTTCTGAAACATGGCTCAGTCTGTGGCTAACCAGGCAGATAAAAACTTCATCAGAGCTGTCAGGACAAGAGGGCCAAGAGCTATACTCCATCTTCCCTATATGAGTCTTACCACAAGAAAAATAATTTTAAAAAGCACAAGGGAGATCACCAAAGCAAAACCAAAACACCACACATTTTGTTCCTCTGGGTCTTAGGTCACAAAATTTGAAGGCCTATGGTTTGCTAATAAAATTCACCTAAAAATATATATATATAATTCACCTGAAATTCCCAGTCTTCCAGATATGACAGGATGGTGTAAAAGTTTTGTTTATAAAAATAAATGGAAATAGTTCAGTGGATTAAGCATAGGAATACAGCAAAAAAAAGTCAATGTACATGGGCATACATACAACTCTTCTTCACCAATTAAAAAAACATGATGCTAAATATGAATCCATGTATTTTAAAATGTCCACCCAAGTGTAGTAAGTAACAAATCCACAATTATTTAAACTTTGATTTTACTCCCCCGTCTAGTGTCACCCAAGTAATAAGAACATTGCTTGGCAGCCAAAGAAAAATATTTTTAAACATGAGGTCTCTAGCCTGTTTTGGAATTCTTCACTGTCCTCTCTGTCCAGGGGAATAGTAGATGCCAGAGATCTTTAAAACAGCTACTTCCACACTACAACACTTTCGTTTCACACCAATTATGTTACCCTACAAGTAAAACCTAATTAAATCTATAGCTCTGAAAAACTCACAGGAATTTACAACAGACATCTTTCCCCCAACACAAAGCGTCCTCCTCTTTGTCCATGCAGTGGACAAAGTTCTTAAAAGCTGAGTGTTGGATAATGTCTCTGAGGTCATTAAGTGTCTCTAGACAAGTCATCTGCCCCCATCATCACAAATGCACAAAGCCCTGGTTATGCCTTTCGCTCTGGAGAATGGCACTACCAGGTTCTGGAAGAGCAGCCCCGCCCCTCACGCCCGCAAACAACCTGGGGACCCTGCACTGGTGGGGGCCCAGGTGCCGACTGTGTTTGACCCGCCAGAGTGGCAGCCAGCGCCATCCAGGCTGAGCGGGCCCACACATGGTGGAGGCTCTTCTCTCCCCACCTCCTACCCCACCGGAAAAGAAAGCCAAAACCGTTCTCAGAGCCCACCCCCCAAAACAGGATGGGTGGGTATGGCCACTGGGCTGGCTCCTCCACGGGCCACTTCTGAACCAATGGCTCTGATTTACAGGAGTAAGTTGAGCCATTTAACTGCTCACATAACTGAGCACACATCTGAGCTACATGTGTGCCAAATGAAGTATGTGATCTCCGCTGCCACAACACTGTAAGCAAATTATGGCTTAGCCTGACAAGAGAGGAGAGACGGCTAAACAAGAATTACAGAGGAGTCACGGGGGACAGAACAATTCACAGGGCCTAAGCGCTTCTCCGCGCCAGCACTGCGGGGAGAGCCAGACAGGGGTGAATGCACTTTATCACTTCATCCCCTCAGCTCTCCACAAGTTGGCACCATGATCCTCCCCCAAGGTCATGCAGGCTGGGTCCCAAGGCTACCATCCCGCGCCCCCCCACCCCATCCCCGGGGGCAACCTTGAAAGCTTCTGAATGGCTGCTGCCCAGCCTGGCCTCTAGTCTAGCCTCAGGGACTCTCCTCACTTCCTGGGACCAGAGAGGATGCTGGCACCAAGCCCTCCGGTGCTGGGGTCCTCTGCTAACACGCAAGCCATGCCATGCTTCGGGTCCACCCTAGCAGGACCCAAAGGAGGCGCTCTCTCTGCAGCTGTGGCTCCCTGGCTCACCCTGCCTATCCCACCCTGAAGAGCTGCGATTGCTTCCACATCTGTCTCCTGATTCAGTCCAGGGTCCTGAGCCCCAGGTCACTCTGACCTAAAGGCATGTCCACTGACAGAACTAATTCAGGTCCAGGGTTTTGATAATAAAGTCAAAGTGACAGTAAAAAGAAGGCAAGGAAGCAGATGCGCCACCTGCCCTGGGCTCGGGAGGAGTCGAGGCCCACTCCACTCTGGTATCCCCAGGAGATAAAAGGAAAACTCGAGGGAAGGCTCTGATATTTCTTTATAACCTCCATGGACTTTTATATAGCTTTTATAATAAGGACAACCAACTTGAATCATTTACATATGTGATCAACTTTAGATTGAGCTCTGATCTGTTCCACCAAAAACGGCTCAAATCCAAATTTTCTGTTCTCTAAGGCTGGACTGACTCCAGACTTGGTGGCCTGATGTGTGGTGACTGTGCTCTTCCCCGTCGGGGGGCTCAGGTCAGGACTAGGATGACCTCACGACTTGAAGTCACCATCCTGGTTGGTCTCAAGCCCGAGTCCCTGGCTCCCTGGAATGCAGTCTTCTTCACACAGACAGCAGGCAGCCTGCCTAGGTTTCGTTACAAAAAGCCTCCATCTAGGATCTAAATGAAGTTACTAAGTCAACTTTCCAGTTCTAGACTTCTAAATCTTTATTCTTTGGCCACCCAGCAATGCTTTTTCTTTTCTTTTTTTTTTTCTTCTCTGTTCCTGCATCCCAAGTAACAACCTATATACATGGTAAGCTGACTGCAAGTAATTTAAATCCAATGGCTTTCTGCCTATTTTAAATAATTATTATTATATATTCACACACAGATATTTGTATATGGATGTACACATAGAGAATGTTCAGAATTGGGAACATCCTTTTGTTTTTGAATCACTACACTTCCACGGATTACTTTATCTGAAGAGGGAAAGATAAATTCTACAGAACTTTCATAGTGGTGATATAAAAATGTAATCCTTTCATCCTTTGATTTTTAAATGGAAAGCTAATATGGCAGAAGAAAAAGCAAGGTTGGAAAGAGGGAATGGGAGGAAGAGAGGAGGAAAAAATGGGGTAGAGCATATTTATGACTTGGCCGAAGACACCAGTCGTGGTGAAAGAGTCATAACAGTGACAGCAAACACCTAGAGTTCAGCTCAGGAGGTGGATGTATTATACTCCCATTTCACAGACCAGGAAGCTGAGTCAAAAAGAGGTGAAGTGATCTCTCAAGGTCAAGCAGCCAATAAATCAACTAGCTGATCTGTCAAGTCACTGAAATCCTGAGATAATATCAAGGCACAGAAATGCCCTAAATGTTCTTAAAAATTATTTCAAGTAACAGAGGGAAAATTTGGTCCTGTTTCTGGAAAGAAAACTTGAAGAAAATAACACATTAATACATATAAGATCTGGAAGAGTTTAATGAAAATAGTTGACACTCTGCTTGAGGCTGCTTCTCAAAACATGTTTTCCTGGCCAGGCCAGCAGCCACAGCCCCACTCCCCTGAGTCCAGGAAGGAAGGTATCCTTGGTGACAAAGGAACAAGACTCCCCATACAGGAAGAGCCCATGCATGGCCTCTCCAATGAGGCCGTCACCACTGTTTATACTCTCAGGCCCCAAAGAGTTATTAGGAAGCATATTTTTTAAAGGGGTTCTCTATTTCAAAATGTTAACTTACTAAAATCAGTGAAGATTTTTTTTCTCACCTAAACTGGGCCTTGATATTGCTAGGACTTGCAGATCTGGTTTGTATTTCTTTCTCTTGCTTCTCCCTCAGGATCCTTTCAGCAAGCAAGAAGTAAGTGGCCGTGATATGATTATACCTGTTGGTTTCCAGGGCCCTGAGGAAAATAAGGGAGAATAAATGTAAGCCACATCAGCAAGTTTGCTTTTTTATAAGTAGAACTCATTTCCCCCAACTAAAATACAAGCAAATAAAATCCAATGATCTGGAATCTTTAAAATTAAAAAAAAACAAAAAAAAAAACAAAAAAAACCCACAAACAAGAAGAAAAACCTAGTAGTTATTTAGATCACTCATGAAATTCTAAAAAACAACTACATAAAAATGTTCATAAGAAAAATCCAAAATGCGAGAGCAGCTGAGCTGAATGTCAATTTTCGATGCAAAAAAAGGTGATGAAGCTTTCCAAGAATGTATGCATTATACAAAACGTTAATCTGTGTCAAAGTGTTCATTTTCATTAAGTTGGCTTACTTGATTCCATCAGAAGTACAAAATGAGCTGTATGAATGTGCACTGAAACACTAGCATCAATAAGAAAAATAAGGGTAAGTTTTTTTTTATACCCGTTGCATTTAATGAATTACTAGTGTAACTGAGACCATATCATTAGCCCCTTCTTTGAATAAAATCAGCGTATTCATTTATCCACTTCAGAAGATTGCTCCAAGTCCCTAGTCTGAACAGGCACCCTGCAGGCCAGCTCAGGACATTCCACCCCATGGGGCACATGGCCACCTATCCTCCCGCAGCTGGCCTGGCCTGAGGACTGCACAAGAGTGCTACAAAGGGTCTATAAGGGCCCAGAAACCGTCATGGTGAGTGAAAATACAAAATGAACACTTAGGAAAGAATACAAGGATCCCTTTTCACAAAATTAACAGGGGGGAGTCACAGCTAACGAGGCAGGGCAGACTGAGGTGCAAGGCTCTAAAAGTTAAGAGCTCTGATGAAACTCTGGGCTCAGAATGACTTCGAGTGGTTTCCTAAGCTGAGTACCAGCTAAGGGCACTGGCTTCTTCTGACGGGACCAAAAACACGTGGCTTTGAGTTGAGGCATCGTGCTCAGGAGGAGGAGCACAGAAGCAAGCCACGAGCAAGAGCGGAGGCCAGCTGGGGGCCATGAGCTCGGGCCTCCCAGCTCAGGCTTCACCGTGCACCTGCCCACTAGTGCACATACAAATGGAGTCACTTGAACCAATGAGACTGACCCTCCCTGCAGATACAACATTGAATTGACACGAATCAAATAGTTCTAAATGACACCGCTGCATGTATTCATTTAAGCTAAGAACACTGAGCCAATTCAGGGAGATACAAATAAGCCTTCTATGCACTCAAAATGAAAAACCACTTTCTACACATTGCTAAAACAAGTGTCCTTGGCAGGCACAGCCAAGTGTCCTGCTCTCTCTGTTCATTTAGGTCATTAAGTATGACAACTCATAATGCAGCTGGAAATCTGCAGAAATTTGTACTTAAACCAAAATTTTGAATCTGAGTTTTTTTTGTTTTTTGTTTTTGCCTCCCCACCACTCCGCCCTGAGTAACTCCTCTTTTCATCATACCTGATGGTTTCATTCAACAGGTTTCTTGAACACTTTGACTTTTCATTTGTGGAAATATTTCATGATTTTCTAGACAGGACCTCTTATAGAAATAAATCATTACTAAAACAAAGCAACTGCATCTTTGTATTATCCTTGATTCCAAACTTCTCAGATTATTAAAAACTGGCTTTGGTTTTAAATGACTTAATTAACAATTTTGTATCTTGTGGGTGGCAGGTTGCTCCAGTAAGGGCTCTGAAGGGCCAGAAAGTAAACATTTTATAGGCTTTGTGGGTCTGTGGTCTCTCTCACAATTACTCTGTCTGATACTGTAGCACAATGTGGCCAAAGACAATACCCAAGGCATCTAGCATGACTGCAGTCCACTAAAACTTCCCTTACAACAATGTGTGACCAGTCCCATGTGTCGACCCCTCAATTAGAGGACTGTGGTCTGCCCCATTCTCTCCACTCACTGTGGGGAGCAGAGGGAGACACAACAATGAAGATGCTGCTATGGAAAAGACGTGTACTGGGATACAAAAGTAGCTACTCCAATCCACCCCGACAGGAAGGAAGAGAGGCCACAGCATTTGATGACACCACCCAGCAATGGTGTACTTATTCACTAGCATAAAAATAAAAACAACACAACAATAAAACCTATGAGACAGGAACTCCAGAAATAAATGACATGACTTCTGCCAATTGGGAACTCTACTCATTAAAGTGTCTGCAGGCCCTGACACGCTAAGAGGAGAGACCATTCCAAGAATCCTAAACCCATGGCCCCGTGCTGGTGAGTGCTGACATACTCCACAATGGCGTCGCGGTCTGCTATGTCCCCGAGCACCATGCGCTGAATGATGCTGTTGTGTTCCTCCTCTGAGAGGTTTTTGTATGACACGAGGGGGATGTTATACTTTGTTGCTGGTGAAGGGTCCACTCCCTGAAGCCAAGGATGATTTTCAATCTCTTCTAAGGAGGCCCTTCTCTTGGGATCTCTCTGTAGCATCCGTGTGATCAGGCTGGAAAGGAAGTAAGTCCACTGTTAGAGCAAACTGTTGGCAGGGCTTAGTAATGGTGGATTATTTTATTAATCAGAATTCTTTCCTATACTTATGCCATCAAATTTCATTAGGCCCACTAGTGGTGGTGGTAGTGTGGCAGATGGTAATAAAGAAAATTTAGTGCCATCAGTTTCATAAATAGAAAATCACAACTGCCAGGGGCACCTGGGTGGCTCAGTGGGTTAAAGCCTCTGCCTTTGGCGCAGGTCATGATCTCAGGGTTCTGGTCAGCAGGGAGCCTGCTTCCTCCCTCTCTCTCTCTGCCTGCCTCTCTGCCTACTTGTGATCTCTGTCAAATAAATAAATAAAAATCTTACAAAAAAAAAAAAAAAAAAAAGAAAGAAAGAAAATCACAACTGCCAGATATACTGGTAAGCCAAACAGCTTCCTATCATCTGGAATTAGCTCTAGATATTAACATCCATTGCTTAATTAACTGTGCCTTAGCTGCAAGCCAGAACCAGATATAATGATCAACGGTGACATACAAAATACAGTGCATGAGCCAATTTCTGCTTCAGAAAGAATAAATGATCCTGATGGAAACAATCACAACGCCACAGGCTTTTTTTTTTTTTTAAAGATTTTATTTATTTATTTGAGAGAGAGACAGTGAGAGAGAACATGAGCAAGGAGAAGGTCAGAGGGAGAAGCAGACTCCCCATGGAGCTGGGAGCCCGATGTGGGACTCGATCCCGGGACTCCAGGATCATGACCTGAGCCGAAGGCAGTCGTCCAACCAACTGAGCCACTAAACATATATTTTGTTTAAATGCATTGTGTGTGTGGGGAAAAATAAATAAATAAAACAAAATAAAATAAAAATACACACACACACACACACACACACACACTCACACACACACACAGGGATGGAAGGAAGCAGACTCAACAGGAAAAAAAACGAAATAAAAGCAGGAATCTTAGGGGATGCCTGGGTGGCTTAGTTGGTTAAGCCGCTGCCTTCGGCTCAGGTCATGATCCCAGCGTCCTGGGATCGAGTCCCACATCCCCACATCGGGCTCTTTGCTCAGCGGGAGCCTGCTTCTCCATTCTGCCTCTGCCTGCCACTCTGTCTGCCTGTGCTCACTCTGACAAATAAATGAATAAAAAAAAAAAAAAAAAAAAAAAAAAAAAGCAGGAATTTTAGGAGGCAAATGACAAAGCTAACCTTTGACCCGAAGGCTTCTGCTTTGGTTTTGAAAGCTATACTGAGTGCAAAAACCAGAATATAATGTGTAGGCAGGGAGTACAACTAGAGCCCTCATAAAGAACTAGGGTCCCAGCTTCAGTGGCAGGGGGAATGAGAAATGAGAAACCAATCTGTTACGATATCAAGAAGGAAAACTGCCTGCCTCAACAGTGGCTGTGGATGTGAGGCAGGGAAATCTCTTCTAAGAATTTCTAGCCACACGCTGGTCCTCACACACATTCGTGGTCCAAATTAATGATATCTGTGTGGTACATGTCAGGAAGAAGTTAATTCAGGTGGTTTTAAAGCTGGAGTGCTCCTAAGTAACCAGAGTAGAGAAGGAAATGTAAAACCTTTCCCTAGGAACATAACTTAAAGGAACTTCCCAAATAATATTATAAGGAATATGACCTCATAGACAAAAAATATCAAGGAAATCAGTACTAACAAAAACTAGTACTACATGATGGCAAAATCAGAATGCAAAGTCTTCAAATACTGAAATTTTCAGACACAGAAGACAACTGTGTTGTATATGTTTAAGACACGGAGAAGCGTGAAATACAAAAGACTGAAAAAAAAAAGCGATAGGTAAATTTTTTAAATTAGATAGAAAGAGAATTGATGAATTGGAAGACAGAGCCAAGGAAATAACCCTGCACCAGTGGACTGAGAAAATATGAAGAGATGAAAAGACAAGGAGGAGAGAGTGAAAATACCTAACATATATCTAATCAAGAGTTCCAGAAGGGAATAAAGGAATGGGCAAGAAACTATATTTGAAATTATCATAGCTAAAGATTTTCCAAATTCATGGACAAACACAAATCCTGACCCAGGAAGCCTAACACATCCTAAGCAGAATGAATAGAAGCTCTTAGAGCAGCCTGAGAAGAGACAATCACCTGAGCAAGAACAATAACAACACGAATAGATGATATCCCAAAAGCAACAAGACATATCAGAAGAGTGTGGTAACATCCTCAATAACCTGAGAGAAAACTGTCCACACCTAGAATTCTACACTCAATGAAACTTTCAAGGGCATATGTAACATAAACAGATTTTCAATGAAAAACTGAGGAAGTCGATCACCAATAAACAAACGTTCCTCAAAGGAATTCTAAAGGGTATAATATTAGCAGAAGAATGTGATCCCAAGTGGAGGAATATACAAAGTTTTAAATCAAGCGTCTGGGTAATTCTAAACAATATTTTTACTATACAGAATTATAATAATAACAGTTTAATTTGTGGAGATAGAAAATATTGAATGGTAAACTGTCCTAAGGATTTTGTGTTGTTCAGGAAGACATAAAGATAAGGATTAACTATCAATTTTATTAAATTAAGCATATAGGGACGCCTGGTGGCTCAGTCAGTTAAGCGTCTGCCTTCGGCTCAGGTCGTGAACCCAAAGTCCTGAGATTGAGCCTCACATAGGGGACTCCATGCTCAGCAGAAACTCTGCCCCTCCCTCTCCCATGCACTTTCATCCCCCCTCAAATAAGTAAATGAAATTGTAAAAAAATTATAATTAAGCATATAAATATGTACGTGTGTGTTAAAACAGGAGACTCACTAAAAACAACTGACTATGACTTCTAAGGTAGTTGAAGGGAGAAAGCCAAGTAAGGGGAAAAAGAAAAATCTCTAGCCAAGTAAGTGGAAAAAGAAAAATCTCTATCAATCCTAAAGAAAGAATAGACCAAAAAAAAAAAAGGGGAGGGGAATGTAGGACAAATATGAAGCATATAAAAAGAGCATAAATATATCTACATCTTAGTAAGTGATAAATCAAATAATCAAAAAACTCAGAAAAGATGTAAGTAATTCAGAACAGCATAATTAATAAGCTTGATCTTAAGGATTTATATATCTCCGATCCCCAAAATGTGAAAATATACATTCCTTTCCAGAACAAAAGGATCATTTACAAAAACTGACTCCATGGTAGGTGTTAAGCAAGCCTTAACACCTAAAACAATGTGAAAAACAGCAACAAAAAACGAGTACTATATAGACTATATTCTTGGACCATAATAGAATTAAGTTAGAAATGAACAACAAAAAAGTAATTAGAAAAATTTTATATATTTGGAAACTGTAAAACACCCTTCTAAAAATCTTAGCAGTCAAATACAGCATGTGAAGCTAGAAAGTACTCAGAACTGAATAATAACAGGGCTATAAATAAAAACTAGTTGAGGTACTGCAGAAATGGTACAAGAAGACAAATTTGATAGCCTTAACTATGACATTAGAAAAGGAAAGTTTGTAACTATGACATAAGAAAAAAAGAAAAAAGAAGTGACTCAGCCCATGAAGTAGGTAGAAGGAAATAATACAGGTAAGAGAAAATTTACAATGTAAAACAAAACAAAAAAAAACAAGGAAATGAATAAAGATAAAAGGCAGTTCCTTGAAAAAGACTAATAAAATTAACAAATCTCAGGCAAGACTAATCAAGACAAAAACAAGAGAAGGCAGAAATTCAATACTGGAATGATAAAGGGCAACATCCCATTGATCTATATACTTTACAAATATACCAGAGAATATAAATACTTCAGGCCAATATATTTGAAAATTTAGATAAAATGGGCAAGCTCCTTAAAAAACAGAAGTCAGCAAAACTGACACAGGAAAAGCAGAAAACTGAGTGGTTCTACAATTACTAAGAATAATCCCTCTACAAGGGAGAAATAGAGAAGGCTCCTAAGATATTATAACTGCTCTATTTCTGACTCTAGGTAACAGGTTCTACCATTCTCACATCATCAGTACATAGAGAAGCCTGTAACTGAATCCAGAGTTTGAATAGGTAAGATAATCACACACCACATTGGGACTAAGATATAGGTCCACTTGGAGAAAAGATTTCTCAAATCATCAGATTTCCTTCTTACCAGCTGATGGGAAAAATTCAAAACTCTGTTACTGCAACAAGATATTTAAAGTATATATAATCTCAGCTGAACTCACTGAAAAATATCACCCATTAAAATAAATGAAGTGTATATATATATATATATATATATATATATATATATACACATATACATGTATATATACATACACACACACACACACACACGTTTTCACTATTCAAATAAAATAATATTGTTAGTCTACTTTTGCTCTTCTTGGTGCTTTTGGTTTTCTAACTCATCCAATATTACCCATATATCACCCATAATGTCCATGAAATACTTGAGCTTCTAACAGTTCTTTTATTCCATTATATTTCTCACTATACATATTACAGAACTATAAAGTTCTTTAAATTCCAAATAATCAACTTGACTGTACTTTTGGTTGCTGGTTTCCCACAATCACATAAACCAACAGGGGAGAGTGGTATATGGATAAAATTAAGGGACACATTATGTAAAACCTAAAATGGTGTGTTGGTGGTTTATTTCAGGAAAAGAAATGCCTTAATTTTTCTCTGGAATTTAAAATAATTCTAGGTGGTCTTCTTTTTTTCGCTTATGCAAAAACAGAAAGGTAGTTCCTATGGTAATATCTTCATTTCAAGTGAGTAACCACCACTCCTGGAAGCTGAAGAGGCATGTAATGGGTTTCTTGAAAACAAGCATATTTAAGACATAGACTTACACAGTTTGTACTCTAGTATTAAATTTCAAATCACATTCTGGGGTTAACGCCCCAAAATATACTTAACAAAAATAAAATATCAAGTTCAAAAATTAAAATGAACTCAGATGTTTATATAATGAAGTCACTTCATTTTTTTTTTTACATGTTAATGGAATAAAACAAAACTTTTGAGGGTGCCTGGGTGGCTTAGTTGGTTAAGCATCCAACTCTTAATTTCAACTCAAGTCATGATCTTGGGGACATGAGATTGAGCCCGGGGTAGGACTCCTTACTCAGCACAGGGTCTGCTTGCAACTGATTCTCTATCTCTTTGTCTCTCCATCTCTCCCCCCACCCCTCCCCATGCTTGCACTCTATATACATACATACATACATACATACATACATACATTATACAAAAAATAAATTAAACTTTTGGTTTTAACATTCTTTTTCTACTTTTACTTACTCTTTACACTCTTTGGACACATGGGATGGTACTGTATATTTGCAATCCATGATCATTGTCAATGTTTCACTGTCATTGGCCTCTTGAAAAGGTGGTTGCCCACACACCAACATGAAAAGAATCACTCCCAGACTCCATATATCTACAAAGCAAAGACATACTGTTAAATATTGGATGAGTTAGAAAACCAAAAGCACTAAGAAGAGCAGAAGTAGACTAACAATATTATTTTATTTGAATAGTGAAAACCATTTATATCTCAAAGGAAAACATCTAGGGAAGAAAACTTGAGTCCCAATAAGGCAGGGGAAGGTATCTGTCTTGTTTACTATTTTTATATTCACCTCAGCCGCATAGTGAATAGTCAATAAATGTTCAACAAAGAGATAAATTAATTCACTAATGCCAAGAACATCGAGAAGAAAGTACCTATCAAGGTTCTCAAGCCACTGAGTAACAGACTGCTGTCTTTCTCATGACATTTACTAGAGAATATATAAACCTAGTATTTTAATACTCTGAAACATGAAAAGGATTTTGCCTAATGTCACAATTATCTCAGTTGCTCTTTACCTCAATGCTGGTGAGATAACCAGATGATGTAAATCACAGTCACTTTATAGTTAAGAAAATTGAAATTCAGAGAGAGAAATATTTCTGTGCTGTCAATGAAGAAATAGATAAGTTATACATTATTTCAGAGGACAAAATTAGGTATGAAGGTGTAAGTAACCAGGAGGCACATATTGGCTTAAAAACAACAGAAGCTACTTAAAAAAGCACTGGGAAAGACTGTAGGCTTCCCATTCGGCAAAGTCTGGGCACCCATCTGTCTAATACTCTGCATAAGACATTCCTGTAGTGATTGTAAGACTAGACTAGTTGACATCTGAGGACCCTCCCAACTGTAGCATTAGCCTAACTCCTACAAGTGCCAATAGCCCCCTACTTCTTGCCATTAGATAAAATCTAACCTATCAGTTGGAAAAATGATGGCTCTTCAAATGAAAAAAGGATGAATCCATCATTTAGGAAGGGGATCACAAATCATTCATTCATTCCAGAAACTTGAAGTAGAGACATGATTACATAAACATTAATATACCAAGAGATGAATTCAAGAAGCTTTCTACCACAAAAAGCTTAGAAGAGAATGTAAGCCACATGGACTCTGTCACATCTGTTAACACTCAACTGCTATTTTCATTTAGCTTACACTCCATGTTATTTTCAGCAGAATTATAACTTGTTAATAAAATACCTTCTCCTTGGTCCAAACTACATAAAGAGGGCAATAAAAGCAAAAACCCAAAAGTTAAACATACTGTGATTTTTTATATATACAACAAATTTTACTAAGGATGCTTTAATGAAAACTGGTTAAGCAGATACAAAAATCTACTAAAATTAAAACATTACATATGTAAGAAGAAAAGGGACCTAAAGATCATTCAGTCCAAACCTGTGGCTCTTCAGTGTCCCTAGGAGGTGGTGTGCCTGGCATTGCTTGTTGGATGCATAAATTATGTGACCTACAGCCCCAGGACAGCAAGTTGGCTCAGGACTCCACTCAACTCACTAACACACATTTCTTTATCTTGATCTTGGAATGCAGAGGGCCATCCCCATTCAAAGTCAAACAACATAAGTAATGTGGCTAGCTGCACCTGTTCTTTAAATATATAATGAGAATTTATAACCCCAATACTAGCTCTAACTTATTAAGAGTTTCAAAGGAAATCTACATAGTTGTAACTTAAACCCTCTCTGAACAACCTGAACCTATTTTTGGTTACCTGCCCCAATTCTCAAGCCAGTCCTGTGAACAAGTGGCAATTATAATTATTCTCCCTTTAATCCATGTGTCCCTTATTTTTCAAAGCAGTTATATTCCTGAAATTCACTATCAAGTATACTCATCTTTTCACCAATGTTTATTAGATAAGAATGGAAATATACCATGGCTTTATTTTTGGTTGATTTACACTACTTTGTTTAGTTTTGGCTATCTCCTCCCCAAAGGAAAGGGATTTTATAAGTGGTTTGCAATAAAAACACATAAACATAAAAACCAGGGTCGTTAAAACACTCCGTCTCTCTTGTTGTTCAAATATTGACTAATGTCTAAGGCTACTACTATAACCAACCCCAACCTCAAATACACATATATCTGAGATATAATATATTCTTATCTTTCTATATAAATCCTATAAAACAATTTTTATAAAATGAATTTGGTTATGTTATTTCTTCTACCATCTCATACCTTAACTGTGGATAACCCAGTTTGGTTATTTAGTTTTTTACTTTTTCTCCATGCTAAATTGGAGATGATATCTGACAGTACAATTATACAAAGCTGAGGTTTTAAAAGGTTAGCAAATAGTATAAACATCCAACTAATAATTACCCCCAAATTCTTATCTGGCTAAAGGAAACTTTCTTTTCCTGTTAAATATCAACCTCAACAGCAATAAGGAAGTCCAATTACCTGGAAATGTTCTCTTCAGGATCATCTGGCCAAGCAGACTCACACACCACTTGCTAGGAAGTGGTGCGTGATTCAAAGGGAGAAAAACAACATAAATATATATACTATTTCTACTGTTTCCAGCCAGGGCTCAAATAATTTCTGAATGAAGAAGTGCTTAAAATGTGTGAAATTTAGAAACACAATTCGGTGCCTGGTAGTTTATGAAGTGAAGTGACATGATGTGTGAAGCATGTAAAAGAGCAGCAGCACTAAGGGAGCCAAGTTTCAGAAAGAGCAAATGACCCTCTCAAAGAGACAATGTGATTATTCAAAGGATTACTTTTTCCATTTACTTCTTTCCTAGATTTATTTTCTCTTCTTCTTGTCTTTGAATGATTTTACTTTTCCATCCTAAGGACCAAAGGAAAGAGATAAAAACAATCACGAGGGCTGCCTGGGTGGCTCAATGGGTTAAGCCTCTGCCTTCAGCTCAGGTTATGATCTCAGGGTCCTAGGATCGACTCCCACAAAGGGGCTCTCTGCTAGGCGGGGAGCCTGCTTCCTCCTCTCTCTCTCTACTTGTGATCTATCTCTGTCAAATAAATTAAGAAATCTTAAAAACAAACAAACAAAAAAATCACAAAACAAACACAGAGTGGTATGACTTTAACCAAGTATTTAAACGTGTTCTCCATCGTTAAATGGGAATAGAACAGTAATGCAATTCCTCTTAATGCTGCGGTGGGCATTAAAGAGATGAAAATCAAATTCATGCTGAGTACTCAGGACAGAGCCCAGAATACAGAAAGCATTCTGAGGAGTCAGTACTGTCCCGCCCTCATTCATCTGTGCCGGGTGGGCATTGTTCCTGAGCACAGAGGACACAGAGATGAATGGGGGACACCCTTGCCCTTACAGGGCTCTCAATTCACTGTTAGAGACAGCCAGCAGATAAGCTCAAGAAGTCACAAAGCCAACACAGACAAAAACTAGTGAAGATAGGGGGAGAGAATAAGAATGGCCTCTTAGTAATGCAGCTACAAAAGGGGACAATTTAAGATCTTGGGTCCCCAGGACAAGACATCTGGTATTACAGGACTAACAACAGCATCAAGAAGGATTATCTATTACATTCCCCTCAAGTGGGGGAGGGAGCTGCTACTTGTCTTAAAAACTCATGTTTGTGAATATTTTAAAATATCTTTTTCTATTTTTTTTTTAACTTGCTTATAAAACTATATATTCCCAAGGTATAGATCATAGGATCAGCTTGGGATCCACCAAGTCCTTAACTGGGGACAGTGGATGATCAGGGAGAAGGAGAGAGAAAGATAATGGAATAGGGACTTCACATTATATTTATTTCAAAAAGATGTTAATGGAATTGTCTATTCATATTCAAGGTACACAGGTTAACAAACATCAACCATCTGAAAAATCAAATTTAATGTTGATACCATCTGAAGCATATTTTTTTATTTCAGACCCAGCTATAGAGTCTTCATTAATAAAAAGGGAAAAAGAAAGTATCACTTCATAAATACAGTTCCTTTGGTTAAAAAACCACTTCTAACTCATGGAACTGTGGGAAGGGGTGGAAAGATAATGAGGTCTTTGTTAGTACAAAGAATGGGAGTTACTGGTCCCCTTACTTGCAGCTCTCAAGCTAGCTGGAAAGAAGAGCACCAAACTCAGCACTGACGTCTCTTTCACCTGCTAACAACACTCAGCAGGTCAACTTGTCATAATACAATATATGCCATTTCTAGAATTGGAAGTGGAGTTTCTACTACAAAGGTCATGTTAGGCAGGCTAACAAAAGATCAAAATGAAAACAAAGCAGAATAAAAGAACATGCTAGTGATTAATCTGAGGAAAAGCTACTGCCAAATGTTGGGGCGGGAAGGGGGTTGTAGTAGAGGATGTCATGACTGCTGAAAAGTCTTCTAAAAAAATCATTTCTGAAGTGAATTATCTAGAGAGCAAAAGAGCGAGCATTGATTAGAAAGTAATAAAAATGGGAAGACCAGAAGAAAAGTTTCAGATGGAAACTTCTATTTTTTTCTTCTGGCATTCTTTTATCAGTATAACTATCAATCTAACAGAAGAAGCAACAGAATGGTTTAAAATCACTACAGATGAAGCAGGGACCAGCACCTTTTATAACATCACTTAAAACCAGCAGGATTTATGCAATCAACTTTTCAGTTCCAACTGTGGTTACCAGCAACTGACATATGACCCAAAACTAATGTAAAAGGCAATGCTTTCTTAGAATAGCAAGTACTGTTACACAAGCATGTAGGTCTCAGGACCTTTGTTCCTTGTACGGATATTCAGAAACCCTAAGGTCAACTGATGTGAATTGCTCCCTACACACCAAGAACTACTGGTGTGCATTCAACAACACCTACAGCTCCAGTTACAAAAGATTCTTGTTTGCAACAAGATCAATGGTTGGTTCTGAGGGACCAGACTAGAGACCATTCTACAAGTGGTCTTCTGAACTAACAGGGGAGGGCGGGGCAAGGAGGAATAAAGCATTTGGACAAGTTCCCATTTTATGGTATTTATATAATCCCTAGTTTTACTAACACTTTAGTTAGAAGCACAATTTTACTATTTCACAAGTAATCATTTCTTAAGCAGAAAGTTAGAATGAATGCCATCACTCATACCTACATCAAAAAACTTTCCCACACCTGAATCCATCTAAATGCCCCCTGAGAACTTAAAAAAATCAATGCTGTCCAAACAAAGCTTATCACCTTTGAAAAAAAAACCTAGTTCTCTCATCTGGGTTCTAGTGTGGTCTGCAGTACCTCCACCTCTCCAATCAAAATTCAGAAGGCATCCCAGACTGCACCTCTCATTCAGGTCAGGAAGATCCTGCCAATTCCAGTACATGCCCAGAATCCTCCAACGCTCCTACCAGTGACCCTCAGCTCTCCGTGAAAGCTCTCCAAACTGCCCTCCCAACCCTGAGAGCAGAATATATCCCCTGCACCCTCAGCAGTGGGCTGGATGTCAGAATGAACCTACAACAAAAGAGAACATAGTACTTTTGTAAACACTGTTGGGTTAGGGCCCCAAAAAGGGCAGCTGCAGCAGGGGGCAGTCCTTAATTATTAATGACCTTCAAATAAAAACTAAGAGAAAAAGAAGACTAAGTACCTGCAATGGGGGAAGGGGGGCACCAGTGAAGACAAGCTACAGTTTGTTTTAGTTAGGGGTTTAATAAAGCCTTGTGCTAACTTGTTTTTTCAAGTCAAAAGAAAACAGGAAAAAGTTCTAGAAGTCCAAAGATTATCAATCACACACTGTGGGACTGCACAAGTTCATAAATCCAAACCAGACAGGCAGAAGACACCCTTTCAACTCAGCACTCTTCCATAAATCACTTTACAAATCTGATTTTAATGAACTTTAGAGAAGAAGAGCAAAAAAAGAGGCCAGGCTAAAATCATGTGATTTCCCTCAGTATGGCCTGATGAAAAGAGCATGCCTGGGCTAATGCATAAGAAAGCTCTGGGCTCAAATCCTACCTCAGCCATTTAATTAGTTACGTATTCTTGGCCAAATTCAACCTGTCTTCTGTGCCTGAGTCCTCTCTTTCACAAAAGGTGGACACCACCACTCATCTGGCAATTTCTGAGAGGGTGTCTGGGGCAAAGAGTTACATGTATCAGTACAGAGACTGCAAGAACTGAGAAAATCCTTACCTCTAAGTACAGGAGGGAGACGGGCAGGGAAAAGCAAAAGGAATTTAATACACTTTATTCAATCTACTTTTGTACTATCTGAATTATCTTACAGGAACTTCATTTATTGCTTGTAAAAAAAGTAATTAAAAATTAGCTGTGCTTAACAGAACATTATGAAGTATATGCACTTCAGTGGGATAAGAAGAAACGTCTTTAGAGGAATGTAAAGGAAATAAAAACAAAAAGCCTACTCTCACTGAGACAGTAATTCTCAACCTGTGGCCCGGGGACACTTGGTTCTCTGTGAAGTTCCCTTAATGAATTCACAGACCAATCTCTCCACAACATAAACACTTATGGTAGGAATAATTTTAGTTTGAATTTTTAGCACAACTAACTTCCTTCAAGGACTTAAAAAAAAAAAAAAAACCTCAAATATCAAAATGCTGGGTCTTGTCAAGCCAAGGAAGGGGCCAGGTCCGTGCTGTTGGCCATTTCACCCTCTAGTTTCATTTCTGTGCTTCAAGACTCACCTGAGGTTTCACCAGGGGAAGGAGATACCAAAGCAAGAGCCCCCAGAGTGCAACCCACCTCAGGGACATTCCCAAAGTCTATCTCCAAATCTCCAGCTAACCAAAACAGTACCTCTCGGGCGCCTGGGTGGCTCAGTGGGTTAAGCCACTGCCTTCGGCTCAGGTCATGATCCCAGGGTCCTGGGATCGAGTCCCGCATCGGGCTCTCTGCTCAGCAGGGAGCCTGCTTCCCTCTCTCTCTCTCTCTCTGCCTGCCTCTCTGTCTACTTGTAATCTCTGTCAAATAAACAAATAAAATCTTAAAAAAAAAAAAAATAGTACCTCTCAAGGCATTTCTAAACACCTAGGTGAGGCAAGAACCCATTACAAATTCAGTTTTACAAAATTACATCTTTTAAATTACATCCAAATTTACATCTAATACCTTGTGAAAACCAAATACTTCCTTTTACACCAAGCTTATAGGGGGAAAATCTCTGGCTTTTGTCCAGTTTTATAACACTAGCCAAAAAGCCTAAAATATTCATATTTTAGAAATACTTTTAAAATGTGGAGACAGGGCCATCAGCCTGGCAACATGTACACGAGCACCTACTATACATTTCCACATGAATGCTCTTTAAGGAAGGGAGCTGCTGCTGTGGATACACAACCACTATAGATAGGGTTTTCAGAAGTGATTTCACATGTCAACTTCCCACAAGATTATGACAAATACAAATTTCACAAGTCTAATTTTGATCTAGAAAGTAGGAATGTTCAGATTTAGTATCAAATCTAAAAATGTCCAGTCCTATTTGTCTAGTCAAACAATATAAACCATGCAGACTAAAGGACTGTATGATTAGCATTTTCTAAATGTAAAGTCTGCTTGATGCTTTAGTTTAATAGGTAGTGAGTATTTTAATGTTCTCTTAAATGTATTCTAAAAACGTTGAGCTTTTTGCAGAAGGTTGAGGTATGCTAACGTAAGACAAATATACAAGCCATTAAAATTTCAGTTAATAAAAATCACCTGCATATACCGACTCCCATGGGTTCTCTTTCAAAAGGCACACGTTATTCAATGAATGTGGGGGATACAAAGTCCAATGAAATTTATCCTTTAACAGAACACATTATCCTAGACTGCCCAAAATGTTTAAGCTTGTCAAAAAGACTAACTTTCTTGAGGATAAAAAAAAAAACAAACAAACTTTAAAATAGTGTATTTGCTGTAACAAGATTCAAGATCCAAATGTTGATTCTTGAAATGTTTGATTCTGGTTAGTTCTCCATGTGTAACACCTGACAGGCATGTGGTTGAAAAATGTACACAACTTATTTTCCTACATTAAAAAAAGTTAGCAAGACATGTTATATCTTCTTAGAATTATAATAAACATACAACCTGATTGGTTCTACATAGGATTAGGACTATTCCTTCAAATAAAACCTTAGCTAGAAAGTTCTCTCAAATATAACCACACATTTCCCAGTTTTTAAGTTAACATTTATTCCTTCAGATTATCAAAGTAACACATGTTCAGTGACAGTAAAATTCTATTAGTAAACCCTCCCACTCCTCAACACTACAGACATTCTTTAATATTAATTAGCCTATCAGACAGATAAAGATATGATTGGTTTGCTCTTATTTGTGCTTCCTGATTATTTTTCCCTCATTTCTTCAAGGTTTAATTTACATGCACTGGAAGTCACCATCTGGGAGTTCTAACAAACGCAGTCACGCAACCAACACCACAATCAAGATATAGAGCAGCTCTATCACCCCCAACAGTTCCCTGTACTTCGTATTCCATGGTTCCTCCTGGCCAGTTCCGGGCAACCACAAGTCTATCTCTGTCCCTCTAAGTCTTGCCTGTAAATGGAATCATACAGTACGTAGTCTGGCTTTTCTAACTAATGCATTTCAGATTCATCCACGTTGCTGTACGTATCAATAGGTCATCAATTTTTTATTGTTTGAGTGGTATTCCACTACTCATATGTTCCAAAGATTATTTCTGTTTGGGGCAATTATGAATAAAATTACTAAAACCATCTGTGTACTGACGCTTGTGCAAGCTTAAATGTTCATTTCTCTTGGGAACAGGCTTGCTGAGCCATATATTAAGTCTTTATAAGGAACTGACTAATGACTTTCCAAAGATGGCTCTAGGATTTTATAGTCTCATTAGCAAAGTATGAGGATTCCAGTTGCTCCATTTACAATCCTGGCAACTCTTGGTACTGGCTGTTAAAAAATTTTAACCATTCTAATAGATGTATCTTTAATTTGCATTTTCCCTAATGACTAATGATGTAGAGCATCTACATGTGCTTATTTGCCATATTATGTCTTCCTTGGTGAAGCGTTTGTTCACATCTTTTGCTCATTTTAACATTGGGTTGCCTTTTAATTTATTGAGTTTTGACAGTTCTTTTTTATGTACAATCTCTAGCAATACAGAAAAAGGCTTTATTTTAAAGCAGTCATATTGGGCGCCTCAGTGGCTTAGTCGTTAAGCATCTGCCTTTGGCTCCGGTCATGATCCCAGGGTCCTGGAATTGAGCCCTCCACTGGGTTCTCTGCTTAGTGAGAAGCCTGCTTCTCCCTCTCCCACTCCCCCTGCTTATGTTCCCTATCTCTGTCAAATAAATCTTTAAAAAAATAAAATAAAAAATAAAAGTCATTTTGACTGTACTTACATTATTTCCTGAAAAATAGCTAAGTAAGCTATTAAAAAGAATTACTGAAGTATAGTCGACATACAATGTTGTATTAGTTTCAAGTGTACAACATAGTGATTTGACAACTCTACACATTACTCAGTGCTCAACCATGGTAAGTGCAGTCACCATATAACGTTATTATAATATTACTTGTACTTTCCATTTCCATGACTTATTTAAATTTCTACCTCTCAATCCCCTTTATCTATTTCACCCCCCCTTCCCACCACCCCTCTGGCAACCACCCATTTATTCTCTGTACTTAAGAGTCTGATTTCTTTTGTACCTTTTGTTTTTTTAGATTCCACATGTAAGTGAAACCACATGGCATTTGACTTTCTGTTTGACTTATTTCTCTAAGCATAATATCCTCCTGGTCCACCCATGTTGTTGCCAATGGCAGATTTCATCCCTTTTATGGCTGAGTAATACTCCTGTGTGTGTGTGTGTGTGTGTGTGTGTGTGTGTGTGCGTGCGCGCGCATGCGCATGCCCATGCATTACATTTCCTTTACCCACTCATCCATCAATGGACACTTATGTTGCTTCCATATCTTGCTACTGTAAATAATGCTGCAATAAACATAAAGGTGCATAAATCTTTTCAAATTATTTTTTGTTTTCTTTGTGTAAATATCCAGTAGTGGAATAAATGGTATTTCTGTTTTTACTTTTTGAGGAACCACCATACTGTTTTCCACAGTTATTGCACCAAATTATTTTCCCACCAACAGTGCATACTGCATAGGAGTTCCCTTTTCTCTGCATCCTTGCCAACACTTGTTACTTCTTGTCTTTTCTGACTCATGTGAGGCGATTTGCTACTGTGGTTTTGATGTGCATTTCCCTGATGATTAGCACGCTGAATATCTTTCAGGTGTCTACTGGTATCTATATGTATCTTTGGGAAAAATTCAGCCCCATTTTTTAATTGGACTATTTGTGTTTTTGCTATTGAGTTGTATATGTTCTTAATATATTTTAGATTTTAACCCGTTGTGGATTTATCATTTGCAAATATCTTCTAAGTTTTCAGAATCTTTATATATTCTCTATCAGATATGTGATTTGCAAGTATTTTCTCCCTGTTGGTGGTAGCTTAACAATATCTTTAAGAAGCAGAAGTTGATTTTTATAAAATCCAATTTATCAAATTTTTCTTCTACGGATGTTTTTGATGTTTTATCTAAAATAGTTTTGCCTAAGTCAAAGATGCAAAGATCTTCTATGTTTTCTTCTAGAACTTTTACAATTTTATGATTCACATTAAAGTCTCTGATGCACACTGAGTTTTTTTAAGTGGCATAAGGAATGGATCAAGGTTCACTTTTTTTGCATATAGATATCTAATTGCTCCAGCAACATCACTGAAAAACTACTTTCTCTAACGAACTGCTTTAGCATTTCTGCTGAAAATCAATTGACCATGTATGTGTGGATTTATTTATGGACTCTATTCCACTGATCCATATGTATGCCTTTTTGTTAATATCATACAGTCTTCATTACTGTAGTTTTATACTAAGTCTTGAATACTCCAATTACTTAAAAATTAAACTTTTCCATCTTTATTGTTTATATAAACTTTCTAATGAACTCTTTCCATTTGTCTTCAGGTGAGTTCCTCATTAATTTGTAAGAGCTCTTTCTACAGTAAGAATAGTAATCATCTATAATACAAATCATTTCCTTAGTTTCCATAATGATTTCTAAAAAACAGATGTGCACCATACCCCAAAACTATAATCAAATCTATTACTCTTTCTTATGATACCTGTTTGGAAAGGCCAAGATCATATGAATATTACTTTTTGGGCGGGTGGCTTAATTCTTTATATACAAACCCTTAGTTTACCTAGACTTTATTTTGACACAGAATACAGATAGGGATCTACATTCCTCCTTCCACTATATTTACTATTATTTCCACTATAATTTATTAAATAATTTCTCCTCTGATGCCTTCTGATAATTGAGGAAGTTAGAACTATTTAGAGCCGGTTTTTCTAAATCACTTAAAACTACCAGCTAAAGAACCTGCTAAGATACAATGGTGTCCTTGGGGACACTTGTTCTTATAAATGGCTACAAAGCAGACACTGACATGAATATTCAAAAAAATGTGTGGTACCATTTGCCAGGCACTGTGCTATAATCATAATGAGACCTTAGAGGTTGGCAATGAAGGGAGAATGTCCAAGAGATGGCACTACTGCCCTTTGTGTCCTTGGCACATAACTTTTCTCTGTTCCTTCATTGGCAGAGAAAGTAACAACTATCTGGCTTATAAAAGATGGCTCCATCTTGTTTTTCATTTAGGATACCCGTTAGTGCTGCTTCAATAACAAGTATATACCTCGCCCTATATCCAAGAGCCCATAAGCAATGCTAAAGGCCTGACTCCATGTAGCGAACAAAGGGGTCTATCATGTTTGGTTTTTTCTCCTCCCAGTTTCATTGAGCACTGACATATGTGTGTCTAACTTTAAGGTACACAGAATGATGGTTTGGTTTATGTGTGTTGTGAAATGATTACAATAGATTTAGTTAACATCCACTATCTCACAGATACAATAAAAAGAAAAATTAGTAACTCCTTGTGAAAAGAATTTTTAGGACCTATTCTCTTAAGTCTCCTATGTATCATACAACAATGTTAATTAACTATTGTCATCATGCTGTTCATTACATCCCCAGTACTTATTTATCTTATAATTGCGACTTTGTACTTTCTGGTACTTTGCCTTTCCCTTGCCTCTTTGCCTTGCCTCTGGTAACCACAAATCTGATCTCTAAGTATGGTGTTCGTTTTGGTTTGGTTTTAGATTCTACATGAGTGAGATCATACAGTATCTGTGTCTTATTTCACTTAGCATATCTTCATGGTTCATTATTGTCACAAATGGTAGGATTTCCTAATTTTTATGGCTAAATAATATCTACCGTGTGTGCGTACATACGTATGTACACACACACACACACACACACACATATACACATATATATACACACACACACATATGTATATATATATCTATCTCACAACTTCTTCATCCATTTATCCACTGAGGGACCCTTACAGTTGTTTGAATGTTTTGGCTATTATAAATAATGCTGTTCTGAACATGGGGGTGTAGCTATCTTTTTAAGTTAATATTTTTGTCTCCCTTGGATATATTTCTTCTAGAGGTGGAACTGTTGAATCATACAGTAGTTCTGCTTTGGTTTTCTGAGGAATATCCATATTGTTTTCCATACTAGTTATACCAATTTACAGTTCAACCAACAGTGCACAAGGGTTCCACTTTTGTCAGCATCCACACTAGCATTTGTGATAACAAATGTCTTTTTGATGATGGCCTTTCTAACAGGCATTAAGGGAATGTATCATTGTGATGTTAATTTGCATTTCTCAAAAGACTAGTGATGCTGAACATCTTTGCTGAGCATCTTTTCATATACATTTTCTTTGGAAAAATGTCTATTTAGGTTCTTTACCCATTTTTAACTAGATTATCTGATTTTGCCACTGTTGAGTTGTAGGAGTTCTTTATATATTTTGCATACTAATCGCTTACCAGATACATGATTTGCAAATATTTCTTCCCATTCCACAGGCTGGCTTTTCACTTTTTTAGTGATTTCTTTGCCTGTGCGGAAGCTTTTTTGTCTGATGTAATCCGACTTGTTTTTTATTTTATTGCTTATACTTTAGATGCCATATTCAAAGAAATCATTACCAAGACCCATGTTAAGGAGGTTTTTCTGTTTTCTTCTAGGAGTCTCATGGCTTCAAGTCTTATACTTAAGTCTTTCGTTCATTTCAAGTTAATTTCTGTGAGTGATGTAAGATGGGTAAAGTTCTATTCTTCTATATGTGAATATCCAATATTTTTCAATTTGTTGAAGAGAGTTTATTGAATGAGTATTCCAGGTTCCCTTGTCAAATATTAGTTGGCTATATATACTTGAGTTTATTTCTGGGCTCTTGATTCTGTTCCACTAGTCCATTCCTCTGTTTTTATGCCCATACCATACTGTCTTCATGACTACAGCTTAACAGCATAGTCTGAAATCAGAAAGTATGCCTCCTGCTTTGTTCTTCTTTCTTGGGATGGCTTTGGCTATATCTTGGGTCTACTATGATTCCATATAAATTTTAGGAATATTTTTTTCTATTTCTGTAAAAAAAAAAATGCCACTGGAATCTTAACAGGAGTGGCATTAAATCTATAGATGGCTTTTGGTAATACTGACATTTTAACAATATTAATTCTTTCAATCCAACACAGGCTACTTTCCATTTATTTGTATCTTTGATTTCTTTCATCAATGTCTTATAGTTTTCAAAGTAGAGATCTTTCACCTCCTCATTTAAATTTATTCCTAAGTATTTTTTTTTGATGCTATTGTAAATGGGATCAATTTATTTCCTTTCAGAAAATCGGTTAGTGTATAGAAATGCCACTGATTGGTTAATTTTGTATCCTGCAATTTTACTGAATTTGATTAGTCCTGACAGTAACTAGAGACAATTCTACTTCTTCCTTCTCAATTTTGATGTCTTTAATTCCTTTTCATTTGTCTTGAGAAACTTTCACTTCCTTTTTAATTTCCTCTTTGATCCATTGGTTGTTCAGGAATATCATGTTTTTAAGTTCCCAATTATGATTTCATGATTCTTTCTCATCTTTGCTATCAGTGTGCCAGCCTCTAAAAAGTCCCTAATGTTACCATCTATGGGCGGAAGGTTGAAAATACAAATCGACTGAAACTGCTAGAATTTTATATGTAAAATTAACTAAGTAAGGATCCAAGTAAGGCCTTGAATGAAAACTATGAACAAAATACATGAACTTTTACATGGGCTTATTAGACAGTCCATTTCAGCATCCCAGGAGGTTTTCTTTGCTTGCTTTCATGGTGCTCTGCTATAGGACAACTCAAGAACTCATCTAAAGAGAAGTGACCAATAAATAGTTCTCTAACTGGTAAGGGGATTCTGAAGTTCATTTTTTACATGAAGTAACACAAGAATGAAGCCTTAGAAAGTAACCTTACACATGAAAAGCAATCTCCTTTTCATGGCAGGAGCTAGAAGAGTCAAAAGTCAGAAACAGAACACAACTACTCTAACTATTCTTGTCTCTGCTGACTAACAAATTCATTTTGATACTGAAGCTGGAGAGTAAATCCAAAAAATTTTTATCAAGCTTTTTACTGACAACTTGATAATAATGACTGTCCTTCTTTGGGACAGACAGGAACATATCGTACTCACAAACTGATGACTGAGAACAAAATTAGAATTAAACTAAAACCACTGGGAATTCTCTGCTTCTAGGTAGAATATAATGTGATAAGCAAACTGAAGATCCTGCTACCACAACTAGAAACACAATAGTAACTTGCAGAAACCATGTTTTCAAGGCCTTGGAAGGAAAAGAAATAAATGAACTGAAATTCCAGAACTGGGAAGGGCCCCTTCTAAGATCTGAGGCAGAAATCCTAACAAGAATCATGTGACCTCAGGAATATCAATGGATCACAAATGTTCCTCAGAATGGTTTAATCTAATCAATTTATACTATCCCTAAAAGAAAATCTTATGTATGCCAACGTTTTAGAACCTGAAAAAAATAGGTAAATTTAGGAAAATATCACTAATCTGAATCAAGAATATAAGCTTGCAGTGGACTGACGTTTAAAGTCTCCTATATCAATTAATTGGTATTTGTATATATTAGTCTCCTAAGAATTTGTTAAGCCAGTTTCAGTCTTCTAGGAACTAATTACCACTGAGCACAAAACTGAAAATCATACCTTGGAACATGGAGATCACACTATCTGAGGGGCTTCCCTACCATCTCCTGGAGCTCCTAATCTATGTTAAACCTCTTTAAACTGTAACAAGGACCTTCTAATATCAATGAATAGTTGATACATATTGTTAACAACATAAAATGGGTTTACAACCCCCCCTCAAAAAAACACATATCAAACACACTAAATACCTACAAATTGACTCTTTGACTTTAAAAAACAAAAAAGCATACCATATCCCCCATGACTTGATATTTCTTTTGGAAGAAGCCCTGTCTATAAGCTTACCTCCAATTTTCTAACACAATCTTCCCAACTCATAACTAGGGAATTTAAAACACGGTAAGGAAAATGAGAGATGTAAATGTATAAAACAAGTCAGAGTCAAGTAGACAAAACACAAAAATAAGGACATTATTCCTCACCTATAATTTATGCTCCAAAGCTTATTTCAAAACTGCCTATGCTCATCTTTCCTGTCAAAGTTGTGAGCCCTCTTTTTTTTTTATTCAGCCCAATAAGTCTGCAAGATCAGATCCAAAAAAGGCTTCATAGTGATCTATAACATGCCTGAAACTGCCACTCTGCCTCTCCATGAAGAGAGAAACCATGGCTTCCATCAGACTCATTAATAAATATACATTGATAAATGTACATATATATGTATAATGCATATACATGCATTAATATATGTACAGAAAGCAAGGGAAAAGTTCCAACCTAAGCAAGGACATCAGGAAGGACCACGGGAAGTGGCCACAATTATAGTTTGTAAACAAGTTTAAAGGAATGTAAATTTTCATTTCTTTAGTTTGTCTCTATAATATTTACTCATTTAAACAAACATTAAGAACTTGTGGTATTTACCAGGTGATAGGGATGGGACTCAGATAAGATACAAACACACAGCTCTCTCTCTCTCTCTCTCAGAGACCTTACTATTGAGCAAAGGGGACAAGTGAGCCATCTGAACTGAGCAAGGTCTGGCCGTCACCCTATCCAATACCAAAGGCAAAAGGCCATCAGGGCATGTGTCCCCTGCACCTCATCATTCTGTTTTTAAATGCCATCTACAACCCCTCTGTTATTTTTATCTAGTATACCTTCTCTGTGCCTGGCTGCATTCTAGGCAGAATTTAAGATGTATATACAAAGAGGATCTCATTTCACAAAGTCATGTTCTCCTACTCACCAGACAATGCTTCAAACACAGGTCCTATGATGTTTGGCTTAGGTTCCAAGGTTTAAAATAAGTGAATTATAATATTAAATTAGGTACTGTTCTACACTATACTGGATACAATTTTAAAAATATCACCGTAACACTAGGTCAGTAAAAACCAGGTAAGATAAAACAATGTTTTCCAAGGATAAAGTGGGTTAGGTAGCAAATGGTAGCAAATTATGGAGAATGGGTTATGGAAGAAGATATTTAAAAACAGCAAAGACATGTATTTGGAATCACAGTTGTAAGGAAGTTCTGGTTCTACAGTACATCTCTGCTAATTAGCTTGGATTAGCTCTGTGGTGCCCTGTTCTATGTCTGCTCTCCATCTTTCTCCACCAAAGACTGTGTAAACATGTGAGGATCCAACTGAGAGAAGCCACAGCCCTTGAAAGAAGAAAACCACACTACTATGTATGTTAATGTGACTGTGAAAGCATTTCCCAAGCAGCTGCTCTGGGAGTCATGACAACTCCAGGACCACACAGGCAATTAATTTCCTGATGTGGAGGGACAGTTTCCCCAGAAATGGAGATGTGTCACTAACAAGTCCCACCAGGCCATCTCAGAGCAAGCACAAGAGCACAACTAAGCACAGCACCTACATGTCAATAGTTTTCACCAGTTCTTAAAACACTACAGTGACTTTATGCAACATTTGCGTTTGGAGTCTGTCCATCAATGTATATTGTGACTAACAAGTTTCCAAGTTTATTGTGTTAAAAGTTTGTGCTAACTACTTAATTTTTGTTTTGCAAACTAGTCTTTCTTCAACAAAAAACAAAACAAAACAAACAAACAAAAAAGAAACAAAAAAACCCCAGAAAACAAAAAAAGCAAAAAAACCCCAAGCAGTTTGATGTTTTCAACTCCCTAAAGGTTTCCTAGGCTATAACCTGAAGTAAATAGAAGTATATTTAATTCTATATATCTGTATTAAGATAGTTAGCTATTTTAAGTGGTTTTTTTTTTTTTAAAGATTTTATTTATTTATTTATTTGACAGAGAGAGAGATCACAAGTAGGCGGAGAGTCAGGCAGAGAGAGAGAGAGAGAGAAGCAGGCTCCCGCTGAGCAAAGAGCCCGATGCGGGGCTCGATCCCAGGACCCTGAGATCATGACCTGAGCCGAAGGCAGCGGCTTAATCCACTGAGCCACCCAGGCGCCCCTATTTTAAGTGGTTTTAAAAAAGCTCTTCTAAAGTTCCAAGAAACTAACCAGTTATGAAATAAATACTTCCCTTTGCTTTTATCTAACATAAAACACATACACACACACACAAAGAAAAATCCCTACTTTAGAAGTTAACCTATTTCCTACATTCTGAAAGTTAAATACAATTAAAAACATGTGTGAGAAAAGCTCAAGAGCAAAGGTCCTGGGCCTGCCTCTTCCTCCCAGTTTTCCCACAGCAGCCAACATTTCAGAAATTCCCCTGAGGCCAATCTCCAAAGGGGAAGAAAACACCTCGAAAGGAAAGATCTTTAAACACCCTTTGGCACCACAGTCCTAGTACCACAGAAACAAGGCATTCTGTGATCCCTCCAAAAGGCTGACTTTTATATCTGACTTGAAGACTGATTTTGTGTCTGGCATTATGCTAAGTACAAATATGTTTTTCATTCATCTAACTCCTTCAACAATCCTAAAGGTGAGAACTAGTACATTTCACAAATGGAAGTAAAAGAGACCACAGAAACGAGTCAAGTGGGGAAGAAGAATAGGCAGTGCTGGGGCCCAACACCTTTGGAGTAGAGGGTGGGGCCAGGCTAAGAGGGCGGCAGTAGGCAAGAACCAAAGTAGAGAAAGGGAGACAGAAGGGCCCCAAGGCAGGATGGAAGTGGAATGTGACTAACAGCAAGAAGGCAGCATCGTTGGAGCTGAGCAAGCAACTGAAAAAACAGTGGGAGGAAAAAGTGTGGGAGAAAATGAGGAAGCCAATCTTGAGGCCATGCTGGCCGCTGTTGAGAACTCCGGTTTTGACTGTGAAGGAAATGTTAAGTCTTTAAAGTGTTCTGAGCAGAGAAGAAAGATGCATGTAAATTTTAAAAGGAACTGATAATATTTTTCCCTTATGAGTGGTAACTACCTAAAACTGCCACCTCCATAGGAATTCCCCTCTCTTACAGCTATTCCACACAACAATTCATGGCTTACTGTTGACCAGAGCCCCAGGGCCTCCTCTCACCTGCAACTGTCAATGTCTGAAAACAAGCAGCACATACAAATGACAAGAAACTTGTCTTTAAACTCCGTTCCTTCTCTTGTCTTCTTTCAAAGATGTGCACAGTCATGTCAGTCAGCCCAATTCCCACTTCCCCACATTAAGTACCAAAAGACTCCAAGCTTGGGCACTAGTCTGCAAAGTAAATAAATAGTAACTTCCAGTTTTTATTCTAGTGAGACCTATGATTATCAGTCCTGCACACCTTTGTCTCTCCACACAGGCTGTGAGAGGAAAGGATTAAGAGGAACACCAAGGCCCATGTAAAACCAAATCAAACCCAAGTCTAGTTAGTAGTGGCAAGAGCCTTAGAAAAGTGCGAACGTGCTATAAATCTTCTGAAGAAAATGGTTTTATATAAGGCAGTGAGGCAACCTTCTGATCTGCACAATGCCAAGGAACACTCTGACAAGCAGCTCCAGGCACAGTAGAAAGCAAACAAGGAGGACAGTCTCTGGGCTCCTAACAGAAAGGTAAGGGGTGTCTAGCCTGAAGTTCCTGGCACTGGAACAACATTGGAAAAAATTTCGAAAGGACCTGAAATTTGGTTTTGACTTACTTATCTCTAAATAAGCAAAGGATGTGATTAAAATGGGGGAGGGGGAACAGAGAGAAATTTAAGCTCAATTATCAACATCAAAAAAGAATATATGTTCTTGTTCAGTTTTTGAAACTAAAGAGGTTTAAACATTTTTTTCTGAACACTTATTCTTTAACGACTATTAGAATTAAAATGTTAGGAATCTATTTTTCCACTAATAACCAAAAACATTTGACCTAGGATTTCACCTCATAGGTAGGCAAGGCTAGAAGCCATCAGAATCTCACAAAAGCTGGATGAGGGCCTCACCTGAGACTATCTGAATCACAATCTCTAGGGTAGGGCCCTCACAAGGTTTGCTTGGTTTTAAATCTACTGTAGGTGAAACTTAAAGATGGGAAGGAGAGAACCACCAATTTAGATCCTACCATATCACCAGTAGAATAAATTATACTTTTCAAAGTAGTGTCAACATATATTTCACTTGAATCTTAAAACACAGTCAACATATATTTCACTTGAATCTTAAAACACAGTGAGAACAATAAGCACCAGAGGCTTATGCAGTAGGGAAATGCAGTAGGGAAAACATGAAAAGCACGTTAAGTCATTTTTACCTCATTTTCTCTCACTAAAAAAAATCAATGCTTGAGTTAGCCTAAAAAACCCATTTGTATGGTACCTATAGATTACACTAACTATAACATTTCATACTCAAGAATCTTCAAGACAAGTATTAAATCCAATAATGGCTTATTTATAAAACTGAAAAGATTTTAGCACAGAATTTTTGTTGTTTCCTAAATACATAATTAAACAAATTCATACTATAAAGCCAGTATATCGTGGATACAGAGCTAATACCATAAAGTGCTTTTATTTACACAGGGTTCAGGTCAGATCAATTTTTAATTGTGATGTCTGAAGTAACTGTCACTTCTCATAGGCATGTGAAACTTCAGAAAGTTTAGCATTTTTTTCTTTTGGTTTTATATGACAAGGATGAGGTCACACTCTGTAAAGGTATCTTACAGCGTCTGTGACCAGGCACTTGGCAGCTAGATTGTGAGGTGTGGGCCACATTTCTATGGATACGGTTTTCAGTTCTGTACAACTGAACAACAGAGTCATTTGCCTAGGCCCAGGCTGCAGGTCGTCTCAGACACGTACCATGCAGGCAGGTTTTATGTAGATCTTTTTAAATAAAAGAAACAAGATACTACTTCCCTATGCGCGCGCGCGCACACACACACACACACACACACACAAAAGCACAAATCATCCCTTAAAAAATGTATAATCCCAAACTCCACACGTGGGCCTAAAATTCTGTGACACAAGCCAACATCTTCTAATGTGGAATCCATTAGGGCCCACAGTCCTAATGTGGAATCCATTAGGGCCCACAGTCCAAATGGACTGTGTAAGAGTAATACAAACTGTGTAAGAGTAATACAAAATTTAACCAGAATCTGACTTGGAGAAGAGAAGGTTCAAGTTGGAAAACATGGTAACATTGCTAAGACATCTATCTCTAATAAATGGGAGGGAAATGAAACTGTAGACACTCAGATTGGGGGTGGGGGACTATAAAAGCAGGCACATTACAGTTTTTCTGGAAGAAATCAGAAATAAAAGCAAGAACTTTTCTATTAATAACAAACTATAATAGCAGATTTAGATAAACCAAAGAGAAAACGACTGATTTATGTCCTTTTGGACTATTCAAAGTTCTATCAAAAAGGTATTACAACTTGGGCTCTACAATCTATATAGAAATGAGTAATCCTTTTAAAAGTTTTCAAAGAGAAAATAATTAAACATATTACTACAATCACAGTTCTGGTGGTTGCCCATTTCCTAAATTCTCTAAGAGACTCTTTTGTAGGAAGGAATATGCTGAGATATTTCTGCTGAGATATTTCTTCACAGTGCTAAAGCAGAGCAAGGAACAGACTGTCTTAATTACATTCAATGTGGTTTCTAGTTAAACCACAATTCTTGGCTTGAATATGCCAAGATTTCCAAAAGTTGGCATATTATACAAACTATAAGTCACACATAAATTAATAGTCAAGAATGTCTCAATTTATGTTTCACTAATCTAATTTTTCACAAGATAATGCTTTTCCGGTACACCAGCTAGTCACCTTCCCCCGCCAGCTAGTCACTTTTAAATTCACAGTGGAGGGTGCCTGGGTGGCTCAGTGGGTTAGGCCTCTGCCTTCAACAGGTCATGATCTCAGGGTCCTGGGATCAAGTCCCACATTGGGCTCTCTGCTCAGCAGGGAGCCTGCTTCCCCCCTCTCTCTGCTGGCCTCTCTGCCTACTTGTGATCTCTCTGTGTGTGTCAAATAAATAAATAAAATCTTTTTTAAAAAAAAGAAAAAATATATATTCACAATGGATTTTGCCATGTTCTTCACATGCAGGAAGTAAGGTGAAAGAAAGGAATAATTAAAGATGCTCAAGAACAAAATTTTAAGATTTATCTACATTCTTCATCAGATCTTAAAGCATTACTGAACCAGAAAAAAAGTATTAAGAAATAAAAGCAAATTACAAATCTATAACTAAAAGGGAAGTAAAAGCAAACTACATATAGTTCGTGTTTGTAGGGCAAAGGGAATGATATGGATATCAATTAGCACTGAATATTAAAGTAAGACACTAATACATCCTAAAACAAAACAATAAAATAGAATCCATGGCAACAAAACACAGTTTCATATTGAAAAAACGTATACTCTACCATGTAAAATAAATCACAAAACTTTATATACTTCACACAGCTTGAAAATAACATATAAAGTAAAAATTGATTAAAATATAAATTCCAGATTAGAGTAAGAAACTAGCATAATTCTCTCAGAAAATAAAATCAGAATAAAAACATGACACAAAGGAACAAAATACATAATTAACAACCTTAATTATGCATAAAAATTTGTATATGCTAAAAATATGAATATTTTAATCATACGTGGAATAATCACCAAAAACCACTGTATAATAAGCCACACAGAAAAATCTAAAAATACTTCCCAAAGCAAAAACCAATCAGGTTGCAGTGTACATTACTAAATGCAACGTACTAAAATTACAAGTAAAAAACCAAATACGTAAAGGAAAAATAAATCTATCCAATTTGAATTAAAAAAAAGAATTTGGGTTTAAACAGAAACAAAGCAGTAAAGATAAACTTGAGCAATGACAGCAGAGTGACATCCCCAGGATGTGACCAGAGATTGCAGGAGAGAACCACACACAGCCTTAAATGTGAGAAATTAGGACAATAAAGAAAAAAAGCTTTCAATTCAAGAAAAAAGAAAGGAAAAAAGGAAAGAAAAGGCAACCTAAAAGATTCTGGAAAAATTTAGTTAACAGTGGAAAAAAAAGGTAATACCAAAGAAAACAGAAGTTTAGCTGATACATAAAATCAAAATCTAACTCTGAAAATAACAGATGATTCCCTAAACCAAGTGTCAATGTTAAGGACCAGTGCACTCTAAAACACTTACAAAACTGAATCAAAGTTGTTTAATTCAGCAACATATGGTAATTTAATAAAAGGACAGATTTTAATCTCTGTACTAATTCTACTATATATTTGTGAAAAATCACTGACTGACTCTGGCACAATAAACTAGACTATATTAGCAGAAAGGTAACTGTCCATTTGTTTTTTAAAGCAATTCTGTATTTATCTCAATCACACAATTACACAAAATTAAAGTAAATTCAAATAAGAAAAGTTACTCATGCACTCCACCTAATACATACTTCACCAACCATTTATCAGACTGGTAAGCATCCTCCCAGATACTTTTCTTTTCCTTTTTAAAAACTTTAAAGTTTTATTAGGCAATACTTAAGGAAAAAATAAAAAGAGAGAGAGAGAGAGAACATTACAGTGAGTACCTAGGTACTCACCACCCAAGTCAGGAAGTACATACCACCAACACAGCTGAAACACTCTAGGCATGCCTGCCCTTTAGAAGTAACTATCTTAACCTCATGCATTCATCAGTACCTTACTACATGTGCAAGCAACCCTCCAACAATATAACACTGCTTTGTCTGTTTAAAATTTTATATAAATGTTATAATACTGTAAGTACTATCACCGATTTGATCTTCTTAAATAGTACGTTTGTGAACCCTAGCCACAATGACATACATAGTTCATTTATTTTTACCAATTCCATCATATGAATATGAAATGATGTATTTCCCTACTGATGAATACACAATAATGCTATCAAAGAATCTTTAAAAATCTGTGTACAAGAGTGAAAGCAAGTCTAGGTTGTGTATACAGGAAGAGAACTGCTGGGTTTCAGGATTGAGTATATCTTTAACTTTAGTACACACTGACAAATTGTCTTCTACATACTAAAAGAGTTCCCAATGACCTATAGTCTTACCTATGCTTAGATTTGTCTGACTTTAGTTTTTCCTAATGCGAAATGTATGAAACAGTATCTGATCATGATTTTATCTTCCCTGATCATTAGTGAGGTTAAACATCATTTTCATGTTTGGACATTTATGTCTCCTCTTCTGTTAATTCTTGGCTTCATTTTCTGATTAGCCTGCTCCTGGGGTCAAAAATCTCTGACTCAAATATTCTAATGAAAAGTTTCGGAGAAACCTTGTTATCTGTAATGGGCAATAACCCTTTCTTTTCCGGAACAGAGTCTAACATGAAACGCAGTGTCTTGGTGTAGAGAATATTCAGTATAAAAATCAGCACTCTTCAATGCGTTCTTCAGTGTGTGTCTTTCATACTCTGTAACGTACATTTCAAATGACTCCTATCTATGAAGTATGATATTATATACATGTAGTATTAGGGCATACTGTTTCAAAATTAAACTAAAAACTGTAAAAGCTGACCACATATTCAACTTAGCAAATCCTTAAAAATTATAAACAAATTCTCTTATGACCTTTAAAACAGATACGATCCAAGGGACAAAACTGAAAAGCTGAAAAGCAATAAATACTTCTACCCCAACTAGATAACTCATCACAAGAGAGAACACAATAATGTGCTGGCGTGGAAAGAGGGTAGCTGGGAATGCCCAGGGCTACCACGATTCTGGATGTCTGTATGTCAATTACCTGTCCTATAAAATGAGGCAGACAATAACAGCCCCACAGGTCCCCATGGATGGTAAACATGATAACACAGGAAGCGATACCTCTATTTGATCCAATTTATTCCATGGATGAGGAAATAAAGCAGAGAGATCAATTGCACTCTTCAAGGTCACAACTAATAAATGATTCCCATGTCCAAATTCTTCATAATGTATTATAATATTGATAGTACCTTTCCAATATACATCTTAATGACTGTTAAAGGATATACACAGAAAGAAGCTGACCAGGGGCACTACAGACTCTAAGAAGACTCTAAGAAGATAGGAAACATACTTAGACCTGCAAAAGAATTACAATGAGTAGATTACCTTAAATGATAACTTACTCATTTTTCTTTATGCTGAAATATACTTTAAACATTTGCCATCTCAAGGGTAAAACAAACTGACTGTGAGCTTTAGGGATATACGGCATTCATGAAACCAAATCTGTTAATTAAGACACATTTAAGAGGGGCACCTGGGTGGCTCAGTGGGTTAAAGCCTCTGCCTTCAACTTGGGTCATGATCCCAGGGTCCTGGGATTGAGCCCCACATCGAGCCCCACATCGGGCTCTCTGCTCAGCAGGGAGCCTGCTTCCCCCTGCTCTCTCTGCCTACTTGTGATCTCTGTCAAATAAATAAATAAAATATTAAAAAAAAAAAAAAAGACACATTTAAGAAAGTCCCTTAAGAAATTGTTTTCAGATAAACAACCACCAATTTGACCAACTACATTCTAGCTGGTGGAATTCAAGTGGGCAAATACTGGAAGGAGGTTACCTACCTACTGCGGGTGCATCATACTCATCACCAAGCAGAATTTCTGGAGCAGAATATGCAAGAGATCCACAGCTTGTAGTGAGCTTCTTCCCTGGTTGAAATTTGTTGCTGAAACCAAAGTCTGTCAACTTTACAAGACCTTGTTTTTCAAAGAAGACCACATTCTCTGGTTTTAAGTCTCTGTGAACCACATGGAGTTTATGGCAATAAGATATGGCATGAACAATCTGAGCAAAGTACTTCTTAGCCAAATCTTCATTAAGTCCCTCTTCGTGTTTCATTATATAATCAAACATATCTCCTCCATCCCCAAGTTCTAGAATAAGATATAGTTTGGTCTGGGTGTCAATAACTTCATAAAGGCGTACGATGTTGGGATGCTGCACTAGTTTCATGCATCTCACTTCTTGAAAAAGATGACCAGTGGCTAAAGTGTCCAATTTTGTCTTGTCAATAACTTTTACTGCTACTTTTTCACCTGTAAAGACATGCCTGGCAAGTTTAACCACTGCAAAATGACCTCGACCCAAGGTTTTATCCAGATCATATAATCCAGCAATCTTTCCATCATACCCTCGCTTGAATCCTGCCATGCTGGTCCAACAGAAGGAAAAATATCTAGACTGTTTGAAATGGATCTTCTCATATAAGAATATCTGGTGAAAATAAGGAATTCATTTTCAGTGTCGCCATGGACATCTACAAAAGAAGAGGAGAAACAAAATTAAGTTTCTATAGCTTTTTCTCTTAGAGCTCTCTTTCTTTTTAAGTTTTAAGAGAAGCCTGAAGTAAACAGAGACAAAAAATGAGTAAGGGCCATCTATACAATCTATATATTTTGAGTTTATGTTACAAAGGCTGAGAATTTAAATGCCATATTAAAATTTGCAAACTGAAAGAAGTTAGTTGAAATAAGTTTTTGGTGATGTCAAAAATAAGAAAACTAGCAAGTTTGATAAACTAAGTTAAAAAAAATATTACAAAAGTAATTTCATTTAGTGTCTTAAAAAACAAGGCAAGAACTGACAAAAAAGGGAAAACAGAATAAACATTTGGACAGAAACTCGGCAACTTTTTCCTGTTATTCCAAAGCTAGCACTATTTCCTGTAAACATAGACAGATCTCTTTAGTTAGGCCTCCTCTAACCCTCCCAGCTGGAATGACCTTCGGTACTCCGTATCTCCAACAGCAGCTCGGGACCCTGTGTGGTCTTATTCCATGGGTTTTTGTATAAGCCATCCCCATCCTAAGACTGCGAAGTTCTGAGGACTCTAAGGTTCTTTCCGCCCCCCCCCTTCTACCCTCCCCTGAACAGTCTTTAATATACAACAGATAATCAACAGTTTATTAAATTCTGAAATTCAATTTCTTTTCAAAATGTTTACAGGGCAATTGTTTGCTCTCCTTGTCACACTAGTGCCTAGAACAACATGTTGACATACAGTAGGTGCTTAATATATGTTTGCTGACTGACTGGTACTCACTCTTTGTACTTACTTACTTTGTACTGGTAAGTACAAAGATAAGAAATAGCCTATTTATCTTTATTAGCTTATCTTTATTAGTTTTCCAACTCTCAAACATAACCCACCAAGATCTGATTATATTTCAAAAATGAACAAGCATGCATTCATAAACCATCTTAAAGACCATTCAGTTTTAAAGACCATATCTCACATGGCATTTAAAATTCTAAACCTTTAAAAACTCTAAATACAGAAACAGGCTCTTATAAAATTATACAAATTAAGATATCACCTTAAATCTCACATATCCAACTCCCATTACTATTCTTCCTGACCAAAATTTAATAGAATTATAGCAAAATCCAGTGAATAATACAGCCATCTCCCAAGACTAGCTCTGTCCTGTGAGTACATAGCCCTCCTGTGAAACCTTTTGCATGTTTCCAGTAGAAACAGAATAGTAGTTACATTTATCTATTCCTGCTTAGATGAAAATACCCCAAAAAAGTAAATTGTACATAAAATGAGGTGTTTTTTTTATTTTAAAGCTCTAGCATTACACTTCTTTAAAATCTCATTTTTGCTTAAAAGAAAAGCTAACATTTATTAATAGCCTACTATACATATTTGTGCAAAATGAATCAAAATGCTACAACTAACCTTTAAACTGAATTATTTCAAAGCCCATCTTCCTTATAAACATTTAACTACTCTAAATGATGTTATATTAGGATAATATCTGGAGAGTTAAAGTACAAACTCTAAAAGAGGAATAAAGTCATTCTCACATGCAAATTGAAATCATTAGAAACACATATCTGAGATCACCTGAAAATGTATATATATAGAGAGAGAGAGAAAGAGAGCCAAAAAAGCCAATGTTAGTATGTTTAATGCATTTTTTATATTTTAGCAATTACTGTAAATATAAATATTAACTACCATTCACTAAGTACAATATGTCACTCATATACCAAATGCATTATGTCATCCTCATTTAATACTTACAACTGCCCTAAGAGATAGGGATTACTAGCCCCATTTTGAGTCATAGAAATGGTAACTCACTTGGCATTGGCTACCAGGCCAGTGTGTAAAAGAGCTAGGATTTGAACTCAGGGCTACCTGACCTCAAAGTCTCTGCTTTTAACTATACTACACAGTTTCTACAAACTTATTTCAAAACCAAACTAAATTAATTTTGTTTCTATAAAGATTTTTAAAATAAGAAGCCAGTACTATGTACAGGTGTTGGAGAAAAAGCAAACTTCTTCCATACTGTATATTACCTCATCATCCGAGCTATTAATTTTAATGATGAGATTAACAGGAAAATCTGAGTGAAAAGATCTTGCTTTAATAGGATAGCAGTTCTCCAAAAGAAAGTTTAATTAAGGCATATTTAATTTTCAAAAATAGAAACTCTAAGCTAACTCCAGAGGGCAGAAAACTATCTTTAAATCTCTAATTTTGATTAATTATAAGGGCAGTAATTATCCTTAAAATTCTATCTGAGTGTATGTTTCTATTGTACAAGCTTGTAAATGCAACTTAAGCTTTCAAAACAATTTCAGGGAGCACCTGGGTGGCTCAGTGGTTGAGCCGCTGCCTTCGGCTCAGGTCGTGATCTCAGGGTCCTGGGATCAAGTCCCGCATCGGGCTCTCTGCTCGGCAGGGAGCCTGCTTCCTCCTCTCTCTCTCTCTGCCTGCCTCTCTGCCTACTTGTGATTTCTCTCTGTCAAATAAATAAATAAAATCTTAAAAAAAAAAAAACAATTTCAGGTCGCCTCCAGGTAATACATTATTTGTTTTTTCATCTATCACTTTAGTTTAAATATATTACTATAAAGTGGCATATAAATCAGATTTTAGGAATAAATCTGAATTTAATTATATTTTAATTAAATTAATTAGGTTTTCCCAGTTTTAATTTTGCCTTATTTCAAAAGTGACAAATGTGTATACAGATGAGGAAAGACAGTCTTTTGTTAGGGTCTCCGACACTCAGAAACAATTACAACTAAAATTCTGAGGTTTCTCTTCCCAGAACTGTGCCAGCAAAAGGGTACAATGAAAACAGTTTTTAATCTACTAAAGAGTTCATGGGAAAAAAATCTAAAAAGGTCTCTTGAAAATGAGACTATTCTGGAATGAAATAGTGATCACCTCCAGTATTAAGAAACTCTTTCTACTTTGTTTTGTATACATATCCCTTTCCAGGGTCTATGAAACTATAATTATATACCTAAAAACAGGATGTTATGATTCTCTGAAGGTTGGAAAGAAAAATATCTTTGTTACTGAACATCTTCTTTAAGTACCAGCCCACTGTGCAACCCCACCATCGAGTGCATTTTGTGTTGGCATAGGAATAACTAAATTGTCTTTGATCTCTGAGGACCTTCTAGTGCCACAAGTCACTCTGAACATCAATGCCGAACATGCATATGTGGCTTGCAGCAAGCGCAGGTAGACTCTGTGATGGCTTCAGCACATACCCTGCAAACCGCACACTGAATAATCCTTGTTACCACTGTCTTTTGTTAGTTGCTTCTTTTTCCTAAAAGAAAACACAGAAGGAGATTTTAGTTTAGTTCTATTTAACTTTGCTTAAAGTCAAAATATACATCTTAAAGGTCGATCCAGACAAACATATAAAAAGGGCAAGTTTGTTTTTAGTGACCCTGTCTCCTCTCCCACCATCTCTCTCCCCTCTGTGAATTATAACCCATTCAAAGAATCTTGAGTGAACAGGAAGTTAACAGTGAACAGATACACAAAGATAGTTCCAGGTAGCCTGATCAGACAGATTGTTCCACTAGAAGGAGGAGGAAATAATAATCACAAACAACAGACGATTTGCCATTTTCTGAATGTTTCCTGGGTAAAACAGGCACCAAATCCACATTTCATGGATCATCACTAAAAGCCTGCAAGCTAGGCACAATGAGGCTTGACTTGCCCAATCAGCAGCAGTGGGCAGGCCCAATCCTGTCCAGCCTAGTTTCCAAGCCCAGCTTGCCTGCAAGAAACCTTGACGGTTCCTGCTATACTCACTCCCACAGCGAGGAAGGGCAACCTTTACAACATATGATCTTCTAGCAAGCCAGCAGAAATCAATTACAATGCCAGCATCTGAGAACACACAAAACACCTTCATACCAGAGGCTTTCCGTTCAACAGTAAAGAAGAACTATCACTATGAACAGAGAATGTGAACAGATCACATCTAAGTCTGTGGCACGGTGAAGAGTACTTGGCTGAGGTGCCCTTACAGTCCTTTCCACAACACTGAAATATCCCACAAATACTGAAAGGCCGAAACATTCACACTAGGCCAACGCAATTTACACAACACATTAAAGGTGAGCATCCAGGTAATCATTACGCTCACAGAGGGCCAGCAAGGTCATGGGCACAGGGCCACCTCTAGAGACCTAAGAACACTAGAATGATACCTGCTCCTTCAGCTCGAAGGGATGTGGTGGCTCCTGACATTACCCTTGCTTGCTTTCCACCATCCAGTCTCTAGGCAAGGCAGGCAGTGTGGCTGAGCACTGGTTCTGAGAGCCAGTGACTGGATCTGAATCCCACCTCACCTATTACTAGCCACAGGACCTCAGCAAGACCTGACCTCTCTATGATCAGCTTCCTCATGAAAAAATGTTAATAGTAAGAGTACAGCTTCATAGGTTAGAGTGAGAATTAATTAAATAAGTTAGTAAAGGAAGAGTATTCAGAGTGAAGCTTGACACAGAGTACATAGGAAACACTAGCTATTTTACCACCACCATCATTGTTAAAACAATGGTACTCTCCCTCATATAAGTAGAAATTCTTCTACCCTACTTCAAGAGAATGAATTCACTGAGCTGCTTTAGTACATTACTAAAATGTACTAAACTGAAAATGACTGATGTACGACCATAATATAAAGAAAATAGTAACTCTAGTTGGGTATCAAAGTCTGATTATTTTTCAATAAAACATCACACAAAACCCAAGTATTTGTTTTCAAAATGGTATCAAGATGACTTTCTTTCAAATCTACCTTTTCAAAAAGAATTAAACGCTCCTTTACATTTTTTCCCCCAAAAGTAATATATTCTTACAGAAAATCTGGAAAATACAGACTAGGAAGTAGAAAGAATAAAAAGGCATCCATCGTCCTACCCCTGAAAATAAGCACTTCCAATATTTTGGTGATCTTTCTGCAAATACTTATATATAGCTTCTTCTTTATTTTGTCTTACAAAAGTGTGATCATTCTATACATAACTTTATATCTTGTAGCCTGCTTTTTCCACTTGACATATCACTTTTCTTTGTTTTAGTATTTTGCTTCTATTATGAAATTATGAAATAAATACCTGTACAATACAGGAAAATATACAATTAGAACATATAAACTGGCAAAAATAATTTTTTTATACAGATCATCCATTATTCTATTCTCTGTGACAATCTCTATTAACAGTTTGATACCCACTTTCCTTCCCAATTATTTTCTACATATAATATATACCCAGACACAAATTTTTTTTTTAATAAAATGGAATATAAAGAGACACAGACACAGAGAGGAGAAAAGTTTACAACCATTTAAAAAGTATTTCTCTCTACAAAACAAGTTGATACAATTTACCTCAGAAAATTCGGAAAGTGCAGAAAAGCACAACACGGGGTGGGGGGGAAATCATCCGTAATTTCACCTAAGATGATTTCTCTTTAACTATTAGTATATATCCTTTATACCTATGTTTCTTTACAAAGCTAAGATAATATATATGAAGTTTGAGACTACCTTTTCTTCTACATAATGAACATTTTCTCAAACACGGAGTTCTTGTAAATCAGTATTTTTAATGACTACATAACAAAGACGCCATCTTTTAAAACAGCAAAACCTAAAAAACTAAATTAGACTATTCTAAAGCAATCTTATTTAGCATATGTTCACACATGCATGGTAACTGGGCTGGGCCTAAATGAAACAGGCCAACTAGTCGAAAGTGTTTATAATATGGAAATTCATGTTTGAGAAATAACCACCAGTACATGTTGCAAGAATATACTGATGTTCTCCCAACTAAAGAGAGAAGCAAATTGAAGTGTGCGGGTGTGGCTGGAGAAGAGGAAGGAAGTGTGGGTGGCCCTACACATATATTGCAAGCTGCTAAACACAGTTGTAGAACCAGCCTCTGTTAAATCTACTGTCAATTTGGAATTCAACCTGTTATTCTTGTCAAAATTCACTTTTAGATTTTCATAGACAACATCACTACTGTAGTGTGGTCTGTATATCAAACAAATGTCTCCTACCCACACCTCTAGGGGAGGACAAAACTGCACACTGAACAAAGGTTGCTCTGCGCGGCCAATCCATGGCATGAGAAAGTAGAGGAGTGGAACAAAAAGGACAATGTGCTTCTCTACATTTTATTCAGGATATTACAAATTTCCTAAAATCAGACCACCAATATTTAAATATGCAAAAATCTCCCCCCAAACTAAGTACTGAAAAAAAAAAAATCTGTGCCAATGCTCTTCCTCTAGTACAGATAACTGAAGAGGAGTTTTTGCAAAGCCACACTAAAATTGCCATTTAAGCTTCCTACATATGAAATTATCTGGTATCTTTTACAAACACCAAAAATGAAAACTGTAATTTTTACTCATGGAAAATACTAAACTGCATGTTTATAGAAAAACTAATGGAAGTAGAAGAACACTCACCCAATGATTACTACCACCCCAATCTTACCGCTAGAATTTCAACAATACCCATAGGCTGAAAGGAAGACAGTAAACTAAATCCTCTGAGAATATCAACAACCACCTGGTCAAGCAAAATAAACACAATCCTACATGCAGTTGCCACTGCTCTTCCCGCTATCCAAAATAAACAATATTCCACATTTCTAGAATAGCACTCCTCCCCCTGGTAGTTACCAACATAAGCTATATATAAATCAAAGATAAAGAAACCACAAATAGGTCAAGAGGTCCTAAGTTACGAAGGATCAAAAGCTTTTCACTGGATTGGCTGAATATTACCACGTGGTTATCAATGTAGTATTATGTGGTTATAAGGCTACACTCAATGAATAGACTCAAGATAGGAACTACAAATTAAAAGGTTAAATTAATTAATTAAATTTTTATCTATCCATTTGACAGGGAGAGACACAGCAAGAGAGGGAATACAAGCAGGGAGAGTGAGAGAGGGAGAAGCAAGCTCCCCGCTAAGCAGGGAGCCCAATTCGATTCGGGGCTTGATCCCAGGACTCTGGGATCATGATTAGAGCCGAAGGGGGATACCCAACCAACCGAACCACCGAGGTGCCCCAAAGGTTAAATTATTTATTATGAGAAATGTCCAAAGAGGTAAAATTGTACCTCCAAATGTCTAGGAAAATATTTTCCAAGGGAAGATAACTGCCTTCTAAAGTATGTTCTATTAAGTTTTCTTCTAAGCAGTCAATTTTAATGGACTGGGGGCAACTGAGGTGACCAGGAATGGCAGGCTGAAAGGACTGCTCTGCTCTCCAGGAAGCGACTGGGTCACCAGTGCAGACTGATCTCATGAAACGTCAGTTTATGTAATCTTTATTTTCTCTAAGTGAAACAAGCAATGGTCGGGGATATATCACAGAATTTTAATGTATCCAGGAGTCAGGCAATTTATTAACTGATGTATAGTACTAATTATTTGTAAAGCAAAAGGGGTTAACATCCAAGACACAAAACCCAGGCCAGCAGTTCGAATTCCTAAACAGAATCTGCCTCCTGTTAAAATGATGAAAAATGCTAAGTGTGTCATTTCTGGTGACAGCCCTGATACAAAGTGCTCGCATAACAAACAAATAATGACTGAAGCAAAAGCTGGTATGTAGAAGTTACTCCAAAATAAATAAGGCTAACCCACAATTACTCCTTTTTGCCAGGAAGACAATATAAGTTGGAAGCTTGGAGAATTCAAAAACTTAATAATCTAAATCTTCCAAACTTTTATTAAAGCTATCAAGACTCATTTTCACTTTCTGTCATCTTTTTCTTTCCCTGCTGATATTGTGATGAAGATGGTCGTTAAAAAATGGTTAAAAAAGACTACTGGAGGGGAGCCTGGATGGCTCAAGTCTCTGCCCTGGAGGTGGGGGAGGGGGGGTGTGTGTGTCCTGGGATCAGGCCCGCATTGGGCTCTCTGCTCAGCAGGGAGCCTGCTTCCCTTCCTTTCTCTCTGCCTGCCTCCTGGCCTACTTGTGATCTCTCTCTGTGAACAAAAATACTGGTACCTAACATTACACTGACTTTGACTTCAAAGACTAAACCATTTAAGATTCTCTTACACTGTTAGGACTGTAAATTATTTCACATGCTTCACACCTCATTCAAGGATTAACTGGAAATGTGTATATCTCTAAATGCAAAACGTGAAACTAGAAAACTTGCAGAAGAAAAAGATGCAAATATGTTGTGGTCTTAAGCTAGGTAAAGATTTCTTGGACACAACAGTAAATTCATGATCCATAAGAAAAAGAGACTGCAAATTATTTTATTTCTGAAAATCTGATTTCTGAAATCTCTGAAAAGCAATGTAGCAATACATATATCACGAGCCTTAAAATGATTACTATCCTTGATTTAATAATCTCACTACTAGATTATGTCTTTTTTTTTACTACTAGATTATGTCTTAAAGAAATAAAGATTTTTATAGTCAACGATGTTCAATGATATTTATACATTCAAAAAATCAGAAATAATCTAAAGATCTGCATAAGAAAACAATTAAATCATAGTACACCTAACATTAACACTATGCAGTCCTATTTTGAGGCTATTTAATCTCAAGGGGGAATTCTCACAATAAAATGTTAAGTTAAAAAAATTCATACACCAAATTTCATGGCATGATCTCAATTTTTTTAAAAAAAGCATATAATTTGTCTGAGTATATATTTTAAAAATACCAAAATGTTAAGATTATACAACTTTTTTCTCTTTATGCTTTTCTGTTCTTTTCAAATTTTTGGCAATGAATGTGTGCTGCTTTTATAATCTAAAAAAGATAGTTTATTAAAATTTTGACTTTTTTGTATATGATTTTCAATTTACTTTTCCACTGAGATCTATGAAAAGACTAACGTCCCTAAAAATATATTGTCTAAAACCTACTTATTTCATCTTAATTAACAAGACATATTCAAGGAAATATTTTGCTTCCCGTGAGGGACAAGGTATGCAATTCTTTCAGACTGAGGAAGCAACAGGAACAGTCTATTTTCATTAGCAAATATTTGAGCCCTAATTGTGTAGAAAGCAACTGATTTATAACCTTACAATTAAGTTATCTACATATAAATAAATAACTATACAGGTTAACCTGGGTGATGTATGCCAAAGGAAGAGTAGAGGACACAAAGAAGGCAGGATCCCCAAGGGCAGGGCAGCCCATAGACCAGAGCTTACCCTTCAAGAGGGAGCAGTGGAATGCCATTCCTAAAAGTGGGAAAAACCAAGGCAGCAGAGCACACAGTTGGCTGGCTGGCCAACCTCCTCGGAAAGAAGAACACCAGCGTGGGTGAAGTTATGACTTGGGGTAGACATGAAATAAGTTAGTAAGGTTAAGGAGGCTGATCCTGAAAAATACCTACTGGCTTACCACCTAGGCAACTATGATGGTCTCTTACTTTCTCAAAACTAATGAATGGAAAACATGTCATACTCATTTCCCCACTTATCTATCTTTGAATTATATTTAAGTTTAATTAAAGTGTCTTTAAAGAGATAAAAATGCACAGAACCAGCTTCTAATCACATGGCTGATAAGAGGTCTAAACAGAAGGAAGAAAACTCTTTGGGTAGTAACATGAGAACAACATAGAAATAACAGCATTAGAGAAGTTAAACCAATTTTAAAAGTTCACTATCCACTTTAATGTTCCATAAAACACCAATTTTTGTTCTTAGATTAGAAAGCTCTCATTATACCCATACTACCTTCCTAAAACCCCACTACAAACCAAAATACATGTATATAGAAATGCATTCAGTCCCATTAAAAAAAAAAAAAAAACCCACAATTGACTTTGTCTCACTTCAAATTTCAAAAATGTCTTTCATACCACAACAGTTCATTTTAGAATTCCAGTTTTATTTTAATGCAGGTCTCAAAAAGGGTAAACAATGTAATAACTGGGAATCTATGTTGGTACTGAACTCTGTATTTGTTTCATCACTTATTTCACACAACCAGCAATATAATGAAAATATCATACCCATTTCACAGAAAAGAAAGCAGGGCCAAAAAGGATAAGGACTTCCTTTGCCCCAGTCCTATACCCAGCTAAGCACTGCCTGGGTTGGACTCTAGGTCCTCTCCCCAACCCGAGTCCTGGACCCTCCACTTTTTCCTGCAACAATACAATGCCTCCCATTTACCTAGGCCTTTCTAGCTCCCAGGGAAACAACAGCACTAAAATAAATCAATTTGGACATTTCTTGTGTTCTTCCAGTTCTGATATACTATGCTAGCTACCTAGCCCAGCAACCAATTAAATGGAGGAAATTCCCTAGCACCACTTAATAAACATTATTAACAAACAATTCCATTAAAGGTTTTGAAATTGCTTTTCAAGAAAGGAAGTAACAGGCAAATAACTATTCAAAAAACAGAAATTTACTGATCATGTAAAAATGGAATGGCACCTTAAAAATAACTTCACCTTGGAATTTACATACAATTTTGTGATGACAAGAAAGCTACAGCCAACACCAAGCAAATAATTCAGATAAATTTAGGAAGGTTCCATTTTCTGCTTAAAAATTGTATCCTTTCCCACAATGCAATTTTAATATACTCTGCAAATTACATTTTCTCCATTTGTTTCTGAAAAAGCATTTTCCTTCACAAGAGGATTAGAAAATACACATAAAATAGGAGCGTAAAGAACAAAATCAAGCTCTGAAACTGAGAATGTATGAATATTCTCATTCTAAATTTCTTCAGTAGTCCTCAAAATATTTTATGCCAATAAAAAAAAAACCTGTTTCACCTGTAGAAAATAAGCTAAAACAGAAAGCTAACCCTTACTTTTAAATTCAATTGCTCTGCTTTTGTCCACTGCTAAACAAAAGGCTATAGAGTATTATGACTATCGTATAAAGAGATCCAGAGATACATATGTTCTAGCTTCATACTCTTGCCACGAATATATTTGTTAGTATCCTGTTGTAAGGCTGAAATGAACTTTATTATATCATAAGCATAAAACTTACATTATCTAAAATGTAACTTCTCTAATAAAGAAAAACCAACATGGATGAATGTTTATTAAATTTGGACATTTTCCCCAGCTATACAATATAAAGACATCCCCAGCTATGCAATATAAAGACAACATAATAGCCTAAGAGGTGCGTACACAGAGAGGGAGGGAACATTAGAGAGGAGAGAGCATCCTAAGATTCAGCATTTCAAACTACCACAAGGTCAAACTTTCTTATTAAAAAGAGGTGCACTTTACAATGATCAAAATTCATTTATTCAGCAACATGAGCAGCAGCATCATAGTGCAGTAGAAAGAGTACCCCAGAACCTGGAGCCCAGCAAGTTCCTCAACTTCTACAAACAGGCACATCTTAATCTATAAAACAAAGATAATCAACCACCTTAGACAGTTATTATTAGGAAGACTAAGTGGGATAATATATATTAGCAAAATGCAAGGAGGCTCAAAGTCATCCACCATTTTCCCCCCAACTTTTCAGAACTGGCTTTCCTCCCAGGAGAGTCTGATATTTGAGAGGGGTTATATACTTAATTTCCCACCTTATTTTGGTATCTCCTACAGGCCCATCAAGCTGCCCCTAAATACCTCTACTAGACATATTAGGAAGATCCCTGCCACAAGGTCTGTAAAATCTCTTACAGAGACAGATATAACAGAAGAGGTGTTCTTTCCTCAAAACCTACCTTGGGAAGTTCACAGGAGGCATCTCAGAGAAATGTATTTCCTTGTTTGAGCTAAGAATTGTAATTGGCAACAATGGGGAAGAGGCTTTTCAGAAAAGACACCTGACAGAGCTCAGTGTGCCTGGGACAATAATACATACATAGCATAGGAAATGAGATCAGACAGGTAGGCAGGGGCCAGATACCCAAAGGGCCCTGTATTCCAAGCAAATCAGCTTCGATTCCTTGGATCTGGCAAGCCCTTACCAGAGGGCTTCAGGGCCCAGCTGAAAGGTCACCCTCTCAAGTGTGTCCTTCCCCTTCCCACACCCCTGCATACCAGCTCCCATGCACTCTCACAGCACCATTTCCTTCCCATCAGGGCCATTATCACAACTACAGTTATATAATTACATGAGTAATAATCTGTGTCCCCACTCAACTAAATGATAACTTCAGTCTGTGTAAGCCCTATGTCCATTTTATTCCATTCTGTATCCCAAAGCCTGCTGAGTACAGCATCTACCCAAAATATACAGATACATATTATTAAATGAACAAATGAAAGCCGGCACTAAGAAGGGAGCACCTGGGTGACTCAGTCAGTTAAGCTTCTGCCTTCAGGTCAGGTCATGATCCCAACATCCTGGGATGGCTCCCTGCTCAGTGGGGAGTCTGCCTCTCCCTCTTCATCTGCCTCCCCCCTCCCCCAACTCATGCATGTGTGCTCTCTCTCAAATAAATAAAATCTTTAAAGAAGAGGAAAAAGCAGCAGCAGCCACCACTGCTGCCAAAGGAGAATTCTGAGCAGAGGAATGGCAATCAGAGATGACAGTTACACAAACCACTCCAGTACCAAAGTGAAGACCAGTCTGGCAGGGCAAGACTTGAGCTGGGGGACAGGTAAAGAGACAACTGAAAATACCTCCAAGTAAATGATCACTTAATGACCTAAAAATGAAAGCAGCCAGTACGTGGGCAGTGATGAGGATTAATCAAGGAGACACGTTTGGAAAGTAGAATCTCAGAACTCAATGCACGGGGGCAAAGCAAAGAAGGAAATCCAGAATGATTCTAATGGAGAGTGGTAGCAAATGGTGCCATTCACTCAGACCAGAAATATACAGGACAGGAACAAACATTTCCTGGGCATCTACTACATGCCAGGATCAAGTGAAAGATTTGCTTCTAGTTCCAAAATTCTATGATTGAAAAACAATTCAAATTTAGCCCAGCTATATTAAAATGGGGTATGTCTATTAATAGGCTGATAAAACCAATAAAATAAGTTTAGATTTTTGAAGTTTTTTCATCGAGACACCACATGAGGCATATGCTCATCTGGGGATGTTGAAATCAAAGAAGTGGGCTCTACCTTCAAGGAGCCAACAGTCTTTTAAGTTTGAGAAAAATAACTGCACATTGACCAATGAGCAACTGAGGCCCAGTGGGGCTAGGATCTGACCATTATATGACCTGTACCCTACACATCTGGAGCACAGACTTCATAATCTACATTTCCAGGCCAATATGTAGTTGAGGGGGTATGTATGTAGGTACACCCAATCCTGCTTCGAGTCTGGCTTAAAACATCACAGCACATGGTCTGTGAATGCCTTTGAAGTAACTGCTGAACAGCTACAGAACAGCACTTTGGAGGGTATAATACAACAGGGAAGGAGAGAGAAAGAAGCCTGATTTGTTATGGAAGAGCCTACCTGAGCAGAAGCCAAATGCTGGAGGTGCCAAGGCAGAATCTCAGGAGGCTCTGGAAGCAGCAGAGAAATAAAAATTCAGGGAAGGTACAGCAGGAATCCTCTTTAGACAGGCTCCTCCCCTACAACCAGCAAGGAATGATTTCTCATGGGATATAAGGCCTCAACCCAAAGCAGACTTCTAGAAAAACAGATGAGGAAACCATCTACCAGTGTGAATAATGTAGCTCCAGATCATCCACAGCTTCTCATGAGGCTATTAAGTCTGACAGCTTTTACACCAGCTCTCAGCAAACAAAAACAGAATACTGAAAAACTTCCCTCCCATCCCCCCAAGCTCCTGCCCCATTCCTTTTCCTTCCTTTTCATATTCTTTAAAAAAAAAAGAAAGAAAGAAAGAAAGAAAGAAAGAAAGAACTGCTGTACTTTCTTTACCTCCTCAATTCCCTTCCATCCACTTGGATCTAAGTTCCTTCTCCATCACGTAGCTCTGTCTTCTCATCCTCCCTGCGTCCTCTGAGAACTTTCCCCTTTTCTCTGCCTGGGAACTCTACCTGTACTTTCAGATGTGTTCAATGTCACCTCCTCTGTGAAGCATTCCCAAATCAGATTGTTCCTTGCCCCCATCTTTGTGCTTCCGCAGGGTTTTGCCTATGCTTCGCCACAGCATTTGCTGGATTCTACTGTTAATGTTTACTTCAGTGTCCCCAATAGCCTATAAGCTCTTCGAGGCAGTCACTGGTTTTTATTCATTTTTCTATTGCTACCCTTGAACCCAGAGCCCCAAAAATAGACACACAAAGGCGCCATGAATAAATGATCACAGGTTAAGTTTATTTTCAAAACTGCTAGAATCTACTCAAGTAACTTTTCTACTGAAGTTGCTCTAAGAATTTACCTGCACACTCATACACCTAGAAGTACCTAAATTATGAGTAATAGTTTTATTATAAAAGCATTTGGCTAAAAATTCCATCCTCTGGCTGTTAAGAAAACCGCACACACAGTTAAAACACATCTTTAGAGTTCCTCATCTACGTTTTCAATTCCTAAAATTCTGGCCATGTGAAAAGTTTACTTGTGCCCTTTCCTTCCTGGGCAGTGTACTAAGTGAGCTCTTAGGTTCAGACAAGCTGCTACAGAGAAGACATCATGCCTCATTTATATCAGTGCTTAGAACCAGGGTTGCTCAATTATCTCCAAGAATAAATAACTTTTTTCCCATTTAGTTTCACTTTCTATATGACAGAAACACCCATAGTAAGGTTTAGATGAACAGTATTTCCTGTGACCAGTAAAAATATCATGAAAGCCCTTCAACTTTAATAAGGACATATAAAAGCCTGCATTTGAGGATTACGGGATTAAATTTGAACACAAAGTCCCAATTTATATTTCCGTTCTAGAAAAACAGAAATTAGGATAACTTCTGGGTTCTTGCATGCTTTAAATTAACTGATCTTACTGCAACGATGCTGAAAATTTTACTTTAAATAGTAAAATATTAATAGGGTGAGGGCCATTTCTATGCATAAAATAAAACAACAAAAACTGAGAATGCCTACTTAAAAAACAGAAAGGTGACACTCGAAGTTCCCTGCCTGGAAAACCCTGAAGATGTAAGAGAAGTTAGCAGCAGGCACTTAATTTTTCAGCTACTACACTGCTTAATATGTGGCCTTGGGAATGTCATGTAATTTCTCTCATTTCTTGTTCTGTAAAATGGGCATGCCATGTTTTCCTAAGAGGGACAATAAGCTAGTTGGATAAAAGAATCAGCACTTTTTTTTTTAAAGGAAACTTGTCTAATTAGTATGCTTAAATCACCACTTGTACAGTACATTCCTCCTCAGGAATCCAATTCCAAAAGAAATATTTAAGCAGACGCTGAAGACAGATTTCCTTAAGGGAATGATTTTATAAATTTGGAAAGCAATGTAACAAGATTATAAATTAACAAACTGATTACATAAACCTTGACAGCCCCTGGCTTTAAAAGTACACTGATATACATTCTGATAAATTAGGCTGATTTGAGACAGTGTCCCAACCCCATACAAGGAACCCCAACTGAGGCATCTGATGCTTGACAGATATTTGGTGAAAATTTAGCAGGATACTCAACATTTGCAGTCCCATGTAAGCCATGCTTCACCTTAAAAACCGATAAAATGTGAAACTCCTTAAATCAGCTTTACCACCCGCATCTAAGACTGAGAATGCACTCAATTTTTAAAAAGAGAAAAAAGTAACCTGACAGAGTGAAAGGTCCTATATCCTCAGACCTCTACAGATTTAAGAACCCTACGGTTAAATTATCCCCAATTACTAAGCTTGAACCCAAGAAGCTACCGGATCGGATCCGATCTGATTGAACTATTAGGAATAGCACAGCTCCAGGATCCTCTCCCCGCCCCACTCCCCAGGATAAGACTGTCACTTTTCTAGATCCCAAGTCCAAGTGAAAGGCAGGAAGGTTTTGCAAAATGGTCCAGAAAGCAATCAACAGGCGATGACTACGGAAAAGAACGGAGGTTTCCCGATCCGGGCGCGGGGGGGGGGGGGGGGGGGCTAGGGGGCGGGGGGAAATTCCAGCTCTCCCTCGGGAATGGCACTGCTCCTCCTCCCCTACTCCGATGCCCTTTCTCTACAGACAACAATATCCCTATTCCATTGTAAGGCTGCAGTTTTACCAAGGAACCCCCCCTTGCTGCGGCCAAATCTCCAGATTCGTTTGAAAAAGGAAACACATTCCGAGAACACACACCCCAAGAGAGAACCTGGGCGCGGGGAGCGTGGCCCGACCTCGGGGGCCCCGCGGCGCCGCACTCGGCCCGCTCGGGGCGGGGCGCGGGGATGCGGGCACCTCCCGAGGTGCCGCAATCTGGCCGCGGCCGCAAGGGCAGGGCCTCCGGGAGCCCGCGGCCGGCCGCCGCAGTGCCGGCTCCCGTCGGGCCAGCCGCCGCCCGGCTGCCAGGCCGCGCCACCGCCGCGCCGGCTCCGGCCGCCGCAGCCCGGGCTCCGCGTCCTCCCGGGCCCGCGCTGCGGCCGGCGCGGGGAGCGCAGAGCGCGCAACTTACTTTCCGCCTGCGGCGAGCTCCCCGGCCCGGACTCCCAGCCCGGCAACGGCGCAGGCTACCAGGCGGCGGAGGCCGGCCCGCACCGAGGTTCACGGTCGCTACGCCCAGCCGCGCTCCGCACTCGCTCCTACCTCAGCCGGCAGGCAGGCGTCCGTCCGCAGCGGCCGCGGCGCCGACGACTCCCTCCCGGCCGCGGAATCCCCGCACCCAGCGCTAATCATAATACCGAGCGGGCGGTCGGCCGCGGGGAGGGGGGGGTGGGGCCGGGCTGCGCCTGCGCGGGACGCGCGTCACTGTGACGCAACGCCGGGGCGGGGCCGCGGGGAGGGCGGGGCCGACAGCACCTGCCGGCTGTGGACCGCGGGCTGCTGGAGGGCATCCTGACGGCGTCTCACCCCAGCGAATTTGGCTGTGGCCGGCGGTAGGAAGTAGGCGAGGCGCACGAGGAGAGGGGACGGTGAAAGAAGCACCGGGGATATGGGACAATGGCTTAAAAAAGTAGCGCGAGCTGTCGCGGGAAATCGGAGGGAGGGAGTGCGTGCGCACCTGACTGCGTCCTGGAGCTCGGGCTAAGGGCAGCAAGCACTTCATTCACCCTTTTCAAGGTTTACCACATTTCCCGCCCAAGTTTAAGCACGGGGAGGGGAAAAATTAAATATACATTCATATGTATATATATACTCATATGCATATGTTCTTTTTTTTTCTACAATTTTATTACCTGGGAACCCAGTTTGAAGGAATTTTATTGATTTAGTTGCTATTTAAACAAAAAGAAAAAAGCCCACCATCTGAATGCGGCGCTGGCTTTAAAGGTCTACTATGGGAGACACACTAGCGCGGCCCCATCAGTTAGCTGCCTCCACTGGATACCGCCTGGAAAGGCAAAAGGTCGTGGAGAATATTAAAGCATGTGAAGTCCGGGATTCAAAACAGCAGACATTAACCGTGGTTAACTAGATGGTTCAGCGGCATGGCCACCAAGCCAGGTGTCTCGGGAAGGGAGCTTAGCCAAAACCAGAGAGGGGTGCTGGAGGCGACAGTAGGGGGGTGGGGGCGCGGGCTTGGGGGCCTTCTGACTCCCACCCTTGAAAGCGTGTCTTGCAAAATGGCTAATCAGCTCTCTGAGTTGCCTGAAAGGGACAGCCAACAAGCCCGGTGCCAGGTTTCTCCAACCCGCTTTTCCCTTTCTGTTTCTGCTTTCTTTCCACCCTTCGAGTAAAAAACACCTAGTGAAAAAGGACACAAGAAAAGATAAATATACAGGGACGCTTGGGTGGCTCAGTTGGTTGGGCGACTGCCTTCGGCTCAGGTCATGATCCTGGAGTCTCTGGATCGAGTCCCGCATCGGACTCCCAGCTCCATGGGGAGTCTGCTTCTCTCTCTGACCTTCTCATCGTTCATGCTCTCTCTCACTGTCTTTCTCTCAAGTAAATAAATAAAATCTTTAAAAAAAAAAAAAGATAAATATACAAATAAAAGCTGCTTAGATGCTCCAAATTTGATTAGATTGACTGGGTGCAGAAGAGAAATCTAGATGGCTTTAGCAAATGTCTTTGTTGACCTGCAAATGTCAGGGGTTTGTTTTGTTTTGTTTTGTTTTCCCCAGATTCTCTCCATAGCATCAATTTTGCATGTCTGAAGAAGATTGAAAAATAAGAGTCGATTGTGGGAGGTGCAAACTCTCAGGGTGATAACATAAGGTTTTCTGTTAAAGGGGGACTCCCAGTTACCCTAATGCTCTAGTATGGAGTGATGAATCATTGGCTGGGGAAAGCCTTGGGCTCTAGGACTCTCCCCCTTAAGGATGAATCAAAACCCAACTTTAGGATCACTTTGATTTAGGAAGATCATAAAAGAAAAATCTCACTTTGACGCTGACGTTCTAACTCTAGCCATATGTTAAGCAATAGCTCCTTTGTGGAATTCAGTCCTTTATATACTGAAAAGTTCGAAGACCATGCACTTGTCCCCTCAGGGAGATAGCACTATTTAAGGAACCCTGTAAAGGGGAAAAAAATGCTACTCTAATGGTCTCCCATGGGAATTCCAGTAGTTGATAGCCTCTGCCACCAGGCTTATAGCCCCTGAGATGTAACAGTAACCACAAAACAATGGCCATAATAGGTAAGCCCTTGCAAAACAGTTTTTATATTGTTGCCATGTGACTCATTTTTTGACTAAAATCTATAAGGTAACAAGGACATAAGAATAGCAAAACAATAAATGAAAAGCAACAGAATAACAAATTGATTCAAATAAAGTCAGGGATACAGTCAGTACTGGCCACATGGTAAATCATTTATTCATTCCCCTTGTTTCTTGGGAAACGGGAGTGCTGCTGGCAAGAACATGACCCATTTTCAGTTCTACACCATAAATGTGGTAACATGATCTGATTATGCTTAGGCAATATTTAAGAATATTCAAGTGCAAATTAATATGTTATTACTTAACTTTGAATTCAAGCAAATATGTTTATTGTTAATGAAGAAAACCCTCCTCCAATCTTCCCAGGGGCTTCCTCCAACACAGACTGCTTTTTTAATGTTAGGTCTTTTTATGGACCCGTAAGAAGCTTTAATTAGATATACAGCACTCTACAAAATGACAAGATGGAGCATGCAGGTTTGTATTACAGTCTCTGTGATTCAGATCTCAAACATAATGCCACCAATTTAAGGAAGAAGTTGTTTATTGGAAGGCAACCAGGGAGATGCTACAAATTAGATCAAGATGTGAAAAGCAAGCACATTCTTGAAAGAATTGCAATTTTCATCTCCCCCGCCCCCCAACACACACAAAGCATCATGATCTTCTCCAGATATTGTTAGTTTTCATAATTCATAAAAATTTTTTTAAAATAAACCTATTTAAAATAATACATATTAAGTACTCATCTGCAGTTCAATTTTGAATTGTGACATGGTATTTAAAGATTTTCTTTTACATATTTAATTAGTCATTTTTATACACTGATACTCGCGCATTTCTAAATCCTGGCTTCATCCCAGTAGGATCAAAATAATACTCTATTGGAATGGCCCACAGAGTTCCTCAAAGACTTTCTTACCACCCCGTTGGTATCAGCATGTTTCAGTCTTGTATCTCAGATGTCAGTTAAGACCAACCTCTGTGTGTGTGTGTGTAATATATTTTTGATAGTTGTAAACAAAGATTGAAAATGCCAGCCCTTAACCCCATTTTTTTGTAACCTGTGAGCTAGGAGACACGGCAGTCATTGCCTGACATTGAATCCTACCCCTATCACTAAGGCTATATGTCTTTGGGCAGGTTGCTTAACTGTTTTCTCTTCTGTAACACTGGGATGGCAGTGATAATGATACCTTTCTTCTAAAGTTGGTAGAAAGCCACTGGTAAACTTGGTGTAAAGCAATGGTTCTCAAAATGTTCTCCCTCGACCAGCAGCATCAGCTTATTCCAGGGACCAAATCAAAATGCAAATTCTCAGGCTCCACTCCGGGTGTACTAAATTAAAAATTGTGATTTTGATGCAAGTTAGAGTTTGAAAACCACTATTGATGGGATTAAATGAGTTTATTTGAAGTATTAAAACAGTGTCTGCTACCCAGTAAGTGGTATACTAATGAATATGTTTGAGTACATATGAGTACAATATGATGTTGCCAAGATTTACAAAGTTTAATTTAGACCAAAAGAAGCATGCCCATGTTCTCCAACAATAAATTCCTTCCTAATCTCATGCCCCAAAACTTTTTTAACATGGCCTGCCAAACCCTTCATGATGTGGCCCCCACCTTCCTTTCCTGCTCTTTCCATTCTCCATGTGCGCCACATCTCCAGCCTCCCCAGTTCTCAAAGAGAACTGCTTTTTCACATCTCCAAGACTTTGCCAATTCTGTTCCCTCTGCCTGGAAATGTCACCTGCCCCTTTTCCCTACTTCCCACACTTGCAATTTCCTGAGTTCCTACTCATGCTTCAAACCTAACTGTAGCATCCAACCTCCTCTGTGGTGCTTCACCCCACACCCAGTCAGCACCAAGGACTCTCAACCCATACCTCCCTGCACAACCCACTTAGAGCATTTATCTTTAGCTTGTTGTAATTGTTTACTTTCCCCTTTTTTGCCTTTGGATCTTCAACTCCTAGAAAACAAGGATTTTATTTCACTTAAATTTCTATTCATGCCACTTGGCCCTGACATTTCAAGAGGGCGGCCCAAGGACTTACATCACACACTTGGGGTATTTTTTTTTTTTCACAAAGATCTTTTTAAGAATTTGAATTACTTGTGAGCACTTTAAAATTGGGAGATTTAATTTTTATTTTAACCACTTTACTGAGGTCTAATTTGTGTATTGTAAAGTTCACCCAGAATACATGGTAATTCATTGATTTTTAATCAATTTATAAAGTTGTGCAGCCATCACCTTAATCCATTTTAAAAATATTTTCATTTCTCCCAAAAAGTTTTCTCATGTGCATATATAGTCAAACACACTCTAATTTCAAGTCCTTAGCAACCAATAATTTGTTTTCTATCTCCATAGGTTTGCCTTTCTAGAAATGTTATATAAATAGAATTATATAATGTGTAGTCTGTAGTGTCTGACTTCTTTCACTTGGCTTAAGATTTATCCATGTTGGAGGTGCCTGGGTGGCTCAGTGGGTTAAGCCTCTGCCTTCGGCTCAGGTCATGATCCCAGGGTCCTGGGATCGAGCCCCACATGGGGCTTTCTGCTCGGTGGGGAGCCTGCTTCCTCCTCTCTCTGCCTGCCTCTCTGCCTACTTGTGATCTCTGTCTGTCAAATAAATAAATAAAATCTTTAAAAAAAAAAAAAAAGATTTATCCATGTTGTAGTTCATGTAGTTTTATTAGATCTTTCCTTTGTATTGCTGAATAGTACTCCATTATATGGATAAATTACATTTTATTTCCACATTTTTGCTATTGTGGATCATAATGCCATAAATAATTATATAAGCTCTAAATGGGGACATGTTTTCATTTTTCTTGGGAATATTGCTGGGTTGAATTATTGGGTCATGTCATAACATTTTAAGGAAGTGATAAATTTTTTTTCTAAAGTGAGTTACTATTTTGTATTCCCATCATCAGAATATGAGGGCTCTAGTTTCCCCACATCCTTGGCAACACTTGGCATTATTTGACTTTAAGGTTATCACTATTCGACTAAAAGTGTAAAGGTATCGGGCGCCTGGGTGGCTCAGTGGGTTAAGCCGCTGCCTTCGGCTCAGGTCATGATCTCAGAGTCCTGGGATCGAGCCCCGCATCGGACTCTCTGCTCAGCAGGGAGCCTGCTTCCTTCTCTCTCTCTCTGCCTCCCTCTCTGCCTACTTGTGATCTCTCTGTCAAATAAATAAATAAAATCTTAAAAAAAAAAAAAGTGTAAAGGTATCTCACTATGATTTTAATGTGCATTTCTCTGATGACCAACAATGTTGATCATCTTTTCATGTACTTTCTAGTCATTCATATATCTTCTTTAGTGATAGATCTATTCATGTCTTTTGCCCATTTTTAGTTGGATTATTTGTCTTAATAAGTTTTAAGAATTTTTTCATATATTTCCAATACAAACCCTTAATTAGATATATGACTTGCAAATATTTTCTTCCAGGCTGTGGTTTATCTTCTCATATTTTTAATGATATCTTTAGATGTGCCAAAGTTTAAATTTTGATGAATTCCAATTGATCAAATTTTTCTTTTATGAATCATGTTTTGGATGTCATATCTAAGAAATTTTTGCCTGAGCCAAAGAAAATGATTTTTCTCCTGTGTTTTTTTCCCAAGTTTATAGTTTTCAATTTGACAATTTAGTCTGTAATCCAATTTGAATTGTTATGCTGATGTAAAGTAAGTGTCTACATACTTTGTCAATTAATTCATTTCTTGCATATGGGTAGTCAGTTGCCCCTAAACCATTTGTCAAAAATTATCATTTCCCAATCAAATTGCCTTGTCACCTTCATTGAAAATCTATTTACCACAAATTTAAGGATTTTCTGGACCTCCTATTCATTTCTTTTATCTATATGTCTATCCTTACATCACTGTGACATGGTCTTTAACTACTGTTTTTTTATAGTAACTTTTGACAATGTACAGAAAAAGTACTCCAACTATGTTCTTTTTCAAAATTGTTCTGCTATTCTAGGTATGTTGCAATGCCATGTAAACTTTAAGATCAGCTTGTCAATTTTCAAAAAACAGTGTTTTTGGAGGATGGGATTTATTGGAGTTGTGTTGTATGTATAGATAAATTTGGGGGGAATTGCCATCTTAACAATAATGTTTTAGCAGTTCATGAACATGATATATCACCCCATTTATTTAGATCTTTGAAAATTTCTGTCAGCAATGTTTTTTAGTTTTTAGGTATTACACATTTTTGTTACCCTTATTTCTAAGTATTTTGCTTTTTACTGCTACTGTGAATTGCATTATTTTCTTTATTTCTAGGTTATTCGTTATCAGAAAATAGAAATACTGATTTTTATATCCTTCAGCATTCTCATTCATTAGTTCCAATTGGTGTTTTCAGATTCACTAGTATTTTCCAGATACAGGATAATATCATCTGCAAGTAAAGACAGTTTTCTTTTCTTTACTTTTTAAGATTTTATTTATTTATTTGTGGGGGGACACAAACAGGGGGAGCAACAGGAAGAAGGAGAAGCAAGCTCCCCACTGAGCAGGGAGCCCAATGCAGGACTTGATTCCAGGACCTTCACATCAAGATCTGAGCCAAAGGCAGATACTTAACCAACGGAGCCACCCAGGTATCCCATGACAGTTTTATTTCTTCTTTTCCAGTCTAAATGCCTTTAATTTCTTTTTCTTATCTTCTTGGCAGCCTATAACTTATCGTATGTTATTCAATAGAAGTGATTAATTCTTAGGGTTGCCTGGCTCCATCAGTAAAGCATGTGACTCTTGATCTCAGGTTTGTATGTCTGAGCCCCACATTGGGTATAGAGGTTACATAAAAATACAAAATCTTTTTTAAAAAAATTGATGAAAGTAGATATTCTTGCTTTGTTCTCAAAAACACATTTAGTCTCCCACTATTAAGTATGATATTTGCTATAAGTTTTTCTTAGGTGCTTTTTAATCTGTTTGAATAAATTCCATTATATTCAGAGTTTTTTGAGAGCTTCATCATGAATGAGTTTTGGATTTTGTCAAATGCTTTCTCTGCATGCATTGACATGACTATGTAGGTTTTGTGTACTACATTAATATGACATTGCATTAATTAATTTTCAGATGCCAAATCAACCTTGCATCCCCAAGATAAATTCCACTTAGGTCATTGTTACATGCTGCTGGATTTGATTTCCTTATATATGTTCATGTGGTATAATGTGAGGACTTCAGCCTCAATGAGCTTGGAAATGAATTCTTTTCCAAAACCTCTAGTTAAGAACCTGTCCAGCTAATACCTTGATTTGAGCCCTATTGAGTCTGCCTGTACTTCTGTCCTACAAGAACTGTGAGTTAACAAATAGGTTGATAGGGCTGTTAAGTTTGTGATAATCTGTTACATAGCAACAGAAAACTAATATACCAAGTTTGTCTGATTTTACTCTGCCATGGCTAGAAGTCCAGCCTCATGGCAGAGTTAATTTTAAAAAGTAAAATCAAGATTTCTGGGCCTCTTGTAAAATGGGAAGATATGACAACTTGAGATTTTAGTTTTTCATATGTCAAACTAGCTGTTAGAGTTAAGCAATGGCTCTCCCCCAACTCTTTATTAGCCAGGGCCTAGGTCCTCCTTCATCTGCTCTGGTCTGTCAGCCCAGGCCTACATCTCTAATTATAGGCCTGGCCCTGGGACATCTGAATCTGTAACACCTGATCAGCTCATGCCCAACTTATTGAGCCCAAGTGCTCAATCAGAATTCGTTGAATAAGTGAACCAAACCACAGAACATGGTGACACGGGGGAATTTTATATAACAGTGCATGAATGGACATTTGAGATGACTGAGGCTGACGGCGGTATACACTTCAGTGCACTCAGGAAGGAGTTCTGAGACTCTCTGCCTGAAGAAGATTCCCTGGAAGTCCCATGGATTTTCACATGCATCTCATTGGCCTTAAGTGTATCATATGACCAGCCCTAGTTCCAAAGGAGGCTGGGAAATGTGGTTTTCAGCTCCTCAGCTGCCACGTTCACCCCCACAAGGAGACCAGATTCTGATAGAAAGGAGAAGGGAGAAGATAGATACTGGGTTAATGACCAGCAGTTTCAATACCCAGATCATGAAAAAGAATAAAACCAGCACCCCAGAGACCTCCTTGTTCCCCTTCCTTACCCATGCTTACCCCCAAGGGTAACTACTTGTGACTTCTTATAGTCTTTCCTCTTCTTCAACTTATTATTAATGGAATCATATAGAGTGTGTTCTATTGTGTCTGGCTTCTTTTGCTTGCAGCATGAATATTAAAAGAAAAGTAAAATTAGTATCAGAACAACTCAGGTTCTCTAATATGAGACTCATTCGCCTCAAGGAAATCAAGATTGTCAGTGATGGAATTACCCACTTCCATTCCTTGAGTTGGTTCTCATTTGCCTTTCAGCCATGGACAGTCCAGAAAAATGACCAGTAGGAATAGTAACAGTGTTCTTTCTCATGGAAGATAGTAAAAAGATTTTTAAATTACCTCTAAATGTACAGACATGGAATGGACAGCCCTGGTACTGGTGGGAATAGGGTCCTAGGGCCCCTGCCAGGACCGGCCTTGGCTTTCAGTTGCTGGATTGTAAGGAGGTCATAGGCAAGGTGGTGGATTCCTCAGAGAGGAGCCAGGATGGCCAAGCCAACAGGACAGTGAGGCTCCAGGCAGTGGCTGCCTATCGGTCAGTGCAGAATAAGCTCAGTGCTCCAGTGTCAGGGGAGTGCTGGCTGCAGGTTAGCCCTTCTCTTGGCCAGAACAGAGCAAAGGTTGAGTGGCTTCTGTGAATCTGTAGCCTCAAGAGTATTCTGGCGTCACGTGGATCACTACAGCTCAGATGAGGTGTCTCTCTTGATGAAGGCGAGACTGCTCTGTCCCCAGGCAGACAGGAGACGGGAACTTGGCTGCGCAGATCCTGCCCCTGGAGTTGGCATCTGATAACTGAACAGAGTTGAGCTGAGCCATCAGGGCACGGATGTCAAAACAGCTGATACTCATTTCCTTAGAGCAGTCCTACAAATGAAGCTTTATTCATTTCCAGCTCATAATTCTTTTCAACTGTCCCCCCCAGCTTCAAGATGAAGGAATATTAGACATTATGTAAAAAATTTAAAATAGGCACATCTGAGTAGCTCAGTCAGTTAAGCATCCGACTTTTGATTTTGGCTCAGGTCATGATCTCATGGATCCTGAGATCACCTCCCTCCCCTCAGGTTGGGCTCCCTGCTCAGCACAGAGTCCACTTGAAGAGTCTTTCTTTTTGCCCCTTTCCACTTCACACACACACACACACAGACTCACACACACACACACACACACACGTGCGCACACGCATGCACGTGGTGTCTCAAATAAAATATTCTAATTTTAAAAAATAATAAAAAATTTAAAATAGAGTATAAAATGTTGATTCAGGACTCAAGACTAGTACTAGAACTAGTAGCCCAGAACTAGTAGCCCTATATTCACTCCAGACCCCACTCCCTTGCCTGCTTAGACTATGGAACCCAGCAAAACAAAGCGCTCACTTTCCTGGTCTCCCTTACAAGTAGGGGTGTCCATTTAATCCCTTCTGGCCAATAAGATCTGGGTAGAATTCAGCTGAGTTGGGAGGGGGATGGTTTGCGGAAAGCTTTTGCTTTTCTGATACAAAGAGACAGCTGCAGCTGGCTCTGGCCTTCCCATTTCTTCCTGCCCCAATTGGGCATGATGCCTGGAATAGGAGCTGCCATTTTGCAACCAGGAAGGAGAGGCCAAGAGAATCACAGCAGTGTTGGCTCTGGACCTCATGAGCTGCTGAACAAATGCTAACAGCTGCCTGCTCCAGACTTTGTGTTCTGTGAAAAAATTGAAAATTCTATTTTTTCATTATGCTTACTTATTAGCTGAAAGCCTTCCTGACTGATACAACTAGTATAAACTATTACTTGTCATGGATAGGCAAAAAAAAAAAAAAAAAAAAAATGATAGTGGGGATGGGAGTATAAAGATTTCCCAAGTCTAGTGAATTCATCAAAAAGAAGCTGTAGAGAGGCGCCTGGGTGGCTCAGTCAGTTAGGCCTTTGTCTTCAGTTCAGGTCATGATCCCAAGGTCCTGGGATGGAGCCCTGTGTCAAACTCTGCTCAGTGAGGAATTTGCTTTTCTCTCTCCCTCTGCCTCTCCCCTGCTCATGCATGCACACTCATACTCTCTCTCAAATAAAATCTATTTAAAAATCGGTAAATAAAGAATCTGTATACACTTGTTATCAAGTCCTGTTAGAGTCAGTTCAAGATGACCCAGAGGTGACTTGAGAAGACTTCACTGTCCAAGGAGGAGACAGTTTGAGCATTGGAAAACAATGCCTCCAGTTGATTAAGTTGAGTTTAGGGTGGGTAAAGGGAGACAACCAAGCATTTCTCCTGCCTTTCTAGTATGAACTGTATCTCAGAGCAACCAAAGAGATGAGGAGTTCTTTGTAGAAGAACTCCAGCTAATAAAGATAGGAGTAATGCTAGAGTTGGAAAACTACAACACTGGAACACCTAATGAAATAAAGAATTCAGGCAAACACCATCAATAACTATTACATGAAAGGTAGACAGGGAACCTTTGGATGGACCATGTTGTAACGCCAAAACCCACTGATGAGTTTTTCCATTTCTTAAAGTGGGACAGTCATACACCATGCACCTCATGATATAATACATCAGAAAACACAAGGCATCTGTGAAGTTTACTAGCCAAAAAAATATTTTAATAAGAATTTAATCCAGCTTACAATAAATACAAGAACAAGTTGAATGACACTAGGAGGAAGCAATCAGCCAAATCCAGAATGCAGGATATCATACAGGACAATGACTCATTTCTCCCCTTCCTCAAGTAAATGGTATAAAAACAGGGAGGGGAGAATATTTTGCAGAGTGAAAGAAACTTAAGAGTTCTTTCAATTAAACATGATGTGTAGATCTTTTTTTTTTTTTTTAAAGATTTTATTTATTTGAGAGAGAGACAGTAAGAGAGAGCATGAGAGGGGAGAAGGTCAGAGGGAGAAGCAGACTCTCTGTGGAGCTGGGAGCCTGATGAGGGACTCAATCCCAGGATTCTGGGATCATGACCTGAGCAGAAGGCAGTTGCTTAACCAACTGAGCCACCCAGGCACCCACTGTGTAGATCTTATTTGGATCCTGATTTGAATGAAACAGCTATAAAAATATTATTGGAGCTATTTAGGAAAATTTGCTATGTTCTGGGTATTGCACTGCATGAAAATGGTACTGTGGTTATGTTTTTTAAAGTTATTCTGTGATAGAGGTATGTACTGTAATATTTGGGGATGAAATGAAATGATGCCTAGAAATTGTTTTTAATTATTTGAGCAAAGCCAAATAAAAATTGTGTTGTGTATGATGGGGGAGGTTATAGAGAAGAAAAATCAGGGGTTCATTGTATTTTGTCCTTCACTTTTATGTATGGTTGAACAATTTTGTATGAATTTTTAAAAAATATTACTATTCTAATTGGGTTTTCCTGCATTGTAGACGCTAAAAGCAACAAAAACAAGAAAGCAAGTTAAAAAAGAACAATCCTGTCAAAGTCCCTAAATTCTGTTTCCTTCTTTCATGGTGTTATTTTCACAAAAGCTAAATAAATGCTATAATCCACAAAGCTAGGATACAAAACAGTGTCATGTGACTGTACTTGAAAGCATGGGATGTTAGGGGCACTTTAGAGACACTAATCCTGCCAAGCACACTTTCCATGTTCTTGTCCACGTGTGGAACACCCACATTGGTTCTGTACTCTGTTCATGCATGTTGCCAAGAGTACCTTGCTCTTTCCATTGACTTGCAATGACTTGTCCATCCTCTTCCACCAGGCTGTGAGCCATCCCCTCCATAACTCTCAATCAAGGACCAAAACATCAGTGCCATGTACACCATTTCCAATGCTCCCTCAACCCCCAAGCCCTCACAACAAATTCATGGTGTCACCACCATGATATTCTTGCCTCTTCCTAGAAGACATTACTCCAATTTGTTTTAAGCAGGGGGGATTGTAAGAAATTATATTACACAGACAACAGAGTATTGTTTTTAAAACTAGCAATGATAATACATGAGATCCTGAGCACTAGTAACTCTTGTTACTTAGAGCTAGTAACTCTTCCTTTCTTTCTCCTCTAGCCTCTAATTTGCTAAGTCAAAAAAAGAAAATCAGGAAATATTCTCAGTGTTTCTTGAATTTTGGTCCCAAAGTCATGGGCACTGTGGTATACATGATGATCTACTCCTAACTGAAAAATAAACTTGGTTTTCTTTGAGTTTTGATGACCACTCTGAGCCAGCCTTCGGTGAGAGGTTGGTCATACTCAGGTAGTACATTCAGCCAACCTTTAGGAAAGACCTATCCTTTTTCTGATAACCCCAAAGTTACAAATCACAGTGATGGAAAGGCAAACTGAGCATCTATTTCCTATCCACATTGTTGACTTCTGTGTCTCTCGGGTCTTAGCTGCAACGCCATAGCGTCTTATTTACCCCCTCCCCAATGTGGATTTGGTGGTCTCCTTTGTGTTCCCATAACACATCATGGGCCATGTGACATGGCTCTTCCAACACATGAATACAATCACTTCTACCTTCAAACAACAAAAACAAGAAACCAAGTTAAAAGAACAATCCTGTCAAAGTCCCTAAGTTCTGTTTAAGGTTCAAGATGACAAGCGCCTCCAAGATGGAGACTGAAAGTGTTCACCATTATATCCCCAGTGCTTTGCACATGGTAGCTACTCAATGAACGCTTGTTTAAAATATACAAGTAATCAAATGAGTGGCTTTCAAGATTCAAAAGTTCAGAAGTAAGACTCTAAATTTCAGTCATCCTACTTCTTAAGATGTTGAAAACCCTTTGTTTTCAAAGAATAATTTTTTTTAAGATTTATTTATTTATTTTTCAGAGAGAGAGATGGGGAGAGAGCAAGCGCAGGCAGACAGAATGGCAGGCAGAGGCAGAGGGAGAAGCAGGCTCCCCGCTGAGCAAGGAGCCCCATGTGGGACTCGATCCCAGGATGCTGGGATCATGACCTGAGCCGAAGGCAGCTGCTTAACCAACTGAGCCACCCAGGCGTCCCTCAAAGAATAATTTTGAAAGAGAAGGAACCATCTAGTTCTCAGAAAACAATTGAAAGGTTAAAGAGGAGAAGTTGGATGAGTTAGGCAGGTGCCCACCACCCACCCTCCCTTTCTCTTCTCAGTCTCTCTCTCTCTCTCTCTCAAGCCACTCCTGGAATGGCCAGCCTGAGGTTTTGCTTGTCCTTATCCAGCCATCTCTTCTGCTCTGTGGAGTGGAGGTGGATTGGGCACGTGGGTAGTGGTTAAAGGAACAAAACAGCTGGCAAGAGCTGAACCCTCCTTTAACAACACTTAATACACTCCTTTACAATGCTTGGGGGCTTGACTCACCGGACATGACTAAACTCTGGTCCCCAGTCAGCACTCGGGTCCTCCCAACAGGGGCCCTTTGCCTGAACCTGATGCTAATTAGGAGATCTCAGTCTGCACTCTGGATGGCTGTGGTTTATTCATGATAATCCCAAAACTTCTTAAATAGTAAACTTGTGGGTTAGTGGAGTATTCATGTGAGCTCAGAGCCAAGGGAAAGGCCAGAAATTGAGAGTGAAGACAGAATGGTTTCTTTTACAGTCTGTGAGCTAAATCTAACTCACCAAATGGAATCAACCGAAATGGCCTGATTCAGATTTCAGATGCTAATCATGGTTATGAACTGGGGTGGGGTGAATCACTAGTCTAAAGCAGCTGAGGTTCAACGAACATGAAATGTAGTGTCCACAAACTCAGGACTGGATTGTTCAAATCATTAATATTCACAAAGGTATCTTGGCATAGATGTACCCATCATTAATTCTGGTAGGAAAATACCAGTTGTATTACCATTGTAATCATACATTCAATGTCTACAATGGCTGCCCCAGCTGAAAGGCCATTTAGCAAAGGAGGAAGGCTAGGGACTCTTGGGCCTAGGGCCATGTTCAGGGCTCAAAGCCAGTTACCCCATCATCCTGAGTATCAGGAATATGAAAACTCTAAGCCATGCATTTGATCTTGATGAGGCTACTGTTGGTTACCGTTAAGGTGTCATCAAGTAAGTACCTGTACATGGTGTAGACACATAAGAGCATGGGTTTTAGAGACAGAGGGGGAAAGACTGTTTCCGTAAGCTGATATGTATATTGCTTCTGACCGATACAGCATTTTTGTCCCTACAGCTTTAATGTCCACTGGTAACTAACTTCCATGAGGGAAGGAACCGGATGAGTTTTGTTTACCACCATAGCTCAAGCACCCTGCAGCAGTGAAAGGCACAGACCAAGAGCTCAATAAACATTTGTCAAATGAATGAACGAATGGGCATACTGTTTCATTGTTTATTTAGGGAAAGAAAACTAAGAAATAGAGAGGCAACTGATGTATTTGAGTTGGGGTCACCCACTCAGCATTTGCCTGTAGGACTCATTACAGTTAGTTGCTCATAAAACATAGCTAAACTTGTGTCCTGGTGTTCCTTTCATATTTTTCTAAAAGGCAGGGGAACATAGAAACATGAATAAATGACAAATACATGTAGAACTAAGGACAAGTCTTGACTTGTGTCTAAAAAGCAATGTCTACCATCTTCTATTCATAATACCATAGACATGAAGAAAAACCCTTAGGAAGAGAGGAAGCAGGGGCCAGAACATGGGTTTTGATGTTTTCAACAGTGGAATAACAGTCTCTAAGCCCCTTTTTGTTAGACTATGCTACTGCTTTGCTCTGTAGCCACAGTGCCCCCCAGTTAATCTTCTTGTATTAGTAGAGGACAGAACAAGGAATTTATGTAGGTCAGAGAATATTTTGAAATTCCAAACAGAAGAGCTGCTAATGAATTTAGTTTAGGGTGTCTTGCCACCAGAAAAATGATAGACCTTCCTAAACACCTTTGGCTGTTTGCTCATCAAGAAAAGTCACACATTTTCTCTCTGCAAAACTAGCAAAGAAAAAAACCAGGCGGAGTGTCACCGTGCTCCTGAAGGACGGAGGCCTGGGGCTACTGTTAAATTCAGCATCTATCACTATAACCCTGGAGAACTGGAAGAAAGTTCCACTCAGAAGACACACGAGGTCGGTGGCTTCTTATTCCAGGTCAAGGAAAGAGCCCAGGTACAGAGGGAGATGCTGATGCCTGGACATATCCTCACTCATGGACAAAAACAAAGTTGGCTTACATTTCTTTTGTTTCCAATAGTGCTTTTTCAGTGACTTCCCCCCAGATTTCTGTCTCTGCTGCAGCAGCTCCTAAGGAGCCTTTGTCTGGCATCCAGATGAAGCTCTGGATGGGACTTTTACATACTATAGCAACCCCTGCATTGCAGACCCCACCGGTTTTACTATAGGGGTAATTTCTTCATGATTTCTTGAGATAAGTCAACTATGAATATGCCTTTGAACAAGTCTCAGTCCAAGTACGTGAGTTTAGATCCTGCTGGTCACTTGCTTACCCAGAATCTGAACAGTCAGTGAGGCAGTGCACTAGACACTGACTTGGAATCTCACATGGGCTCCCTCGTTACCTTCCAGTCTTGGTCAGGGCCTCAGTCTGGAGCTGGCATTCTGGGAGTACCCACCTCAAAGGATCAGGTACATGGAGACAAAACAAGGAGCCCATGGACAGTGCTGAGAAGGTTCAATGCTCATCGGCTGTACTGATCCTAGGAAGTGAGATCAAGCGCCTTTGGAGCATCATCTGTTCCAATGCCATAACATAATGTCCAGTTCCAGACTTCGTGGGAAATCAACCCCAAAACAAAGAGATTAAACTTGAAGGTGCAAAGCTCTGCCCCATTTTGGCGATAACATGTAAACACGTAAAATGCTCATCCCTCCATGACCAACAATTCCATTTTCCAGCCTTTGCTTTTTCTGCACTAAAGAAACCCACACACTCTGGTGCAAGAAGTGTGTTCAAGAATGTTCACTATAGCATTGCAGAAGAACTGTAAATAACCCAACTGCCCACTAATGGCTTAAAAAAATGTGTATAAGGGAATAGTTGGTGGTCTTTGTACAAGGAGGCCCTCTGCTTTCTAACACAGAAATTGCTGAATGTGAAGAAGAAAGTTCCAGAATGACATGAAGGTTACCATATGTATAGAATGTAGAATATGTGATTTCTCTCAGAATTATACATGTGTGTGTAAATACAAGGAAGTTGCTCTGGGAACGGGACAGCCACAGGGAATTGTGGTTAAATGAGAGGTCAGCCTTCTCCCTTATGTTCTGATTTGTTACAATGTGTTTCATGTATTAAGTAAAAATTGTCACATATAGTAACGAATTCATATGTATTTTTAAAAGATGTTATTTACTTATTTGAGAGAGAGAGAGAGAGAGCACCAAGCAGAGGGGGCCACAGGCAGAGGAAGAACTAGGCTCCCCATTGAGCAAGTAGCCTGATGTGAAACTTGATCCCAGGATCCCAGGATCATGACCTGAGCTGCAGGCGGGCGTTAAGCCAACTGAGCCACCCAGGTGTCCCTAATATACATACTTATATTTGATATCTAATGTCTATAGCAATATAAACTAATTTATAATTAGTACAATTAAAATTATTATTGAAATAATTTTTAAAATTTACTTACTATTAAAATTATGTGATTTGTGATTTTTTTATTTATACAGTATTCAATTTATAAAGAAAATACAAGAGAATCACATCAGGGTGTCAAACATGAAGATTCCTGGGTCTCATCCCCAGAAGTTCCAATTCCTCTATCTTTGGGATATGACCAGGAGTCTACATTTCTGTCATGGTGGTTCTTCTGCTGTTGATGGCCTCAGGGCCCCACTGGAGATCATTTCATATCAAAGTTTCTTCTCCCGTTGTAAGGCACATGGAAACCACACAGTGATCTAGGAAAGCACAGCTCTGTGGCTGAAGGTCTAGGGTGGTCCTAGCATTCTATGTCTTTAACACACTGATGATGCCTGTCCTTGGGCCCCACAGTGAAGCTTGACCTGACTCAGGTTTGGAAATGGGTAGAAATTCAATGGGAGCAGGAAGGACCTCTGAGAAAGAAGGGCAGATGTTTGGGGGCAGAAGCAAGGAAGCGTGAGAGACTGGTCTGACCAGTCTGGAGGGAGTTTTAATGCCAGGCTGAGAGTTGGCACTTGGTCCATGAGGACTGCTAGTGGCTTTAGGGAGGGGCCCAGCATCCCAGTAGCAAAGGGAGGGAGAATAAAGATGGGTAAGAGCTGGGGGTTTGCAGGAATAGCCAGTGACCCAGGGCTGGGCCTGGATCTGAGGTCAGGGCTGTTTGGCAAGACTTCCCCAGGGACAGAAGTATGATCCCAAATTACAGGGGGCTCCAGAGCTGCTGATACTCTGCAGTGGACAAGGGACCACCTTCCACATTCTAAGACGAGGGGAGTATATTCAGAGAAACACTTCACACTTTTCTTCATGTGAAATGGCACTTCTTCCCATGTGGTAAAAGAAAACTTTAATTTGTCAGGATTCAGACCCACTCATACACCTTTTGAGACGTCTTGAAGAGAAAGTTAATGATTACAGTCAAGCTGAGAATATAAGATGGGGTAAGGCAGGGGCAGAGTACTGCAAAACCCCAGCATTCCTTGGTCACATAGGACTCTTCTTTTGGTGACTGGACAATGAATAGTTAATTCTCTGCCTCACTTTGCAGAAGGGGATGAAACCACCCACTTTTTTCCAAAGTCACATGTAGAATGATTTCAGAGCAGCAGGCTCCCCTTAGCACCCATTCTACATCTCCAGCTTCAGAGACAGCTTCTCCCACTCCCCCAGCAGGAAGCTAAGTTCAAGTGGTGTCACAAAGAGTGGCACAGGACCTTCCTGGTCCTGCCTGACCACACCACCCACACACACCATGACGATAATGGGTGGTCTTGAAGGGGCTGAGGGGACACACCTTCAGAACCTCTACATGATCTAGATCAGCAGCTGGGCATTTTGAACACTTGTCAGTTGAAAATTACCACACATCTGCTCTAATTGCATCGGCAGGAAGTATAATCCAGGCACCTGCAGTAAACCTTGATACCCCAATCCCATTGCATCTTCACAGCATTATTTTTACCTGTGAACAGCTATGTGCCAAACTGAGAATCCAGTTTTGTCATAATAGTAAGATTATGGATTATTACATCTTTTACACTTTGATCATAATGGTGCCACTCTGTTTTCAGTTAAAAACAACACTTCCACAAACTTATACACACTATTTTCTAAACCAAGCCATTTAATTATTTTTACTAAAAACACTTCATTTCCTAATTTAAAAAGCAATACACGCTATTGTAAGAACACAGAGAAGGTGTAATAAAGACAATGAAAGTCATCCACCATTTCTCCATGCAGAGGTTTATATTTTATAACACTTAAAAATAAGAAAGTGGATGAAGTCTTAAATAAACTTTTTATGTTGGAATAATTTAGATTTACATAAAAATCGCAAGGATGGGGCACCTGGGTGGCTCAGTTGGTTAAACATGCAACTCTTGATTTCAGTTCAGGTCATGATCCCAGGGTCCTGGGGATCAAGCCCTGCATCAGGCTCTGCACTGAGCATGGAAACTGCTTGGGATTCTCTCTCTCCCTCTCCTTCTGCCACCCACTCTCCACACATGCTCTCTCTCTCTCTCTCTCTCTAAAAAACAAAACAAAACAAAACAAAAACAGTTGCAAACAAAAATAGTTGCAAACAGTTGCAAACAAAAGATAATACAGAGTTTGTGTACACACCCTTCACCCAGCTTCCCCAGTGTTAACATACTGCATAGCTTTGGAGCATTCATCAAAACCAAGATGGGAACACTGGTAAGATACTATTACCTAAACTGCAAAGTCTATTCAGATTCCTGTTTTTCCATTAATGTATTTTTCTGGTCTAGGATCCCACCCAGGGTACAACACTGGGTGGACTTAGTGCTTAGTTTTTGTAAGTCTCCTTTCTTCCCAAGTCTCATATGTAAAATACTAATAAGAAAACACCACAGGGGCGCCTGGGTGGCTCAGTGGATTAAAGCCTCTGCCTTCGGCTCAGGTCGTGATCCCAGGGTCCTGGGATCGAGCCTCACATCAGGCTCTCTGCTCAGCGGCGAGCTTGCTTCTCCCCTCTCACTCTGCCTGCCTCTCTGCCTACTTGTGATCTCTCTCTGTCAAATATATAAATAAAATCTTTAAAAAAAAAAAAGAAAACACCACATTTATATTTGGTATTTTTTTGAACTGCAGAAGAAAGCATCAAATATCTATAGCCTTCATGTCTGACGTGTGGTGTAGTGGTGTCTTAGTTCTTTCGGGTTACTATAAAGTGCCACAGACTGGATAATGTATAAGTAGCAGAAATTGCATGTAGCAGAGTATTTCCTTTTTTAAGACAAAGATAAGTGGAGACAACATCATAATGTGGTCCCCAGAAGGCCCAGAGGGAGTGCTATGGCCCTTCCGTCCCCCTCCCTCCCTTTCTCCCTTCTTTCCTCTTCACTTTCACTCCTTTGATCATTTATTCAACAAATGATTCTCGTGTGTCAGACACTGTAGCATGCAGTGCTGAGGATGCCTCTGTGAACAGGACGGACACTGTCCCCACTCTCACGGTGCCTGCTGTGTATCAAGGAAGAAGGCCTTTCTTCAAACAACCTCACCAATAACTGGCTACACACTTATAACTCTGACATGTGCTGTATGGTGAGGTACCAAGGTCCCGGAGACCTAATCTGAGCATGAAGGGGCTAAATGTGAATGATGGGTAAGAGTGGTTCAGACAAGGCAGAAAGGGAAATCTGGGCAGGAGACACAGCTTGGGCAAAGGCCCTGAGGTGGGAAAGAATGCTTATTGACATGGCATCTTGTGCAAAGGAAGAGGCCCTTCATAACCTTTGCTGAAGGGATGAATACAGTTTTCACTTCACAGTGTATTTGAAGGGATGTTCACTTAAGCCCAATCAACAATACTTGCCAAGAGCACACCAAATCCCCATCATGGCCCTCAGTGTCCCAATCCCTGTCAAAACAATTCCTCAGCATCACCTGGAATCTCCAGGTAGCCCCCTGCTTCTCTCTTAGGGCATAGGGTAGCCCAGCATGTGGTTAACCAGCTATCCCAGTCACTCTTGTTGGAATAGATGGTACTGTGCTCTCCTGGCATGGGCCAGATCCCAACATTGTCCGTTATATCTCCCTTTGGTGCCAGCTGGGTCCTACTTTGCTGCCCAGGGTGAGAAGGGAGTCCTCTGCTCAGACTCAACTTCAGCTCTGTGTATTTTGACAGCTCAGCCCTGTCACCCATTGATTCTAATCACAGAAAAACACATCCTTTCCTGCTGCAGGGCTATGTAGACCTGGGAGTTAACTTCATGACTGCCAGTGTCACTTCATAGCCAACTACCAAGAGACAGCCAACTCTCAGCGAGTCAGGAGCTCACATGGTTGACTGGAGGCTGGAGAGCCAATCTGGGAGCTTTGGCAGGCCACTCAGCAGAAATGACATGTATGACCTCCATCCGCCCTGGCATCACTGCGTTCCTTATGCTCTCTGGAAGGATGGCCCAGGAAGTGAGAAGAACATCTTCCCTTTCAACTCCCCTCACTCCCAAGGCCCCACACAAAGAGAAGTCCCAAAGAGTAACTAGGACAGAAGAGGACAAGAGGTTGGACATGGGACAGCCTGAAGTACGACATATGTCCACTACAATGATTTTATTCCTTCAGCCATTATCTGATGACTGCTTGATACGAGCCAATCCCTAGGCCAGACACTGGGGGCCCAAAGGTGAATTTGACATGGAACCTTCTCTCCAGGGGTCTTCCTTTACTTGCAGAGAGTAGCATATGGGAAACACATGGGCACTCTGAGTGTTGGAAGGGCCTGTGGCATGTCTGTACTGACACAGAAAGGGTGGGGTGGTTAATTCTGCATGGGGAGGCCAGGGGTGAATGATAAATCTTGATAGTAGAGGTAACACTGAAATTGTGTATTGAAGGAGGGCTGTTTGGCTGGCAGGCAGTTTGCGGGCGTGTTTGGGCAGGAATGATAACATTCCAGGCAGAGAGAACAGCAGATGCCAGTGCATGGAGGTGTGAAGTGGGCATAGGGTTTTAGGGAGTTGTAAGTCATTTGCTATGGCTGGAATCCCCAGTTTGAATGAATTCTGGCAAACAAATTAAACTTTCTCAAATAGGGCTAGGACACTGGGGGCCCAGGAACTTGGAATTTCATTCTCTAACTCTGCAGTGTCTAATGTGTAGCCTCTAGCCATATGTGGCAATTTCTATTTCAATTAATTGAAGTAAAATGCAACTAAAAATTCAGTTCATCAGACACATCACCCACATTTCAAGTGCTCAGTAGTTACATGTGGTTAGGGTCACCATATTGGACAGCAGAGATGTAGAACATGCCCATCGTCACAGAAAGTCCTGTTGAACAGTGCTTCTCTAGGCTGCAGGAATCACGGGAGGATTTTAGACAAGCAAATAGCAGCATCATATTTCACAGAACACTCCCTATAGCCAGTGAGGATGGATCCGAAGGGGCCGTGACAAAAGGCTAGAGACCAGTTAGAAGATTATTGGACCGGTCCAGCCAACAAGCTGCTTTTTGGGGACTGTCCCCTTTTGCCTGGAACTTATCCTTATCCAAAGTTGGGTTGAGAATCATTCAGGACGACTAATGTTTCACTGAACTCCCGATGTCCACCCACCCCAGCCTGAGAGACAGGCACCACCAAAGGATCATAGCAAAGCTGGGCAGTCAACACAGTGAGATTGGATCTCGTTTCATGGCCAGTAAGGCTTGAGGCTTGTTATGCGAGGTGAGGGTGTGTCTGCAGGCACAAGGACCCCAAATCTAGGCCCCCTCACACCAAATGGATGAAGAAGATTCAAGTTTTTCCACCATGAAAGTCAGGTCAGAATGGTCAACAGAGTGCTCAGTTGCCTGTTGTCCTTAACACTGAAGCAGTCACAAGTTGGGAGACTGAGAAAGCAGGAATACTCCATGAACCCCAATAAATACCCCATTAGCTCCGGTAAGTTTCCCTGCCTGTTTGCAGCTGCAGACATAGAATCTGGGAATAATGACACATCCTTGCTTTGAGTATAATTAATGACAATATGCCTAGTATGCCATTGACTCAGATGGAACACCTGACAGAGATTTCCCTTGAGGCTGCACTCTGGGGGTGTGGGTGTGCCCGCATGAACCGCTCTGAAGTGTGTGAAGATCACCCCTGTGTTTCTGGCTGAGTCAGAAGAAGATCTAGGGCTTAGAAGTCCTGGTCCAAAGCCTAGCCTTGCCAGTAAGCTAAAAACAGTCTTAAGAATGCTTCTCCCACTGACCTCTAGCCTTCACTATAAGTGACCCAGTCCTGGAGATATTCGTTCACTTAATCCTCATAACAACTCATGATGCTGATGCTATTATTATCTATACTTGACTGAGGAAACTGAGGCATAGAGGTTAAGCCACTTGCCCATGCTTACAAAGCTACCAGTATCCAACCCTAGCACCTTGGCTCCAACACCCACCCACTGTGGGCTACTGAGAAGCACATATCTGATATGAGCCACTGCCCTGAGGAAGCCTTCATGGCCAGACAAGTGAGTGCTTTTGTTGTTAGTGCTATGGTCCTCCTGGTGATGGTGATTCGGTGGACTGGCACCAGTTCCTTTGGGGAGGGGTTGCCTCAAGCACCCGGATCACACACCAAGTCCACAGCTTTTAGTATACCCCAAGCAAGGAGGTCTTGTTGCCCTTGTGACTGGATGCCACCGGGATGAAAATCCTATCCTGGTTCCTCCCATTTCCCCCATGGCAATACCACAAGCCTCCACCGCAGGCTTTGGAGAAACACCTCTTTCGGAGGCAATGTAGCACATGGCATGCTGGCACAGAGATGACAATACACACCTGCAGGCATTCCCGGTGCTGAGCCAAGTGAAGCCTGCCTCCCACGCAACTCCAGCTGCAGTGAGCTGGGCCTGCTCATCTTCTCACTGCCAGCTTCAGAGGGTCAACGTGGGTGTGTCTGAGGATAGTTTGGATTACTGAATATGCTGCCCAGAGGGGCTGTTGCTGCACAGGACCAAGTCCATTGGTGAAAGACATCACCAACCAAACTCTGGCCCTGGGCTCAAGGTAGTGATTTGAGAGCTCAGCATCTGCAGAGTTAGATATTTCCACTGTTCTATTGGGTGAAACCAGCAAATTATATAAGAATCTAAATGTAATGGAAAAATCCAGGGTAACCTCTCTGACTTTAAGTGTAGCTTGATCCGGGACCCAAAAGAGTGTCATTAGGACTTGTTTTGCCTTGATATCATACATTTGCTCTGCCATACATTGTTGGCTCCTTTTTTGATCTCTGTGTCATGACTGTTTCCTTACTAAAGCCAAGATGGCTGCAGGATGACTAAGTTCAGGGTTTCACTCAATGGGAAAGAATAAAAAACTCTTCCAGTGACTTCCACAAAAATTCCTAAGATTCACTTTGATTGGACTGACTTAGGGTGTGTGTCTGTCCTTAAACCAATCATTGTTGCCAGAGGTATAAGCTCCACTACTGAAGAATGAGGCAAGCAAAAATCAGAGAGGCCTTATTAGACAAAAGGGAACAGATACTAAGTAGTCAAATCACAGATATCCACAATGGGTACATAAGAAAATTTTCCTCAATGAGACTTGGACAAATGGTGTGATATTTGCAGGACAACAGGGCAAGAAAATGGCAGAGGGAGTAGTGTCTTAAACCCATCTTTAAGATCTCCTCTGTACATGTGAACTGACCTAACTCTGGGTGTCTCAATTGTGGCTGAAATGTCAAAGGGAAGCCCAGATAGAGGCTTTACAATGCACACACTGTCCTCATGGATCCTTTTTATTTTATGGCAAGGTCTGATGTTGCCTATACATTTATTACCCTCAATTACCCTCCTTCTTTACGTTTTGTCTTGCCTCTACTAGATTATTGCAACAGCCCTCCAGCTTTCACCCTGCTCAGCCTCTACAACCCTTCCTGCCCACTGCAGGGAACAGCCTTTCCCCACTGCAGCTCTTCGACGTAGAACGCCTTTCAAGAATTGTCCTGCTCATATGATATATTCAAAATTATAGAGAGGGAAAAATCTACAGCCAGGAATACTCTATCCAGCAAGGCTGTTATTCAGAATAGATAGAGAGATGGAGTTTCTCAGACAAATAAAAATTAACCACTAAACCAGCCCAACAATAAATATTAAAGGGAACTCTACGAGTGGAAAGGAAAGACCATAAATGAGAGTATGAAACATAAAAACAGAAAAAGTAAGTATTTCTGTAAAAAAAAAAGTCAGTCAAGTCATTCAAGAATAAAGGGGTGTAAAGTACGACACCATATACCTAAAATGTGGGAGGAAGAGGAGGAAAGAATCAGTTCAAACTCAAGTAACCATCAACCTAATATAAATTGCTATATGCAGAAGATGTTGTATACAAATCTAATGATAACCACAAATCAAAACCTGATAATAGATATGCAAAGAATAAACAGAAAATAATCCAGGTACTTCACTAAAGAAAGCCAGCAAACCATAAAAAGTATTTAAAAAAAGGATCAGAGAAAAACTACAAAAACAACCACAAACAAGTAACAAATGGCAAAACATACATAGTTATCAATAATTGCTTTGAATGTAAATGAACTAAACACTTCAATCAAAAGACATAGGGTTGGGGCCCCTGAGTGGCTCAGTGGGTTAAAGCCTCTGCCTTCAGCTCAGGTCATGATCCCAGGGTCCTGGAATCAAGCCCCGAATGGGGCTCTCTACTCAGTGGGGAGCCTGCTTCCTCCTCTCTCTCTCTGCCTGCCTCTCTGCCTACTTGTGATCTCTGTCTGTCAAATAAACAAATAAAAGAAAATCTTTAAATCATAAAAAAAAAATACATAGGATATCAGAATGGGAAAAAATAAGGACCATCTATATGTTGCCTACAAGAGACTCATTTCAGACCTAAAGACACCTGTAGATTAAAAGTGAGGGGATGGAGAACCATCTATCATGCAAATGAGTGTCAAAAGAAAGCCAGAATAGCAATACTTACATCAGACAAAATGGATTTTAAAAAGAAGCCTGTAAAAAGAGACAAGGAAGGACACTATATAATGATAAAGGGGACAATCCAACAAGGAGATGCAACAATGGTAAATATTTATGCACCCAACATGGGAGCACCCAAATACATAAACCAGTTAATAACAAACATAAAGGAACTAATTAATACCAACACTATAATGGTAGGGGACTTTAACACTCCACTTACATGGATGGACAGAGCATTGAAACAGAAAATCAATACGGAAAGAGAGCATTTGAATGACACACAGGAACAGATGGATTTAACAGATATATTCAGAACATTGCATCCTAAAACAGCAGAATATGCTTTCTTTTCAAGTGCGCACGGAACATTCTCCAGAATAGATCACGTATCAGGCCACAAAACAAGCCTCAACAAATACAAGAAGATCAAAGTCATACCATGCATCTTTTCTGACCACAATGCTATGAAACTAGCAATCAACCACAAGAAAACATCTGGAAAGAACACTAATAATGAAGGTTAAACAACATGCTACTAAACAATAAATGGATCAACCAGGAAATTAAAGAAGCAAAAAAAAAAAAAAAAAAATAGATGGAAACAAACAAAAATGGAAACACAATGGTCCAAAACCTTTGAGATGCAGCAAAAGTGGTTCTAAGAAGGAAGTTTATAGCAATACAGCCCTAGTTAAAGAAGCAAAAACTATCTCAAATACATAACCTAACCACCCAGCTTAAGGAGCTAGAAAAAGAACAAACAATACTCAAAACCAGCAGAAAGAAATAATAAAGACTAGAACAGAAATAAGTGACATAGAAACTAAAAGAACAATAGAACAGATCAATGAAACCAGGAGCTGGTTCTTTGAAAAGATCAACAAAATTGATTAACATCTAGCCAGACTCATCAGTGAGAGAGACAGAGGACTCAAGACTCAAATAAAAATCACAAAGGAAAGAGGAGAAATAACAACGAATACCACAGAAACACAAACAATTGCAAGAGAATATTATAAAACACTATATGCCAACAAATTACACAACCTGGAAGAAATGTGTAAGTTCTTAGAAACATATAAATTCCCAAAACTGAAGTAGGAAGGAAAAGAAAATTCAAACAGATTAATTACCAGCAAGGAGATTGAATCAACAACCAAACAACTCCCAACAAACCAAAGTTCAGGGACAGACAGCCTCACAGGCAAATTCTACCAAACATTTAAAGAAGAGCTAATACCTATTCTTCTCAAACTGTTCCAAAAATAGGAGAAAAAGAAAAACTTCCAAATTGAATTCTATAAACCAGCATTACCCTGAGGCCAAAACCAGATAAATACACCACCAGAAAAGAGAACTACAAACCAGTATCTCTGATGAACATATATGCAAAAATCCTCAACAACTACACTAGCAAATTGAGTCCAACACTATATTAGAAAATCATCCACCACAATCAAGTGGGATTTACTCCTGGGCTGCGGGGGGTGGGGGGTGGTTCAATATTCACAAATCAATCAACGTGTTGTGTCACATCAATAAGAGAAAGGATAAGAACCATATGATCATTTCAGTAGACGCAGAAGAGGCCTTTGACAAATTACAACATCCATTCATGATAAAAGCCCTCAACAAAGCAGATTTAGAGGGAACATACCTCAACATAATAAAGGCCATCTGTGGAAAACTCACAGGTAACATCATACTGAATGAGGAAAAACTGAAATCTCTCTCCCTAAGGTCAGGAATAAGGCAAAGATGTTTACTCTCACCGCTTTCATTCAACATAATATGGAAGTCCTAGCCACAGCAATTAGACAAAGTAAATAAATAAAAGAGATTGAATTGGTAAGGAAGAAGTAAAACTTCCACTATGTATAAATGACATGACACCAAATATAGAAAACCCTAAAGACTCCACCAAAATGTTACTAGAACTGGTAAATGAATTCAGTAAAGTCACAGAATACAAAATCAATGTGCAGAAATCTGTTGCATTTCTACACACTAACAGTGAAGCAGTAGAGAAAGAAGTTAAGAAAATCCTAACCTAAAATTGTACCAAAAATAATAAGATACTTAGGAATAAACCTAATCAAAGAAGAGAAAGAACTATAATCTGAAAAGTATAAAACACTGATGAAAGAAATTGAAGATGACACAAAGAAATGGAATGACATTCCGTGCTCATGAATTGGAAGAATAGATGGTTAAAATGTCTGTCCTACCCAAAACTATCTACACATTTAATGCAGTCCCTATCAAAACACCAATAACATTTTTCATAGAACTATAACAAACAATCCTAAGATTTATATGGAACTACAAAAGACCCTGAATAGGCAAAGCAATTTTAAAAAAGAAAAGCAAAGCTGGAGGTATCAAAATCCCAGACTTCAAGTTATTTTACAAATCTGTAGTAATGAAAGCATTATGGTATTGGCACAGAAACAGACACATAGGTCAATAGAACAGAATAGAAATCCAGAGATAAATCCACAATTTTATGGTCAATTAATCTTAACAAAGCAGGAAAGAATATCCAATGGGAAAAAGAATATCCAATTGTCTCTTCAACAAATGAAGTTGGGAAAACTGGTCAGCTTTATGCAAAAGAATGAAACTGGACTACTTTTTTTATATCACACACAAAAATAAACTCAAAATGGATTAAGGACCTAAATGTGAGACCTGAAACCATAAAAATCCTAGAAGAGATCATAGGCAGTAATGTCTCTGAAACTGGCCATGGCAACATTTTTCTAGATTTGTCTCCTGAGGCAAGGGGAACAAAAGCAAAAATAAACTATTGGAATGACATCAAACTAAAAAGCTTACTCTTATTTCCCCTGTAGAGCAAGGGAAACAATCAACAAAACTAAGATGCAGCCTGTGGAATGGGAGAAAATATTTGCAAGTGACATATCCAATAAAAGGTTAGTATCCAAAAAATATAAAGAACTGACACCACTCAACACTAAGAAGACAAATAATCCAATTAAAAAATAGGCAGAAGACATGAACAAATACTTCCCCAAAGACATCTGGATGCCCAACAGACACATGAAAAGATGCTCATCGTTACTCATCACTGTTACTGAGGTGTCTTGAATACTTCTTTCTCTGCCGTGGGTCATCAAAGGTGCACCCAGACCATCTCTCCAGTTTGCGTTTCTCAAAATTTCCATGTCAGGGAAGGAGCTCTGTTTTCATTCAAACTGAAATGATATTCCAACTGGTTTAATCCTAGAGAGCCAGAAAGAAGACTCTTGTTTAACCAAAATCTAAAAATATGGAAGTTCGAAGAGCCAGACAATATTCTACACATCACATCTCTAAGACACAGATACAATGGGAACAATCCGAATGGGGCAGTCAGTCCAGAGAGCAACCCCCGGAGCAACTGCAGTCTTGCTTCTAGTTCCTGACACTCCGAAATCTACAGGACCATGTGAGAAAATCAAACAAGAAGGAGAAAACCTTCCAGGCTCTCCTCCAGGTTCTGCCAAGCTCTGGTCCAACAGAGTCCATGACACTTCTGTTTTGTGTGGGCAGAGTTTGGTAGATCCACCCATTCATTGAATTCATTGAATATCTCCCATTGGCTGAGTGCCAAGCACTCTGTGGGATCAAAAATAAATAAATCAGTCCAGGTGTCTGGTTTTGAGGACACATGACAACGTGGTGTAATCTCAGGACAAGGAACCATCGTGCAGAGCAAGGTAGGTGAAAGAGCTGGCAGATGAGTTCAAGGTATTGGAGTCCCGTGCAGGTGTGGCAGCTTCCAAACAGGGCTATAGGGAGGGCTTCTTAGAAGAGGAAGGGGCATTTGCCTTGAATTCTGAGGGTCGGTGTTGATTTGGCAGGTACATGTGGAGACCGGGTTGGGACGGTGAGGGACAGAACTTCTAGGTGGGAGGAGTCAGGAGCAAAGCTGCATGGGCCTAAATTATACTCGTTAGCAGCGGGGCAGAATTTCATGCACCCAGTGCTGAGTGAAGGAAGCTGCTGGAGAGACCTATGGTAGAGCTATGTTTTATAAAGTTTAAAAGGCAAACTGAACCATAGTGATTAGAGACTCACATATAGTGGTAAAAGGATAAAGAAAAGCAAGGGAGTCTTTACCATTAAAACCAGCAATGCTGGGGCGCCTGGGTGGCTCAGTGGGTTAAGCCGCTGCCTTCAGCTCAGGTCATGATCTCAGGGTCCTGGGATCGAGTCCCACATCGGGCTCTCTGCTCAGCAGGGAGCCTGCTTCCCTTCCTCTCTCTCTGCCTGCCTCTCTGCCTACTTATGATCTCTCTCTCTGTCAAATAAATAAATAAATAAATCTTAAAAAAAAAAAAAAAAAAAACCAGCAATGCTGTTCCTCTTAGGAGGGGAGGGAGCATCATGACCTGTCTGTTACCCCCCTTGGCCATCATACAGGTATTTACTCTCCAATAATTCATGAAGCTCAGGTATGTTTTATTTTTCTATTTTTATGCTGTGTTTCATAGTGGCACATAATAACCTTACTTGTCCATGCTTGAAGGTGAAACAGTTCTTGTGTCCCCTATCTCCCTCTTGTCTTTGGAATCTAGTTCACCTGGTTTCCTTGTGACCTTAGTTCTCTGATGAGGTTTTGTAGATTATCTGTCTTTTCACACTGTGGGAGGTGGTTGGGAGGGATGGAGTGAAGTTCTCCTGTTGCTGTTCTCATGCTAAATGGGATTTTTAATGTTATAACTCATAATGAAAAAAACATTTAAAGATTTTATTTGACAGAGAGAGATTACAAGTAGGCAGAGAGGTAGGTTGTGGGGGGGCAGGCTCCCTGCCGAGCAGAGAGCCTGATGCAGGGCTCCATCTCAGGACCCTGGGATCATGACCTGAGCTGAAGGCAGAGGCTTAACCTACTGAGCCACCCAGGTGCCCCCCAAAATGTTTTTTTAGAAAGGGAGACAGAGGCAGCATCAGCCAGAGTATGTAGCGCTAGACAAGAGGGTACCTGCAGGGCTGTCAGGGAAGTGAGGTTGAGGTTGGGGGTGGGGGGAAGAGAGCTTGGGGAGTCAGGCTGGGGATGTGGTCAAGTCTGGAAGGCGATGGGGGGCAGGTGGCGGCAGGAGAGGACAGAGGCTTGGGCACATGGCTCAGCAGTCAGGGCAAGAGTCCAGCTGGGCTGCAGAGACCAGAGCAATGGAGGGCAGGGGGAATGGGAAAGGATGGATGCATGTGAGCAACATGGTGGCTGCTAGGCGAGAGGAGTTCAGGGCCTCAATGGTAAGAGTCTAAGAATGTCCTGGGCAGGGGTGATATGGGAGCATGCCAAGACATTGTCAGCTAAGAGGTGATGATTGGGGTGACATTGATACCACACTTGGTGCCAGGAGGACATCTGCAGACAGTTTTAAATGGGGGAAATCTTAGTACCCCTCTGAGAGATGCTGGGATGAATTAGGAAAATAAGGAAGGGCTTGGTGATACCCAACAGGTAATGTCCTCTTGGAAGGTGAGAAGCCTGTGCTTCACAGCAGACTGGGGATAGTTAGTTCGATTCTAGCATTCGTATTTACTTTATTTTTTTTTAAGATTTTATTTATTTATTTGACAGAGAGAGACACAGTGAGAAAGGGAACATAAGCAGGCTCTCTGCTGAGCAGGGAGCCCAATGAGGGGCTCGATCCTAGGACACTGGGATCATGACCCTAGCCAAAGGCAGATGCTTAATGACTGAGCCACCCAGGTGCCCTGGCATTCATATTTAATGTCCTGTCTTCTACTTTGCAACTCCATTAACATCATTGAGTTGAGTCTCGTCCCCACCATCTGTGAGTAGCCATCCTTCCCTTCATCCATCATCCCTGTGTGTCCCTGGTGATAGCTGTGAGGCCCCTGGGATCTTTGCTGAGTGTCAAGCCATCCATACCTGCGTGACCCTGGCAGACCTCAGTCTGGCTGGAGTACAAATAGAAGGGTTTATCCTCTACATTTGCAATTCAGCTCTGAAATCTAGAAGCACAGCCCAGTGTTCCTGTCACAAACAATACTGTTGATTCTTCAACTTTTAGCCATGCCTCAACCTTAATTCTAAGCCTCACTTTCAACTCTTTATATTTGATTTCCTGGAATATCACAACTTATGTCAAAAAGTCAGCCCAAGACACTAGGGAAAAGGTCCATTTTGTTCCTAGAACCTCCCTGAATTAAATTCTTCAAAATATAAAAGAATCAGCTCAGTTTGTTGGTAAGGGAGTCTTGTTTTCTGATTGTCTGGGTTTAATTGACATCATAGGCTCCCCTGCCCCAAGGGAAAGAACTGAGGAAATTTCTTTGTGGTAATCTTGAGAGCTTCTGGGGATCAGGATGGAATACAATCCCACCAATCTTTAGTGGGTCTCCCAAGGGGGCAAGGGGCACTGGCTACAGTAAGTTAGACACTAAGATGAAATAGACCATTACAGAGAGGCGTGTCACTAGAACAGAGTCATGGAGAAAAAACATGGTGCCTGTATAGGTTAGTTAGTAAAGTTTTACTACTTAGGTCAAGTGGTGTCTTGGTGTAGGTCTTATTTCCCCTAATCTGCATGCATACTCTAGGAAGTGGACAGGGCCCCAGAAACTCGGAATGTGCAACTTCTCACGATCTCTTTCAGTCTCCCTTTTTAGGGTGGTGATCATGGTCTTTACATAGAAAGAAGGTCCTAGGTCTGCCTGAGGCATTTCAAATGAACTGCCAATGAGAAGTTCTTGGTTCTTATATTGCCCAGTGAAACTGATGGTACTTACCTTGTTTTACCATGTTCTTTACTTTTCCTTTACTCCTCCTAATATCATCCGTCTTTTCTTTATTCAAAAGTTTGAGCAAAGTTAATGTTTAAAAAATTTTGGTGGGTAAGATTTATAGAGTAACCAACATAAAGAACACTGGTTTTAATGTTCAGCTCAGTTTTTAGTGAGTTTTTTGCAAGTGTGAAAATAAATGAATAAAGTAAAATAAACAAGTGGGAACAAGCAGAAGCTATTTATTCAGAACTTGCCCTAGCAAGAGAGTTAGCAATTGCCTTTGGTAGGGATTCCAAGGCAGAAGGGTGGGAAAGCTCTACAGGGAAAAAAAAGTGATGGCTTCAGGAGTCCTCTGATTAGAGGCTGGAGGAGGGGACATGGGTGAGCCAGAGGCCCATGAACTAGAAGCAGGGCATCCTATGTAATTGGTTAGGGGAGCGTAGTTGCTATTAGGCTTCCTCTAGTTGGCCTAGAATTAGAAGCAGGCTGTAGGGTCAGTGGTGGCAAACAAAACAAAACAAAACAAAACAACAAACAAACAAACAAACAAAAACCAAGGGAAGTTGGCTGCTATTGACCAAATCCTGACTCTGTCTGGGCCAATTGCTGTAGATACTGTGGTTTGGCTCTTTGGGCTTCTTGTGTAAGTCAGAATCCTATTGTTATACATGGTCAGGCTGTTCATTTGCTACTCTGTCTCTCACATGTGTCCATCCATGTTCCAACCAGAACAAAGGAAGAAGTGTGTTCGAAATGTATTTCGTGTCCTTGATTCGCATGTTTGAAATTTATTCAGTGTTGTTGAACCCATGGAGTACAGACAATGTTAGAGCCACTCCTATCTATGGAAGGCCTCCACGGTATTTAGAGAGGTGATTGTTTAAAGTGGTCAAGTTAATACATAGAGTTACATCTAGAAAAAAATCCTTGCCAGATTTCATGAAAGATAGGACTTTGTCTTTCCTTATTTTTAAGCTTCTCCTCTTTGTGTGAAGAAGAGAATACAAAAAGAGGAGGACAAAAGAGAGTTCTGTTTGGGACCATGGAGCCCGGGAAAAAGTTGATAGGACAAAAAGAAAGTTGAAGTACTGTGTGGGGCACAGGAAAAGAAGTGCTGGGGTTAGAGGAGGACAAGGAGGGACAACTAATAAAGGAGCATGGAATGGGAGACTTGTAACAGGGAGCCAAAGATTTGACTGCCATCTCCCCTTATGCCTTCAGACTGCCTCTCTCCTGCTTCCAAAGAAATACAATTCTTGGCTGGGTGCATGGCTACCCAGAAAAAAAAAATTAATTTCCAGTCTCCCTTGCAGGTAGTTATGGACACATGACTGTCTCCGGACCAAAGGGAAGGGTTATGCGGAACATCCAGGCTGTTCTCCTGTTGGTTAGAGGAGTGCCCTGCTTTTCTCCTTTGCTGTTGGAATGGGCACATGGTGGTGATGAATCATCTTGAACCACTTAATTGAGGGGAATAACTTAGGGACAGCAGAGAACAAGATTGAAGGAGACTGGGTCCCTCCCTCATAGGCCAACAGACCTGCCCCGGACTCTTGATGTCCAGGCTGTTAAAGCAGAGGGAAGTAGCTTCCATCTTGTTCAAGCCACCATTATTTGGATCTCTCCTACATTATGTCAACTTCTGTGAGGCTTACCTTTTCTATCTACTGATTTATGTGCTCTGCTGTATATAATAGTTGATACTTTGCTTCCCAGTACTCCCCTTGAAATCTGCCCAGAGACAAGCCTACTGGTCTTATCCCCAAGGCACCTGCTGGAAGTAGCCTAAGGGGGAAGGGAAACAATCACAGTGATGCCATGGGCGCCTTTTGGTTATGACTTCATAACATCAACCAGCAAACCAAGATGTTACCACACTTGAACACCAGACTTCCACATTCTGACAGCCAGGCTCACTGGACATTTATGGCCATGAGGCTGGTTTGGGGATTTCATTGCCATCCTTTCTTGAGCACAGCTGACAGCTTTAAGCTGACAACTTGTTTTTTGGTCCTGAATAGAAGCATCTGTGTTGAGCATCATGGTTCTGTTCCAAATCTAGTTTCTGTTCATCAGCTATGTCGTTAACAATATCGGTTTACTTCTTTCCTTCTTCTTCTTCTTTTTAATCTATTAGCACTAGGGTCTGGGTCAATTTACCCCAGAACACCTATGAGTCTCAGTGAGGCCCAGCTCCCAGCAAGCCTAGTGTTTGTAAAACAAGGAACATTTACTTTCCTGGACTATTGCACAACTAAATTAACATTCATAAAACTTCCTGAGATGTTCCAGGCGCAAGCCATTACTCACAACATGTTGCTGTGTTCCAGTGGGCCCCTTATATTGCTAATTGCTAGAGTTCCATAATTCTTTGCCCTGATCTGTGCAGAGGGTGGCCAAACAGTGGTCTCTCTACTATTTCCTCTTGCCTGGTTAATTGTTGCCAGACTTGCTGTTCTCTAAGCTAGAAACCATGCCAGCTGAATCGGCTTTGTGTTTGGGGCATTTGCCTCAAATGATGCCAAATCCATTCTTGACCCTAATTATATGAAATATGCTTCAGTAATTTTCCACTAGGTGAATTAAAATAATGCCTGCACCACTGCTTGAACCTCCCCCATCATTGTAACATGATTACAAAGAATTCAAGGATCCCGAAACATATCATATATTTCTTCCCAGGCTATTATACTCCAGATCCCTCAAGGAGCTGCCACAACCCGAGCGTAGTGCCAGGACTCCACTGAAAGAGATTGAGATGAATTGTGGGCTGAATTTTAATTGTAGAGCATTTCCAACCACTGAATCTGAGTTTCTCTGCTCTCCTCTCTCCCTCTCTGCCTCTCTGTGTGACTCCTGCACAAACACGTTTTATTTGGCTGCTCAAAAACTTTGCTCTCAACTTTTTCCCATACAACTCCTTAACCATCCTTTCATATCTGTTATCCAGCAAAGTTTTGTTAAGGAGCCACTCACTTTGAGAACACAGGGACCCCAGCATTTCATCGGGCAGTTGTTTGTTTTGACTGCCTTCCAGATGGATGCTTCCGGCCTCATTGTTTACCATGGGACACACACGCAGGCTCTTGTTTCCCCTCATTCTTCTCTGGGCACCAAGTTTCTCTGTGTCTCAGTAGTCACGGAAATCTCTCCTCTAAATACATCCTGTGAAACACAAAGACCAAAACAGCCCAAACTGGAAGGGTTCTTGTGCTTGTTTCCCACTGCCCACGTTCATCAGATTTTACACATTCTAACAGCATGTGTATTGCTAGCCAAGGAGGGGAATAATATTCTGTTGTCGGGATCAATGTCCTGATTTTACTTCATGTCTCTGAATAGATGCCCAACCATCGTACATGTCTAGTCCTCGAAGATGCCCAAATGTGTAGAGTTAAAGCTGATCCAGTTGCCAAGATGACAACTGGCTTGACAGTGATCCTCCTTGATCTCCATATTTGTTTCAGCTCTTTGCCAAAGCCCCATATTCATTTATCTTCTCTGCATGAGGTTGGGAAGCTCAACTCTGCCCTGGTCTCACTCTGTAATGAGCCTTGGGCCCGCTGACGGCAAGACTCCCCTCAGGCAGGTTTCATTCCTTTGCTGCTAGGGAAGTCCTAGAAGACCCAAGAACCCCTCAAATGGCCACCACACTCCAACTCCAGTGGAAGGGTTGGCGATTCCTCTCTCTTTCAACAGTGTTCTCACTATAAACTTCTTTGGGAATATGTCCTCCTCAGGTGAGCTGGGTTGGTCCAGGGTTCTGGGCTATATATATGCATCAGGAAATTGTCCTGGCCTACTGCCCAACTTCTTCATGGTTCTCTGAATTACCATGACAAGGAACTCAGCTGTGGAAGCTCATGGGTCCTTTCCTACAGGGCACTCTTCTGTAAGTAAGAGTGCTATCCCTCTGTGTCTCATCTTCCCAACATCAATTAACCTCAAATTCAATTCAGCATGTAAATGTTGAACACTTTCTCCATGTCAAACAAAACAGTCAATGTATTCTTAACCATTTTTGAATCTTGCATCTCTTTGGAAATCCCATGACAGCTATAGATCACCTTTCTAGAAAAATGCACAGATTTTTCTAGGCAATCTCTCAAAGCCAGACAAAAGGCCTAGATTTAAAAGCTGCTAAATGAAAAGAAAGAACTTGGTAGCTCTGTCATTACCAACAATAGGACCAATGGGGAACCCCCTCAAACTCTACAACCTTTAGTTTGTTTAACCATAAAATGCGACTGGTAGAACTTACCCAGATTATCCTTGTGGGATTGTAGTGAGGCTTTAACAGAGTATGGCTGTAAACAGAAAATGTTGTTCCTGAACACTTCCCACACATGAGAGTTGATAAGAATTTCAAATCTCACCTTTTGGAAAGGGGGGAAGTGAGGATTTGTGATTGCCAGTGTTTTACAAATGGAGATTCCAAGGTGGATTAGATGGCATCCTTTGCCAAATAGAATCTAATCTTACAATTACACAGGGACAGGAAGATAATCAAATATCGGGGGTTATGGAGATTTCCAATCAGGTTCAGGCTCTGATTGCCTTAGGGAGCCCCCTCACTTGCCAACAGGGTAAAGAACTACCTTGGCCCTCATCCCTGGAAACATTCCTGTTGGTCAATGTCTCCCTGAAGACGGCAACGCTGGAGTGGGTAAACCCATTTGGCTAGAAATCCAATGTAGCCATGATTCATTTGGCTCAGAACTAATCTGGGAGAGGTTTGTTGGGGGTATTAAAATGTATCCCCTTCATCTTCAGTGCTTTCATAGTATTCTCCAGGGATTTTGCCCTTACTCCAGCTTCCCCAAGATGATTTTAGGTTGAGAGTTTTTTTTTTTTTTTTTAATTTTTTATTTTTTATAAACATATATTTTTATCCCCAGGGGTACAGGTCTGTGAATCACCAGGTTTACACACTTCACAGCACTCACCAAATCACATACCCTCCCCAATGTCCATAATCCCACCCCCTTCTCCCAAACCCCCTCCCCCCGGCAACCCTCAGTTTGTTTTGTGAGATTAAGAGTCACTTATGGTTTGTCTCCCTCCCAATCCCATCTTGTTTCATTTATTCTTCTTCTACCCACTTAAGCCTCCATGTTGTATCACCACTTCCTCATGCTGCCAGAAATGTGACTGGTTCAGAAAATCTGAGCCCATGTTCAGTACTAAGAAAATGGTGAAGGGTCCAAGGCTTGGCTCACATTTGCTTTCAATGGTTTTGTTGATACTCAGACCTAGAGCAACTATTCTGCTAATACGTGAAGAAGTTGGAAGAACCGGAAATTTTCTGTTCAAAATCTATCAGAGCTGGGCAGAATCTATTCCCCCAGAGGTTTCCAGAAGCTCCTTAAAACAACATGTGATTGTGTTTACTTCTAAAAGTAGAGCACAACAGCTTGGTGTACAAAAGGTATGTCAGCAGCCCTGTGTGCCAAAGGTTTCAACATCACAAAAGTTTGGAAGCCAGGGAGGGAGGAAGGAAGTAATGAAGGCCAACAGAAAATAGAAGCCAGTATGAATATTCAACGTCAGCAGTTCCCAAATGAACAGGAACTGAATCTGTAGCTAACAAGTAGAGTAGGATCATGGGCTAGGAGGCACCTGTCTGTACAGGGCGAGCATCCTCTTCACAGGGGTGTTTCATTGTATGTATCTGAGGACACTGACTCCCTCCTTCCATATTTAAGATTTCTTTGAGTAGGAAAATAATTCACTAAACCTTTTGCTTTCTTAGATGAGAAAACAACAACACTGGCTGTCTGGAGAGTCTCTAAAGATACTGTGTAGCATCAAAAATTAAATTCTATAAAAAATAGATAATAACAAGGAACATTTGCATTGGGTTTTCCAGTGAACATCAGACTTAGGTAGACTTTTATTCCTTTGATCTTTTAACAGCCCTGCAAGGCAGACAAAACAGTTATCTTTTATTAATGTCATTATGGATGAAACTAAGGCTCTATGGGATGTCCAAGCCTACAGACTGTCTGGTCTCAGCCTTGTGGTTCAACTGAAGTTCTCGGGCCACAGCAAGGGAGAGGGGAAAAGCCCTAAATCTATAACTGGCCAAGGGGAAGGAGATAGGAGTTGGGACATGGGATTTTATGAGCCCCAAGAAACACCAGGTACAATCCAGGACTGTTTAAGTCTTAGTCTGAGGAATAAACACAGGGAGGGCTAAGATGAGAAGGAGGCTATGGGAGTGATATGCAGGGCTGCCTGAGGAATTGGAGATGCCCACATCCTCTTCTGGGAGGGTTTTCAGTGAAGGGTGTGAGTCTGCTTCCATTTGCCTTTGATGGTTTTGTTGATACTTGAATTGGGACTGGTAGTCCACTGATGCATGGGCAGAGCTTCAAACCCAGGTTTTTCTACATTCCTCACTTAGTCCAGTGTTCTTTCCACTTCAGTCAAAGGTTTGTGAGGGAAAACCAAAAATATGTGTTTGTATTTTAACAGCTTGTCTCTGGCAGCAAAATGAAAACCATGCATCAGCTAGAGTTAAATTCTGCATGCAGGACATACCTGACCCTAATCACACAAATGTGCCTGTCAACAAGGGGCTAGAAATGCTGAAAAGTGCTCATGTGGCTGAGCCATCTGGGAACTGACACTGCCCAGTTAGGGGATGTGTCATTTCTTCTGCAAGGAGGTAGGTGAAAATACCTCCCACCCACCCCGGTCCTGTTGGAGACTAAGTGTGGTTTCCCATAGGTGAGTCCAGCAAACCTTCTTTTCTACTGAAGAAGTTTCCGCTGTGTTCTGGAGGTTATCCAAAGGAAGGAGTGGGGGCCAAGCATGGCATTGAGATCAACAAAGATTCAACAAGGTTTCCTCTGAGAAACATTCAGAACCCTCAATATGTCAAAGCTCCAGGAGGGACATTCAAGATAGAGGTGTTCCCAGATTTCTTTGATCATGAGACTCTTGCTGTGAGCATCTTGGGGGAAGGATAGACCACAGAAAAAACTCTGGCTGTAGCATGATTTGGATCTTCTCACATTGCATTCACATGAGCAAAGGAAATCTAGTTCTTGCATTTTTGTCAGGAAAGCCTGCCCTGTCAGGTAGCAGGAGTAAGGGACAGGAGCAGCCATGTTTACAAGGTCCAGTGCACTTGGTTAAATGCAGTCGCTGACACAGTCTTTCTAGGTCTTCATGGGAAGTGCTCCACTTTCTGAAGTGATGTGTAAATATAAGGGAAAGGGCTGTATATTACAGGACCCTGCGATATCAGAAGGAGGGTGGGATGGTTGGATAGATGTAAGGGCCAGTCTCAGCCATGGGGCAGCAGTCTGGGATTGCTGTGTGCATGGTGACCACTGGATCTGGGTTTCCTACTGGTGTTGCTGCTGTCACTCACAGACTGGTTCCTCTCAGGTTGACTTAGCCCACTGTTGCTCTTGTTGGCACCACACAGTCTTCTGAGTGTCTCTCCCACTCTCCTCTGCTCAGGGACAACCTCACCTTCACCAGGGGGCTCTCAGGAGGCCCAGTGCCTCTCAATTCAGCTTCGTTGTACCCTGAGAGGGCACATGGGGACTGGAAAGTATCTTCCAAATCACATAAGACCCAAACTCTTTCTGCCAGATCACACTGGGCCCCTGAGTGTTCTCTGATGTGGCTTCCCATGGTAGGTTGGTATGGGGAGCTTATGGGGTCATCTCCTCCCAGGGTCCCAAATGAGACGTAGGCAGAAGTGGTGCCCCCAATTTCTCTCCATTCATCTGACACACTACGCAAGCCCAGAGGCAGTGTTTAAGACACATACTGACACTGGCTTCTCCCTCCTAAGCCCCTTTTCTCTTCCTGATTGAATAGGACTCTGTGACCTAAAAGGCTGGGGTCACCCTCAGGTCCACCAGGACTGCCATTCTCTCTAAAGGGTAGGGAAATAAGGACTTAAAAAACCTTTTTTCCTAAAGGCATTTCTTGATTTAAAATCCTAGTTTGGGGGCTTAGTCAGTTTCAGCTCAGGTCATGATCTCTTGGTCTTGGGAATGAGCCCTGTGACCTTCCCCTTGCTCAGCATGGATTCTGTTTGTTCCTCTCCCTCTGCCTCTCCTTCCCCCTCTGCTCCAACCCCTCCCCCCATCCCCTGTCCCTGCACTTGTGCGCTGTGCTCTCTCACTCTAAAATAAATAGTTAAATAAAATCTTTTCAAAAAAATAAAATCCTAGTTTGGATGTTAGATGCTAAATGCATTTAAAAGTTCCCTAAAACTCCCCAAGGCCAAAGGATTCCTCTTGAGGGAAAGGGGGAGGCATTAGTACCAGAAAATACATATTTTAAAATATTATTTTGATTAAATGGTGTTTGCTGCTCAGAGAATTGGATAGCCATGCCAAATGCAGTTAGTGGAAACAAAAACATTTAATTTAAAAAAATGGGGGGGGGTCATTCCTATGTGGGTTACTGAAAAACCGTGGTTTTTAGTCAGTCTATACAATTACAAAAAGCATGAAAGTTAAATAGTGGAATGTGTACTGCACTCAACGGCCTCCAGCTTGACTGAGAAAGCCCCAAATGCCTGCTGGTCAGTGGCTGCCTCATCCTGCAGACTGCAAACTTAACCCTAGCCCAGTCCCACACATGCACAGGGGCAGGTAGAGCCCTGGCCAGCTTCCAGATCTGCACAGTCCTAGTGTGTGCTATCATAGGCTTTCACTGGGATGATAACAACCCAATAGGTTTACAACTTTTCGAGTAATCCAGGCCCAGATTTTAGGGGACAGATACGCACAGTTCTACTTGAGATTGTCCAAACTCATAGCTTTCATAGCTGGAAGTTCTTTAAAATTGTTGTTATGAAAAGTTTAAAAAATACAGAAATGAAGAATAGTAGCATGAATCTCCACACATCCATACTTGAGATTTAACAATTGTTAGCATTTTCCTGTATTTGCTTCATTTCTTCTTCTGACGTGATTTTAAAGTAAGTTACAGACATCATGGCATTTCTTCCCTCAATACTTCTTTAAACAATAGAAACAATTCCTTATATAACCATAATATCATTTCTTTAAAGTGGACTTTATTTTTTTAGAACAGTTTTAGATTTCCAGCAAAATTGCGTGGGAAGTACAGCGATTTCCCATATATCCCTTGCCCCACACACATATAGACTCCTCCATTATGAACACCTGTCACTAGAGTGGTACATTTGTGACAACTGATGATCCTACATGACTCATCGTGATCATCCCAAACTCGTACTTTACATTATAATTCACTTTTGGTGTTGTGTGTTCTATTGTTTTGATAGATAGATTTGATAGATAGATTGATTGATGTATAATGACATCGATCCATCATTATACCATCATGCAAAATTGTTTCACTGCCCTAAAAATCCTGTGTGCTCAGCCTTTTTGTCTAACCCCCCACCTTTGGCAACCACTAATATTTTCATTATCTTCATAGTTTTGTCTTTTCCAGAGCATCGTGTAGTTGCAATTATAAGGTATGTGGCCTTTTTAGATTAGGTTTTTTCACTTCATAATATGCATTAGGATCTTTCCCTATATTCTCATGGCTTGATAGTTCATTTCTTTTTAGTGCTGAATAATATTCTATTGTCTAGATGCACCTCAATGTATTCATCCATTCACCTACTAAAGGACAGTAGCTCTTGGCTGTTTCTAAGTCTGGGCAATTATGAATAAAGCTACTATAAATATCTATGTGCATGCTTTTGTGTGGACATAACTTTTCACCTAACTTGGGTAAATACCAAAGAGCACAGCGCTGCTGGACGGTATGACAAGAATATGTTCAATTTTGTAAGAAACTGCCAAATTATCTTCCAAAGGGGCTGTACCATTCTGCACTCTGACCAGCAAAGAGTGAGAGTTCCTGTTGTTCCGCATCCTTGACAGCATTTGTTGTTGTCAGTGTTTGGAGTTTTGGCCGTTCTTATATTTAAGTGTGTAGTGGTATCTTGTTGTTTTAACTTGCAATTACCTAATGATTATATGATGTCGAACACCTTTCATATGCTTACTTGCCATCTATATATCTTCTTTAGTGTCGTTAAGAGCTTTTCCTCATTTTAAAAATCAGATTGTTCATTTTTGTATTGTTGAGTCTTAAGAATTCTTTGGTTTGAATAGCAGTCCTTCATCTCTTTTGCAAATGTTTTCTCCCAAGTCTGTGGTTCGTCTTCTTATTCTCTTGACAGAATCTTTTACAGAGCAGAAGTTTTTAATTTTAATGAGGTTCAACTTCTCAATTATAAGGCTATGGTTGTGATTTCGGTGCTATATCTAAAAAGTCCTTGCCATACCCAAGGTCATTTAGATTTTCTCCTGTGTTAGCTTCTAGTTTTATAGTTTTGCATTTTACATTGAGATCTGTGATCCATGTCAAGTTAATTGGTGAGGGGCATAACGTCTGTGTTTACATACATATTTCTGATCGTTCCAGCACGGTTTGTTGAAACGACTTTTTCCCTGCATTGTATTGTCTTTGCCACTTTGTCAAAGATCTGTTGACTATATTTATGTGGGTCCATTTTTGGACTATTTATTCTGTACCATTGATCAATTTGTCTATTCTTGATTAATATGTCTTTATCCTAAACCTTGAAGTCAGATAGTTTCAATTCTCGCCATCCTGGGAATTTTGCCATTCCCAATACACTTTAGAATCAGTTTGTTAATATCCACAAAATAATCTGCTGGGACTTTGATTGGGATTGGGATTGAGATTGGATCTATGGAACAAGTTGAGAAAAATGAGCATTTTTTTTTTTTTTTTTTGGATATAACCTTTATTGAGCTTATCCACTGGAGTGGAAATAATGTCTGTACAAAACCAAATGTTTGTTACTATAACTTCTACATCACAATTAAAGTCCAAACAGTTTTTTAAAAACAAAACCCACTACTTCAGAATCAATAGCTTCTTTGAAGCCACAATAACACTTAAATATGGTTAAGACCCAAACGCAGAAATTTGGCTGGTTGGAAAGCTAATTAAACTTCCAACTTGCTCAAATAGAATTACAAAAAGGCAAAATTCTGTTTTTCACAGCGATACAGTCCCCGAAAATCACCAACACTGGACAGCTGTTAAGAGTATTTAGAGTCCCGAGTTAATAAGGAATCCAGGCATCCTTGAAACAGTCTTCCTTTGTCCTTTCTTCCCAATCAGAGATTTGTGGATGTGTGGAATGACACCACCACCAGCAACTGCAGCCTTGATGAAAGAGCCCAATTCTCGATCTCCACCAATAGCAAGCTACAAGTGAGGAGGAGTAATATGCTTTACCTTTAAGTCTTTTGATGCATTTCCTGCCAATTCAAGTACCTCTGTGGTTCCTCTACTCCAGGATGGCTGCACTGTACATAGCAACAGCCGCGCCCACACATCCATAACTGGTTGTCCTAGTTTCAGGTGTCATTGAACGCGGACCACCGGGAACTGCAAGCTGGCTCTCTGTGAGTGGGAAACCGCCTTTGTCGTGGCCTTTCCAGAGTCTTCCCAGCCTCACCGCCAGCCATTTCGAATTCTGCTGAAGCTCAAACAAGCAAAGCTGAGAAAGAACTAGTCAGACAGCCAGCGAGATCCCACCGCCTACTCCTTCATTGCACCGCGATTCAAACTGCCGAAAAATGAGCATCTTGACAATTTTGAGTCTTTTTATCCACTGACATCTATTTATTTAGTTCTTTGATTTCTTCCATTGGAGTCTTGTAGTTTTCCTCATGTATAGATCTTGTACATGTTTTTTGGATCTATACCTAAGTGTTTTATTTTGGGGGTGCTAATGTAAATGATGTGGTTTTCAAAATAGTTTTTGTTCAAGTATAGTTGACATAGGTAATGTGTTTTTAATTTCAAGTTCCACTTGTTCATTGCTGATGTGTAGAAAAGCAATAGACTTTTGTTAGTTAATCTTTTTTTTTTTTTTTTTTTTTTTTTTTTTTTTTTTTTTTTAAAGATTTTATTTATTTATTTGACAGAGAGAAATTACAAGTACATTGAGAGGCAGGCAGAGAGAGAGAGAGAAGGAAGCAGGCTCCCTGCTGAGCAGAGAGCCCGATGCGGGACTCGATCCCAGGACCCTGAGATCATGACCTGAGCCGAAGGCAGCGGCTTAACCCACTGAGCCACCCAGGCGCCCCTGTTAGTTAATCTTATATCCTGCAACCCTGCTATAATAGCTTATTTGTTCCAGGAGGTTTTTTGTTGTTGTTGATTTTTTCAGATTTTCTACATAGGCAACCATGTTGTCTGTTAAAAAAAGACAGTTTTATTTCTTCTATCCCAATCTGTATTGTTTTTTATTTTCTTGTCTTATTGCATCAGCTAGGACTTCTTGTACAATGTTGAAAAGAAGAGGGAACATCTTTATTTCATTCATGACCTTCGAGGGAAAACTTTGAGTTTCTCCCACATAATCATGTTAGCTGTAGGTTTTTTATAGATGTTCTTTATCAGGTTGAGGAAGTGCCCTTCTATTCCTCCATATTTTTATGCCTAAAAAATTAACATGAGTTCTTTAATATTATCTATAATTGGTTTCAAATATTTCCAAATATCTTTTTACATTTAGTGGTTCAAATCAGAATCCAATTAAGGTTGGCCTAAAATTCTTCTTTTAAATCATTTTTTAATGTGTATTATTTATATTGACCATGATAAATGGACACATATTTACCCCTTTTCAAAAGGGACAGATCCAGCATGTGGTAGGAAATATTTAATTGGCTTTCTGGGTCAGGTTGGGGGTAGATCTTACAGATTTTGCTGATTTCTGTGATGTAATTACCCTTAAAATGCCTGAGTTCAACCTACCAATGTAATGCTATTGAATAGGACATTTTGAAGAGCTATGAGCTACTGGTTTTCTTAAGCCAGTGGGAACTAGCTCTGGCACACCACTGGTTGAATTGAGGGATTAAACCAACAGATAAAACCAGGGTGTGGCAGCTCATGTGACCCTGGAACTGGCTAGACTAAGGACCATGGGAGCAGTGGGTGTGAAAGTAGGCCAGTCACAGATGAGAAGAGTAACTACATAGAAAGGTGGGGACGCCTGGGTGGCTCAGTTGGTTAAGCAGCTGCCTTCGGCTCAGGTCATGATCCCAGCGTCCTGGGATCGAGTCCCACATCGGGCTCCTTGCCCCACAGGGAGCCTGCCTCTCCCTCTGACTCTGCCTGCCACTCTGCCTGTGCTCTCTCTCTCTGACAAATAAATAAATAAAATCTTTAAAAAAAAAAAAAAAAAAGAAAGGTGGATGTACACAGGTTGGGTCACCCACGTTTTGAGGGCTGAATCTTGGTGCAGCTCAGAGACTCTTTTGTGATGCAAATAGCCTTCAGAGTCACAGTAACCTGCTCAAGAGGCTGCTGCCAAGGTTCTGTTGCTCTATGATAACAGTGCAGCCAGCCAGATGCAACAGTTTTCTGTGCCATGAAGTGCTGCATGAGGCTTGCCTGGGCTGACTTTGCCTCCAGAAGCTGAAATGAAATCAAAGAGAAAGGATAAATGGAGGCTTTTCCTTCTCTTTGGTGTGCGCCTATGTGATATAAGCATATTTTCCATCAAGAATTAGTTGCTTAGAGAAGAAGGATCCAAGGAAATCTGGACCAGGTGTTCACTCCGCTTAGTCCTCGAGCCAAGAAAAACCATTTTCTGGGCACTGAGAAGAAGGAAAAGGGGAAAACTAATTAATGGTCCTCTTTCTAATTGTTTCTGCTTGTCCCAGGGACTGGGCTTCATTTGACCCTTCAAGCTCCAGTGGGCAATGGGACCTTATTTCTGCAGAGGATTTTCTGATGGTCATGAGGAAGTCACCCTGTGGGGGGGGGAGTTTTAAAGATCGATGACTTCCTTTATGAAGTAAAAGCTTTACCTGCAGCAGTGTCTTTAGGAAACCAATACAGGTAACAGAAAATAAGAAATTCAGCTACTCAATCTGGGAAGGGCAAGCAGAAGGCTGTGGGATGTCACATAAGCAGGCTGATGGATTTTTCCCAGAGTCGACGGGTGTTTTGGCAGAATTGTCCTGAGTGACTGGTTGCTTAGGCGATGTACAGACACAGCTTTCTTCTAACTCAATATGATGTCAATTATCTTTCTCTTTACCTGCTAGACTCTAGGAGAAATAAATCTGTATATTTTAGGAGGGTGCATATATTCTCTTTGTGAGTGAAATGAAACCAAGGGGATAATTTTAATAAATTATGAGTGCTCATTTATTCTGAAGGGGAGGAAAGAAAGGGTGATTCTCTTTCTAGAGCAGTCTCTTGATCTGTCCAATCTCTTAAAGAATAATTGAACCAGCAACAATCACTTCCATGAAGTATCTATTAATTACGCTGCTCTATAAACAGTCTCTGCATTCAGACATGCTGACTGCTAAAAACAGATCATTACATCAACAAGAGTGTCGTTAGAGTTTTAACTACTCCCAGATTCAGATCTAACCCTGAAAAATCAGGGCTTTTGCTTTATTTTGCCTTTCCTTACTGTGCCCCAAATCTCATCTCACATATTCTGAAGTCTTTGCTTTCCTCCAGATTCAAGTCTTTTTATCTTCTTTTCTTTTGTGTTATCAATCTCATATGGTATCCCAAAATACACCATTTCTCTTAAATGATTCATTTTTTTTTCTTATTCAGCAAACTCCCCGACAGCTGGCAGAAAAGGCACCACGAACCAAGCCTGATATAGTCCATTCAAGCCTGCATTTTTTTCTTTCAAATGAGGAAGTTGGATTATGTGTCACTTAGGATTAGGTTCAGCTGTAATGGAGACCAAAATAACAGTGGCTTAAATTAAACATGGGGTTATTTCTCTCCCACATAGTGAAGCCCGGTGGTAAAGAGTACAGGGTTGGCACAGTAACTCCATGATCATCAAGGACCCAGGCTCCTTCTATCTTGTTGCTCTGACATCCTCCAAAATTGACTTCCACCTCCTGGTCTAAGATGGCTATTTTAGATTAAGCTGGCATGTCCACATTTATTTAAGTTATCAGTAAAAAAGGGTGCATTGCCTCTGACAGGACACTACCAGGAGTCACACTCAATACTTCCACTTAAAAGCTATTGGATAGCTGCAAGAAAGTCTGGGAAATGAGGTGTTTATTCTGAGAAGCTACTGGCCAGCTAAAAATGGGATATTCTATTACCATAGAGGAACAGGAGAATAGACACTGGGAAGAGTTAGCTGTTTGTACCACAGATTAGATCTGTGATTTGAATTCCTGTCTTCAAAGTCCTAAGGTTTAGGTGTGTTGCCAGGGACTACTGTGGGTTTGAGAAGGGGTGATGTATGGGTAAATTTGCATAGGATCCCAGAAATTTTCTCAAAGTCAGAGCATATGGATCCCCCACTTTGAATTGCATCGAACATTTCTGATGAGAGGTAGTGGTCTAGACTGAGAACCATGGGCAGCCAACGTGTAAGAATTCTCAGAGCCCCAGGGTAAGAGGTGGTTCAGGGAAGTGCCCTCAGTTGGTCAAGGTGAAATTTGATTCTGGAGCAGGGAGCTAATTTGGACAAGGACACATTGTGCTGATGTTTAGACTGCTTTTCATCACTGACCTCATGTATGTAGCATTGACAGAAGCACCAGCAGCTGACAGCTGGGCCCTGAAATTGAAATGATAAGATTCTGTCTTTTTCTCCCTGAATGGGCTGTGATCCAAGTGATGGTTACAATAGAGTAGCATTCTGAACCTTGGCATGATTGACATTCAGGGCCAGATGATTCTCTGTTGTGTATAGCTATAATGTGCATTGTACGATGATTAGCAGCATCCTTGGCCTCTGCTCAACAGATGCCAGTAGTATCCTTCCCATGGCAAAAACCAAAAATGCCTCCAGACATGGTCAGATGTCCCCTGAGGGCAAAATCACTCAGTGCCCAACCACTAGCCTAGGATCTAGGTAATGGTGCCCATTTTTATATTTGCTTATGGTTGTGTAATTTGGTGTCCACCCTTTCAAAAATTAGATGGGCTACATATCAAAGGCCTTAATATGTTCATGACTTTGACTTAATAATCTAATTTCTTGGCCTTTGCCCTAAGGGAAAATATTGCAGGAGGCTTTCTGTCTAAAATGTTCTTTGTAATACCATTTTCAATAAAGAAAAATTGGAAACAATAAAAAATATTTAAAAGTAAGGAACAAATTGAGTAAACCATGGTAGATTCTTGCACCCACTGAAATGCATATATGAGTTTATAATAACATGGGAAAATACTTATGATAAGAAAGCACACAAAAAACTATGCAGAGGAAAAAAGGCAGGAAGGAATTCACAAAAATGGTAGACTCTGGGAAGTGGGAATTAGGACCAGTTTTTTCCTCCTTCCATTTTCCTATAATTTCCAAACTTTCTAAGCTCAATACGAATGATGTTATAGCAAACTACAAAACAAAACTTAAAAAAAAAAAAAAAAAAAAAAACCACATCTGATTTTTAAAAAAAGTTCAGGTGGTCAAAGGAGGAAAGCAATTCTCACAGCATTCCTTGGGAAAGAGTACCTGTCTTGGAGCATCCACAGACCTTTATAAACACTCCTGGAGGGGCGCCTGGGTGGCTCACTGGTTAGGTGTCTGCCTTTGGCTTGGGTCATGGTCCCAGCGTCCTGGGATGGAGCCCCATATCAGGCTTCTTGCTCTGCAGGAAGCTTGCTTCTCCCTCTCCAGCTCCTCTGTGCTTATGTTCCCTTTCTCACTATCTCTCTCTGTCATAAATAAATAAAATCTTAAAAAACAAAAAACCAACCAACCAACCAACCACTCCTGGAAGCAGCACTGTGGGCAGAGATGCCAAACTGTGTGTCATATGACCCTACCAGCTGGCATTGAAGGGGGAATCCCTAGTAAAGGCTCTGATAGAACCCACTCCACTTATGAGAAAGCTTGACCGAAGCCACTGTCAAGTGAGAGTCCTCGATATTGGATAGTGAAAAACAGGCCAATCAGATCCTGTCTCAGGACGAGTGCATAAATACACTCCCTGAGGACTCTTCTCCGCCCACTCCTCCAAGTCAGGAGATTCAGGGCGGTAAGCTGCTGAGTCCTGAGCTGTGAGCACTATTATCCTGGTTCCTCCCCAGACAGGAAGATGGCTTTCCTTACTCTGTCACTTTCTTACAAGAAGTTTCTGCCGTAGGTGGAGAGCAAAGCAGCATGGGACCTGTGTCTTACAAAGCTTATTTCCCTTTGGGTGTGTGTAGTAGACACTGCAGGGGCAGCTAGAGCCTTCTTCCCTGCACCTGATGGCTCCATAGGCCACCCTAGAGATGAGTGGCACAGGGAACTTGTATTAAATTCCAGATTCCCAGCTCCTCCCCCTAGATAATCTCATTTAATAGTCTTGGAAAATGGGGCACTCAGGAATTTGCACGTGAGTTCCCAGGTAATTCTGATGCATAATCCAATTTGGGAACCATTGTTTTACCCACTCCTGGAAGAACTACACCCTCATGCTCTTCTTCTGAAGTAATACTTAATAGTATAGAGGTTCCTCAAAAACGGAACTCTGTATCCCCATGTTCATAGCAGCATTATTCACAATAGCAGAAATGTGGAAGCAACCCAAGGGGCCATCGTAGATGAATGGGTAAAGAAACAAAACGTGGTATAGACACCCAACAGCGTATTTTTGTTCAACCTTCAAAAGGAGCAAAATTCTGACACATTATATCAGAGATGAACCTTGAAGACATTATCCTGAATGAAATAAGTCAGACAGGAAGGGACCAATATGGTGTGATTCCGCTTACAGGTGGTTTCCTAGAGAAAGTGGAACAGCCATTGCCAGGAGCCGAGGGGCAGGAAGGGTGGGAAGTTATTTAATGGGTATGGAGTTTCAGGTTGCAGAAATGAAAAAAATTGTGGAGATACGTGGTGGTGATGTTCTTAATGCCAGGAAACTGGACGGTTAGAAATGGTTAACAGGGTAAATTGTACATACAAAACCCCAAGAAACCAGCCAAACATCCACCAAAATAAAATCTGCAATTCTTTCTAGCAAGGAAATAAGCCAACATGAAGAAGCCAATAAAAATCATTTTTTCAGGATTACAAAATACTATCAGTGACGAAAGTCTTTAGGAAAGAAAATTAGTACAAAACACACTTCTTGTATCATATCGGGGTCCCTTATAAAATAAATGGAAATAGGAACAGGGAGAAAAAAGTAAATCTCTGGTTAAAGGGGAAAAAAATAATTCCTAAAAGTTTATGAGCAGGTCTTTCTGGGTCTTGAACAATGTCTCTGAAATGTTGGGAGTTCAAAACTTTCAGAATACTATAGCCTCCTGCCCCCACTCTGCAGATGGGGGACATCTCTCTCCTGTAAACATAATCTGTCTTTGATGTTCAAACAGATTCAGAGACTCTGGGGTCTTCTTGTGCTGGGTGCCAACAGAGGAGCCCCGTTCCCTGCATCAGCGGGAAACCCTTCTGGGTGCGCGATGACTTGCTATATAGACTAAAGAGAGCCTGGTGAGTTGGGGACTGTGTGATCTAAAAGGGCCTAGTGGGCTGGGGGCTTGTATGAACGTGAAAGACTACTATTAGGGTGGTTAGCTGCTCGTCATTGTTTTCCCAGCTTTACATAGAGCATGAGTGATGTTTCAGTTTGGATTGGATCTGTCCTGTCTGTGTGAGTGAAAATCTAAAACAACAGTGGCTAAAACAACACAGAAGTTTATCTGGCAGTCCTGTAAATGCATCCAGAGCTAGGGAGTCTGGGCTGCTGTGGTGGCTCTGTGAAGCTCTGTAGGGATTCAGGCTCCTTCTGCCTCATCACTGCTGTCCTGGGCTCACAGCCCAATACCATTATTTGACTGTTTGGCTTCAGCCATCTAGTTGATGCTCTGGCCCAGGAGAAAGAGGAGGGGTACAGAGACCCACTCCATCCCAAAACACCAGGTGCGCAGGACACTCCCATGTAAATGGAGTGTCCCAAGGGCCAGAATGTCCTCTTATAGCCACAGCTAGCTACAGGGGAGGCTGGGCCATGCAAGCTCTATTCCAGGGAGCTGTTGCCCAGCTAGGAAGGAAGGGCTGATATTGGGGTGGATGATTAGCTGTCTTTGTTCCCAGGAAGACAGTCAGAAGATAGGATACTGGCACTTCTTCTTGAACCCTGTGCTGCATGTCTCTGTGAGACTTTTCCGGGCCCTCAGACCTCAGTGTCTCTTAATTTTTACAACTTCCCCAGGTTTCTATTATTTTTCACTTTACAAACAGAGGTACTAAGACCCTGAGAGCTTATGTCACTTGTCTGAGGCAGCTCCATAAACAGTGCCATTGGCCTCCAAATTCTTCAGAATCAGCTTTGGGTGGTCCCAAGGCCTTTTGTGTGTAACACCCAATGGTGCTAAGTAGTGTCTGGCCCCGGGGATGCCTGTGTTGGTCTACTGTGGGTCCCTCAATTCTGGGCAGCATCACCTCTAAACATATGTCTTATTAACTCCTGAGTCTGCTATGCCAGAGCCCAGGAACGCATTGTACGGAAAGCGGCACATCAGCCCTGTCTTTACCCAGGAAGCTCAAAACCTCAGTTGGGTTGTTGCCTCGCTTGTTTTTGAGCTCATGTGACCATTCCAGTGTGGATTTGCCATCCTCCGTTGGGCTGCTGTACACACTTTAATTCAGGACATGCATGTGCTAAGCAGGGGAGGAGGATGCTTGTTCCCGACCTCAGAGAGACAAGGAGAAAAAGGAGCATCCGTCCAGAGCTGGGCTCCCCCAGTGCTGAGATGTCTGTTGGTAAAGGGAAACATCTCAGAATGAGAAAGCTGGGGGGAAATATCCCCCTTTGGCGGCTCCATTTTCTCTTGCTGTTTATATGAGTTCATTCCATACTTTCAAAGACTACTCTTGAGGGATTAGGGAATTACATGTTTAAATCAATGAGGAATAAGCCAAGAAGTGTAGCTTTTAAGAAAGATGCTGGTGTCCTGGGTTTGGTTCCAGCCCAGGACCTGCCCCCCACCCCTCGCCTTTACCCCTGTCCATTTCCGCTGGTGGAAGTCTTCTTCTTAGGGGCAGTTCTAGGAAGCACTGACAGCCCTGCCTTGCTGAGGAAGACCACAGAGGCTTCTTTTCAGCTTCATGGCAGGGTTGTTCCATGCAAGGTTGGGGCTCAGTGCCTTAGCATCTCATCTCCTTTGAAGGAGCACAGAGTAGGTTGCACGTTCCTTTCCCATACGTCTTTTCTTTCATAGATGACACCTCCACCATCCTGCCTTTTGGCTGCTACAGAGAATCCTCTAATTCTAGCTCTTAATTTCTGTTTTGAAATAGCCTTTCAACAGCAAACATAAAAGCAAATTCTTGTTTATTATTAAAAAAAAGTTTAGAAAACAGAGATACCTAAAAGAAGAAAAAAAAAAATGTGCCTCTTATTCTATTACCCAGAGATAATTGTAACCAATTATTCATAGATCTTTCTAAGCACCTAAGCATATGCATGGGTGGATAAAAAGCTTTAGAGAAGCAAAAGTGAGGTCAGGCTACTTTACAACCAGCTTTTTGTCTTTCTATGTCAATAAATACATTTCTGCAGTATTGTTCTTAATGGCTGAGGACAGTACATCACATCATCATTTTTTGTTTCTGTTGTTTCCACCTCTTTTTTTTTTTTTAACATGTAATGTATTTTTTGCTTCTGGGGTACAGGTCTGTGAATCATCAGTCTTACATAATTCACAGGACTCACCATATCACATACCCTCCCCAATGTCCAACACCCAGCTACCCTATCCCTACCCCCACCCCCACCCCACGCCAGCAGCCCCCAGTTTGTTTCCTGAGATTAAGAGTCTCTTATGATCTCCCTCCATGGTCCCATCTTGTTTCATTTTTCCCTCCCTTCCCCTCACAAGCCCCCACCCTGCCTCTCCAATTCCTCATACCAGAGAGATCATATGACAATTGTCTTTCTCTGATTGACTTAATTTGTTTAGCATAATAGCCTCTAGTTCCATCTACATCATTGCAAATGACAGGATTTGGGGGGGGAGGGTTGATGGTTGCATAGTATTCTGTTGTAGATATATTTACCACATCTCTTCTTTATCCATTCATCTGTTGATGGACATCTAGGTTCTTTCCATAGTTTGGCTATTGTGGACATTGCTGCTGTAAACATTCAGGTGCATGTACACCTTCAGGTCACTACATTTGTCTCTCTAGGGTAAATACTCAGTAGTGCGATTGTGGGGTTGTAGAGTAGCTCTATTTCAAGTTTTGAGGAACCTCCATACTGTTTTCCAGAGTAGCTGCACCAGCTTACATTCCCACCAAGAGTGGAGGAGTTTCCCCTTTCTCCACATCCTCACCAGCACCTGTTATTTCCTGGCTGGTTAATTTTAGCCATTATGACTGGTGTGAGGTGGTATCTCACTGTAGTTTTGACTTGTATTTCCCTGATGTCCAGTGATGTAAAGCACTTTTTTCATGGGTCTTTTGGCTATTTGGATGTCTTCTTTGCAGAAATGTCTGTTCATGTCCTCTTCCCATTTCTTGATTGGATTATTTGTTCTTTGGCTGTTGAGTTTGATAAGTTCTTTATAGATTTTGGATACGAGCCCTTTATCTGATATGTCATTTGTAAATATCTTTTACCATTCTGCCAGTTGTCTTTTGGTTTTGTTGATTGTTTCCTTTGCTGTGCAAAAGATTTTTATCTTGATGAAGTCCCAATAGTTCATTTTTGTCCTTGCTTCCCTTGCGTTTGATGATGTTTCTAGGAAGAAGTTGTTGTGGCTGAGGTCAAAGAGGCTACTGCCTGTGTTCTCCTCAAGGATTTTGATGGATTCCTGTCACATTGAGGTCTTTCATCCATTTTGAGTCTATTTTTGTGTATGGTGTAAGAAAATGGTCCAGTTTCATTCTTCTGCATGTGATTGTCCAGTTTTCCCAGCACCATTTGTTGAAGACACTGTCTTTTTTTCCATTGGACATTCTTTCCTGCTTTGTCAAAGATTTGTTGACCATAGAGTTGAGGGTCCATTTCTGGGTTCTCTATTCTGTTCCACTGATCTATGTGTCTGTTTTTGTGCCTGTACTACTTGATGATACTGTCTTGATGATGACAGCTTTGTAATAGAGCTTGAAGTCTGGAATTGTAATGCTGCCAACTTTGGTTTTCTTTTTCAATATTCCTCTGGCTATTCGGGGTCTTTTCTGGTAAATTTTAGGATTATTGGTCATTTCTTTGAAAAAAGTTGATGGTATTTTGATAGGGATTGCATTAAATATCCCCTAATGTTAGGCAATAAGATTAGTTCATTACTCTATTTTTAAAAAGATTACTATTTTTTTTTTTAAATTTTTTATTTTTTATAAACATATATTTTTATCCCCAGGGGTACAGGTCTGTGAATCACCAGGTTTACACACTTCACAGCACTCACTAAATCACATACCCTCCCCAATGTCCATAATCCCACCCCCTTCTCCCAAACCCCCTCCCCCCGGCAACCCTCAGTTTGTTTTGTGAGATTAAGAGTCACTTATGGTTTGTCTCCCTCCCAATCCCATCTTGTTTCATTTATTCTTCTTCTACCCACTTAAGCCTCCATGTTGCATCACCACTTCCTCATATCAGGGAGATCATATGATAGTTGTCTTTCTCTGCTTGACTTATTTCGCTAAGCATGATACGCTCTAGTTCCATCCATGTTGTTGCAAATGGCAAGATTTCATTTCTTTTGATGGCTGCATAGTACTCCATTGTGTATATATACCACATCTTCTTGATCCATTCATCTGTTGATGGACATCTAGGTTCTTTCCATAGTTTGGCTATTGTGGACATTGCTGCTATAAACATTCGGGTGCATGTGTCCCTTTGGATCACTACATTTGTATCTTTAGGGTAAATACCCAATAGTGCAATTGCTGGGTCATAGGGCAGTTCTATTTTCAACATTTTGAGGAACCTCCATGCTGTTTTCCAGAGTGGCTGCACCAGCTTGCATTCCCACCAACAGTGTAGGAGGGTTCCCCTTTCTCCGCATCCTCGCCAGCATCTGTCATTTCCTGACTTGTTGATTTTAGCCATTCTGACTGGTGTGAGGTGATATCTCATTGTGGTTTTGATTTGTATTTCCCTGATGCCGAGTGATATGGAGCACTTTTTCATGTGTCTGTTGGCCATCTGGATGTCTTCTTTGCAGAAATGTCTGTTCATGTCTTCTGCCCATTTCTTGATTGGATTATTTGTTCTTTGGGTGTTGAGTTTGCTAAGTTCTTTATAGATTCTGGACACTAGTCCTTTATCTGATATGTCGTTTGCAAATATCTTCTCCCATTCTGTCAGTTGTCTTTTGATTTTGTTAACTGTTTCCTTTGCTGTGCAAAAGCTTTTGATCTTGATGAAATCCCAGTAGTTCATTTTTTCCCTTGCTTCCCTTGCCTTTTGCGTTGTTCCTAGGAAGATGTTGCTGCGGCAGAGGTCGAAGAGGTTGCTGCCCGTGTTCTCCTCAAGGATTTTGATGGATTCCTTTCGTACATTGAGGTCCTTCATCCATTTTGAGTCTATTTTTGTGTGTGGTGTAAGGAAATGGTCCAATTTCATTTTTCTGCATGTGGCTGTCCAATTTTCCCAGCACCATTTATTGAAAAGGCTGTCTTTTTTCCATTGGACATTCTTTCCTGCTTTGTCGAAGATTAGTTGACCATAGATTTGAGGGTCTATTTCTGGGCTCTCTATTCTGCTCCATTGATCTATGTGTCTGTTTTTGTGCCAGTACCATGCTGTCTTGATGATGACAGCTTTGTAATAGAGCTTGAAGTCCGGAATTGTGATGCCACCAACGTTGGCTTTCTTTTTCAATATCCCTTTGGCTATTCGAGGTCTTTTCTGGTTCCATATAAATTTTAGAATTATTTGTTCCATTTCTTTGAAAAAGATGGATGGTACTTTGATAGGAATTGCATTAAATGTGTAGATTGCTTTAGGTAGCATAGACATTTTCACAATATTTATTCTTCCAATCCAGGAGCATGGAACATTTTTCCATTTCTTTGTGTCTTCCTCAATTTCTTTCATGAGTACTTTATAGTTTTCTGAGTATAGATTCTGTGTCTCTTTGGTTAGGTTTATTCCTAGGTATCTTATGGTTTTGGATGCAATTGTAAATGGGATTGACTCCTTGATATCTCTTTCTTCTGTCTTGCTGTTGGTGTAGAGAAATGCAACTGATTTCTGTGCATTGATTTCATATCCTGACACTTTACTGAATTCCTGTATAAGTTCTAGCAGTTTTGGAGTGGAGTCTTTTGGGTTTTCCACATATAGTATCATATCATCTGCGAAGAGTGATAATTTGACTTCTTCTTTGCCGATTTGGATGCCTTTAATTTCCTTTTGTTGTCTGATTGCTGAGGCTAGGACCTCTAGTACGATGTTGAATAGCAGTGGTGATAATGGACATCCCTGCCGTGTTCCTGACCTTAGCGGAAAAGCTTTCAGTTTTTCTCCATTGAGAATGATATTTGCGGTGGGTTTTTCATAGATGGCTTTGATGATATTGAGGTATGTGCCCTCTATCCCTACACTTTGAAGAGTTTTGATCAGGAAGGGATGTTGTACTTTGTCAAATGCTTTTTCAGCATCTATTGAGAGTATCATATGGTTCTTGTTCTTTCTTTTATTGATGTGTTGTATCACATTGACTGATTTGCGGATGTTGAACCAACCTTGCAGCCCTGGAATAAATCCCACTTGGTCGTGGTGAATAATCTTTTTAATGTACTGTTGAATCCTATTGGCTAGTATTTTGTTGAGTATTTTCGCATCTGTGTTCATCAAGGATATCGGTCTATAGCTCTCTTTTTTGGTGAGATCCTTGTCTGGTTTTGGGATCAAGGTGATGCTGGCCTCATAAAATGAGTTTGGAAGTTTTCCTTCCATTTCTATTTTTTGGAACAGTTTCAGGAGAATAGGAATTAGTTCTTCTTTAAATGTTTGGTAGAATTCCCCCGGGAAGCCGTCTGGCCCTGGGCTTTTGTTTGTTTGGAGATTTTTAATGACTGTTTCAATCTCCTTACTGGTTATGGGTCTGTTCAGGCTTTCTATTTCTTCCTGGTTCAGTTGTGGTAGTTTATATGTTTCTAGGAATGCATCCATTTCTTCCAGATTGTCAAATTTATTGCCGTAGAGTTGCTCATAGTATGTTCTTATAATAGTTTGTATTTCTTTGGTGTTAGTTGTGATCTCTCCTCTTTCATTCATGATTTTATTTATTTGGGTCCTTTCTCTTTTCTTTTTGATAAGTCGGGCCAGGGGTTTATCAATTTTATTAATTCTTTCAAAGAACCAGCTCCTAGTTTCGTTGATTTGTTCTATTGTTTTTTTGGTTTCTATTTCATTGATTTCTGCTCTGATCTTTATGATTTCTCTTCTCCTGCTGGGCTTAGGGTTTCTTTCTTGTTCTTTCTCCAGCTCCTTTAGGTGTAGGGTTAGGTTGTGTACCTGAGACCTTTCTTGTTTCTTGAGAAAGGCTTGTACCGCTATATATTTTCCTCTCAGGACTGCCTTTGTTGTGTCCCACAGATTTTGAACCGTTGTATTTTCATTATCATTTGTTTCCATGATTTTTTTCAATTCTTCTTTAATTTCCCGGTTGACCCATTCATTCTTTAGAAGGATACTGTTTAGTCTCCATGTATTTGGGTTCTTTCCAAACTTCCTTTTGTGGTTGAGTTCTAGCTTTAGAGCATTGTGGTCTGAAAATATGCAGGGAATGATCCCAATCTTTTGATACCGGTTGAGTCCTGATTTAGGACCGAGGATGTGATCTATTCTGGAGAATGTTCCATGTGCACTAGAGAAGAATGTGTATTCTGTTGCTTTGGGATGAAATATTCTGAATATATCTGTGATGTCCATCTGGTCCAGTGTGTCGTTTAAGGCCTTTATTTCCTTGCTGATCTTTTGCTTGGATGACCTGTCCATTTCAGTGAGGGGAGTGTTAAAGTCCCCTACTATTATTGTATTATTGTTGATGTGTTTCTTTGATTTTGTTATTAATTGGTTTATATAGTTGGCTGCTCCCACGTTGGGGGCATAGATATTTAAAATTGTTAGATCTTCTTGTTGGACAGACCCTTTGAGTATGATATAGTGTCCTTCCTCATCTCTTATTATAGTCTTTGGCTTAAAATCTAATTGATCTGATATAAGGATTGCCACTCCTGCTTTCTTCTGATGTCCATTAGCATGGTAAATTCTTTTCCACCCCCTCACTTTAAATCTGGAGGTGTCTTCGGGCTTAAAATGTGTTTCTTGGAGGCAACATATAGATGGGTTTTGTTTTTTTATCCATTCTGATACCCTGTGTCTTTTGACAGGGGCATTTAGCCCATTCACATTCAGGGTAACTATTGAGAGATATGAATTTAGTGCCATTGTATTGCCTGTAAGGTGACTGTTACTGTATATGGTCTCTCTTCCTTTCTGATCTACCACTTGTAGGCTCTCTCTTTGCTTAGAGGACCCCTTTCAAGATTTCCTGTAGAGCTGGTTTGGTATTTGCAAATTCTTTCAGTTGTTGTTTGTCCTGGAAGCTTTTAATCTCTCCTTCTATTTTCAATGATAGCCTAGCTGGATATAGTATTCTTGGCTGCATGTTTTTCTCGTTTAGTGCTCTGAAAATATCATGCCAGCTCTTTCTGGCCTGCCAGGTCTCTGTGGATAAGTCAGCTGCCAATCTAATATTTTTACCATTGTATGTTACAGACTTCTTTTCCCGGGCTGCTTTCAGGATTTTCTCTTTGTCATTGAGACTTGTAAATTTTACTATTAGGTGACGGGGTGTGGGCCTATTCTTATTGATTTTGAGGGGCATTCTCTGAACCTCCTGAATTTTGATGCTCGTTCCCTTTGCCATATTGGGGAAATTCTCCCCAATAATTCTCTCCAGTATACCTTCTGCTCCCCTCTCACTTTCTTCTTCTTCTGGAATCCCAATTATTCTAATGTTGTTTCGTCTTATGGTGTCACTTATCTCTCGAATTCTCCCCTCGTGGTCCAGTAGCTGTTTGTCCCTCTTTTGCTCAGCTTCTTTATTCTCTGTCATTTGGTCTTCTATATCACTAATTCTTTCTTCTGCCTCATTTATCCTAGCAGTTAGAGCCTCCATTTTTGATTGCACCTCATTAATAGCTTTTTTGATTTCACCTTGGTTAGATTTTAGTTCTTTTATTTCTCCAGAAAGGGCTTTTATATCTCTCGAGAGGGTTTCTCTAATATCTTCCATGCCTTTTTCGAGCCCGGCTAGAACCTTGAGAATTGTCATTCTGAACTCTAGATCTGACATATTACCGATGTCTGTATTGATTAGGTCCCTAGCCTTCGGTACTGCCTCTTGTTCTTTTTTTTGTGTTGAATTTTTACGTCTTGTCATTTTGTCCAGATAAGAGTAAATGAAGGGGCAAGTAAAATACTAAAAGGGTGGCAACAACCCCAGGAAAATATGCTTTAACCAAATTAGAAGAGATCCAAAATCGTGAGTGGGGAGAAAGGGGATAAAAAGAGGTTCAAAAAGGAAGAAAGAAAAAAAAAACAAAAAGAAAAGAAAAAGAAAAAAAAAAAGAAAAGAAAAGAAAAGAAAAGAATTTTTAAAAAAAGAAAACACCTAAGAAAAATGTAAAAAAATATATATATATATATTAGATAAACTAGTAAAAAGTCGTTAAAAAAGAAAAAGGTAACAGTTAAAAAAAAAATTTTACCCGAAGGTGAGAAAAAAAAAAAAATGAAAAAGAAAAAATTAAATTAACTGCAAGACTAAAAAAAATCACAGGAAAAAAGCCATGAGTTCCGTGCTTGGCTTTCTCCTCCTCTGGAATTCTGCTGCTCTCCTTGGTATTGAAACCGCACTCCTTGGTAGGTGAACTTGGTCTCGGCTGGATTTCTTGTTGATCTTCTGGGGGAGGGGCCTGTTGTAGTGATTCTCAAGTGTCTTTGCCCCAGGCGGAATTGCACCGCCCTTACCCAGGGCGGGGGTGAGTAATCCGCTTGGGTTTGCTTTCAGGAGCTTTTGTTCCCTGAGTGCTTTCCGGAGAGTTCCAGAGGACGAGAATACAAATGGCGGCCTCCTGGTCTCCGGCCCGGAGGAGCCGAGAGCCCAGGGCCCCACTCCTCAGTGCGCCCTCAGAGAACCGCGCCCAGTTAATCCCGTCTGCCTGACCTCCGGCCGCGCTCCGAGCTCACCGAGCCTGCGACCGGTTCAAGGTAACACGGAGCTGCGAGCTTACTGTCGGCTCTGTCTCTGCAGCCGGCTTTCCCGTTCCAATACCCGCAAGCTCTGCGACACTCAGACACCCCCGATCCTTCTGTGACCCTGCGGGACCTGAGGCCACGCTGACCCCGCGTGGGCTTCGCCCCGGTTTAGCCTCTGGAGCGATGTCCCTCAGCGGAACAGACTTTTAAAAGTCCTGATTTTGTGCGCGGTTGCTCCGCCGCTTGCCGGGAGCCGGCCCCTCCCCCCGGGGTCTATCTTCCCGTCGCTTTGGATTCACTTCTCCGCCGGTCCTACCTTTCAGAAAGTGGTTGTTTTTCTGTTTCCAGAATTGCTGTTCTTCTTCTCTTCGATCTGCCGATGGATTTTCAGGTGTTTGCAATCTTTAGATAAGCTATCTAGCTGATCTCCGGCTAGCTGAAGCAGTCTCAGCTTGCTACTTCTCCGCCATCTTGACTCCTCCCCCAAGATTACTATTTTTTAATCTTTATTTTTAATATACATAAGATCTTAGGGTGCATCCTTGATTATTTCCTTAGAATAAATTCCTAAAAGTGGAGTACTGTGCAACTTTTAGGGTTTTTAAAAAAAATATATGTCAAATTTATCTATAGAGAAGCAGTAATAATTTACACACATCTGCCATGTATGAGAGGATTCCTTGCATTCTGGTTCAGTGTTTTTCTTTTTTCTTTTTCTAACTTTATTTAAATTGAAAAAAAAAAAAAAAGATTTTTAAGTAGGCTCCATGCCCTGCCTGGAGCCCGATAAGGGCTTGAACTCACAACTCTGAGATCAAGACCTGAGCTGAGATCAAGAGTTGAAAGTTTAACCAACTGAGCCACCCAGAGGCCCTGGCACTGTATTTTTCTTTCAAGTTCTGGAAAGTTAATGACATTCTGTAATCTTTTGAGAAAGAACCACAATTGCAGATCTATCATATACAGAAAGTTTTCCTTCCATGACAACTCCATCTGAGAACTCAGGACCAAAGTCTGCCCCAAAAAGAGAGAAATTAGACCCAAAGTCAGATTATGTCTATCTCAGAACATTCTCTCGTTTCCATCAGCCCCTGAACACACATCTGCCCAAACCACTCTCTGTTATTTATGACCTAGGCTGGATTCAATGCTGACCTAGATAGAGAATACTTTGGATCTCATTACCAGCCCTCTGAACCATCTGGTCCTAGATAAACACGTTAGCCTGCAGTTGGAACCTTCATCACTCAACCAGCTTTCTGCTTGCCAGTTTTCTAACAAAAAAAAATATTTCCTTGCTTTCTACACAAAAATAAAGGGTGTGGATATCTTTTGTTTATTTTTACCTGATAGCCAAGTTGCTTTTTTTTTTTTTCAAACCTTGGCAATCCTGCAGATTTCGTCGCAGCATCCTGAAAGCCCCAGGAGAGCGTGGAAAGAGAAGAGAAGGCATGGATTCCTGTAGTCACAAGGACTTGGGCTGGAGGAGTTGCCTCTGCATGTTATCTCACTTATGTTAATACTTAAAATATTTGTGCTTGGAGGGAAATGCCAATTATTTTCAAAACCGAGATTCTGTTCTTCACTACAAGCATTTTTTCAAGTTCCTAGAATGAACTAGTGGATTGTTCTTCCAAGCTCATAAGCTATTTTTATTTACAGCAATATGGAGCACACACACACCTGTTTGCACATACACCTACCTGCATGGACACTTGGGTTCATTATGTTGAAGGTAGAGCTAAGAAACAGTAAGCTCGGTATTTTACCACCAATGTAGAAGTGTGTTGTTGGGGCACAAAAGACTGTCTTCCTTCATAGGTACTCATTTTCTCAAATAATACTTTGGAATCTTATAATCAGTCATATGGGGGGAAAAGACCTAGTATTAGAACCTTCTATTGTTAATTTTGTTGCGTTGTTGTGGTCTCTATTTAATCATTCAAAGTTTCTTCATCAAGAGCCTACTGGGGGCAAAGCCCTCTGCTGGATGCTGTGAAAACCATGAAGACAGAATCCCTCGTCCAGCTCTGTCACCCATCAGCTGTCATGAAAGTGTCATTTTCCTTTACACTGTCTGTTTACGCACCTTTAAAACAAGGCACCTGGACTTACTGATCATGGAGTGCTAATTCCTGGACACTTGTGGGCTCCTTCTGGTGGAGTGACAAGCCCTGCATCCCCTGCCACAAGTTGGAGAGACCCAAGGCTTATTCTGGAGGTGAAGCAGGTCAAAGCTGCAGGGAACTACTCCCCAGACATGGATGCAAGCCCTGGTCAGCCCAATAGATGCTGAGGTCGCACCAAAGGTGTCTGATCCAGCACCTGACATTATTTGTAGTCATATAATAGTGACTTTATGAAAGGTTTGACTACAAAGACTTCCAGAAAATACATAGTGCAGGTAGAAGGGTGTGATGAAAACTCAGGCACTCATTGCCGGGATCCAGCCATTTGACGCAATCCCCTCTTACTCCCTGACTCTGTGAATCCCAGATCCATGTCATTTCAGCCATAAATACTTCAAAGTGCATCTGTAATTGGAAGGACTTTTTAGAAATGTAACTACCACAAATCACTCCTACAAAATTAATAGTCATTCCTTAATATTAGATCAGTTCTCTTAAAGATGTCTCTTTAGTGTGTTTTGATGTATTTTGTTTTCAAATCAGAACCCAAACATGGCTCGTGCATTTCTTCTGATGCTTCCTATGGCTTAGGTCTTTTTTTTTTTCTTCAAGATTTTACTTATTTATTTGAGAGAGAGCACACACACAAGCAAGAGGAGGGGGCAGAGACAGAGAGAGAAGCAGACTCCCTGCAGAGCAGAGAGCCCAATGTGGGGCTCTATCCCAGGACCGTGGGATCATGGCCTGAGCCAAAGGCAGATGCTTAACTAACTGAGCCACCCAGGTGCCCCTCTTGGGTCTTTTTTATTCTTTAACAATTTCCATTCTTTTCTTCCCTTTTTCCATTCTGTTGATTTGTCATGGATACCAGGTCATTTATCCTGTAGAACATCCCACATTCTGGATTGGGCTGATTGTGTCTTTATAGTGTTGTTTAATTTCTTCTTCAATCCCTATATTTTCTGTAAACTGTTAAGAGAGACAGAGGCTTGATTAGTTTCAGGGTCAATTTTTTAAAGACAAGGATGTGTCCAAGTTGGTGCTGTGTATTTACATTGCATCACCTTAGTATGCGCTTAAGGCCCAGTTATCCTATTTATAGTGGTAGATCAGAGGGCCCAAGTGATTAGGTAAATAGACCACCTTGACAAGAGGCAGAGGGGATGGGGTTTGGACCTTCTCAATCTGATCTCCAAATGTATACTTTGAGCCACTACCCCATTCTGCAGGAAGGACAAGTGCTCCATTTTCATACCTTGCTCTCTTCCTGAAGTCCCTGTGACCTGCATTCGTGCTTTCTCAGTACCAAAATGCTGTGGGTTGGCTTATATAGATTAAACTAGGGAGGACAACAGGTGCAACGGTTTCAAGTATCAAGAAGGCCCACCATGTGGCTCCTTCTCTTCTCTCCCGGTTTGGTGGAAGTCATGAGAGGTGGGAGGATCTGGGGAGGGTCTAGCATCTGACAAGTTTTCCTCCCCACCTGCTTTTCCTTTTGGCCCTAAAACCTTCAGGCTCCAGCTGTGAGTGTATTGCTTGCTAAAGGGATTGAGGACTGTACCAAAATGTTAACACATTTTCAGGCTTCATGCAGTCTTTATTGTGAATTTCCCATCTCCTTGTCTTGCCTCGTTTTCTTTTCTTTTCTTTTTTTTTTTAAGATTTTTTTTTTTTTTAATTTGACAGAGATCACAAGTGGAGAGACAGGCATAGAGAGAGGAAAGGAAGCAGGCTGCCTGCTGAGCAGAAAGTCCAATGCGGGGCTCGAAGCTGAAGACAGAGGCTTTAACGTACTGAGCCACCCAGGTGCCCCGTTCTTTTCACACACTCTTCTGCCATGGTTTTTCTCATATGGTGAGATGGGGTTTCCTCTGGGCTCATCCATCTTGTCCCTTCCTCAAGGGACAGGGAGCTTTGGCACAATCCCACACTGAACTTGCACTTCCAAATATGGCTGAGGCAGCAAGGGAAAGGTGGGTGTCATAGGTTCTGCCCTCTGAAGTCTGTGAAGGTCCCAAACCTGGGGGTCTACCTCCACCCTGGAGGTAGGGAAAGAGTTGCACAAAGGAACTCCTTGTCAGGTTCTGGGCTCCCTGAGTCCAGGTTGCTGAGGAGTGCAGAAGGCAGAGAAACAAGAGAAGACAGAAAGGCCATCTGAAAGAACATAGAGGAATCCATTGCACCTGCCTCTGGCCCATCGGTTTCTCCTCAATTCACCCAAGTTGAAGGTGTGTTCTTTCCATCTAAGGGTGATCAGTACTGTAGGCCTCCTAGATGTGGCCATGAGAGAGGGAGCAGCTGGACATTTGTTCTTGCAGTTTGTGGTGGCTATTATCTTCCGTGCCCTCCTCTCCTTCATTTGCAACTAATATTTACAGAGTTTCTGGCAATTTGCAAGGCCAGGGGCTCTCAGGGTGCCTTCAGGAGGGGAGAAACAGGGACAACACTCGCAGTCTATTTGTCGAGATTCCTCCACAATGAAGTGGCTGAGCTGGGGATTGAACCCACATCCCTGGAATGCTGAGTGGCTTCCCCTATGACACCGTCCCTGTATACAAGCTTCACTTCAGAGAAGTAAGAGGGACTTGGGTGTCACTTTCTTCAGGGCCCAGTGACTCTTCTTTTCAGGCTCTTAGGTGAGAAAGCCGATTGCGTTTGCTCTGCCTGTCATCAGTATCCTGTGAGAAAGGCTCAGCTGGCTGTTCAGAATGGGAAAGAATTATCTGTGAGTGCCCCCCCTTTTCTGCACTAATTAATAAACGCATTTACAAAGCCCACTGGGGCCTCTCAGTACACATTCCTTGTTGCTGTTATGGTTGTTGATATGGTTAGTGATTTGACTTTTTAAAACTTAAAAATCATATTTCCTGCAATTCCAGGAGTCACATGTGCTCATTTTGAAAATATTAGAAAAACAGAGAAAAGCATGAAGAAAAGAAAGCTTGCCCAGTCTCCCACTGTCCTGAGTCAAGTGAGTCTTGGTGGGTTTCCTTCCGTCTTCTTGCCACCTATGCGCCTCCAGATCCTTGCCTCACCCTCCTCCTTGTCTCGCACCGTTTTGGCAGGCCCTGTGCCCTCTCCTAGGGCTGGCTTCATCTATATGGGAGACCTGCCAGAAGGAAAGAGAGTAAGGTTGAGGAATTTATGTCCCTGGCTCTCTGTACACAAGATCACCTCTGCTGAAGGCCACTGCTCCTCTCAAGACCCAGGGACCCAACGAGACACCCTCTCCCTGCAAATTCTGGTACTTAGTCCCGATCTCCTTCCTTTGAGCCTGAAAGTGGTGAGGCCCCAGCCACTATACCACCGGTTGTGCTTCCACATACCCACACTTTTATAAATAACCCCTCCCCAGATCATCCTGCTATGAACGTGCCATCTGCTTTTCGGCTGGGAACCTGACTGATGCACCTTCGGACTCACAGACATTTTGAGGCCTTTCTCTGGAAGTTCTCATTGCTGTGACGTTTTCTGAGGTTTCCAAAGCATTGTATGAAGTGCCCAGAATAAACTTGGGGGTCCTCAGGAGAGAGGACATTTAATTTCCTGACTGCCACCTGGTACCCCCACCACTGCACTGGCATGGACTAGGACGAGGCCCAAGGAATGACTGCCTTAGCATGTAAAGCCACCTCATGCCCCCACTCACTGTCTGGCTGAGCCTTCCTGCCCCTCTTGTTGCAGTTTTGATGAGGCCTCCCCCATGAAGCCTCTGAGCCCTCCATCCTAGCTAGGGGTCCTTTCTCATGCCTCTTACAACAATGTCTTGTACCTTTCCTGAGGCTGTGAGGCCTGTGAAGGCAAGAACTGTGTCTTACTCACCCTTCCTCCTGGCACCCCCCATAACACTTGGCACATGATACATGCTCCATAAATAGGCTGGATATTACACGTTTGGGACACCATCCAGAATCATATTTCTCCACTGGATCCATTTTGAAAGGACTGTTTCCAGTTGGAAGAAACTTGATTTGAACCAGCCAGCCACTTCTTCCTTGAATGTTGTACCCATCCCCACAGGCACTCATGTGAATGGACCCCTAGACAGGTGAGTTTGGTGGAGGTGGAGGTGGACCTTTGTCAGGGCCCCTTGTGGGATTGTCAACACAGGAGGAAGCAGAGGAGCAAGAGACATGGGGAAAAACTATTCTATTGCTTTCTCAAGAGCCAGGTATATTTTTAAAAGGTCACGGCTGCTGACAGAGGCAATTTCAGTCTTCTGGGGTCACTTCTGAATTTATCTACCTTATTTAATATTACCCTTTAATGTGAGGTGAGGGGAGCTCTGTGCATTAGTGAAATATTAAAAACCTCTCTTTTTGAAGAAAATACTCTGTATTGGCATAAAGCTACACTGAAGGGTTTATAAGAAACAAATTTAGTGGTGACTTCTAGGGTGAGGGGTGGACGGATCCATACAGACTAGGGAGTGGTGGGAACGAAATGTCTCAATTCTGCCTTTTAGTATCATGTTGACTTTTGAATCCCAGGAATTTATAATCTATTAAAAAATAAAATTACAGGGCGCCTGGGTGGCTCAGTGGGTTAAGCCGTTGCCTTCGGCTCAGGTCATGATCTCAGGGTCCTGGGATCGAGTCCTGCATCGGGCTCTCTGCTCAGCAGGGAGCCTGCTTCCTCCTCTCTCTCTCTCTGCCTGCCTCTCTGCCTACTTGTGATCTCTCTCTGTCGAATAAATAAATAAAATCTTTAAAAAAATAAAATAAAATAAAATTACATTTAGAGAAACTTTCCAATGGAAAAAAGATAAGAACTTGTTTGCAATAGCATCACCAGACAAGTAGCTTGCTTTTTAAAAATTTTTATTTATCTTTATTATTTATTTATTTGTATTTTCAATTTATTTTTTATTAACATATAATATATTGCTTTGCTTTTGCAATAGGGACATCGATGATTTCTACCTAAACCACAATGTACAGATATCTTCCAATCTAGTTATTAGACAATTATGGGCACCAACTACCAATGGGATGAATATGGGATCCTAAGCACTGAAAAGAAGATCAGATAATCGGTTATCAACTGCAGTACATGGATAACATAGTAGCAACAACTGATGAAAGCTATAACTGAGCTTGCTTCCTCCTCAGTGTGGGCATTCTGGCCATGCACAGTGAGGCATGGCCAGAAGGAGCTGTGCAAGTTGCCACATGTGGCATGACTGACGGAATCTGGGTCAGAATGCAGAGTAAAAGTATTCTAGTCACACATTAATTTTGGTTTGCAAATTCCAAATTCAGTCATCCTTGGTGATTCACTTAATAAGTTACTGGTAAGAAGCGATGAGTTCTTCATAAACGACAGTTGAAGGATGGTGTGGCATTCAATCAGACAAGCAGAAGTAAGGACTCCCATGTTTGGAGAGCAATTTGTATCCATCACAGAATTCATGCATCCCACCAGTGGCCTTCCAGCCCACTTGGAAAATGACTATGTTAGAATTTCCGTATTGCCAAAGTCATAAAGAATTTGAACTCTGATGGAAAGGATCACTCATCCAAATCATGCTTTTTCCCAGTGGGAAGTAGCCCTTCAAATGAGGAAGGTCTCTGATGTAACAGCTTTGGTATCTGGAACAACTTTTCTAGAAGGAACTTGCTATGTGAGCTAGCTGCAAACACTCGGGAAAATCTTTTCACAAGCAGGTTATAAGGTAGGTGTCGAGTAGCTCCACCCCTTCCTTACACTGAGCCACACTAAGCTTCCCAAGGCAAGGATGATAGAGTTTTTGAGGCAATGGATTTAGACTCCTTTGTTTCCCTATGCCCTAGTCCTCTAGGATGCTCTAGGATCTTCCCAGCATCTGCTTTGATTGTCCTATCTTTCAGGTCTAACTCTACACATGTCCTTTGGACTTGGGAACACTCTTAGGCTTCTCCAGGTTTGACTGTTGCATGCTATCTTTTGGCACTGACACTCACTTCCCACATCTGTTCACCCAACCCATCTCCAATTCTACATCCAGCTCCAGTGGCCCAGAGGGGAAATGGCATGTACTAAAATGAAATCTTCAAGGTTCCTGAATCCAAACTCTTCTGCTCCTTGCCACCTGCTGTAACCAACCATCATGTATGCTTAGGGACAAGTCTACTCCAGCCATGTAGGATGAATCTCTAGGAATTGAGAATATGTGTGCATTTAGGGTTGACAGTCTACTTGTTAAACATGGAATTATGTCCCTGTCACATGGTACAGCTATTGTCCTGCTGCCCTGACCACCTAGACTCCTTCCCTAGAACTTCCGGGACCTTCATCTAATCCTACAGCTTTAGGAACACTGCCTGGCCAACGGAGTGTGGAGGTGGGCCTAGTGCCCTGGTTGGGTACCCTGGCTGACCTCCATTCTGATTGGTCAATACCTGAGCATACTAGTTGCTGTATGTATTAAATAACCACCTTGTGCAAGTGAGCCATGGGCAGGATTTCCATATTAAAAAAATGAAAAAGAAAGAAAGTCAAGGGGCTGCTGTCAGGTATTCCCTTCCAGCAGCCTCTTCTCTGTAAGACTGCCCCAGAGGCATGAGGGTTTGTTTGCAACAAGCAGATGATTTAGTAAATATTGCTTTTGCCAAATCCCCAGAGGCTCTTGAATGTTAGGTGCTAATAAAGCCCATGTTATTATTAGGCATGTGGTCCATGTAGGTCATTGCTAAGTACATCATGACAAAGAGCAAAGAAAATAAGCTAAGCCCAGACAGAAGGTGGATGGGGAATGGCAACCCTATCTCCAAAGAGGAAACATGACTGAAATCTCTCTTGTTTCCTGAAGGACTCTGTTTCTTCACCCATAAAATGAGGGTCATGTGAACAATCCCCTTTACTAGTGTCTTGGGAGTTTGGACAAAAAATAGGCCTTTTCAGTAGAGGGTGGGGGAACCCACTGGGGAATAGCACTAGGAGATTCGACCCCATCCTCTAGCTGTAGGCTTTCGGCCCCGTTGGAACAGTGTTTGGCTTTCGTTTGACCTAGCGGCCCCAGAGAGGGAATGTGGCTGTGAGCACAAGCAGGAAATAGCTCCAGGAACCCAAGCTCTGGACTGAAGGAAACAGCAGATGTGTGTGCCTGATTCCGTTCGGACACAGGCCTTTTTCAGATGTTCGCAGGAAGATGACTTATGTCAAGCTCTCAACCATTTGGACCAAGTTCAGGATTGTTCTTGAGGGAGACCTCTTCCTGAGCAATAAGGAACACACGCGTTTCCCAAGCATCCTGCTGGGCGGTGACGTGCCCTTCCTTCCCATGGTGCTCAGAGCTGGATGGGTGTCCGTGCTGGCGGGAGATGGTCTGGAGCTGGGGGAGGATGCTGGGGTTGGGGACCTCTGGAAATATTGTTGGATCCCAGATTGAGTAGGATGTTCCCAGGGCTGAAGGAAGAGGGAGGACAGACGGAGGCGGTGAATCTACCTGAGCTGATAGCAACTCTGGGGGAGGTTTCCAGCAAACCTGGGGCATTTCATCTGAGCCTGGCAAAGGATAGGAAACATTCAAGAGAAAGAGCAGGAGGAGCTGAACTCAAGCCATGCTGCAGGGAGGGGACAGGCCGCAAGGTTTACATGACAGCAGAGCCCAAAGTGAGCCCTGAGCATGCTCCATTTTTTTTTAAACACGAGTATAGTTGACACATGATGTTACGTTAGTTTCAGGTGTACAACTTAGTGATTTGACAGGTTTATATGTGATGCTATGTTCACCACAAGTAGAGCTACAATCTGTCCCATTACATCCCTATTACAATATCACTGACTGTACTCCTTATGCTCTGCTTTTTATTCTTGTGATTTATTCATTCTGTAACTGGAGGCCTATATCTTCCTCTCCCTTTCACCTATTTTGCCCAACTCTCCATTGGCAACCATCAGTTTGTTCTCTGTATATATAGTTCTGATTCTGCTTTTTATCTATCCATTTTTCATTTAGATCCCATTTATGAGTGGAATCATACAGTATTTATCTTTCTCAGCCTGACTTATTCCACTTAACATAATACCCTCTTGGTCCATCCATAGTGTCTCAAATAGCACACTCTCATCCTTTTTATGGCTGCATAATATTCCTCTGTCTGTGCATGCATTTATGCACATTTGTGTCACATTTTCTTTACCCATTTGTCTATTGATGAACACCTGAGTTGCTTCCATGTCTTGACTATTGTAAACAATGCCACAGTAAACATAGGGATGCATGTATCTTTTTGAGTTAGTGTTTTCCCTGGGTCAATAGCCAATAGTGGAATTATGGATCGTATGGTATTTCTATTTCTTTTCTTTTCTTTTTTTTTTTTTTTTGAGGAATCTCTATTCTATTTTCCACAGTGGTTGCACCAATTTACATTCCCACCAACAGTGTGCATGTGTTAGCTTTTCTACCCATCCTCACCCACCCTGTTGTTTCCAATTTTTTTAAAGAAAAACAAAAACTTGTCTAGTGTGTACTCTTCTTCCTCTATAGAACAAGTGAGGGGACCTTTATTTTTAGGTATTAAATGAGCACTAGCTACACTTACTTTGGGCCAGGCTCTCTTCCAGAGTTTAGTCCCCAGGAGAGGCAGAGCTACTGTGATCATCCTCATTTGACAGTGAAGAAACCAAGGTACAAAAAGGGTTAAGTGGCTTATCCAAGGTGATGACAGACAGGATTGGACCCAAGGCAACCTGGCTTCCAAGTGTGTGCTCTTGGCGCTTGATTTTTTTAAAAAAGACTTTATTTTTTAGAACAGTTTCTGGCTTACAGAAAAATTAAGATAGTACAGAAGGTTCCCATTTTTTATATTTATAAATATATAAGCTGGTACATTTGTTATGATTAATTAACTAACATATTTTTAAAAGATTTTATCTACCTATCTATCTATCTCTCTATCAAAGCAGAGGGAGAGGCAGAGGGAGAGAATCCCAAGTAAACCCTGCGTTGATTGAGGAGCCCCATGTGGTATTCATTAATGAACTAATACTGATACATTATTAACAAAAGTACATAGTTGATTTGGATTTCCTTGGTTTTTACCTAATGTCTCTTGCTGTTGCAGGACCCCATCCAGGATGCCACATTACACTTTGTCCCCAAGCCTTCTTAAGATCTTCCCCGTTGTGGCAGTTCCTCTGACTTCCTTGTTGTCAATGGCCTTGATGGTTCTGAGGAGTCCTGGTTAGGTGTTGGGGACACATTTGGTGATTTTTCTCACAATTAGACTGAGGCCTAACTTTGACCTTTGATAGTGACAGGGAGCTCTTGTGAGGCAGGTATAAACTCAACAGGGACATTTCTGTTGCTTTATTTGGCAGAATTCCATACTATATCAACCTTTTCTCTTACATCTTTGCTTCTTTCAGAAGGAAAAGGAGACTCCTGTTTTGTTGTTGTGCTGAGTCATCTGGTTCCATTTAAAGAAGTCATCCTAACTCAGGCTCTCTGCTGGTGAGAGGCCCTTGGTCGATGTTGGGCCCCATGTTTCAGGGTCACAGATTGCACTTGGGTCCTTCAGCTCTCTGGCCTGGCCTTGTTCATCACCGCTAAGACTGGGACCCTGAAGCCCAGGTATGATGCATGGGGGGCTGCCTCCCAACTTCCTACACTAGGCTCTGTCTCTGCAAATCTCTGTCTCTGCTATCTCTGTAGAGGCATCTCCTCAGCCCAGCAGAAGCTCCCTCAACTTCCTGCCTTCCTCTGGCAAAGTCCTGGTGGGTGGACCCCCCAGCCCAGGCGACAGACCACACCATCAGATGGACCCTTCTAGGCCAGCCTTCCCCAGGGAGGACTCCAGTACTAAAGATGTTTACACACTAGAGAAGTGCTTGGTATGTGGTCTTGAGATGATAAAAATATACACAACCTTTTAAAACCATGGCAACACAAGAGGCAGGAATGCTGCCAATTAAAAAGCATTTAAAATATGGCTCCAGGCTGCAGGTTTGGAAATAAAGTAGACCAGGAAAACAGATGGGTGGCACGGAGTCCTGCCTTCATGCTCGCCTGTGCTGCGGCCCCGGTGAGAGCTCCACCGAGCTCCAAGCCCAACCCCCTATAAATATTGCTCATGAGTGAAGAAAGGGTATAGCATGGGCACAGCTCCTACTTCCAATCCCTCTGCTCCTTCAGTCTGGATGGGCAGGGGCCTAATAGCTTCCCAACCGTTCTAATACCAGATTGAGTCACTGATCTCAATCTCCACCTTTGGCTGCATCCATACCCTTTGCTGTGTGATTTTATGTATCCTCCTATAATTTCTGGAAGAGAACACTTCTTTGCCCCAAGACTTTGGGCTTGGCCAGGGATCTTAGCAGATGTGACGCATACAGTGGTTTTAAATGTGCTGGTATGATTGGGTGTGACCTCTTGTGCCTCTGCCATTGCCAGAAGAAGAACATGCCCCAGCTAGCTTGCTGTTCCCCGGAAGATAAGAGACATGTGTCACAGACCTGGACCCCAATGGCAGCCTGGAGCCCAGGCCAGCTGATGCCACCCAACATCTCAAAATGTGGCTGACCTGCAGTGTGTGATTAGAGGCTTAGTTGTCTGCTGCTGATGCTTTCAGTCATTTATCACCACCAGTAGCTAATGGATATACATATTTCCTTCAGTGCCTCTTGGACACCTACACAGGAGGACGATTTCTGGGAAGAGGAGGCATCATGGGAAACCCTGTCCCAGGAGACCATTCCTTCCTCATGTGAGTCTTGATAGTGATGTCACAGTCACTGTGACTCACCTCTCCCGAAAGCATTAGTGTGTTAGTAATAACAGTAATTAGCATTCACCTGGGGTTTTACAAGCAGGAGGTAACGGCAACATAGAACTATCTCATGAGGTGGCAAGGCCGGGATTATCATGTCCATTTTGCAAAGAGAAAATAAAAAACAGACAAGGTGGGTGACTCACCAGAACTGGACCAGGAGACAGCTGTCTGGAGAAACAACAAGATAAGGAGTTCCTTGTACCCAGGGGGAAGTCACGTGTGTGTTTTAATTTTTATAACCTTTTCTTTAAAAAAGGGATACATGCCGATTGTAGAAAAATAGGGAAATAGAGAAAGCATAAAAAATGAAATTTCCCATTCTACCTCATAGTATTTTGGTTTATTTCTCTTTGTGATTTTTATTTTTAAAGATTTTATTTATTTATTTATTTATTTGACAGAAAGAGAGAGAGAACAAGCTGGGGAGCAGCAGGCAGAGGGAGAGGGAGAAGCAGGTTCTCATTGAGCAGGCTGCCAGACACAGGACTCGATCCCAGGACGTGGAGATCATGACATGACCTGAGCCAAAGGCAGATGTTTAACAGACTGAGCCACCCTGGCACCCCCTCTCTTGGTTATTTTTAATGCATGTATGTTTATTATATATATTTTAGAAATTAAAATCTTACTCTCTATATAAGAGCATTTGGTGCAGCATTCAAAACTCTTGAAAAAAACAGTTTTTAATGCATAGTATTTTCTGTGGACTTACTCTAATTTGTTAAGCATTCTGTATTATTGCGAATGTCACTCATTTCTGATTTTTTGTCATTAAAAACAGTGTTTTGGTGAACATCTTGGCTGCTAGAGGAGATAATTGATGTATTTGATGCACAGTACATGGTATATGCTCAATAAATAGTAGCTGGTATAAATATTTGTCTAAATCCCCAGTGACTTCCTTAGAATAAACTGTTTAATCAGCTTTAACATTTAGTTCTGATGCACGCTGTCAATTCACTTTCCAGGAAGATGTCCCGGGCACTCTTACTAATAATGGTGCTATAGTTGTCCATCCTACAGGCTCCACACTGTTTTCTTTCAAACAAACCATTGCTAATTTGACAGGGGAAAAAAAGTAGTTCATTGTTACATTCTTTATTACAACTGAGGCTAAAACTTCTCCCATAACTATCAACCATCAGTAACACAATGGAGGGGGAGGGAGCCATTGGGTCAGGGCCTGGCAGAATAAATAGTTTCAAATAAATGAATTATCAAAGGTGGGCCCCACTGTGGATAAGAGTAGAACCACCAGGGCTGTGGGTGAAGGCCTGGAGTTGTGGAATTGTCGCTTATATAAACAGGAATCTATTCCGAGTCTTTCCTTGCTCAACTGAAAGTACTTTCAAATGGACAGAACTCTGTGGTAGAAAGGAGGTTTGGGAGTATCTATCGGGGTGCCGAGAAGCAGGTGCTGAAATTTGGAGCTGACCAACCAGCCAGCGTGAACCCCAATCAGGAAAAGGAGCCCCTGGTCAGCAAACCAAGGGGCTGGGGCTGCCAGTGGTGCCTTTACTCCTGCGGTCTCCCCGCTTATAGCCCAAGCACACGCTTGTGGCAATGGGGTGTATTTGGGCTCTGCTCTCCAGGAGAAGCCAGGGATGTGGGCTGGAGCTTTCCCATCTGACTGCATCATGACTTGACTCAGCCACCAGCCTGGATGAACTGGGTTAACCCTTGCCAACTTCCCATGTTTCCTTCCTCCTGGTTGGGCTGAGCTCCCCCTCCTTATTCCTCCCCCATGTCTCCTTCATCCCAAACCACAGCTCTCTTGTAGTATTTGCTACCCTGAATTGTAATGTTTCGTTTACCAGTCACAGTCCTCTCCTTGATTCAAGCTACTTCAGGGTCTTACCATCTTTGTATCTTCAGCAGCTGAGCGTGAGAATGAATGAATGAATGAATATACACTCCAGGAGCATCCAAAGTGCACCAAGGATAAACTAAGCACTTCGAACCTATTTAGGAGAAGTAGCTAGAGGTTATTCTCTATTAATATGTTTCATCACAGAGCTATTGAATTGGGGAAGTTACAACTCAGATGTTAGACTCAGTGGTTGGTTGGGGTTTTGACATCACATATCCATGTGCCCTTAAGGTTTCTGTGTTTGCTCTGATTTGACTTTACACTGAGAGCCAGCTCTTAACTAAAGCAGGATTTTTTTTTTTTTTAAAACCATCTGCCCAGCTTTCCCTTAAAGCAAGTTTTCAAACTGCTCAATATCAGAATCACTAGGAGTACTTGTCAACACATGGAAAGCTGAGCTTTTTCTTTTTTTAAGGATTTTTAAATTTATTTGTTTGACAGAGAGAGAGAGATCACAAGTAAGCAGAGAGGCAGGCAGAGAGAGAGAGGAGAAAGCAGTCTCCCTGCTAAGCAGAGAGCCCCATGCGGGGCTCGATCCCAGGACCTGAGATCATGACCTGAGCCAAAAGCAGAAGCTTAACCCACTGAGCCACCCATGCCTCCAGAGTTTTTGACTTAGCATTTCTAACAATTCCCCATGTGGTGCTGATGCCGCTGGTACGGGGACCACACTTTGAGACCCACTAGTCTAAATGTTCTAACATGGCACCTGTTAGATAAAGAGACAGACTGACCTTCTCCCAAGGCCAAGGAGCTGGGGGTTTGAAATGTTTGGCCACAGTGCCAGGGCCTGGCTCTGTTTACCCTCAGGGTCAGACTTGGACTATCTTTCCTTGGCAGCCTGCAGGGGCACACTGGGACATTCCAGCCTGTGTCAAAAGGCCACCAAGGCCTAAAAATCACTGTAGCAGAATCTGAAGCCTTCTCAGAATACCTACTTGCTTTTAGGAGAAGCACCTGAAGCTTCGGGGAAGAGAATTTTACATCCTGGGAAAACCCCACGCTCTGGGAGCCAAACCTTAAACAGGAAGCAGCAACCAGGGATCTCATCTGCCCCCTTCCAAAGGCCAAGGGACTCCTGGTCCTCATCTGTGAATGTCTCCATGTACTCTCCATGCCACCTGGTCTGTGCCTGAGCCCACACCTCTTTCTCTCTTGACCTTTACAGGAGAGGTGAGAAGGGCTAAGATATGCTTTCCCCATCATGATTCGAATAAAATCCGAACTCCTGACCATGGCCTGCCTGGTGCTCAGACCCCATCTCCCTGCTCTGAAGCCTCTCAGCTCCACTCTGGCTCTCTGGCCCCACTGCCATCCCTCAGACACCAAGCTTGTTCCCATCCTGGAGCTCTTTGGTCCCTCCGTCTGCTAAGGCAAGGACCCGGATGGCACGTGACACCGGTGGTTCGGGCATCCCCTCTCCAGAAAGAGCTTCCTCTTCACCTTCCATAAAACAGCCTCACCTCCCACCCTTTCCTTCTGTCCCTATCTTCAGAAGCACTTGCCACTGTCTAACACCACCTCCAGGGGGGCAACCGCATGAATGCCAGAACCTTGTCTGCCTCTCTCAGCCATGTCCCCAGCACCTAGAGCATGCCCAGCACACCATATATATTCAATACAGATTTATGGAATGAATGTGTGGACTCTACTGGATACACTATGGGAGGCAAGGTCTAGAATTCTTAAGCGATATACCCCAGATCTTGACCCTCAAGTCCAGATTCTGTCTGCAGGTCTATTTCTTAACAGCTTATTCAGATGGGAAGGACCAGGGCCATAAATGAGATTTCTGCCATCCTTACTACCCATCACCCTGAACAAAGCCCTCAACAGGTGTTGACCTGACCTGCCTCACCTGCCAAAGGGTGGGGTAACATTTGTGTCACCTTGCCTCCCAGACCATGTGGCTCAATGAAGTCATTGCTGAGAAACTACTATGCTAAGATAAAGGGGCTGACAAATTTGAGGTTTGGGGATGGTTGTACTTCCCTGTGGCTTTAAAATCTGTACACAGCATATAATTTTACATAAGCTTTTTATTCTGGCAGTTTAAAAATCATAAAGCATTGTTGTCTTCATTAGCATAGGGTAAGCTGGCCACAGACGAAAAAAATGTAAGGAGTTACATTCAAAAAAGAAATCCTGGAATTTGAGCCCCTGCTAAGAATGTCTTACCTTGGTTATTTCTCTGCCTTTGTTTTCCTGCCCATGAAAAACATTTGACAGCCATCTCCCCAAGGCAGCTGGGCTTTCTGCTTGGCATTAGGGAACTTAAGAATGAGTTAAAGAACAGTTTGGGGTCTACATTCCTCATCCCAGCAACAGTTGAGAATCTTAAAAAGTGATTTTAGTTGACTTCAGATAAATAGCTGGATTGGAGAGATCCAAACCACCCCCCCATCATGTGGGTGAAATGGAGTCCCCCATGGTTATCAGGCCTTCTGTTTCTCACCTAGGCAGGGAATTAAAGGAGTAAAGTCTTCCTGGAGAAGACCTTGGGTGTTGGGTTGCCAGGGTTGATAACTCTGACAAATAAAAACGTAAGATGTCAGTTTCATCTGAATTTCAGAGGAGCAACAGATCAGGTTTTATTATAAGCATATCCCATGAGTTATTTGAGACATACTTATACTAATAAATATATATATTTATGGTTTATCTGAACTGTAGGTATAGCTATGTGCCCTCTGTTTTATCTGGCCTGCCTACCTTGAAGACCTCTTCTGATCTTCAAGTCCTCAGTCCAAAGAATGTAGGGTCAGGGACACTGTACTTTTCCTAACCCACTTTACTCTACAGATAAGAGATGCTTCGTTCTCAGTCTCCACTCCAATTCCTTTTCCTTCCTTCCTGGCCCTGGCCTGCTGGTCAAGGGCAATAGATGGATGTGACCTTAGGTAACCCGTCTGCCTGGGCTGCTGCTGAGATACCGCCCACGCAGCCATAGTCCTTGGAATCAGCAGGGCATTTACCAAAGCGCAGATGCCAGGAAAATGCTCAGGTCCTAAGACAAACCAGGGCAGGAGTGTTTTATGGATGCTGGGAGCATTTGATTCTTAGATAAAGGGCCTATGAGACCCAGAACACTTCCCTGAATGCAGAGCAAAACTCCCGTCATTCTATTTATTTTGGTATTACTAAACACCACCTTTCTTACTAATAATACCTCGCACTCATGTAGTGCTTTTCATCCAGAGATCTCTAGGTGCAGTATTAGCATTAAGGGGCCCAGTCCTGTGACCCTTGGATTATGTAATTATACAGAGAGCTTCCTCAGGTGGAAGGGTTGGCCCTTCATGGGATAGACCTAGATGGAAGCCAGGAATAGTGGGGTCCAGACCTGAGGCAGGAGGAGAGGGGACAGAAATTTCAGTACATGTTCCCCACCCACCCTATGACTCTTTAGCTTCTCAGCTATAAGACTGGCCCTGTCTTCTTCTTCCTTTGCACCTCCAACATTTAGCACAATGACTGGAATGTAGCAGGTGAATGAATGAGTGATAAGCAAACTAACCTGAAAATAAGTTCAGCCTTTCTTCCTTGCTTTCTTCCCTTGCAGATAGGGCTTAGAGCAGTGACTGTCAGTCCTGATTTGCTATTCCCTCCAATCATTTTGATGTTTCTGGGCACAAGGGTCCTCCTGATGCTTCCGTTCCCAGGCTCACCTCCATCTCTATGTCAGAGGACTAGCCACAGGCTACTTACTGGAACAGCTTTGGCTATGTCCCATATGACCCACTCCTGTACCCTTTAACCAATGACTGAGGGATATAAACTCTCCAACTCTCTCATTCCTGATGGGGATACTTAAGTGTGACCTATTCTGTGCCAACATTACCCTCGTAGGGACTTGGCTTGACATCATAGCCTTGTTTGTACTTCTTCCCTCCCCAGGCACGTTTCCCCACCCTACAGAACATGGAGGACACCCAGGAACACTTCCTAATGAGTCACCTTCATTGGATTAATCTGTCAGGATCTGCTTCTGGGGAACCGAGCTTAAAACTGGATCATTTTCATTTCTTGACCATGGCTCATTTTCCCCGTGATGCTGACTCTTTTTCCTGAACAAGGAAGGATCTTCAAATAGAATACAACAATAGTGACAGTCACAAACACTCTACCTATTGGAAGAAAAGCAATGGGACATAAGGAGCAATCAAGACTTTACAACAGCTCGGGTCAGAATATACAATTTTGGCTTGGAATTTTCTTGAGCAAAGATAGGGCAACAAAGTAAGCTTCTAACTCTTACACCCATAAACATGTGGCCCTCCTTATAGGCTCCCCACCTGGGGGCTCTCTTTAGACAAACCTCTGCAGGAGCCAGAGTGAAGACCAGTGGTTCCTAAATGACCACCACAGGGTCTTATGATTGGAGGCTGGGCAGGACCTGGGTCACCTCCCCCATTTAGATCAAGGGGTCCTTGTAGCAAAGTCATGGCAGGTACTGCACTGAGACAATGTGATGGGTTAGTGGCCATGTTTCCTCAAAAAGACTTTTAAAGAGTCATTTCTCCATTCCCTTGGGCTTTCCCATCCCCAGACTTCCCATCTTTTGGAGATCAAGTTCAGATGTGGAGGGGCATCCAATGGAACAGCATTTAATAACTTTCCTGACTGTACCATAAACACAATGACAGGGTAAGTGTTCCTGAGCTCCCTGGGATTTTATTAGTTTGTTATACTTCAAAGGGCTCTGGTGATGCTGCCGTAACCTACTTGGGAGGAAAACATTTATTATTAACATTGGTTTAACACTTAACTTTCTAGGGTATTTGTGGATGACACAGTCATACATCTGCCTTTTTATAGTGCTTCACAGCAGAGCACAAGACCTTCTGGCTGACACCTCATAGATCATCAGAATTAAGACCTCTAGGCAAACAGAGGAAAGTAGGGCGGGGGTAGGGTGGGGGACAGCAACTGGGGATGACTCAAATAATTTCCCAGTTAACTTTCTTTTAGAGAGAGGCTGCTTCCATTAAGGAGCAAATTATTCTTAACATTAAGACATCCTTGTTTCCGTGGCAACCTATCATAACTGGAAAGGAATGGTCTGCGGTGGCCATAAGGCCAAGTGATGCTTCCTACCTGACAGGTAGCTGGTGGAGATTAACCCAGACATGGGGTCAGCCAGGCAGGGGTCAACCTCCACCTGCTTGGCATTCAGCACCCTGGTGCTCCTGTGCTAGCCAGAAGAAATCCAGAAATCAGCAAACCAGAGTGAGAGCAGGTTCTCCAGCCTTTATAAACAGAAACTGTATCTTCACAATGTCAGGCTCTTTGCTAAAGATATTGAAAATGAGGGCAGAAAAATGATGAACAAAAGGAAAAAAACAACTCTTTTTTTTTTTTTTTTTTTAACTGACTCCCCTTCATGGTCCAAGCAGTGGCTGACATTTTGGGATCTCTTAGACCTGTCTATAAAAAGATAAGCAAGAGGCCGTAATTGTGTGGTTTCACATGCTCTTACACCCAGGAGACTTTCTCACTCAGACTGGCCAAATGTGGCAAGCGGAGAGGGAGGTATTTTCTGCGGCCGTTTTGTAGAGATTGTGTTGGTCCAGCTTTATGTGGGTCATAAACTTATTTTGTACAAAGGACTCTGACCTTTATTTTGAGAAGAACAACAATCGTTGCCCCTAAGCCCTGAGACCAGCAGTAGCTTTGAGGAGGGACAAAAAAGAACCATGAAAAAGAAAACTTACTGACAAGTGGGTAAGAACCCCAAAACCACCATTTGGGGGAATTCTTGCATGAGATGACATAAAACCTTGCATCTCTCCCACTGATAAAGTGGCTGCTATTTGCTTTGGGCTGCTAGGAATCAACTGTGCGTAGTAGGAAATGTAACACCAAGCCATCTGCTGGGAGCCTTTTCTTGTCTTCTTTTTTCAATGGTATGACATTAACCACACTATATGACATTTGCGCCATGCATCAAATACATGCCTGTTGCTTTCCAAACATCCTGTCCGAAGAGAACAAGAGCATATTACAACTCAAATAAGGAAGCAGGAAGGGGTCATGCTGTTGCTGGTCAATAAGACTGCCGTAAAGGCGTTGTGCACTGGAAGATGGGGAAAACAGAGAAAGCTTTTCACATTCTGGAAAAAAAGGCAAAAGGTGCAGGGAGAAGCAAGGCTGCTCTTCTCAGAAAGATAAAAGCAATTACGTTAAGCCACAGCTTCCTTTCCCTGATGTTTTTTCTTCAAGTCCAGATAGCCAATCTGTACTGGTCAGTACCCAGTTATGTTACATTTGTTGTTTTCAATTCTTGAATGATGGGATACTGTCTGCAGAAACATGAAACACAAACTGCATTAATGGGCATGACATAGAAGTCTTTCTGGTAGGGGGACTAGGAGTCTCATGCTAAGAGAGGGAAAGCACAGCTGCATTTGACATCACCCTTGTTTGGACGGCCAATCAGAGAGCACACACTACTCCAGAGGAAATGTAATTAGTTTGATTTGTCACAAAAATGGTTAAATGGGACTAGACTAATGGCAACTGATAAACCAGTAAGGCCACTGGGCAACACAGCGATCGCTTCATCCTCTAGGACCTTATGCAAAGTGCTTATCTGACTTCCTCTGTGCCTTCCCCCTCCCCAAGCCCTCCCTTCCCTTCCCTTCCTCCATTCCCTGCCTCTTCTACCTACCCAAGCACCAACAGGAAGTCACCATGTCCCTCCATCCTGGCCACCTTTCCTCCTTTCTCTCTGCTGATGCACGCAGGCCGGTGTTCTGTATACAAAGGGGAGACGGGGTGAACCTTCTCCGCGATGCCTTTTCTACTTTCCTGGTGGCCAGTGGGGAATGCCTTTGAGTCACTGAAAGAGACAAGATGTGGGGGTGATAAAGGGAGAGTTTCTAAGAATGTAGCCTGGAGGTAGAGCTGGGTTGAGTGTGTGTGCAGATGTGCGTGCACACACTAAGGGACAAGAAAAATCAAGCCAGGGCTTAACCAGCTGGATTCCTGTGCAAAATCCCCAGGCTCCCGAGTCTAACAGCAGCTGGGAGGAAGGGGCTTCACCGACCATCAGCTGCCCTCCCCTGACTTATCTGGGCTCAGAGACTCTGAGGCCTTCCCAGTGTGAATTTTACCCCCACGCCCCTCATTATCTTTAAAATGTCACTAAGCCCTTTAAGCCAGGTTTGAGCAAAGGCTGCATTTTTAAAGAAGTAAAGTTATGAATTCCCTTATGAAGGGAAAGATTCCTCAACCCTGCTGTATAGACCTGAATATAGACACGAGAGGAAAAAAACATGTGTCTCCCCCCAACCCAAGTCTTTACTTGATTTATCCTGAGAAGCAGTTGAGCCTAGTGGTCCGGGACACAGACTGGAACACCACATTGCCTGGGTCTGGCGGCTTGCCTCTGCCAGTGGCAGGAGTGGTGAAAATGGGCAAGTCATTCAATTTCCCAGTGCCTCATGTTTTGTATCTGAAAAGTGGGGTAATAACTTACCTGCTGCTTGTATTTGCCAGGAAGCCTCAATGAGTTCCTACATATAAAGCTCTTGAACCAGTGCCTGGTCACTATAGGCTCTCTCTATCATGTGGATGGGCTGGGCCAGTTCCATGAGAGCACACGGCTACCTGTATAATGCTTTGCTGTCACCATCTTGAAATTATTAATGAGTTTATCTTTGAACTTGGGTTTTGGAAGAGAAGTCAATGAGACAATGGAGCATGCAGGTAAGCAGAGATGTGTGAGCAATATGGATATCTGTCATTCCCCGCTGCCCCAGCTCAAATAGCATTTTTGATGTCCCATGAGCACAGAATTCCCACAGACCCACAATGAGTACAAGGGAAGTGGGTTACCAATGTGACTGACTAAGCAGGGAAGAGGAGGGGGGAGTCAAGCTTGCTGTTCAGCCACAGCTGGCTTTGACTGCAGAAAGAAAACAATGGTGTTCCAAGAAAGGCCAAGGAAACCTATCATATTCTTACATTACCTCCCTGTGTTAACTAACCACCAACATTGAAAATGAGGATATAGAAGGAATGACAAAGACAAGGCAACCATAGTATATTTTCCTTTCAATCCTTCCCTTACTTGTCAGTAAGAGAATGGTACAGACAGTGGATAGGATGCATATGTTTCAAGAACTGAAATAAGAATAGAGGCCTGGGGTGCTCAGTCAGTTAAGCATTGGACTCGGTTTTGGCTCAGGTCCTGATCTCAGCAGAGCTTCTGGCTCAGCGCAGTCTGCCTGAGATTCTTTCTCTCTCTCTCTCTCTCTCGCTCTCGCTCTTGCTCTTGCTCTTTCTCAGCCCCTCTCCCCACTCTCTCTAAATTATATAAATCTTAAAAAAAAGAAGTGAAATAAGAACACTATCACGCAGCATTTCCATTGTTCTGATAGAAATTAATTATATGTGCATTATGAATTAGGAGATATGAACTGTGTCATTTTGGTGATTCCACATCTGTGTTAAACGCTCTTACAGAGGAGAAGGAGTCAGGATGGCGGAGAAGTAGCAGGCTGAGACAACATCAGGAAGCAGGAAATCAGCTAGATAGCTTATCCAACCATTGTGAACACTTACAAATCCAACGGGAAATCAAAGAGAAGAAGAGCAACAATTCTAGAAATAGAAAATCGATCACTTTCTGAAAGGTAGGCCCTGCGGAGAAGTGAATCCAAAGTGACGGGAAGATAGACCGCGGAGGGAGGGGCCGGCTCCCGGCAAGCCGCGGAGCAACAGAGCACAAAATCAGGACTTTTAAAAGTCTGTTCCGCTGAGGGTCATCGCTCCAGAGGCTAAACCGGGGCGGAAGAAGCCCACACGGGGTCAGCATAACCCCACATCCCGGGGGTCACAGAAGGACCAGGGGTGTCTGAGTGTCGCAGAGGTTGCAGGTATTAGAGTGGGGAAGCCAGCTACAGTGACAAAGCCAAGGAGGGAGCTCTCAGCTCAGGGGTTACCTTGAACCGGTTGCAGGCTGGGTGAGCTTGGAGCACGACCAGAGGCCATGGAGATGGAAGCGACCGGGTGCTTTTCTCCAAGTGCGACCAGTTGAGCGCTTTCCTACAAGCGCAACCAGAGGCCAAGGAGATGGGGACGGTTGGGCGCTTTTCTCTGAGGGTGCACTGAGGAGCCAGACTGAGCTCTCGGCTCCTCTGGGCCAGAGATTGGGAGGCTGCCATATTCATTCCCGTCCTCTGGAACTCTATGGAAAGCGCTCAGGGAACAAAAGCTCCCAAAAGGAAACGTGAGTGGATTACTCAGCCCGGCCCCTGGTAAGGGCAGTGCAATTCCACCAGGGGCAAAGACACTTGAGAATCACTACAACAGGCACCTCCCCCAGAAGATCAACAAGAAACCGAGCTAAGACCAACTTCACTCACCAAGGAGAACAGCAGAATTCCAGAGGAGGAGAAAGCAAATCTTATCTGGACAAAATGACAAGGCGGAAAAACTCACCACAGATAAAAAGAACAAGAGCCAGTACTGAAGGCTGGGGACCTAATCAATACAGATATTGCTAATATGACAGATCTAGAGTTCAGAATGATGATTCTCAAAGTTCTAGCCGGGCTCAAAAAAGCCATAGAAGATATTAGAGAAACCCTCTCTAGAGAGATAAAAGCCCTTTCTGGAGAAATAAAAGAACTAAAATCTAACCAAATTGAAATCAAAAAAGCTATTAACGATGTGCAATCAAAAATGGAGACTCTCACTGCTAGGATAAATAAGGCAGAAGAAAGAATTAGTGACATAGAAGACCAAATGACAGAGAATAAAGAAGCTGAGTAAAAGAGAGACAAACAAATACTGGGCCATGAGGAGAGAATTCGAGAGATAAGTGACACCATAAGACGACACAACACTAGAATAATTGGGATTCCAAAAGAAAAAGAGAGAGGGGAGCAGAAGGTATATTGGAGAGAATTTCCCTAATATGGCAAAGGGAACAAACACCAAAATCCAGGAGATGCTAAGAACGCCCCTCAAAATCAATAAAAATAGGTCCACACCTCGTCACTTGATAGTAAAATTTACAAGTCTTAGCGACAAAGAGAAAATCCTGAAAGCAGCCCGGGAAAAGAAGTCTATAACATACAAGGGTAAAAACATTAGATTGGCAGCAGACCTATCCACAGAGACCTGGCAGGCCGAAAAGAACTAGCATGATATATTCAGAGCACTAAACAAGAAAAACATGCAGCCAAGAATACTATATCCAGCTAGGCTATCATTAAAAATAGGAGAGATAAAAAGCTTCCAGGACAAACAAAAACTGAAAGAATTTGCTAACACCAAACCAGCTCTACAGGAAATATTGAAAGGGGCCCTCTAAGCAAAGAGAGACCCTAAAAGTAGTAGGTCAGAAAGAAACAGAGACAATATACAGTAACAGTCACCTTACAGGCAATACAATGGCACTAAATTCATATCTCTCAATAGTTACCCTGAATGTTAGTGGGCTAAATGCCCTAATCAAAAGACACAGGGTATCAGAATGGATAAAAAAAAACAAAACCCATCAATATGCTGCCTACAAGAAACTCATTTTAGACCCAAAGACACCTCCAGATTTAAAGTGAGGAGGTGGAAAACAAGGTACCATGCTAATGGACATCAGAAGACAGCTGGGGTGGCAATTCTTATATCAGATCAATTAGATTTTAAGCCAAAGACTATAATAAGAGATGAGGAAGGACATTATATCATACTCAAAGGGTCTGTCCAATAAGACCTAACAATTTTAAATATCTATGCCCCTAACATGGGAGCAACCAACTATATAAACCAATTAATAAAAAAATCAAAGAAATACATCAACAATAATACAATAATAGCAGGGGACTTTAATACTCCCCTCACTGAAATGGACAGATCATCTAAGCAAAAAATCAACAAGGAAATAAAGGCCTTAAATGAAACACTGGACCAGATGGACATCACAGATATATTCAGAACATTCCATCCCAAAGCAACAGAATATACATTCTTCTCTAGTGCACATGGAACATTCTCCAGAATAGATCACATCCTAGGACATAAATCAGGTCTCAACCAGTATCAAAAGATTGGGATCATTCCCTGCATATTTTCAGACCACAATGCTCTGAAGCTAGAACTCAATCACAAAAGGAAATTTGGAACGAACCCAAATACATGGAGACTAAACAGCATCCTTCTAAAAAATGAATGGGTCAACCAGTAAATTAAAGAAGAATTGAAAAAATTCATGGAAACAAATGATAATGAAAACACAACGGTTCAAAATCTGTGGGACACAACAAAGGCAGTCCTGAGAATAAAGTATATAGCGGTACAAGCCTTTCTCAAGAAACAAGAAAGGTCTCAGGTACACAACCTAACCCTACACCTAAAGGAGCTGGAGAAATAACAACAAAGAAAGCCTAAACCCAGCAGGAGAAGAGAAATCATAAAGATCAGAGCAGAAACCAATGAAATAGAAACTAAAAAAACAATAGAACAAATCAACAAAACTCGGAGATGGTTCTTTGAAAGAATTAATAAGATTGAGAAATCCCTGGCCAGACTTATCAAAAAGAAAAGAGAAAGGACCCAAATAAATAAAATCATGAATGAAAGAGAAGAGATCACAACAACACCAAAGAAATCCAAACAATTATAAGAACATACTATGAACAATTCTACACCAACAAATTCGACAATCTGGAAGAAATGGATACATTTCTAGAGACATATAAACTACCACAACTGAACCAGGAAGAAATAGAAAACCTGAACAGACCCATAACCAGTAAGGAGATTTAAACAGTCATCAAAAATCGCTAAACAAACAAAAGTCCAGGGCAAGACAGCTTCCCAGGGGAATTCTACCAAACGTTTAAAGAAGAATTAATTCCTATTCTCCTGAAACTGTTCCAAAAAGTAGAAATGGAAGGGAAACTTCCAAACTCATGAGGCCAGTTTGGAAGGAAAACTTCCAAACTCATGAGGCCAGGATCACCTTGATCCCAAAACCAGACAAGGATCCCATCCAAAAAGAGAATTACAGACCAATATCCTTGATGAACACAGATGCAAAAATTCTCACCAAAATACTGGCCAATAGGATCCAACAGTACATTAAAAGGATTATTCACCACGACTGAGTGGGATTTATTCCAGGGCTGCAAGGTTGGTTCAATATCCACAAATCAATCAATGTGATACAACACATTAACAAAAGAAAGAGTAAGAACCATATGATACTCTCAATAGATGCTGAAAAAGCATTTGACAAAGTGCAACATCCCTTCCTGATTAAAACTCTTCAAAGTGTAGGGATAGAGGGCACATACCTCAATATTATCAAAGCCATCTATGAAAAACCCACTGAAAATATCATTCTCAATGGAGAAACACTGAAAGCTTTTCTGCTAAGGTCAGGAACACGACAAGGATGTCCGTTATCACCACTGCTGTTCAACACAGTACTAAAAGTCCTAGCCTCAGCAATCACACAGCAAAAAGAAATTAAAGGCATCCAAATCATCAAAGAAGAAATCAAACTATCACTCTTTGCAGATGATGAGACTATATGTGGAAAACCTAAAAGGCTCCACTCCAAAACTAATAGAACTTGTACAGGAATTCAGTAAAGTGTCAGGATATAAAGTCAATGCACAGAAATCGGTTGCATTTCTTTACATTAATAACAAGACAGAAGAAAGAGAAATTAAGGAGTCAATTCCATTTACAATTGCACCCAAAACCATAAGATACCTAGGAATAAACCTAACCAAAGAGGCAAAGAATATATACTCATAAAACTATAAAGTACTCATGAAAGAAATTGAGGAAGACACAAAGAAATGGAAAAATGTTCCATGCTCATGGATTGGAAGAACAAATACTGTGAAAATGTCTATTCTACCTAAAGCAATCTACACATTTAATGCAATCCCTATCAAAATCCCATCCGTTTTTTCAAAGAAATAGAACAAACAATCCTAAAATTTATATGAAACCAGAAAAGACCTCGAATAGCCAAAGGAATATTGAAAAAGAAAGCAAAGTTGGTGGCATCACAATTCCAGACTTCAAGCTCTATTACAAAGCTGTCATCATCAAGACAGCCTGGTACTGGCACAAAAACAAACACATAGATCAATGGAACAGAATAGAGAGCCCAGAAATAGACCCTCAACTCTATGGTCAACTAATTTTTGACAAAGCAGGGAGGATTGGCCAATGGAAAACATACAGCCTCTTCAACAAATGGTGGTGGGAAAATTGGACAGCCACATGCATAAAAATGAAATTGGACTATTTCCTTATACCATACACGAAAATAGACTCAAATGGATGAAGGACTTCAATGTGAGAAAGGAATCCATCAAAATGCTTGAGGAGAACACAGGCAGCAACCTCTTTGACATCAACCGCAGCAACTTCTTCCTAGGAACATTGCCAAAGACAACAGAAGCAAGGGCAAAAATGAACTATTGGGATTTCATCAAGATCAAAAGCTTTTGCACAGCAAAGGAAACATTAACAAAACCAAAAGACAACTGATAGAATGGGAGAAGATATTTGCAAATGACATATCAGATAAAGGGCTAGTATCCAGAATCTATAAAGAGCTTAGCAAACTCAACACCCAAAGAACAAATAATCCAATCAAGAAATGGGCAGAGGACATGAACAGACATTTCTACAAAGAAGACATCCAGATGGCTAACAGACACATGAAAAAGTGCTCCACATCACTCAGCATCAGGGAGAAACAAATCAAAACCACAATGAGGTACCACCTTACACCAGTCAGAATGGCTAAAATTAACAAGTCAAGAAATGACAGATGCTGGCGAGGATGTGGAGAGAGGGGAACCCTCCTACGCTGTTGGTGGGAATGCAAGCTGGTGCCACCACTCTGGAAAACCATGTGGAGTTTCCTCAAAAAACTGAAAATAGAGCTACCCTATGACCCAATGATTGCACTATTGGGTATATATCCTAAAGATACAAACGTGGTGCTCCGAAGGAGCACGTGCACCCGAATTTTTATAGCAGCAATGTCCACAATAGCCAAACTATGGAAAGAACCTAGATGTCCATCAACAGATGAATGGATAAAGAAGATGTGATATATATACACAATGGAATACTATGCAGCCATCAAAAGAAATGAAATCTTGCCATTTGCGACGACGTGGATGGAACTAGAGGGTATTATGCTTAGCAACATAAATCAATCGGAGAAAGACAACTATCATACGATCTCCCTGAAATGAAGAAGTGGAGATGCCATGTGGGGGGGTTGGGGAGTAGGAAAAGAAAAAATGAACGAAGGTAGGATTGGGAGAGAGATACACCATAAAAGACTCAATCTCAAAAAACAGACTGAGGGTTGCTGGGGTAGGGGGGAACGGGAGAGGGTGGTGGGGATATGGACATTGGGGAGGGTATGTGCTCTGATGAGTGCTGTGAAATGTGTAAACCTGGCGATTCACAGACCTGTACCCCTGGGGATAAAAATACATTATAGGTTTATTAAAAAAATAAATAAATTTAATTTTTATAAAAGCTCTTACAGATTCATTTTAAACTCATTGTATAATAGAAAGATGCATGGTAGAATTCATGATAATAATTTATTCATTTATTTATTTATGTTTACTTAGAACAGCATTATATGGCAAATAAAACCATGACAAATCAGAGAGAGACCACAGAATAAAGGCAAAAAACCTTCTATTTTTTACCTTTAATGATAGTTTTTTCTGCTTTTTTGAACAAGGGGTCCCACATTCTCAGTTCCCACTGGGATTTGGAGATGGCATAGCAGGCTGTGCCCACAGGCTAACTCCTTGCTTCAGCTTCTTGCAAGCCTCCTGCTTAGTGTCATTTCTCTGACAGCTGGGAGAGTTTAAAGAGGGGGTTGAGGGGGCAGAAAGAGGGTTACTGAGAGGGGGGACCTGGGTGGCTCAGTCCATTATGCATCTGCCTTCAGCTCGGGTCATGATCCCAGGATCCTGGGACCAAGCCACATGTCAGGCTTTCTGTTCGTCAGGCTTCTCCCTCTGCCTGCTGCTCTGCTTGCTTCTGCTCTCTCTCTGTCCAATAAATTAAAAAATCTTTAAAGGGGGGGGGCTACTGAGGTATTGTCAACAGGGTCTGACATCCCAAGCGCCCTTAATTTCTCGGGAGAGTCCTTGGAGGCTCCTCGGCAACCTGTGAACAACACTGCCACCTGCTAAGAGAATGGTGTGGTATCCACCTCCACCCCCAACTGCAGCCCCTGTCCAGTGTTTGCCAGATGTCAAGTCTGAAAGGCAATTCCAACCCCAGGAAGGAAAGAGGATACAGAAGACCGACATGGTGTGGGTGGGTGTTGCCAGCCAGGACCCACGCCTGGGGACCAGCCTGGCGCCTTGGTTTGAGTAGCAGGAGTACAGCAGGCTTGTTACTTCTCTTCCTGTGATCAAAAATCAGACAACTCTTCTCTCTGGCTTACCAGGCAGTAAGTGGATCACGCCAGTGAATGTCAGTGCAAATTACAGCTCCAGCCTCCTGTCGTCAGCTTTGTGCTGCTTCTTGTCACTTTAATGCAAAGAGACAGCATGGAGCTGATAATAAGCCAGAAGGGTGGGGGCTTGGAGATGGTGGCTGCATCGGAGACAGGGAAAATGCATGTTGGAGAAATGGATTCAAGACCGTAAAAACCCGTAGCAATGATTTCCTTGATTGCCTGTTGGAAAGGGGGCATTTAAGGGTGTCAGGACAACGCTTCTTAGATATTCACGGAACTGAACAGCTACCTCTTCTGTTCATTCACCCACCCATTCACCTCTCCACCCATCTGCCCCAATCCATCCATCTACCAACCATCCATCCATCCATCCACCTACCCATCCATCCACCAGCCATCCATCCATCCACCCACCAATCCATCTACCAACCATCCATTCATCCATCCACACATCCATCTACCAACCATCCACACATCCATCTACCAACCATCCACACATCCATCTACCAACCATCCACACATCCATCTACCAACCATCCACACATCCATCTACCAACCATCCATCCATCCACCTACCCATCCATCCACCAGCCATCCATCCATCCACCCACCCATCCATCTGCCACCCATCCATTCATCCATCCACACATCCATCTACCAACCATCCATCCTCATCTGCTAAGGAGTGCTGGCCTAGGCCTCTCACACACTGAAATTCAGAGGGACTCATGATGCCTCCATGTGCTGCTTGCAGCCACTCTCCAAGGGTTGCCTCTAAGAAGAAACTTTGAGAACCAGAGGAAACAACTTTTTTCCTAGGGGGAAAAAAAAGGTGGGCTTCAAGGCCTTTTAATTTTGTCCAAAACAGCCCAGGGATAGCTCAAAAGCTCCAGCTCTCCTCAATTAAGTTGCCTTTTCTAAGCTTGTGGGTGAATGTTACTGTTTTCAGAGACACTCTGCTGAGAGCTGAGACCTCCTTCCAGCCAGCAGAAGAGGAAGTCTTGTATTTTGCCGGCCAGGGTATGAGTGTGTCTGTGTGTCTTCAAGACTTCATGGGTCAGCTCCCAGGAACATACAGGCTTGTTGCTTCTCCACCCACATTACACATTTGAGGAACTGGTGCAGTTAAAAGAAGAGTCCAGGCCTTCCTAGGGCTGTGCTGGTGAGTTCGTATCTGAGGAATTAAAAAAGGGACAAAGAAGGTAACAATGCGGGACCCACATCTTTCTATCTTCTTAGGTTGCCCAGTGACTTTATTCATTTTTGACTGGTGCCCCACTCATTACTGGGTGATCTCCACTTTGGGACTTGGATGAAATTCCTCACTGTGGGACATGGGTGGTGGCTTCCTGGGCATTTATGAAGAGCTGGAAAATTGAGGGAGCCAGTTTCGTGTGGGGCAAATACTTTCCTAGGAGATAGATGATGCGAGCAGGGCAGAGAAATTCCTCCACCTTCCTTTCTCCCATGATCACTAGATCATGACTCCTTCCTGATTTTCCAGAGAAGTCCCAGGCTAAGAGAGCTGGTGTCCCCTCCCTACTCCCCGTGGAACAGGGGTTTTCACAGTGCATCATATGCATTCTTGTCTCTTTCTTCCCTCATCTCCATTGACCTAGGCTTGCTCCTTCTAACCAAATTATTAGAACCTTAGTCCTTTGTCAGGTTCTGCTTTCTGGAAGGCCTGGACCAAGGCAGTGAATATTCAATGCTTGCTATGTGCCCACAGATGCTTCTGATACATTCGAAACGGACTATGGAACATGAACACTCATTCAAGAGAGCAAGACAGGAGTCCCCGATCACCTAGAAAATCTAAAGCTGAGTGGGAGTAAAGCTGGAGTGAAAAACATTTCATGAGAAAAAGAAGGAAAAGGAGAATGAAGTGGGGATGGGGAGGTGCTTAGTTTCCATGAGGACCTCTCCTCAGGCTGAATGTTCTCACCACATGGTGGCTGGCATCACCTAGAGCTAGGAATCCAAGAGAGCCCAGCAGAAGTCACCATGCCCTTTATGACTTTGCTCCAGAAGTCACACACGGCCCTCTCCATCCTAGTGTGCTGTTCACATGGAAAGCCCAGATTCAGTGCCATGGAGCATCCACAGGGCAAGGATACTGGGAGGTGCAGATCCTGGGAGAATGAGACCAGACCACGACAGCATCCTGGAATGGCAAAGCTGGGGCAGTGTTCAGAGATCTCTGTCTCAGCAACCTCATGTGGTAGCTGAGAACCAAGAGGTCAGAGACATTAAGCAGCTTACTCCAGGGCTCAGCAACTCTTCTGGTCACACTTGATTCAGGACGCTGCAGTGCCTGCAGGGAGGCTTGGAGCCCAGGGCTCACCAGCATCCCTGTGCTGACAAAGGCAGTCAGAGGCAATGCTTTAAACTAGAACTGCCGGATGAATCCAATGCAGAGCTGATTGTAAGAGTTTGCTCATTCATTAAAGAGCTATTTATTGAGTGCTTTCCTTAGCCTGGCCATGTTCTGGGTGCTGGTACACCTGTGAGCAAACGTGGGCTACTGCTTGCGTGGACCTCCCAGCGCAGGGGGAAAGGCAGACGTGTCGGATAGTCCTGCAAACAATGGGAGTATGACAAGGAGGGCAAGTGTTTTGAAGGGGAGATTAAAGCACCATGAGAGCACAGAATATGGAGTTTGTTCCAGCCAGGGACACTTCTGCAAGGGAGTGGTGATTCAATTATCACTTGACAGCTGGCAAGTGAATCCCACGGTCGAGATAATGAATGTTGGTCTTGATGTGTTTTTCAAATATTGTATTTTCCACCTCCAGGAGTTTCATTTGGAGGTTCTTTGATAGCTTCCATTTCTCTCACAGTTGAGTTCATGTTCTGCTTTAACATCCTTGAACGCATTGATAAGATTCATGATGGCTATTTTAATATCCTTGCCCACTGTTCTATCCTGTATGCCACTTATGGGCCTGTTTCTTTGTTTGTTTATTTGTTTTCTCCTGCTTACAAGCCATATTCTCCTGCTGTTTTGCATGCCTGTTAATTTCCTACTGGATGCCAGGTGATGCAAATTTTCCAGTGTTTGGTATTGGGTTTTGTTTTATTCCTTGAAAGAGTGTTGGACTTTGTTCTGACGGTTACTAGGAAACAGTGTGATCCTTTCTGGGCTTGTTTTTGTTTGGTAGAAGTCTGACTTGAGCATCAGAAGGAATGCTCCAAGGCAGACAAAGTCTCAGGTCCATGATGGTGGGATGGTGGAGACATGAGCTGGAGGCCAGGATGGTGATAAATAAGATACACATTGAAAGTCTGGGGGGCACAGCATCCTGACCTTGTAGGCTCCAAGACTTTGGGCTTGACCCATCAAGAGCCACGGGTGGGGAGCTTGCGCTTTCCTCCTCCACCTCCACCCCACGGTAACCCCTAACTCATTATAATGCATTTGTACTGCCGATACAGCCTTGCCTGATGGGGAAAGCCGCCATGACCTCATAGGGTCAAAAACTCCCCTCCTCACCTGTGGGAGGAGTTTTCCAAATGACTGGAAGCAGCCTCCGTGAGAGACCACCCATCTCTGTCACAGCTCCTCCCAGCCCAGAGACTCCCAATAATGTCAAATCCCAAAACAACCCAGGGACCAGCTCCACCTCCTGGAACCTGGCTCTTCCCCCACCTTGAGAGTAGATTTCCACCTTAACAGAGTGCTCTGTGCTTGTGACTTTCTTTCTGGCTGTCTTTCCATGCACTCCGATTCCCACGTAAATGTCTTCCTGGGGAATCTAAGGACGGGACACCGAGACCTCCATTCACACAGCGCAGATTCTCTCACTGAATACTTTCAGGTTTAAGCTAGGCCCAGGACTCATGTAGATCTATTATTAAGGCAATACCCCCCCCTTTTTTTTTTTTAAGGTTTTATTTATTTATTTGAGAGAGAGAGAGCATTAGGTGGACAGCCAGGTGGAGGCCTTGGAATACATGGGTAGTGTCCTCAGAAAGGTATTGCCGTGGGGCGCCTGCATGGGTCAGTCAGTTAAGCGTCTGGCTTTAGCTCCAATCATAATCTCAGGGTCCTGGGTTGACTCCTGCATCTGGGTTTTCTCTAGGCAGTAAGCTGGTACCATTGCTGGATTCACCTTGTTTGTTCCCCTTCTCTCAGTGATCACAGTCCTGCCTCAACTGTTGTCCAGCATTGGGAATTATTGTTTCACATATTTTTTTCTGGTTTTCTAGTTGTTTAAGGCATGTGTATGTAAGTAGTCCCTATTATTTTTTTAAAACAGCTTTAGTGAGGCATAACTGATATAATAAACTGCATACATTTAACATATACAATGGACAAGTCTTGACATATATGTACACATAAACCCATCATCATATTCAAGGCAGTAAACATATCTATCACCCTCCAAAATTTTGTCAAGTCCCTTTTCTATCCCCTCATTCCCTGCATCCTTCCCCCCAAGGCTGATCAACCCTGATCTGCTGTAAGCCACCACAGATTAGTTTGCATTTTTTAGAGTTTTATATAAATTCCTATATATAAGGACTTAGGTAAATATATTTAAAAAGCTTATTAAATAAGTTTTATATAAATTTTGCCTAGCTTCTTTCACTCGTTGTAATTATTTTGATTTACCCACATTGTCTTTTGTATCACCAGTTTCTCCTTTTTCACTGCTGAATAGTATTCCACTGCATTGCCAATACCACAATTTGATTGTTTTGTTCATACAGTATCTGTTCATTATTGGTTGACATTTGGATTGCTTTCCAGTTTTAGCTATTGCAAATAAAACTATTTCACATTCATGTGAAAGTTTCTGTATGGACATGTGTTTCATTTTTTTTCACTCGGTAAATACTAGGTAGTGGAATGACTGAAACATATGGTAAGTGTACATGGACTTTTTTCAGAACCTGCCAAACTGTTTTTGCAATGGCGTTTGTTTCAAAGCCAGTCTTTGTTTATAGATCCGTGTGGTGATGTGGTAAATCAATGAGACGTTTGGATGTCAATGTTCGCCTTCTTTTATTCCAAAGCAGTAAGCACGCTATGGCAACTGTCGGCATGATTCCTGTCAGCCCCCACCGGGTTGGAAAGTGGACTCTCACTACAAGGCAGGAGAGTAAGAGGGGAGAAGAGTGAGGGCCTTGTCTGTCAGGGCCTGGCTGACAGCAGTGGGAGAAGAGTCTGAATGCTTGGACTTTTTTTGCTTTGAGGCATTTCAATGGAAATTAAAGTGAATTTGCTCTTTCTGGATCATTCATCTCTTTCTTGTGATTTTTGAAAATATGAAACATGGGAGAACTTGGGTCAGGCTGTTTTTGAAGTTGTGAGCGATTTCCTTGATGTTTGGGCTTTGAAACTCTTGTCTGTGAGCAAAGTCAGCCTTTGTTTCACCTCTCGCTGTTGAACAATGCCCGTGAATTAGAAGGAAATATCCAGTAGGGATAAGTAGCTTTTCTTTGATCCACATACAAATTGAGCTTCCTGTAGCCAATAAGGGGACAGGATTCACAAAGGCCTGTGTGGCTCTGAACCACTCATCCTATTTAATGGGGTGGGCAGGGGTGGCTCGATTTTGAACCACCTCCCCCCCTTCCCAGATGCCCCGACACAGGTGGAGTTTCCTTATGACAGCCACACACACCAGGCCTTGTTTCCGTGCTTCCATCAATATCTCACACAATTTGAGATTTCTGGCACTTGGCAGTTATGTTTAAGTGCGGGGACCCTTGAAAGTCACAGTTCCTGGGGAGGTGGGAAGAACATGGTAGGAAAAGAGCACTGATTCGTACCTCCATTCAGCCTTGCTTGGCATCCTAAGGATGCAGAATAAATGAGAGATCAAACGTCTAGAACCCTCACATGCTGCCAGGTTCTTGGAGCAGGTGGTGTCTTCCCTGGAAACAGAAGTCACTGTCCCCTCAGGGACACCACACCTGTGGCTCTGTGACTGGCTTAGCTCACAGTGCCGCTTGAGGAGATCCCTTACAGGACATTCAGGCCCATAGTCATAAACCACCCAGGACAGGAATGCAAATGACCTCCTCGTGGTCTTTTCTTAGCCAGAACTGATCAATCTGTGTGATTTTGGCTATAATCAGAATAGGGCCTGGCTAATTATTTTTAGTTTCCCCTGCTGGTTTTAGACTTTGTTCTTAACAACGATGTTGCCTTCCTGCTGAGTTCTATAGGGTTCTGCCTCCCACCCTTCCATCCACAAACATGGTTTGCACTGAGACTCCCAGCCCTGCAGACTAGGGCTAGATACATGGCCACTCACCCCAGCTTAGAGCCAGACCTCCTCACCTGGGCTCCCTGTAGACTCCCAACCACTGGAGTCAACCTGATTGACATGGGTGAAGAATTCGACACAGCGCCCAGCTGAAATGGTATCACAGCCGACGGTGGGTTGTTCGAGAAAAGAGGGCCAACCCTTGCCCTACACCCTAGTTCCCGAGCAGGTGAAACGTAGAGGACCCAAGGCACCTCCTTCTTGGTTTCCACCTCCTTAGGGATGCTGGTTGTGCTGAGGAAATAAATGTTTGATTGATTTTGTTGCCTCTGAACTGTTGGGATTGTGGCTGAATGATCGCAGTTGTCATGGCAGCAAGCACCATTTTATTATCATCTGTGGCCTTTTCCCCTCTCCCAGGAAACATCTGACATGATTCTGGCCCATCACCCTAGTTCCGTTCCTTGTCTTGTGGTGAGGGCTGCTTCCTCCCTGCCTCTGATTATGGGGGGTTCCTGGTGTTGGGATGGGCCTGGCTGAGGCACAGGAGCGATGCACGTTGGGGGTGGGATGAAAGAAGAGAGTCAGAGGAGAGACTTGTCTGTGTCTGTTGTGGGGGGGCGGTGCACAGAAGCATGCAGAGTGCTGTCTCTGGGAGACAGGGAAGGAAGGGACACAGGAACAGAGAAAGATGGGAGTGGATATGCGGAGGGGTAGTGGGGCCCTTGCTTGGACACACAGATGAGCAGAGCCCCTCCCATCTGCCGGCACCCAGCTCTCTGCCCTCCACAAACCGGTAAGTTCTGGAGGGCAGGGAAGCTTGTGTTCCTCAGTCCACAGCCTCTACTACATGCCTCCTAAGAGCCAGCAGTTTGATGCTGAATGAATAAATGCATAAATGGACATTGGAACACTTTTTAAAAATTGTTATTAATGAATAAAGAAGCCTGATTGATGGGAATCAAAATCACTTGGAGACAGATGGTCAGACTCGCATGCCAACGTGTGGATTTGTTCCAAGAAGCTCCTCTTGGAAGAAGAGTGGGAGATAAAGCATTAGCTGGTGGGAGGGTACTGCTCCTCGAGGGAATGTCCCCATCCTGGGCACCTTCCCTCAGGCTACCCCCTTGGTGTGCTGACTCTGATGGAAGCAAAACAGGCACCACTGGCCCTGGGGTGGGGAGACCAGCTTCCCTGGGGTCTTCGGCTCTGAGTCCCCCACCCAGAAGTGCTTTAGGTTCCTGCCCCACTAGACTCTGACCCTACAAGACTTCCTACCTGCTCAAGGCCACACCTGACTGCTCTGTCTCCGTTTACGAGTGTGCCTGTATGTGTACACACCCAGAGCCCTCGTGATTCCTGGTGCAGTCAGGGCCAGGTGACTGAATCAGGGGTTTCTACGCAGTGGACCCAGTTTCCAAGCCCCATGGAGGGAGGCAGGGGTGGCAGAGTCCTTTGTTCTGTGGTGTCGGTGATGGGCAAGGATGATGGGTCCTAGACCCCCTACCTGGGGAGCAAACACGGCAGGGCAGTTGTGGTAGAGGTGCTCACAGTGAAGCTGCTCTGGCAAGGATGGGGCCAATGGGCAACCTCTTGATCCCTCTTTCCATGACAGAGGCCCTCCCAGATGCTGTGCAGGTGGGCAACACTGGCGGATAGAAGGAAGCTGGGCCTGGGAAGCGTAGCCGTCGCTGGGACTATGGGGGACAGCCCAGAGCTCCAAGAGACAAGGCTCATTGGTACCAGTGTGCGAGGAACAGAAGGACCCAGGCTGCAAACCCCTTCAGACTGCACTGAAGAGGGAACCCCACAGCTGGCAGACACCCCAGCACAGCCAAGCAGGGTCTTCATGGCCTGGTTTTAGGTCAGGGGTTCAAACTGTGCTTCTGGGACTCTGAGATTCCTCGACAGTGTCCCAGAGGCCCCCAAAGGGCTCAAGGGGATCCCAGGGCAGCTCCATTTTGTCCCTGTAACATACCAGGGGCCCATCAGGACCAGGGGTGCCCTCAGAATGGTGTAGTAAAGAACAATTTAAGGAAAGACACACTGGTGGGGGTAGGGCGGTTGCAGGGTTAAGGAACCACCCCTCGGAAGGGTGAGGCCCCCAGATACTGCCATAGTGGGAAGCAGAAACCGTCTGAGGGGCTGGGAGCAGGAATTGGTATAACAGAGCCTGGGGGACTGGAGCCCTGGAGGAGGGCTGGCCTGCTGAACACAACGCTCATAGGCCACCAGGATGTCAGCTAGCGGGGCACCAACGCATGCTGTCAACAAAGCCAGCCTCTTGGACACTGAGCAGGGTGGAGAGCAGGGTGGAGAGCAGGGTGGGGTGGGGTGGGGAGAAGAAAGAGCTCAATGTGAGGGATAAAGGGAGAACAAGCAGTGTTTGGAGCATCCACAGAGCCAAGAGTCTGATAATAAGCAGGAAAAACTAAACTTGAAAGGCCCTTACACTAACTACAAATCTGGGTCCAACTCCTAACTCTGTCTCTCACTTGGTGATCTTGACCAAGTCCCAACGGGTCTCTGATCCTGCAGCCCTCACTGCACCAAGTGATGGCAAGGACTTCCTTGCTAATTCACAGTCATCATGGGAGGGCATCAGGTAATGATTGTGACCACCATAGGTAGGACATAGAGCTATGTCACAATTGTCCCCATGATGGTCCCAGAGCACCTCCTGGGGTGGAGATCCTGACTATTCAGGGCACAGGCCCTCCTGGCATGCTCCTTGGATGGGGGTAACAACAAAGAGAAGGCAAAATGAGAAAGGAGAGGGGAGGATGCCTCTGTTCTTGCATCCTGGGAATGTTTCCAGTTGTGATACTCAACCTTCAATTTTTTCAGATATGATCAGAGCTCTGTGTGACCTCATGCCCTAGCCCAGCCCTGGGAAGAGGAAAAGGATCACAGTGGTAAATCCCAGCTTCTGTCCAGCACAGGCAGCTGCCATTTTGTGGGAACAAACGGAGCAAAGGGGAAAACTGATCTACACTGATTGAACTCACAGAGGACTGATAGATAAACCCAAATGCTACTTATTTGTGCTGCATTCTTCAAGTTCTTTGATATCTAAAAATCTGCTCCAGTAAAAAAAGTGAAATTATAGTTTCTATATGGCTCAGCAGGTAACATTTGTCTGGAAAATAAAAGGATCCATTAAGCCCTGTTCTCAAGAAAGGCAGGAAATGGGGCAGGGAACAAGTGCGTTGTTCTCTGCACTTAGCAATTCTAGCTTTTTGACTCAAACAAGGGAACTTGATTAGAGGGGAAATAAATTTGTGCTAAATGCCAACCCTTATTCTTCCCTTGTGGATGTAATGCAGATATTAGCCCCCACCCCCAGACCTCTCTCCCCCTCATGAACATCTGGTTAGAGTTGACTTCAGCCATCAGATCCATGGCTTTTAGGAAACTAAAGCTCTCCCCAAGACTTCTGTAGCCCTTATGGGGCCTGTGTGCTTGTGTCCCCTTCTGCCCCCTCCTACCATGCCCCTCCCTGGCTCCTGCTTATGTGTGTGTAACCCCTGTTCCAGGCTGTTACCTGCGCAGCATTTGTCAAGTACATCATGAATTCTTCTGACACAAAATATTTACAAGCAGAGCAGAATTTGCCAACCATGTCTGGAGTGAAAGGGCTGGGAGAGGAGACAAGAGCACGTCTAATCAGAGTGACACAACTTCAAACCAACAGAAGAGCATCTGTGATCCTTCAGCCTCTGGCCACACTGGCCTCCCCCGCTCCCTCCCGCCTCTCTCCATCTTTCCCTCCCCCCCATCTTTCCTTTATCCTCTCTCAGACTCCCCTGGGGATTGAAAAATAACTCTTGTGTTGTTTTGTATGGCAGAGTAGCTTCCCCTTCGAGACCTGGCACTCTACACCAAGCATTTATTAAGGTCTATTTTTCCCTCCCTAAGAGGCACTCCCATACTGCTGAGATGAGAGAGATCTCTTTTCCTAGACAGACCCCCACTGCCGTTCTTCATCTCCATTTGCTCTAAGCACTCCAAGGGCTGAGCTGTCATCAACCCAGCCCCGACAGTCGCTCCCCTCAGGAAAGCCTTCTGACTAACTCCTTATTAACTTTCTGGCTGTTTGTGGGAGAAGCCAGCTGTGGGATCTTGGACAAAGTGCTAAATCCACTCCCACCTCCCTGGATCTCCCTGGGGAAGGGAATGACAGGTAATATAGGAAGCGGTTGCAAGGATCCAGGAACAAGATTAACGCGAAAATGCTCTGTCAGCCACAGAGCTCCGTGGAACTTACAAAGGCTTACTCAAGGGGCCACACTAGCCAGGATACCAAGCAAGGCAGCCATTGGTTGAATGTATGACTTCGTTTCTCAATGACAGCAGATGTCCTGATGCATCAGGCATTCTCGAGTGTGGTCAGAAGCTGTTTAGCTGGTATGCACAAGAACACCCGATGGGTAGAGAACTAGCAGTCCTGCCAAACGTGGAGCATCTTAGACTAGGGAGAGTCTCTATCTGAGGGATTTAAAAATGCCCAGATGTCTGCAGACAATCCTCGCCTCTGGATATCTTATAATCTATACCAAGTGCCAGTTTATTTTTTTATTTTTTATTTAGGTTCAGTTGACCAACATATAGTACATCATTAGTTTCAGATGTAGTATTCAGTGATTCTTTAGTTGCTCATAACATCCAGTGCTCATCACACCATGTGCCCTCCTCCATGCCCACCACCCAATTACCCTATCCCCCTACCTGCCTCTCCCCTCCAGCAACCCTCAGTTTGTTCCCTAGGGTTGAGAGTCTTTCATGGTTTGTTTCCCTCTCTGACGACTTCTCATTCGCTTTTCCCTCCTTCCCCTGTGGTCCTCTGCACTATTCCTTATGTTCCACATATGAGTGGAACCACATGATAATTGCCTTTCTCTGATTGACTTATTTCACCTAGCATAATACCTTCTAGTTCCATCCATGTCAATGTAAATGGTAAATATTCATCCTTTCTGATGGCTGAGTAATATTCTATTCTATATATCACATCTTCTTTACCCTTTCATCTGTCAAGGGACACTCGGGTTCTTTCCGTAGTTTGCTATTGTGGACATGGCTTCTATGAACATTGGGGTGCAGGTTCCTGTTCAAATCATACAAGATACATCTGTAACTCTGGGATTAATACCCAGTAGTACAATTGCTGGGCCATAGGGTAGCATTATTTTTAATGTCCTGAGGAACCTCCAAAATGTTTTTCCAAGTGGCTGTATAACTTTGCATTCCTACCAACGTGTAACAGTGTAAGAGGTTTCCCTTTTCTCCACAACCTCACCAACACCTGTTGTTTCCTGTCTTGTTAATTTTAGTCATTCTTACTATTGTGGGGTGGTACCTCGCTGTGGTTTTGATTTGTATTTCCCTGATAGCAAGCACCAGATTTTTAAAAAAAAAATTACTCCTTTATTTTATTTCATTACACAAAACTATACTGTAGATTAATTAGAAATAATGGACAGATAAAAATAGAAAGGGAGTGTCAGTGCAGCCTGATTTTCCCTGTGTTTACTTGGTGTGAACCTCTCCATGACACTTTTGTATATAGTAGGTCATACTTCTTTTATTTTTCCAAATTCAATTAAAACTATCAGTCAGTCACCCACCTTTTCATCCATTCACTCATTCAACAGATATTTGTTGAATGTTTATTATGTGCCAAGCACTCTTCTGGGTGCTAGGCAAAAGGCAGTGATAAAGAGCAAAACACTCTATAGTTGCCCAACTGACATTTTGATCAGGGAAGACAGACAAGAAACAAATGAATATGAAAAATAGTATGACAGCTGGGGATACGCGCAATGGAAACATCACAACAGGGGAAGGACTTTGGCAGTGTCAGGCAGGCTAAAATTCTCAATGGGGTGATCAGAGAAAGCCTGAAAGCAACAGTCTGAAGGAGTCAAAGGACTGAACCATCTGGAAAGGATGGAAAAGAGTGGTCCAGCAGAGGAAACAGCATGTGCAAATGCCCTGGGGCAGAAGTGTGCCAGCCATGGCTTAAGGACAGAGGAGATCAGTGTGCCTGGGAGAGATAGTGTGTCAGTGAGAATAGGGTGTGGGAGGCAAGATAAGCAGGCCATGGAGTCGGACTGTACAGGACCTTGTGGCTGAGAAGAATCGGGCTGTTCTTTGAATGAGATGGGACACCACTGGGTGGCTCAGTTGGCTAAGCATTTGCCTTCGGCTCAGGTCATGATCCCGGGGTCCTGGGATCAAGCCCCATAAATGTATGAATGAGATGGGACACTACTGGAAGATTCGATCAGAGCAGTTAGGGAAAAAAGATTTAACACTGACAATGAACTGTACACGGGCAAAGGTAGGAGCAGGGGACATGTTATGAAGATATTAAAACAATACAAGTGAGAGACAATGGTTATTTGGACCAGGAGGATATCGGATGTGGTGGCTTGATGTATTTGAAGGTAGAACTGAAGGGGTTTCCGAGTGGAAATGTGAAATGGGAGAGAAGGTCAAGGTGACTCCAAGATTGCCATGAGGCAGCCAGAAAATGGAGAGATGGGGAGACTGTGGGAGGACCAGGTGGAGACACAGATCAGAAGTTGGTTTTAAAATGTTAAGTTTGATTAATAAATACCCATGTGAGATGTCAAGGGGGTCAGTCTGGGTTTGGGGGAGGCTGGGTCTAGAGACATAAATTTGAGTTTCAAAAGCAAAATTTTAATATTAAAGCCATAGGATCATCAAGGAAGTACCTGTAGATGGAGACAAGATTTTGGAGCCAGTCTTAGATTAGCAGGAAGAGCCACAGCTCCCTCCTGGGGCACCCCAGATCCCTGCATGACCCAAGAACAGGTGCTGGGTTTACAGAGAAATGGTCTGATTTCCATTCTGAAGTAACCCCTAAATTCCACTACAGCTACTGAACCACTTGCCTTTAGCGACCACATCAGGTCATGGGGATCACTGCACCGCTGTGGCCACAGAGAGGTGGTTGAGCGGGGCGTCGTGATAACCTCACTCCTCATCCCTCTGATACCACCCCATCAAGTCCACCCCAAACTTAGGATTTCTAGGTTCCACACAGCCCGCCCCACATGGGTCCATATGCTCTGGGAGCTTATAGTCCAAATCCTTCTGGTGTCCAGTCCCAGCTGCCTTTCCCTCCAGGGATGAGCTCCCAGAATCAGAGAGCTTAGCTTTACAACCCTTGAACAAAAGGAGTTGGTACCACTCTTGCTTCCAAAAGAGGGCCCAGAATGGGGACGCCTGGGTGGCATTGGTTGGACAACTGCCTTCGGCTCAGGTCATGATCTCGGAGTCCAAGGATCGAGTCCCGCATCGGGGTCCCAGCTCCACGGGGAGTCTGCTTCTCTCTCTGCCCTTCTCCTCATTCATGCTCTCTCTCCCTGTCTCTCTCTCAAATAAATAAATAAAATCTTTAAAAAAAAAAAAAGAGGGCCCAGAATGTTGAGATGTTTGAGTGGGCCCCAAGAATAGCATCCACTTTCTCATGTCCTCACTTGAGTCCCAAACCCATTGAGAAATTAAACGAAAGAATAGTAAGGCAGATGGAGACCAGAAGGTCACTTGTTTTTTTTTTTGTTTTGTTTGTTTGTTTTTTAAAGATTTTATTTATTTGACAGAGAGAGATCACAAGTAGGCAGAGAGGCAGGCAGAGAGAGAGAGAGGAGGAAGCAGGCTCCCTGCTGAGCAGAGAGCCTGATGTGGGACTCGATCCCAGGACCCTGAGATCATGACCTGAGCCGAAGGCAGCGGCTTAGCCCACTGAGCCACCCAGGCACCCCAGAAGGTCACTTGTACTGATAAAGTGGATGTTGGAAAAAGAGACTGCATGTCCTTCCACATTCTGAATCCCAGAGTTAAGATCTAACTCACCCAGTTCTAGCAAAGCCAGACTAAGACGCCCATCCTGTGAGATCTACAACATAGGAAAGTAGAGAGAGCCAAGAGGGTTTGGGATATTCCTACCCAGTTTCTCCTTCCAAGCTCTCTATCAGATTAAGCTCAACCCTCCAGAGAGGGGTGACAGGATGGAAAGTTGGAGGGACGGAGAGAATCCTGTCATCACAGGGGGCACTGCCTCCACATGGATGAAAGCATCTTAGGGATAAGCTATCGCCACTCCCAACTCCCCACCAACAAGGAGGGGAGTGATCAAATGATCAAATCATTTTAGATCATTTGGAAGTAATGATTCACTCTTCCAGGGATGAACAAGGAGACCCTGGCACAGGCCTTGTAAGATGATGAAAAACCAAACCCTGGGTCATGTGTAGACTATGATATGCAGGGGTGTGTGTGTGTGTGTGTGTGTGTGCGTGTGTGTACATACCCATACAAATGGGATCCTAATGTATATATGTTCACAGCATATTTTATAACTCCTTTCCTTTAATAGTATATCAAGACTCCTCTGCCAGTAAAGCTACTTTTACAAAATCATTGTAATGGCCAAGTATCACTCCGCTGTATAATACACCCATCTTTTTGCAACCAGCCCCCTCTTGTTGCTCATCTGGCTCGTTTCCAATCCTTTGCTACTATTAAAAACTAATAAAAAGTAAAAAGTAAAACCAAAACAAAACCCCCAAATTGTCTGAACCTTCTTGTAGCTAAATTGTTTCATGTGCTTGATTATTCCCTTCAGCTAAATTTCTGAATTTGGAACTGTGGGTTAAAAGGGACGCATGTTTTTAACACTTTGGTTAAATTTTGCAAAATTATGCAGCAGGTACCGCTGACATTGCGCAACGTGCAAAGGATGAAAAGAAGGCTGCAGGCTGTGAGCCCTCCTGCCACTTGTCCTGCATACCACCCCCCAACCCCGCTCTCCGTGGAGCCTTGCACAGTGCTGGCTATGACAGCCGTGGGCTGGTAGGCAGAAGAGAATGAATGGGAAGGGATGTTAGGTCTGGGCCTTCTGCATGTGACAAAGGCAAGTGCATTTTCCGGGGGAGCAGGGGCCTCTCCTCATTGGTCCAGGTAAACATCCTGGTTTCTGCTACCTCCCACCCCCCACCCATGCTGTTTTTCCATGCCTGAGCAGATCTAAAATCAGAAAAGCAGTATCTTCTGCCTTTGTCTGTTGTGTGATTCTCCTAGATGACCCATTGCCAGAACAACCATCTGTGGGCTAAAGCGCACACATGGCGTTGCGCTGTCCTCAGATCTGGGCCTGGAACCTGGATGTCTGTGGGCCATTCTCACTCTCAGCAATTCCTGAAACACTTGTATCTCTTTGGATCGCATCTCTGAATGGCTATTTAGTTCCTGGGTTAATATTTTCCATGAAGCACCTCCAAAGAAAACATGAGAGCACACAGCCCCATGAAAGAAGTTGACGGCCAGCGCTCCTGGTTGCTGGAAAGTTTTTCTGGTGTGGAGATGAGAAGCTGTTGAAGGGTTTCCTGTTTCTCAGGGATAGAAGGAGGGAGGGTTCCTCTGTGCCCAGGGAAGGTGGCCCTCCTTAATAGCGAGGTGAGCTCCCGGAGGAGAGGAGGTCTTAGCTCTCCCAGGCCTCCCGGAGCATGGTGGAGGGGTGAGGAGTGAAAAAGGTGTCTGTTCAGATCCTGTGCTGGCAGCCTCTCCCTGGAGGGATGTGGGCAGGTTACCTGAACTCTCCATGCCTTTCTGTTCCTTAGCTGGAAATGAAGGTAGCAACACTTTGCACCTAGGGCTGTGCACGGATCTAATTGGGTAATGTGTATATGAATGACATGGCCAGTGCCCAGTTACTGGTAGATCAATAATAGCAAGTGTAGACAATCAGGAAGCCAGACAAATCCCAAAGAAATGGACAAAAGAACCACTGGACAGACATCCCTCACGTACCACATATCCTAATGTCCCCAGGGCATAGCACTTGGTCAGCACTCAGCAAATGTCTGGTAAATTTGATGGATAATTATGTGCTAGGCTCTGGCCAACATGCAGGCAGCAATGAGGGGAAGCAGCTGGGCGCTGGAGATCTAAGATAACTCCCATGACAGTACTAACGCTATTAATAAAACTAGCAGACAGTTATGTCACACTTACTGGATGCCTTACACTAAGCCTCACTACACCCCTCCTGAAGCGGTGCTTCGCCTCCATTGTACAGAGGGGGAACCTGAGGCACGGAGAGGTCACACAGCTTGTCTCATGTTGCGCATTGAATGAGGGTGGAGCAGCGTCCAAGTCTGGATCCTGCGTAGGAGGATGGCCAGCCAGGGACTCTCTCCTGGCTTGGCTAAGGTGGTGGCAGGCAGGGACAACGAATTCAGCTCAGGGGTGAAGATGGGGAGAACACAGACACTCGCTCCCACAGGAGGGGTGGACCAGGCTCAGACCACAGAGACACGTGATAGAACAGAAAAAAGACAGAGGAGACAGTCTCTTCTGCATCACAGCTACCCTATGGGCCACGAGCTATTATTAACCCCATGAGGAAACTGAAGCACAGAGAGGTGAAGGTCACACAGTCTGCAAGGGTGTACCTGGGATGTGCTATCGGTTCACAACCCTCCCAGGAACTTTCTTGGTGAAATCTGAGCTGGCCCCTGAGCGTGGAGGGAATGGAAGAAAGAGGCTGGCCCCTGCAGGTGGGTAGATGGCAGTTTAATAGCAAAGGGAATTTACCTATGGGGAGGCAAGACAAGTGGGTCCCCACACCCGCCCACCACATCTTAAAAGTTTATAAGGAGAGAGGCCGTAGGTGGGGTCAGACACGGATATTGCACAGGTGCTCTCAATGCCACATCAACTCCAGACTTCATCCTTGGAGTAGCCTCTGGGAGCAGGAAAGACCAACCGCATTCCCACATCCCAAGGACAGGGCTGGGGGTGAGGAGCCTCTGGTCGCCTGGGTCCGGCACTCATGTCTTTTCGATGACCTTCCCAACATGTGCACCCAGGCGCTGTGGGTTGGTGACAGGGCTGCCATGGACTTAACAAGTGTTCCCAAGGACCTGTTCTGTCCCCAGCCCCATGTGGGGGCTGGGGAGGCAGTGGTTAACCGGGTAGGGACAGCTCCTTCTCAGGGAGAGCTGAAGGCAGGGACACACCATGTGCATGGTGCTTCCACAGCTAGCCACTGGGTGCCCCATCCCAGGGCTGCAGAGACCAGTCTGCAAGTTGGGGTGCCCAGCCTTCACAGGTTTTGCTCTTCGCTTGAGGTTGGAGGGCTGTGCAGCCATTGTTAGGCGATGCTGAAACCGCCCGACGTACTACAAAGCTCAAGGTCTGCACAGCCAGTGTGGCTTGCATTCCACACTTCCAGCTGCTCAAGAGGCCTGTGTTACTGACTTTTCCTACTGCAAACAAATGGCATTGCTATTATAAATTGGGAACTCTGGGGGCCCACAGGCCTCTTTATCCTTTTCTTTTCTTTTTAAAGCCTTAGAATACAACTTGTTTCATGTAAAGTTTCTTAAGGGCATTTTTATCACCTCTACCTAAGGTCAAGCAGGAAAACTGTGAGGACCAAAAAAGTCCTGTCTTGGGTGCCTGGGTGCCACAGTTGTTTAAACATCTGCCTTTGGCTCCAGTCATGGTCCCGGAGTCCCAGTTTCACGTCCTCCATGGCGCTCCCTACTTGATGGGGTGTCTGCTTCTCCCTCTGCCCCTCACCCTACTTGTGCTCCCTCTCTCTCTCAAATAAATAAATAAAATCTTTAAAAAAAAAAAATCCTGTCTCCATGGCTGGGGGTCCTCCCCTGAGGAGCTATCTCGGGCCTGGCAGGGATTCCTGAGCCACATTCTAAGTGATTGAAGCCACCTGCCTCCCCATTTGTCTGGACTGTGAATGAGAGTGCCCAGCCTGAGCCTTGCCCAGCTCCTGTGGTGCGACCAGACTCGTCAGCAGGATGCCTGCCAGTGGGTCGGGATGATTCCTGGGGAAGACACTGACCGGGTGAGGGGTGAGCCAGGGGAGCTTCAGTGGTCCTTGGTGGCTGATCCAAGAGGTGTATAGGTCATGAGAGTTGAGCCAGTCATAAGGACTCCCTCAGAATATGACCCAGGCACAGAGGAGGGAAACACTGTCCCACTGGGACCTACAGGGCCCTGAAGCTGAGAGGAGTGGAAGTTCCCTGCCAAAGTGGTCTATTCCAAGAAATGTGAGCTAGAGGGAAATATGAGAACCATGAGGGAATGCACGGTGGGACCTAGCTTTGGGCACCAGAGAGGAGGCCCAAGATGGGTGCTTGTAGAGGATGACCCCAGTCCCTGTGGCCCGCTCATCATGTGGGCCAACATTTGCAGGTTCCCTGCTGGGTCTGATCAGATCCCATCGACTCTGCACCAGGCAGTCTCCTCTCCCTCTCCCGTGTCTGGGAGACTTTTCCACAACTTCTGTTTCCCTCCTGAGCTTTCCCACCTCCGAGCCCCTAGGGGAAGGATGAAGAAAGGCAGCCATTTGGAAGCTGGTAAATGGGTCTGTACTGGTGCTTTGCAAGGAGGCAGTGAGTTCGGCCTCAGTCAGCTCTAGGCACTAGCAGCCTCTCACGTGCTGCCCAGGCCGACCCAGCTGAAGAGGGGTTCTGAATTCCCAGATTCCCTAAGGGCCTTCCGGCCCTTCCTCCACTTCCTTAGCTCTCTGTCTCCCTCCTTCCTGTGCTGTCAAGCCCTTGTCCTCCAGGAATCCCACTCTGTCTCCATTTCCTTATCCCAGGAGGTAGGGAGTTCCTAAACTCTAGCCATAGCCTCCACAGCTATGCATTACATATTATCTATTGTATGAGCAGCATCACTGTTTCTGTCATGTGGCTTTGAGCAACTTGTTTGACTTTAATGGGCTTGAGTTGCCGGGTCCATACAGTGCATACCCATCATCACCTTATAGGGTTACTGTGGAGATTAAATGAGATCACAGCTATAGGATCGTTGCGGCTCGGTGCTCCGTCACCCCCCAGCTTCCCCACATGCTTGCCTCTCACCCGTCACTGGGCGTGGGGCCTCCTCCTACACGAGGTGATCCAGAGCCAGGGAGGACCTATGGAAATGTCTCTGCAAGCATGTGCTCCCTTGTGGCCCCAAGAATCCCAACTCCTCTTCTAGTTTGTTCTCACTTTTCAGTTCCCTCAGGATCTCTTCCTGTCCACTCCCCACTGGGCCCTCCAATTGGAATTGGGAATAACCAAAAAGGCCCTATCCATGATGGGCAGATGTGCTGAGTGATTATCGCCCGGGTTCCCAGTTGCTGCCTCCGGGGCTGTGGTTTCATTATAGATTAGGGTTTCAAGTACCCTAATATAGAGTCAGGAATGAGAACTCAGGCCTGGTGGGCTTCAGGGAGGAGGTGTGGCATACTTCAGCTTGGAGCCAGACTGATGTGTGTTCCAACCCTGACTCCTAGTCCCCAAACTCCATGATTTTAGGCAAAGTTATTTATCTGAGTCCTTATCTGTAAACTTTGGTGATAACCTCTGTCTCAAGGGACTGTCAGGAGGCTTTGAAGGAGACCATCTGTGGAAACTCTCTGACACACAGAAGGTGTGCAATAAGTCCTCCCACGTCCTGCACCATGTGATCTCCACAGGCTCGCCAGAACAGGTAATACCAGCATGCTTCCAGGACGCTCAGTGCCCCAGGACTGTTCCAAAGGCCCTGTGTATCTCCCCACATGGTATTCCCATCAAGATCCCATGAGGTAAGTTTTGTTATTATAACGCTTAACTTTTCCAGATGAGAAAACAGAAACACAGTGAAGTAACTTGCTCAAGGTCACCTGGAATGGCAGAGCTGGGGATGATTGGTGGGCATTTCCAGCTTGACTTGCATGGCAACTTTTCCTATGGAACTCTGGAGAAGGGATGGGAGTCCTACACCCCAGAGTGGACACAGCTCCAGGACCTTCCATGACCCCCTTGCGGAGGGAGCTCACAGGGAATGCAGAAGGGTCAGACAAGGCCAAACATCCAGGTATCTTGTCGGTAGGCACTGCTGGATTTATGATCAGCAGCTCCTGCTGGACCTGCCTTCCTCTTGTATCCTGGTTTGGCCATGCTCCATCAGATGGCCAGCTCATCTCTGGAGCATCTTCCAGCAAGTTCATTAAATGCAGGTACCAAATAAGCAGGGACAACCTGGATCTCAGAGGTCAGGAGACTTCTGGCTACAAAGCCTGAAGCTTATTTGCTTTGTTACCTGAAATTATCTTCTTAAATGTCAAAGGCTTAATTCAGGAAGATCCAGATGTTTACCAGGGCTCCCACTGGTGAAGAAAAAATGTATTTTAAAGGCCAACTGCAGAAGCAAACCCTCTTTCCTTTGCCATTCTCTCAGGCAACATCCTGGCCTTGACGTTGAAATAGCTCAGTACATGTGCTGACGGTGTTCTGTGCACGCCCGCAGGATTTCCTGCTCTCCACTTCACCCTCACTGCTTCCTCTCCGCCTCTGAGCTTTGTCCCTCCTCTTTCCCTCCCCACAGCTTTCTCAGATCTGGGGGCAAATTTGGGGGCGTGTTCTGGGGAGTGGGAACATTTTGGCTCCAGCCAGACCGGGGTTCAAATTCCAGTTTGACTATTTCCTGGCTGTGCAAACATGGGCAGTTTACCTCTCCGAGGGTCAGGTTTCCATCTGGAAACTGTGAGGGTCCATGAAAATGATTGAGCCTGGAGCCTGGCACTGGGGAAAGGAATAGCACGTGGAGGAGACTGGGGACATGCCTTTCACCCAAAGCTAACCGCAAGCCTGAGACAGTTGGACCTTAGCCCTCTCCCACACTCTTCTGAAGACCCTGCTTCCGTTTTGTCTCTCCCCACAGCCTTCACCTCAGACACGGTTTCCTTCTGCCCTGGGTCTGCCTCTGAGAAGGGTGACCCCACCTCCTCAAAGAGTCTCCTGTCACGCCCTCCTGCCCAGACAGAACTGACCTGTCCCAGTCTCTGCCCCGGATTTGGCCCCACTGATGAACGAGCTTGGATGGACACTCCCAGAGCAAGGTCGTATTTTGTCACGGGCCAGAGGAAGATGCTTCAGGGAAGCATGGACTGTCCCTGTCACTTGTCTAAGGTTTCCTATATGTTTTGGACCAGGGGCTCACTTTGGGCAATGCCACCATGGATGGCGCCAACATCCCCAAGGGGGAGGAATGATAGCCAGTAGAGCAGCTGTGCGTCGAAGGGGGAAGATCTTTGACCTTGAACTCAAGGTCACACTGCTCAAGTAACTGCTGGGCCCATCTGTGCATCTTCCGTCCACCTTCCCACAGCAAGCGGGGAGGCCTGGAAAGGAGGAAAGAGCGCCCTCCAGAGCTGTGTGCACATGCACACATTCTCTCCTCCCGCCGCTGAGGGCCAGGACAGGGGGCTGCGCCAGGGTCCAGAGGGCAGGGTTGAGACCCCACTCTGCTCATGACTCATGCATGACACAAAGCAGGTCATTACCCTTCTGTTCTGGCTAAAGGCTTTAATAGCACTTGGCCTCTCCCTGCCTCGTAATGGTGACCCGGAGGACTATAATAAGGGAATGAGTGCTAAGCTTTGTGAATGCGAGCTTTGTTCCCAAGTTGGTTCCTCTGATTATTCCACAAAGCTGACAAATAGCAAAGGTCAAAGTTCCCTTTATGAGAGGCCGAGGGCTGAGGTCGCCAGAGGTGCCTCTCCAGGTGTGGCTTGAGCTCATGGGAGACCCAGAGGACACACTTACCGAAAATAGGAGGGGAGGGGTGGGGGGAATCTAGTAAGGAAGGGGAATCTCCAAGCTCAGGCCACATGCCTGGGCCATTTCACATGGCAAGTTGGCCAAAGGAATGGATCTTACTATGCCTTCTGGAAGTTTCCAGTAGCAAAATCCACAGATTGTGCCGCACTTCTTAAGGTTGGAGTGAGAAGCACAGCCTCTGTCTCTCCAAGGATTCCCTTGTTTTCCAGATCGGTTTTCCTGTGTAAGTTGGCTTTGCTCTCTCTCCTGAATAAGTGGCTGTGGCTGGAGCCCTACCTAGCAAGACAGGAGGAGGCAACGCAGCAGGCGGGGTGCTCCACAGAACCAACTCAGAGAAACCGCTTCCTCCGCGCCCTGGCTTTTCCTGCTCCGGATTTGGAGCTTCCTCAGTGAAAGGTCTAGATGGACTTAAACAGACGCCCCTCTATAATCCGACTTGAGGTGGGGCAGATTCTTTCCAGGTTAATTTTGTCTGATGGTTAAAGAACTCACATGGTTCAAAAATCAAAATAATAGCAATGAGACAGGATGAGAAATCTGACTGCCCCTCTGCGGTAGCTCACTGTTTCCTCCCCGTCCCCCCGGGATAAGCTACTCTTACCGGTTTCTTTCTTGTTAAATAACTGCAAGTGTGTACTTCCTAATCCCCTTGGTCTATCTCACACATCCCCCTCACTCCTCCGGCAACCACGCATTTGTTCCTGTATTTAAGATTTTGTTTCTGTTTGTGTGTTTGGTTTTCAAGATCCCTCATGAAAGTGAAATCTCGTATTTTTATGCAAATTCCAATGTGTATTTTCACTGTGCCTCCTCCCTTAAGTGCACAAAAGTTAGCATATGGTATGTCCTGTAGATCTGCCAGGGTCTCTGTTGGAAGCAAATGGCAGACTGGAAACACAAGGACGGTGCAATAGCCCAGGGCTGGTGCCCCTGGGGAGCCCTAGCAGCAGGGATGAGGGGAAGGAGCAGATGCTGGAAGCCGGAAAGAGACAGAGAGAGAAAGGGAGAACCTTGTGGAGGAGGCTCAAGGTAGAGGGACAGCTGCCCATTAGACTGCAGGAAAGGACCAGGAACTCGGTGCCTCCTCCTCACTCCCTCCCACCCTCTGGACCTTCAGCAGGGCCCCCACTGGCCAGTCCCTGCCCAAAGATGTAGGGCGAGGAGGCTACCATGTGTCCACTTCACCTGCCAGTCTCCTGAAGCGCAGAGCAGGCTGAAAGGGAGTGGGTGTCTCCAGAGGGGCCGGTGGGGAACGCGTTTCCCACCTGTGAGCACACCATGCTGCTCTGATCACCGGACAGCGTGTCCCGGAGACATTTCCCCATGATTCACTAGCTTGGATTTTCACCCTGGCTTGTTGCATGTCCTCACCTTTCAGCCGGCACTGCAGCCAGACTTCCCAGACCCCCAGTGCCCAGCATGCCTGAGGATAGTACAACATCCTGGCATTGGCCAGCCTCTTAGGGTGATCCTTCCTTTCAAGACCCAAATGAAACTCTTAGCTGCCTTGTGTGTCCCTGCTAGCAGCCCAAGGCTCTGGTGGACCCGTGCAAGGATTTCCGGGCATCCGGGCATCACGCTGTCCTCATAGTGGTCTGACCTGTCAGTCTCTACCCTTGTTTCTCACCTTCCCTCCTCACCTCTGGCTGTCAGGCCTTGGCTTTCTGCATCACTGTCCTCACCTGGCCCTGCTTTGACCCCACATGGACAGCTTTCCCCCCGCCTCTCCTTGGGAGTCCTACAGCAGAGGAGTCCTACAGCAGAGAACGGGAAAAATTTAAATTTACCTACAGACCCCACCCAGAGCAAAACATACTGCTGGCCCTGCCTCAGGGACTCAGGGAGCCTTTTCTCAGCCATCTGTCTCCCTGGTCTCTAGCTACAGCCAGCCGCAATCCTGGGCCTCCCTCCCACCTTGCCTCCATTTCCCTTCCCCTGAGCCCTGGCCCCGGGGCCATACTCACCTGTCCTGGTCCATTCTGTTCCTTTCCCTTTCTTCTACTTTCTTTTACAAAGCAGTTGACCTCCCACCTGCCTCAGAATCTTCCCCAGGTCTGGGTCCAAAAACCTGTTTTCTCAAACCAAAGGGTAGGTTTCTCTCTAGTTGGCTTCCACTGAATTTCCAGTAGCTACACTTAATATAGGGGTACCTGGGCAGCTCAGTCGGTTAAGCACCTGACTCTCGATTTTGGCTCAGATCATGATCTCAGGGTTATGAGATCGAGCCCTTCTTCGGGCTCCACACTTAGCGCGGAGTCTGCTTGGGATTCTCTCTCCCTCACCCTCTGCCCTCCCCACCAACCCCACCCCTCTCCTACTCTAAATAAATAAATAAATCCTGTTAAAAAGAAAGAAAGAAACAGGTAGGATTAATTTTAATATTTTCTGTTTAACTTAATTTATCCAAAATGTTATCATTTCAAAATTTACCCAATTTAAAATTATTAATGAGATAGCTTAATTCTGGTACGTGACAAGATATATTAAATCTGGTGTGTATTTGGACAAATGGCACATCTCAGTTCAGACTAACCACTTTTCAAACGCTCGATAACCACATGTGGCTAGTAGCAACCATGTTGGGCAGAAGAGCCCTAAAATACAGAAAGACCTGCAACCACCTTTTAAAAAATAACTAGAATTACACCACTTAGTGGGTACAGTGGATTTTCATTAATGGGAACAGCCCATATTTCACTGAAGTTTCTCTTCTTGCCGTGAAGAACTCCATGTCTCTCTTTGCAGCTCACTCGGGTGTTTCTGGAAAGGAATCTCACACTCTTCTTCTCCTGTGTCTTTGTCTCCTGCCCAGGAAGGCACCCAGCCTAGGACTCCCCTCACCCGCTGCTGCCAGCAGCTGTGGAGAGTGTGAGTATCTGCCCCAGGATGCCAGCTGCATTCCTTTGGGTGCCCCAGTGGCCAGAGTTTGAATCTAACCTCCCAGTGGCACAGATTCTTCAGGAAATTTAAACACTGGTCCAGAGGTCTGGAGAAAGGACCAGGACCTAAGAGCCCCAACACCTTGTCCCACATCCTGAACTCGCCCCATTCTTGTACATTACTGTGGGGATATGGGGGGCACCAGGAGGGAATGGGAAGAGGCATACATTATTAATGAAAGTGGGTTTCCAAGATGTCAATTGCTATTACTATAGAAAAGGTGGGGTAGTCCCAGAGTTAAATAAGTTTGGGGAGCATTAAGTTCACAGATGTCTGAACTATGGCTGCAGAGCTTCTAATAGCCTAATGTCTACAGTAGCTGGGACAGGTCTTTGCAAAGACATGACAACCAGATGATCTGTGAGCTGGACATAGGCATTTGGAAGTCCTCACCTCTTCCCTGTCTTTGGAAAGTGGGGTCCCCTTGCCTTTCCAGCTACCAGAGTCTGCTCCAAACACACAGCCTTGAGATGTGATGCAGTGCTGAGAATGCCTGCATGGTATATGTGAATGAGCCCACTTAGCCTCTCTATATGTAAACTTTTACAATGTGGTGGATGAATGTGGGGATCCACTGATCTTGCTGCCCCCCCCCAAGACTAGCCTCATATGTAAATTCCCTTTGCTTATTAAAACTGCCACCTCCCAACCTGGGGTGGCTGGCCTCCTTCTTTATGTCTCCCTGCCCTCCATATGTGACTGGTTTCAGATTTCACCCGTGAAACTCCCTGGAGGGTTCCAAATCAAGAACAGCATAGAACATTGCCCTAGCTAGTTGACTATGGAGTCCCTGTTCTACAGATTATCATGAGAGATGAGAATTGTGGGAACTATTTCTCAGGTATCCCCATAAATAAGTTAAAATGTCGCTGGTAAAAATGGGGTTTTGGGAAAGAGCTCCTGCTCCATGCCTATGTCCTCTGTGATCACATCCTCTGTGAGGACACCACACCTTCCCCCCCTACACTGAACTCAAGCCAGACCCTGGGGACTTGTCTTCTAGGCAAGAACCTGGAGCTGGTGCCTGTCCTGGGAGCCTGTTCAGAGCTATCTCGGCCATTTGTTTGTTAATATGTTCTTATAATAGGTAAACAATAAACCCCAATCTCACTCAATCTCAGTAGCTACACAGGGATAAGAGCTAGTATCAGTTTGGTCCTTGACCTTCACTGTTTTTTATGCATTTATTCACACATGTAAGTACCTGTGGAAACACCGATTTTGTGTGTAGATTTCTTTGGTTATTTTATTTTCACATCTGCAAATAAAGTTGCAGTAAACATCTCTATGCACATGGGTATTTCTCTAGAGTTCCAAAACTGAAAGAGGAATGATTAAATCAAAGATTATACATTTAGGGGAGTCTCATCGTGACTTAGTTGGTTAAGTGCCCAACTCTTGATCTCAGCTCAGGTATTGATTTCAGGGTTATGAGTTTAAACCACATGTTGGTCTCCATGCTGGGCATGGAGCCTACTTAAAAAAAAAAAAAAATAGTCATACACATTTAGATTTTAAAGGTATTTTCAAATCATCCTCCAAATGGCTATCAACTTATACAGAAGTGTGCAGAGAATCCAAATCCCCACCCCCTAGACAACTCTTGGATCATCAAAATTTATATTGCTTGCTGATGTGAGGGCAAGCAGAAGCAGGAAAGCAAAGTATTTAAGAGCCAGCATCACAAAAGATAGGCTTCTGGCCCTACAGGTAGTTGGACCCAACTTCCCAGGAAACAAAGTAAACAAAGCAAATGTAAGCAGACTTTATTAATATTAATATTAATATTAATTGCAAATGCAATTACTATCCCTGGAAGAATTGAAGAGAACATTGCAGCAATTGAAGACCAGGTCGATATGAAAATTGAAACAAAGTGGAAATAAAAGTTTGACTATTAAAAATTAAAAATTATTTTAAACTCAGTAGTTGAGAATGGAACAACTGAAGAACAAGTTACTTCTTGTAAAATCTGGTTGAGGTTTCTATTAAAAAGGGCACAGAAATAAGCAAATATGTGGCAGATATGAGGGCAAAATTAAGAGAGACAGTCCTCAAAGTTTGAGCATTTATCTGATAAGGAGGAAGAAACGAAATAATCAAGGAATAGTCAAGGGAAGCTTCTTCTCTGAGCTGAAGAAACCCTGGCAAGAAGAAAGTAGCCCCATAATCTCAATGCTGATAGTTTTTCACTGGGAAATCATCTTCTATCAGAGCGCAAATATCTACCTCCTCATCCTCTCAGGTGGCTGCATGGAACTCCATGAGTGCACACATGCATAATGTACACACTCACACACTGTAATTTATGTTTCTGTTAATCAACACTTACATGATTTCCAATTGTCACAGTTACAAACAATGTCCCAATGAACATCTTTATCTATAGTCTTGGTGGATATGGGTGAAAATTTCTACCAAATGGATTCCTAAAGGGGTGCCTGAGTGGCTCAGTCAGTTAAGCATCCCACTCTTGATTTCAGCTCAGGTCATGATCCCAGGGTCATGAGATCAAGCCCTGTGTTGGGCTCCATGCTCAGCACAGAGTCAGCTTTAGATTCCCTCTCCCTCTCCCTCTCTTCCTACTCACACATGTTCTCTCTGTCTCTCTAGAATAAATAAATGAAGGTTTTTTTTTTTTTTTTTTAAAGAATGGATTCCTAGAAATGTAAGTGTTGAATTACATTTAAGGTTTTCACAGCTTCTGCCAAGATGCCCTCTGGCAGGCTATAATAAATGACATTTGTGAAATTGCTGATTTATCATATCATCAACACAGGATATTGTGGCCTTTCATGTATGTCAGTTTCATGGGTATAAAGTACTTATATTTCCCTGATGATATGTATCTTCTGTGAATTATCTATGCTCTGAATCCATTTTCTAGGACATTCATTGCCTTTTTTTGAAAACCGAGTTTTAGAAACTTGCTTTATTCTTGCTCAGTTCTCTCTGGGTCCTTTTCTACCTAAAGTGTTTCTTCAGCACTGGGACATTTTCTTCTACTGTATCTTTTTTTATTTCCTTCTATCCATTCTCTGTGTTCTCTGAGTTTCCTCTGGAACTCCCATAAGAAAGATGTATCAATGTCTAATTCTATACTTCATACCCCATAACTTAGTATATGATGGCACCTCTTTTTTTTTTTTTTCTGACACATTTTTGGAAAATCCCTTAGCTTGAACTCCCAATTTACCACTTTGGTTTTCATTTGTCTATTTAGCCTGTGTATTGTGTTTTTAAAATTTTGGCAATCATGGCTTTAATTTCCAAGAAATTGGTATATTTTTATAGAGGCTTTATTTTATTTTTTTAAATGGATAGGATAGTCACTTATCTCTTTCAAGGATATTCATTTTGGTTAAAGCTTTCTTCTGTTTTAGGTATTAATTCTGTTTTCTTGGAGTCAGTTCTATTTTTGCACTTCTTTCAGATTCTGGCTTTTTGGAAATGTCTGGCAATTCTTGGCTGTCTGTTGATACTTGTAGATGAACATCTGGGCAGACCATCTGGGTGGTGGCTGAAGGGCACTTCTTTACCCCCACGAGAATCCCATTTGGCTGGCCAGGAGTGCAGTCTGGGAAACAAGAGCTGGCCTCAGGTGACTGTGTGTGTGCAGGGGAACAGATGGTGGACAGTGGGAAGGAGCTAGCTCAACCACCCTCCCATCCATTGCCTGCTCACTCGTGCACCCAGTGTTTGTTGCCCTCCTTCTGAAACTCTCCAGGGAGAAGTCACCTGTGATGTTGTGCATTCAGCTCTGAAGCATTACAGCTTCCCCTTCAACTCATCATCAATCTTATATTTTCCAGAAAATTCCTCTTTCTTCTGAACAATGTCCCCACTCCTCCTGACCCTCCGCAACCACTAGGACTTTACTTTTATTTCTGTATTTATTCTATAATTTCGGTGGGATTTAGGGGAGAAGAAGGGTACACAGTAGTGTGTCCTTAGCATCCTGAACTGTAGGACACTTATCCCACATTCAGAATTATTGCATATGAACAGTTTACCAGACATGGGATTGTTGGATCAAAGAGCAGGGACATTTTTGAGGTTGTTAACATATTGACAACAGCATACTAGAATGAGAAGTAGGACAGAGGAAGGGACTGGCTCTGGCAGAGAGGGAGCTTGGTTATGGTCTTAGCTCCTTCCCTTGCCAGTCATGTAACCTAAGTGAGTCAGGGAAACTCTCTGAATCTCCTTGGTAAAACGGGCACAGTAATGGTACTAACATTTAAGAATACGATGAGGATGAATTATGCAAACTACCGTCCCCAGGGCCCAGCCTATAAAAGGTGCTTGATAGATGCTGTTAGTCAGCATTATTTCAAATAAGTAATTGGTAGGCATCAAATAGTTGTGCGTTCAATCAGGTGCTTGGAAAAGCATTCCCTTTCTTGGTCATTGGCATTTCACACTCTCAGATAAATCATTTCTTGGCTTGGTACCTCCATCTTCAAAGAGAGAAGCCTCTTTCCTATCCCTTCCTATCTGCCTGCCTCTCTTCTGTGAAGATTTGCTGTTATTTGTAAAGCTCTTAGAGATGCCCCAGTGAAAATCCCTGTGCATACTTGGGTTGTTTTTATTCTAATGACGGGTCCTGAGGCCCTGTCTCCAGATCCAGACTGAGCCTCTACAAGACAATTCCTCCTTCTGAACTCAGTCAAGTGTGAATTCCTGTGGAAGAAAATACCTGGTCTTTATTCTGGGCCAACTTCCAGAAGTTGAATTTCTTCCTCAGCTGGGATATTGCGTCTGATGACTCCTTTTTCATTTTGACAACTTATTAATCAGAAACTGTCGGCAAACCTGCCCCAGCGATGCAGGCTGGGCTCTCACTACGGCCACATGCTGGTCCAGGCCCAGGATGCCAGGAGCCTGGTGCTCATGCCCAGCCCACAGGAAGGGCTGGAGGTAGCTCTTGTTAGAACCTCTGAAGTCAGTGTCCTCAGGGATAGGTGTCAGGAAGCATAGAGGATAAGAATATTTACAAATATACAAGCTCAATGACAAAGAGAGAAAGAAGTTTGCACTTGCAGAACCCAGGAAGTGGTGGGCCAGGAACGGCACCGTGAAAGTTTCCTAAAGCTGACTGAGCTGAGGCCAAGCGGCGGACGGGGGGCGGGGGGGGAGATCTCATGTGAAGAAATAACAGGAAAGTGATAGGGCAACCACAAGACCTGAAGCATTTTATTTTTGTTTTCATCCAGTAAGCAGTACGCAAATTAAAAACAAAAACAAAAACAAAAACCCAGAGTGCTGGGCATGAACTTGACCAGGAGTGGGCCTTCTTCACACAGTAAGAATAGCCTTTACGAGAGAGAGTCTCTCTCTTCCTCTTTCTGGCCTCAGAGGGGCTGGGTGCAACCAGAGAGGGCCAGTAGAAAATGCTTTCCAGAAGCTGAACAAACACAGGGCAAGAAGGACAGGGAAAACAGATGAAGATGAAGGAAGAGGTCATTCACTGAGGGGCTCTTTGCCTCCCCATCCCTTTAGCTCCTCCCTCCACACAATTGGCCTTTCTCTCTGCTCCCTGAAGGCTGCGGGCAGCCAACACATGGAGCGCCATCTGGGAGCCCTCCCTCGGTGCCAGGAAGACAACAAAGGTGGCTAAATCTTCCCCCGTCCACTTGCTGTGAGATAAGAGACCAAGCCGCAGAAAGACTGGGTACTGGCTCAGGTCACACAGTGCGGAAGGGGGAAGCTGAAATCAAAAAGCCAGGCAACTTCCCAAGTTTCTGCTTGGTGGAGGTTTAACGACCGAAGAAGCTCTTGAAAGAGTATAAGATAAAGTTCCCAGAGGGCTCTCAAGCCCCTCAGTCTGTGCTCAAGGGCAGAAAGTCCTATTTAGAGCTGGACTGGAGGTGGGGAAGCAGGGAGAGATTACTGGAGCAGCCAAAGCAAGAGCAGCCCTGGGGACGTGATGCTGGTCTCATACCCCAGCAGATCTTGAATTTTCCACTTATCTGGTGGGATTGGCTGGGAAAAGGAAGGAGGAGTGATTCTTAAATGCTATAGGGACTCCTGGCTCAGTCCCAGCATCTCTCCTGGGGCCCTCCCCGGTGGCAGAGGGCGCCCCTTCTCTCTGTTCTCCTTCTGCTCTCAGGGCTAGGGTTCTTGGGCTCCACATGCAACCCCCCTACCAGACCCCACCCCCTCTTCTTAGATCTGAATCCCCAGTACATGCACTTCTTTGGGAGAAATAGTCTAGTCTCTTTCTGATTCCAAGTCAAATACCTGTTATGTGCAGAAACAAGAAATGCATGACTGTGATCTTTCAACAGCCCACCTGCAGAATGGAGAGCTACTAAACCATAAAGAGAAGAGCGAGGACTCCTGTTATAACTCTGTATGGACAAGATTCACAGTGAAGTTAGTACAGGAAGGTGTTAAGCAGTGTTCACAACAGGCCCTATGTGGGCCACACTCTCCCAAAGGACATTCGGGTGACTAGTAATATTAGTTGCTACCTAGAAGGAGAATGGAGTGGTTTGAAGATTTTCACTAGATAATCTTTTAGAGCTTTTGACTTTTATGCCATTGGATTTTATTACTTTTTCAAATTTTAAATAAAAATTTTAAATAAAAAATTGAAAAAGAGTAGTTTATGATATGGTACTCAGTAAAAATTACTCTTCTCATATATATCCTTCCAAATCTTATTTTACACACACACACACACACACACACACACACACACACACAGAAGCACATATGTGTTTTATTTATCTCTATAAAACTGAGGTCATGTTGTCATGAATCATAACCTGCTTCCCCCTCTTTACTAAATTATGGAGAACTTTCCATATCAATGTATATACCCTGCATTAAGGAGTTACCAAGGAATCCACTGTATTCTTTTATCATAATAGCTGAAACTAATCCCCTAGAATTTTAACAGCTTTATTGACCCTTACATGCCAGAAACTGTCCACTTCAAGTGCCCAGTTTTGTCAGTTTAGTTTATATTCAGAGTGTGCAACCATCACCAGTATCTAATTTTAGAACATTTTCATCATCCCAGAGAGAAACCCCATGCCCATTAGCAGTCGCTCCCCATCCTTCCGCCTCTCCCAGTTCAGTTCTGGCAGACACTCACCTGCTTTCTGTCTCTGTGGATTTGCCTATTCTGGATATTTCTTATAAATAGAGTACATACAGTCTATTGCCTTTTGTGTCTGCCTTCTTTCACTTAACCTAAAGTATTCCAAGTTCGTCCACGTTGTACCATGAGTAAGTACAGCATTCTCTTTTCATTGACAAGTAATATTCCATTGTATGGCTAGTCCGTAGTTTTTAATCCATTCATCAATTGATAGATACTTGGATTTTTTCAAGTTTGACTGTGATAAATAATGCTGTTATGAGAAGTTGTGCACAGATTTTTGTATGTTTTTATTTATTCTCTGAGAGGTAGATTGGCTGGGCCTCTAGAAACAATATGTTTAACTTTTTGAGAGACTGCCAATTGTTTTCCAAAATGGCCACCCTATTTGACATGCCCATTGGCAGCATAGGAGGGTTCAAGTTTCTCCACATCTTCACCAACACCTGTTGTCTGTCCTTTTGATTATAGCCGTCCTAGTGGATGCAAAGTGACATCATGATGGTTTTGATTTACATTTCTCCAATGGCTAAGGATGACTGAGCTATGGAACATGTTTTTGTGTGCTTATTAGCTATTTGTCTCTTTTGGGGAAATGTCTTTTCAGATCTTTGCTTATTTTCAAGTTAGGTTGTCTTTTGATTATCAAGTTGTAAGAATTGATATGTAGTCAGGATATGAGTCCCTTATCAGATATACGATTGGCAAATTTGTTTCCTATTCTGTGGGTTGTCTTCTCATTTTGTAAAAGTACCAGTTGCTGCAAAAAGTTTTGATCTTGGTGAAGCCCAACTGACCTGTCTTCACTTTCATGAACTGTGATTTTTTTGTGTCACGCACAAGAAACCATTATTTAATCCAAAGTCACAAAGATCTAGTACTATGCTTTCTTCTAAGATTTTTGTAGTTTTGGCTCTTACATTTAGGTCTATTATTCATTTTGAATAATGTGTAAAATGTGAGGTACAGATCCACACTCATTCTTTTCCATGGGGCTCTCCAGCTGTGCTGGCACAGTGTGTTGAAAAGACTATTCCTACCCACTGAACTGTCACAGCACCCTTGTTGAAAATTGATTGAGCATAAGGGTAAGGGCTTATCTCTAGACTGTAGATTCTATTTTATGGATCTAATGGTCTATTCTCATGATAATACCATGCTGGCTTAATGCTTACGGCTTTATTTGTATATTTTAAAAATTTTATTTATTTATTTGAGAGAGAGAGAGAGAGTAATAGAGAACATGGGAAGGAGGAACAGAGAGAGAAGTAGATTCCTCGCTGAGCAGGGGAACCAGTGTGGGGCTCAACTCCAGGACCTTGGGATCATGACCTGAGCCAAAGGAAGATGCTTAACTGACTGAGTCACCCAGATGCCCCAACTGTAGCCTTATAGTAAGTTTTGAAACAAGAATGTGTGATTCCCCCAGCTTTTTCTTCTTATTCAGGATTGTTATGGCTCTTCTGTGTTCCTTGTATTTCCATATGATTTTTAGGATCAGTCTGTCAAGTTCTGGAAAAAGCAAGCTGGCGTTCTGATGGGCACTACATGGAATCTGTATTAGAGGGTTTTGGTATCAGGTTAATACTGGCCTCATTTAATGAGTTATGAAGTACTCCTTCTTCTTTTAGTTTTTGAAAGACTCTGTGAAGCATTAATTTTTATTCTTTAAATATTTGGTGTCATTCACTAATGAAGACATATGGGCCTGGGCCTCTCTTTGAGGGGAGATTTTCAGTCTCTCTGATCCAGGCTCTCCATTCAGTTTAAGTCTGTTGAGAATGTTTATTTCTTCCTGAGTCCATTTTTATAGTTTTTGCCTTTCTAGGAATTCATTCATTTCATGTAGGTTACCTAATTTGCAGGCATCCCATTGTTCATAGCAATCCCTTAAAAACCCTTGTTTTTGTAAAGCCAGTAGTAAAGTCTCGCTTTCATTCCCAATTTCTGCTCTTCTTCTGTTCTCATTATTGCCCCTTCTTTTCCCCTCTCCCCCCTCCCCCAGCCCCAGTGTCAGGCCTGGACTCTTCGGAAGGTTCCATCCCATGGAAGCCAATATTGTGAGCCAGTGGAGAACCATCCTAGACCAGCGCCGAAGTGGGAGAATCCTCACCAAAATTCCTTAGTGCAGGGGGGGGGGGGGGGAGGGTACTGCGGCCTGAGCAGCAGGGGCGCCCCTGCCCTGGATGGCTGCTCACCCAGTCCAGGTTTCCTGGCACAGCATGGATGATACTCTTATCCTAACAAGAGTGAGTTTTTCTGCTTCAGAATGCACTTTAGAACCAGGGATTCTGACTGCCCTACTCCAAGCTATTGTTATCTCTTTCCTTCTCCGAACTGAGAGATGAGGGAGTGTGGAACCTGGAAGAGCTAAGGGACACGGGACAGCCTGCAGGGGCCCTGCCCAGGCACAGCTCTGGCCCTGAGTCACCATGGGGACAAAGTGCAGGACCCTGACTCACCTGCTCAGTGTGAGGCTCCGTCATGATGCCCTGCCTCCTGCAGAATGGGACTTGGGTGCCCTTTTGGCTCTCCCCTTGGAGGGGAGGAGGACATCCTAAGACGGCCACCTCAGCTATTGTAGAACCAGCTTGGTCAACGTGAAGATAAGCTTGCTTGACCAGCTGGCTTGAAGCCCTGTCCAGCCTAGCCTACTTAGGATTAGGATTCCAGAGAACATGCAGGCTTTGCCTGAACACTCTGAGCCTAGGGACATTCCCCTCCCCCAACCCCTGCAGCAGTGCCTGGTTTGGGAATCAAGCTGCCTGGGTCAGAATCCCCTCCCCACCTTCTACTGGCTTGCATGTGACCTTGCACAGGATTCGGTTTCTCTCTTCCTCAGTTTCTTCACCTATACAATGGGGGCAATACCAGTAGCTTTCTCAGGCGGCTGCTGGGAGCACCTGTGAATGAGACAACATATTACATACAGCACCCCCGACTGTGCCTGGGGGACAGAAAGCATTTAAGAGATGTTAGTGTTGAAAACAAATCTGTGCCTTTAGAGTTCTGCCATTGCCCCCAGCCCTGCCCTCTACAGCCATCGTCAGGAAATCTGCTGGGCTGGGGCCTAACAAGCTCTGGGCCAGGCCACCCAGGGAAGGGTAAGGAGAAGGGCCAAGGAGACGAGCCATGGGATCTCAGTGTCTTGCTTCTGTCCTGTTTCAAGGGAGGGGGCTTAGGACCTCTCTCCAGTGCAATACCCAGAGCTTACTGACCGAACTTCAAATACCCGCTCTGCCACCTACTCACCCTGGGACTCTATGAGCAGTGAGTTTCCCAACCTCTGAACACCATTTGTTCATTTTTAAAATTGAAATAACAGTACCTACCACTTTCTCTGCCAGGAGGGGGGGGGCGGATTAAATTGCTAATGCTTCAAACATGTTAAACACCAGCTGGCACAAAGAATTCATTTCAGGGGCACCTGGGTGGCTCAGTCAGTTAACTCTGTGCTTTCAGCCCAGGTCATGATCCCAGGGTCCTGGGATGGAGTCCAGCGTGGGGCTCACTGCTCACCTCCCTCTGCCTGCTGCTCCCCTTGATTGTATTCTCTCTCTCTCTGGTAAATGAAAAATAAAATCTTAATTAAAAAAAAAAAATCATTTCATGAAACAAAATGGGATCAGGAGGGAGACAAACCATAAGAGACTCTTAATGTCACAAGACTTACTGAGGGTTGCTGCGGGGAAGGGGTCGGGGAAAGGGGTAGGGAGAGGGTGGCTGGGTTATGGACATCCAGGAGGGTATGTGCTATGGTGAGTGCTGTGAAGTGTGGAAACCTGGTGATTCCCAGACCCGTACCCCTGGGGCTAATAATACATTATATGTTAATAAAAAAAATAAAGATTAAAAAAGATCATTTCAGATCATAAAAAGTAACTGTTCTGCTCTTATTTTTTCTCTTTCATGATGAAGAGCCCTCTGCTCACCACCCCCCAAGTCCCCACCCCTGTTTCAAATAAAGGACACACTAAACTTTCAGTAAATTCGTTCTTATTTGAGATCAAGCAGAGGTGGCTGATGTGATGCAACAAAGGTTCAGACTGGGCCCAGTTTTACACAAACTGCCTCCTCTTTGGGCCGATAATGTGATCTAGCTGCTCTGTGCTCTCGTCCTATCACCAGCGCTCACACCGCAAGCTAAAATCAGAATGAGAGGGCGCCTGGGTGGCTCAGTGGGTTAAGCCACTGCCTTCGGCTCAGGTCATGATCTCAGGGTCCTGGGATCGAGTCCCGCATCGGGCTCTCTGCTTGGCGGGGAGCCTGCTTCCCTCTCTCTCTCTGCCTGCCTCTCCATCTACTTGTGATTTCTCTCTGTCAAATAAATAAATAAAATCTTTAAAAAAAAAAAAAATAAAATAAAATCAGAATGAGTCCAAGGTTAACTCAGTCTGAGACTCTTCCACTATGATGTCATGGGGGCCTCAGCCTCAAGAGCCCAGGAGCCCGGGGTGCTGTGTGGTTGGACACCTCCCGTCCTTCCCCTGGCTGACCCTGGGACCTGGGGTGCGGGAGGGGGGCAAGCCTACCAGTGCTCAGAGAACAGCCCCCCTACACCCCACACCCGGAACCTCACCAATACCACCACTTTGTCTCCACAAAGTCAAGGCTTTCTCCTCTGTGTGACCATTTCCAGAATGCAAAGGGCTCCTGGCAGGGTCCAGGGGCTGCGCCATTGCGGCTGCCAGGACCCGGTGCTGAGCGGATTTGGCAGGAAGGACGCAGCGGGCACAGTTGGCAGGCGCAAAGGGCAGAGGAGCATTTCGTGCCATTTTTACAGAGTCACGTTTCCGACTTGATTGAAAGTAGAATCTTTAATAATATATAGGTTTTAAGTGACTGAAGGCTTGCTCTTGCCAAATCCTAGCATAAAGCGGATTTTTACAGCTGGGATGATAAATCCCAGAAAGGCGGCTCTTACCATGGAAACGCTGACACAGCCTTTCATTCCCCTTCACAGTGATTAAAATCCTCATTTCAATTTGTTTTTCTTTATTTTGAGCCGGAGTCGTTTGCAAGCCCCGGAATAGACCTCGCTCGGATAGAAAACTAAATGCTGCCCCCTGTCGGAAGTAAGGTGGAACTGTCCTCAGCCGGCCCGAGGAGGCAAACCTTCCTTGAAGAATATCGGAAACGCAGGAAAACGGGTTTCCTTTGTAATCATCTCGCCGGGAAGGAAATTCTTGCAGGACTTAGGCTTGTCTTCCTAGAGCAGGAGAGGCAGGGACGGGAATGCAGCTAATGACGGGTGTGGTATCGAACTGGAGGTCGCTATGGGCAACTGGAAATCCAGCCACTGGGGAGCTGGCAGCCAGTGTGGACTCCGCACAGCGGCCATCCCGCCCGAGAGGCAGGGGAGTCTCTCCTGGCTTGCACGCTGCGCCGCATCAATTCTTATACATCCCTGGCCTGCTTGCCATCGCAGGCTCCAGTGGCCCTGGGAGCTCCTCAGGACGAGATGCAGATTTAAGCAGATGGAGGTCCAGCCCTTGCTATGTTGAGGCCAATGGGGTATGGGTACCATTGACCTGTCCGTCGCACATATTCCCGTTATTCCTTGTATTTTCCTTTGGGGTGTTTCATTTGCAGGCATATTTTATGCCCCTGGAATGCATGTGCCTTCTGTTTATTAACCAAAAGCTCAGTAATCCTACAAAGCAAATGTCCAGGAATGTCTATTTTTCAGATCTCTTCATTGATAATAAATCCCATAAGCAGCCACACTTCTTAATTACCAGGGAGACCCCAGCAGAGTTCCTGGTCTGAGCGCTGTCAGGGTCCCAAATTTCCCCCACTAAACTTATGCCCAACACGTTAGAATGTGGCTGAATAACTCTCGAGCATTTCTCTGATTCTGCACTCAGCTTGTGCTTCAGAATAGGGTTTTCTGAAGTGTGTCCCACAGATAACCGGTGAGCAGAGATACTGCTCCCAAGAGGGGTTCAGAGATTGAACAGGGTTAATAACATTGCTAGCTATCACGTGCTCTTAAGATCACGATACTCCTCAGTGTCAAAGGCTCTGAGCAGTCCTGAAGGGACGAAGATCAGTGAACTTTAACTCAGTGTTTCCCAGCTTGCTTGCTCACTGGACCAAGTCCTTGTTCTGCAACACAGCAGGTCACGCCACACATAACATGCTTTGCCTTCTATTTGTTCTTTTTATTTTTGGTTTACAGAGTTTTTAAAAAATTTTTATTATACAAGTATTACCTGTTCGCTGTAGAAAACAGGAAATAGGCAAATAAGCAAAAAGAGGGAGAAGGACTGAGGCTAATTACCATGGGCATTTTGGATTCGATGGGCATGTGTTTGGGTTGTAGTGTTCCCTTGTGAAAAGAGAGATTGGTTGTTGCAGGAGTCAGTCTGTTCCCTGGACTATGTTCAGTTTTATGGCCCTTGACTCTAAGTAGCAGGTTTCATAAAATAAAGCACACATTTCAGCCAACTGTGGCCAAAGAATCATTTTGAATGATTTCCAAACCCTGAGTGGAGGAAAATTCCTGCACCATATGTTGTGCCTTTTACAGGGAGTGGCAGGCCAGGAAACAAACAAATTGGTAGGAGGAGAAAAAAAATTATATATGATGATTTCTCAACTATATGAAAATAATTATTATGATTAAAAAGATAGGAATTAAATTCTTCCCAAGAATTAGGAAGGTTACCTCTGGAAAATAGGCTCAACTTATTTTCTCTGCTATTGTCAGAGCAAAACTTAAAACTAAGTATTTTTAGGGGCACCTGGGTGTCTCAGTGGGTTAAGCGTCTGCCTTCGGCTCAGGTCATGGTCCCAGGGTCCTGGGATCGAGCCATGCATTGGGCTCCCTGATCAATGTGGAACCTGCTTTCCACCTCTGCCTCCCACTTCCCCTGCTTGTGCATGATCTCTCTCTCTCTCTCTCTGGCAAATAAATAAATAAATAAAATCTTAAAAAATAATAATAAGTATTTTTTAAAGTTCCCCCTACATACACCAGGCCAATTTCAGTGGGGATTAAAGCAGTGTAGGGAATAGGGAAGGTTGGGGGGCCCTTGCTTAGGAGGGGCAACTGCCCCCCCCCCAGAGGCACTGATCTTGCTCAAGGTAGCATTACTTCCTTTTCCTCCAAATCGACAAGCCCTATTTGCGAGTCATGGGTAGCTCAGGGAGAGTGGGGGGTGAAGCTGTTTACACTGACCCTAAGAGCAGCTGTAGGAGGGAATAGCCTTTTATTACCCCTTTTCATCAATGTTCCCTGAACACAAGCTCATTTCTGCCCTAGAGGCTTTGTGCTGGCTCTTCACTCTGCCTGGGGCACTCATCTTTCAGGTCTGAGCTCAGAGAAGGTCTGTGAGGCCCCCGAGAGCACACCACATGGGGTCGAGACAATGTCTGCCTGACTGCAAATCTGGCAGGCATAAGCTGAATTCCAGAAGGTTCTCAGATAGTTGCCGTTTCAGGAAATTCCCACCCTAAATATGACATTGGAGGTCAGGATGCTAACTGAAGTCAGGGGGAGAATACCTAGCCTGGAACTCCAGTTCTCCTTTTTAAGATAATGGCTTCTCTGAGGAGTTGAGGACAACTCGGATGCCATCCTTGGGCGGCTAGAAGGCCATTCCAGGGGGTCCAGCTCCACATGCTCTGTGGGAAGCCACAGCCCCTTGCTTCCAACCATCCCCTTGCCTGCTCGGAGCAGGAGCCACTGGGCTTCTCATCAGTGCAGCCCCTGCTGTGGACCCAGAGAAGGGCCACCAGTCCGCTGAGTGCCCGCCATCTGCCCAATTGCCTTGTTGATTCCGCCACATTTTCCTGACATGGGAGAGAGGACCCAGAGAAACCACCCTCAGGGGTCTCATGCTGTTGGAGCCCCTTCTCATGAGCCCCCTTTCTGACCCCCTTTACAACATGGCAGCTTCCATCACTCTTGAACCCCTGGTCCCTGGTGTCTTCTCTTCTTAGCATTTCTCGCTCACTGGTGTTCTGGTTTCTTTCTTTCCTTTGTGAGAGGTGGATATGTGGGTTGTTGTGTTCTCCTTGATTCTCCAGCACCCAGAACACTATCTGGCACAAACAGATGCTCTATAAATGTCTGTTAGTTGAATGGCTGCCCGACATTTTAACAAGATGAAAGCTTATCAGAGCATCAGGAGTCCAGGTGAGGGCTGTTCTAGGTGATTTGCTTGATTTGCTTCAAGTTCAAACTCTGACTCCTGCCTCAGTGATTCCAGTGGACTGCCAAGACAGTAGGAGTGGGGACTCCCATTGGAGTCCAGCTGTTGGAGCAGCAGGGGGTGAGATTCTGCAGCCTGAGTGCCGGGCTTCCTCTGCCCTATGCGACCTCTAGCAAATGCCTTCCCCTCCTTGCCTAACCAGCAGATAAGGAAGTGAGTGGGTGCACTTTGTTTACCTACCCCATGACAAGCATTCATGGGAAAGCAGTTTATTAAAAAGAAAAACCCGGAGTGTGGAAGTGGGACTAAGGAGGAAGGAGGCCATGCTAGGGGGTGGCAAAGTCCCCTAGAGGCTCCCATTTGGCCCCATCCCACAGGGAACCTCAGGGACAGTGTAGGTCACACCCAGAGTGTCTTAACCATGAGTGAGAGAGCTGGAGCATTTCTAACACTGCACAGATGATCCAGCGGGCACCCCTAGAGGGGTGTGAATTCCATCTTGCCAGGGGCACAGGCCAGTGGATGCCAGCAACCCCCAGACAGGCCAGTGGATTCCAGCAGCCCCCAGACAAAGAGGAAGATGTTGCCTTTCAGGGGTGAGAAAAGAGGGACCTGAGGCAATATGGGTGGGGTTCTGACATGGTCTCTAATGTGATCTGGAAGAGGGCCCTTCCCCACAAAGTTCTCTACAAACCTGCTGAAAATGCAGGTTTGAGTCCTGTAATGCACTGCTCATTGGCTCCCTCACCAGATTGTTGAGTATCCGGAGAGCAGGGAGACTGTCCTGTCCATCCTTCCTGCCTTAGCACCTCCAGCCAAACCTGGCACCTGGGGCCTGGTTTCTGCTCCACAAGTACCACATGAGCAGATGAAAGAAAGAATAATGACGGGGGAGATTGAAGTCCTGTTTTTGGTCCTTGCCTGCCTTCCTGTGCTGCCTGACCTCACAGGGGGCTACTGTGGGCAGAGCTGATTCCCCTGCTCCATTGATGTTACACTTGACCATGGCCATGTGGGCAAAGGGACAGAGCCAGTTTGGAGTCAAGGTCTTAGGAAGCATCCTGTATTTCTGCATTCCTGTGATCTGGGCCAGAAAGAATGCATAATCCTGAGAAGAACAAGTGAGGGACACACAGAGCAGGCCTGAACCAACTCAGAACCCAAAGCCAAGGCCAAATGGCCAGCTCTTGAAGCAGAGCTGCCCCTGCTGACCCACTGGCCTATAAGCAGGAGGAAAATGCTTGCTCTAAGCCACTGAGTTGGAGGGTTTGTTGCGTAGGGTATGTGGTAGTAGTGTCTCACGCCAAGTTCTCCAGGAAGCAGACTCAGAATTGTGTGTAGGAGGTTTGTTATGGAGTGTCCTGGGGATCAACGCCTGTGGACAGGATGGAAAGCGAGCTGAACTCAGCAGAGGGGGAAGCTGAGCTGAGCTGTGGTGCAGTTCCAATGAAGGCTCAGTTTTGGAGCTGTCCCAAGTTGGGCCAAGGAGTTTTAAATACCTCTGGGTTGACCAGATGTTTTGGTCAGTTGCTCCAGGAAGGGGTATGACCTTGGGCAAGGCAGCTTTCTTGAGTGAAAGCCCTTTCCTGGGAAAGCTACTGACAGTGCTCTGTGCATCTGAAGGAATAAGTCCTTCGTTCCCCAAAGGGCATCTGTACAGTACATCCAAAGTCCTCATCTATACCTGACTGATATAATGGTGTCCATCATATTCCAAGGCTGCCTCTCCACACCTTTTTGCTTCTGATCAAAGATTTCAAATGCATTTAATTATTTCTAAAATACCATTGAGAAAACAGACTCGCTACCATCTAATAAATTGCAAAGAAAAGGATCATTAATGTTGGCTTACAAGCTCAGTTTTACAATGCTTGTACACCCGACAGTCTCTCTTCATTTAGCAGTCACCAGGAAGCTGCCTGTGGTGTGAGCTGCACAAAGTGGACAGCAAATTGTCAGCCCTTTCTTGTGTGACTTCTTCCAGGCAAATGTGTCCTTCCTGGAGCCACTGAGATGGCTCTCCTTACAAAGCTACAGTACACCCTCTAGTCCCCCTGGAAGTCCAAAAACAGTGACATGAGTCCTGACTTGCTCCAAATCTCTCAGCTGACGAGGCTTATAGAGAGGCAGGAAATGAGGGCTCTACTCACAGCCCAGCAGTTGTGGGAGGAACAGTCCTTATCTGACCAAATTTGGACAGAAAAAAAGCCCCACTAGAGGGAATGAGTTCCTGGAACCGCCCCCCCCCCCATGGTATCCCATAAATAGTTGGCCTTATCCTTGGGCACCTGGGAGCCTTGAGTCACTCCCCAAAGTCACCCATTGACTCACAGGCTGATTGTGGGCATCATCTACCATTCCTTTTCTTCTCAGAAGAAAAGCTGGAATGGAAATGCTATCAAGGAGGTCATAGAGACGTATCAGGGAAGGCAGGATTAGAAAACTCTGGTGCCTTCGTTTTTTTGTTTTTTTGTTTTTTGATGGCTTTAAATAGCCAAGGCAAAAGAAACCCAGCTCATAAATTAACACTGCAATGGGTCTATAGATTCCCACAAAGGATGTTTTGCAAGTCACTCAGCCTTGCCCCTTGGTTACTCAGGACTGCACTACATACTGACATCTGACACCTGGAGAGGACAGTTGGCTCCAGCATCTGGTGAGGCCAAACTGACTGGTGGTGGGCACCATTCAGTAAAAGACACCTGGGAGCCTTGATGGCTATAGGGTACAGGGACCCCATCAGGCAACTGGTCCAAATGGACACTAACTATAGCTCTTTGAGAGTTTCTGACTCAGAAAGAACTTCAGGGGTAGAATCTCTCCACCCAGAAGGCTAGGGATCCACCCAACCACCTCAGGACTGAAGGGATCCAGCTGCCCAAGGTAGGTGTACTACGCATGTGCGACCTGCCACTTCGGGGAGTGGGGAGAAGGACAAACCAGGATCTGGAGAGGACGGTCCCAGAAGCAGGCTGTTAGGGGTACATGCATCTGCCTCCTTCCAAGCCCCAATCTACAGAAACTCACATCCATGATCCTTCTGACGGGGAAGTTTGAGGAGTGTGGGCAGCCTTGCCCAGCTGGGGACTGTGGGGCTGCTGGGGCTCCTCCTACAAGGGACACTGGGAACAGTGATCGCTGGGAAGGCCAGGACCCCATCAGGTGGTCAGTGGAAATGGGGACTCTCAAGCTGCCACCTCAGAAAGATGTTTGGGCCTGGGCTCCTCTGCTCTGAGCCCAGGCACACAGTTCAGGAACCAATGAGCTGCTCAGTCTCCCAAGACCCCGACTGCCCTCAAAGGGCTGGCGCAGGGTGTACCTCAATGGATGGACTGCCTAAGGAGTATAGGCAGAGCCTGGCAACAGGACAATGTCTAGGGAAGTGGTTTAAAGGTGTGGGCTTGTTGCTTGGTGTACTTGGCATTTGCCTAATTGCAAGCTTTCATTGACACAAATGGGCATATTCTGCTTGAAACGAGAGCTGGAGGCATCTGGATAGCCTTGCCGGGACGGGGCAGACAGGGATGGTTGATTAACCGATACCCGGGAGCCTTGATGATTGAAGTCTGGGGCTGACTGTTCCCAGTTTAAAGCACCACCTCAGAAAGTTTTCCTCCCCAGAAGCTAGGCAGGATTTGGGACTGTCCTGAGCCTAACTGGCCTGAAGAGCTCCAGCCACCTAAAGCTGGCTGAGAGAGGGCACACTGCACATGTGCGTGCTGCCCAGGTGGCCAGAGCCAAGGACCTGGAATGTGGCAGCTGTAGGGAGAGGCCAGGTCACAGGAATAGGCTATTTGGGGTACTTGGCAGCTGCATAATTCCAAGATTTTTTTTTTTTTTTTTACACAAACGCGCATATTCTTTCTGAAGCAGAGTTTCAACAACTGGATGTTTCCAGGGCTGGGCCTGGAGAGCTGGCCTCGGTATCATTTAATAGCAGAGAGCAGGGGCCCTTCATTTCTGCAGAAGCTCACAGCACATGGGGATGGACTTCCTTCTTCAGCAGCAGCCTCTGTGCAGTTTTCTGGGCATTTTCACCCTTGAGGCAATGCTGGTGGGTGGGGACAGGCCCGAACACTGCAGTCTGGAGGGCCTGGCTGTCCAGGGGCATCCGATCGCTTACCTACCAGCATGGGTAAGTTGCTGAGGGCAGAGTTGCCTCTGTCTGTAATAGGGCAACATTGGTGCCTGGCCACACATCAGGCTCTTTGTGGTACAAAGTGTTGGCCTAACTGCAAGGCCTATCTATTCACTATGGAATATTCCCCCAAAGTCAGAGATTGAAGTTTTTCAAATGCTTTGCCATGGAGGAGCTGAGGGCAGGACGGCGTATCTCTTCTCCCTTAGGGGACATCTGGGACGCTTGGTTCCTGGAGAGCCCGGGACACCATAGGGCAGCAGTCCACATGAGGACTGAATGTAACCCCTTTGCAGCTGCCACCTCAGGATGATTTTCGGGGATGGGCCCCTTTCTACACTGTAGCCTATGCTGGTATTTTGCCTGGTCACAGCTTCCACCGCTCAGGGAGTCCCAGCTGCCTCAGGCTGGCTCAGTGGGTTAAGCTGAGCATGGACCTATATAGCCCATGTTAGGGTCAGCAGGGACCTAGAATAGTGCCGTTATCTTGATAGGCTGAGTGAGAAGTGTGGACCTTGGTGACAATCCCTAGCCAACCCAGTGGGCAGGATTCCCCACGAGTGTAGAGATTTGTCTTGCTGGACTGCCTTTGCAGGTCACCAGGCAGGGAAGCCTGGCCAGGGTTCCATCTAGGAAGAGACTCCAGGGAGCACTGGTGGCTGAAGAAGCCCCAGAACCCCTCAGGTAGCAAGTCCAGATGGGGACTGATAGTGGCCAGTTGGAAGCTGGTGCCTCCCTGTGCTGTTTGGGAGTGGGCCCCTCTGGACTGAACAGGTGTTTGGGTTCAAGCCTCAATTCCAGCAGCCTGGTGTGCCCCAGCTGCGTCAGGCTGGCTGAAGGAGTGGGGGTTGTTCATGTCCTGACTGCGCAGTTCAGGGTAGTAGGAATCTGGAACTCAGGTAAGAGACAGGGGAAGACAGCTCTCTAGAGTGGACTCCCGAGTGTCTGCAGATCTACCTAGTTCCAGGCCTGAACCTCCACACATGTGCTATTCCTTCTGAAGTTCAAGCTAGAGGAATCTGCACTTCCTTTCCAGGCCAGGGTTGGGCACACTGGCCCAGGTAGCCTTCAGTAGGAAACACCCAGGGACCGCGATTGCTGGAGAAGCCCAGGGCCTGATCAGGCAGCCAGGCTGAATGTGAACTGGCTGTTGCTATTTCCAAGCTGCTGCTGCGGGAGGATTTCAGGGAATGGGCTTCCCGCTTCCTGGAGGTTCCACAGGTTGTGGTGCACAGCCCCTGCTCCACAGGCCTCAAGAGCCCCAGCTGCCCAAGGATGGCTCCTGGAGTGGGTCCTGTGCAGGTCAGAAAAGCTGGCCAGCTGAAACAGGGCAAGTATAGGGAGAGTTCGGGTCATGGCAGTAGGATCTTCGGGACCTAAGACATCTGCCTCATTTTAAGACCGAACAAACAGAAATGTACATACTCCCTCTGGAGAGATACCTGGAGACTGCTGGCCTCCCCATCATAGCAGACCTAGGCAGACTGGCCTGAGTATCTATCATCTGATAGGAGAGACCCGGCAGTCCATGCTGCAGGACCCCTTCAGGAAGCAAGCACACTTCGATATAGATCATGGCCAATTAGTGCTTCCACTTTGGGGTCATCTGTGGGGCTGGGCCCCTCTTCGCCAGAACCAATGCAGGTGTTTAGGCCTGGAGGGTCCCAGCTGCTTCATGCTGGCTGAAGGGGTCCAACACCACATGCTCAGCAAGTACAGTCCAAGGTAGCCAGCAGCCTGGAAAAGGGCACGGATCCAGGGAGGCTGTGGCCGACACAAGGCACCTGCCTCTATCCAAGTCCTAAACTATATGAATTCACACATTCCCTTTGAAAACTGGACTGCGTGTTACTGGGCTGCCTTGCCAGGGCAGGGCCAGGAGGGCTGGCTGGGGCTTCTATCATCTGTTGAGGGACACCTAGGATTCCTATTTGGTGGGCAAGCCTGGGACCCCTTCAGAGAGTAAGTCTAAATGGGGACTGATAGTGGCTGATCTGCTGCTGCCACCTGAAGGTGATTTTCAGGGGTGAGCCCCCTCCCCACTGTGGTCTACGTAGGCATGGTGCCTGGTCCCAGCACCACCCCCCTTGGACTGCCCCAGGTGCCCAGACCCAGAGCAAGGCATTTGGTCTTGAGAGGCTGGCTCAGAGGAGAGGCTCTTGGGGATGTCAACCTGAAAAATAAAATCAGTTGTTTAAAAAAAAAAAAATCACTTGTTTTACTGGCAGATGAGTTTATTTGAGAATAGCGGAGGAATTGAAATTTAGGACAAGCAAACTATAGCAAACCGCAGGCAAGTGGTAGAGGTCAGCTTTTATTATGCTTTAGGAAGATATTGGGGAGGATTGTTTTGAATAAAAGTTCCCTGGAGAACAATGATGGTTTAAAGATATGGGGGTTTTTCATTAGCCATAAGTGATGGTTAGTGACCTGCTGATGGGGCAGGGAGAGGTCTTGTATTTCTTAAAAGCAAGAAATAAATTCCTGTGACAGAAGTGTCCTCCCTTTTCAAGATAAGAATTATCTTTCTTTTTCTTGTTGATCAGGCAGTCTGCAGTGAGTGCTGTGTGCCTGAAGGCTCCCCACTCGGGGCTCCAGGCTCCAGGCTCCAGGCTCCAGGCTCCATTTTCATGTGGGTTCCTTCACTCCTTCACACTTCCCTGAATTGATCGAGAATTATCCTCAAATGCATTCCCGATCAAGAATGAAGTGTTCTGGGGACGCCTGGGTGGCTCAGTCAGTTGGTTGGACCTTCGGCTCAGGTCATGATCCCGGAGTCCCAGGATCGAGTCCCACATAGGGCTCTCAGCTCCATGGGGAGTCTGCTTCGCTCTCTGACCTTCTCCTCGCTCATGCTCTCTCTCACTGTCTCTTCTCAAATAAATAAATAAAATCTTTTTTAAAAAAAAATAAAATAAAGAATGAGGTGCTCTGGGGCACCTGGGTGGCTCAGTGGGTTAAGCCTCTGCCTTCAGCTCATGTCATGATCTCAGGGTCCTGGGATCGAGCCCTACTTCGGGATCTCTGCTAAGCAGGGAGCCTGCTTCCCCTTCTCTCTCTGCCTGCCTCTCTCCCTACTTGTGATCACTCTCTCTCTCTGTCAAATAAACAAATAAAACCTTTAAAAAAAAAAAAAAAAGAATGAGGTGTTCTGCAGTTCTGTAGAGATTTGACAGGCAACAGGTTAAAAGTTTTAAATTGATTATATAAAATAAGACAAGAAGAATAATGACCCAGTTTGCATAGTAGTCTTCAACCAAGAGCCCAAACCTGAAGGTAGCCCCCTAAATAGATCAAAGGCTCATAGATCATTAGGCAGAGTTCTTTGTGGTCAAAGTGCTTACTCACTGACTTTATGCAGCTAGATCTTTACTTCCCCTGAGTCTTTATCCATGTGCAGCAGGTGGAATTCACCATTGCACAAATGTCTCCTTGTTCAGCTGGTAGATAGTCAAAGGTTATGCAATTATCTAAACTTACTGTAGTCAGTGAGTCAAGTGACGATTGTTGTGCTTTTATTGCTTTGGTTGTAGAGTCAGCTAGCTCTCCTAACGTCAGGGAGAGATTTCTGATCATGGATTTGTTGGTATTCACTCTGATCCATGGGAGAAAGTCTCTCCTTACAGAGGCAAACCCTGAGTCATATATGCCTCTTGAAAGTTCCCATTTATGACAGCCATGGAGGTTCAATGGGGTGAACCAATGGGATGGCTTCTGATTCATTATACATGTCAATGGGGACAGTTAATTGTTCCAATAAGCGTTGTCCTCTGATTCACCAGCAAACATTCATATGCCCCTGGAAACGCTGTCCACCACAAATACAAATGGAACCAGGTGGAGCATAGAGGACTCCAGCTAAGGTCTGATTATTAATAGATTCATTAGCTGAATTCCCTGACACTTTCAACCCATGGGTCAGAGCTGTTGGGGGGATGTCCTGTGAGAGGTTATCCCTTCCTAAACAGGACTTTTCTAAAAACTTCACCAAGAGGTGTGAATTCAGTCGTCTTTCCATTGGGAAAGACATGCAGGGGAACAGATTGTATTTTTTTTTTAAGATTTTATTTATTCATCTGAGACAGAAAGATACAGAGAGAAAACTTGAGCAGGAGAGACAGAGGGAGAGGGAGAATCAGACTCCCTGCTGAGTCAGGAGCCCAATGTGGGTCTCCACTCCAGGATGTGAAGATCATGACCTGAACCAAATACAGACACTTAACCATCTGAGTCACCCAGGTGCCCTGAAGTTGTATTTAGGTAAGGAAAAGAAAATGGGGACATGAGGGTCATATAACTGATAGCGGAGAAGGTATTTAGTTGAGCTCATGTGATTGTGAGTGGGGAAAGGTTGAAACAAGGCATGGGAACACCTGATCTCAGCAATTTAATCTTACAGGTAATATCCATAGGTTTATGAGTTAAATCAGCATTAACATCTGGGATTAAAATGAAAATAGTTAAGGTGAGACCAAGGGGTCTCCAACATCATGAACAGTTTGGAGTTTCTGATGAGATATCCAATAGTCAGAGAGGTTCCCTGTTTTTCAGTAAATTGAGAAATGTGGATAAAAGCATTGTCTCTCTGAGAGAAAAAAGAGGGAGGTAGTAAGAAGCAGCAGCAAGAAAAGGGTTACAGGCCCATACCGGCCACCTTGGGAAAGCAGTCTCCTTCAGTTGTCATCTGCTTCAATTCCTAGAAGGTCAACAGTTGGTATGCAGGTCCAGTCTGGGTTTTGTAATTTCTTTAGCTGTGATACATGAATCTAAAAGTCTATTGCTTGGAGTTTGGCAGCACACCAGTTGGTTAACAGTAATTTATAACATCTTTTCCAAAAGACAAAGTCCTGGGGTTGCAAGCCATGACATTTAAGGTCTTTGTCTCCTGGGTCTGCACTGTGAAAATATTTCAAGTGTATTAGTTTAAATGTTATTTTCTCAATTTCAGAAAACTTAAAAAACATATTTAGAAATGGTATAAAGTAGTTGTTACAGAATAGTTGCAGATTTACTCTTAGAAGTTAACATAATTTTTTATGCATTACAACAAATATAAACTTCTATATAATAAAAAATAAACTATGTACATTTTAGAAATTACAGTATGAGATTCACTGGTATCTGAGGCTCATTCTGACAGTTCTCTGTTAGACTGGGAAACAGGACCCCCATGTTATTCTTAAAAAGGGTTGCTATGAGTTAAGTAGAAAGAATAAAGATTTGAAAAATGGGACAACTTCTAAACTGATGGCAGAGCTAGAAATATTGGAAGCTGCCATCCAGCTTTCCAAGTTATTATAAGAAGAAGTGTAGGGAGTTCTTTTAAACAAAGATTGCTGCCTGGCTGTAAATCTAAAAAGACAAGGCAACAAAGTATAAGCCTGTCACAGAGGGATTACAGCCCGACCTTGAGGAGTTTCCGCTGTGTGTGGGCAGGACAGAATAGGTTGGAGTTCTTATGTGGCCTCTTCAGCTATTATTGCTCAGTTTACTGTGACAGGAGAACAGTGGCTTTCAAATGTGCTGTAGCATTTCCACAGTGAGAAATAATGTATATTTTATGGTCCAGCACATACCCATATATATAAAAAACCACCCAAGTAACTCAAATAACAGTTTAATAAATTGACGTGTATTTCCTGTATTTAGTATATTTCATGGTCTGTGACCGTGGTTTGAAAAACAAGAATTACAAAAAGAAAAAAAGAAGGAAAGAAAAACAAGAATTACAGTAAATCCTTCCAGAGAAAGAGAAAGCTTTCATGAAGTTCCGTTGTTTCTCACTTTGCAAAGGGGGGCCTAGGCATTACCTGTATTTGTCAGGGTTAATGCACAAAGTTTGTGCAGAGTTAATTGATGCTTATTACTCTAAGTGTTCAGACATTTGGAGGATTCATTTCGTATTTTGGGTCTTTGAATTTTTTAAATATTTATAATCTTGGCTTCCCAGTGAAGACCAGGAAGAAGGTAATTATGAGCTATCACATATTAGCAAACTTTATAAATACATTTCAATTTTTTGAAGGTGATATAAAATATTGATTAAGAGATCCAAACCCTTTTATCTCTATAAAAATTAAAAAGCCAAAAATGGATATGATTATGTTTAGCATTTAGTGTTCATCTTATTTGGAAATGATTTGCATATCCAATGATTATCCATTATTTAGTTTAAGTTAACATAAACTTTGGTCTTTTTTATATTTGTGTAAATTAGTTACTTTAAAAAAATTTTTTTAGAAGATTTTATTTGTTTATTTGACAGACAGAGAGACAGAGGCAGGCAGAGGAAGAGAGAGAATCAGACTCTGTATCAAGCAAGGAGCCCGATGCAGGGCTCAATCCCAGGACCCTGGGATCTTGATGTGAGCCAAAGGCAGATACTTAACTGACTGAGCCACCCAGGTGCCTCTAAAATAGTTACTTTTAACAAATATACTTGGATTAGACACTAAACAGCTGACCATCATCCTATTTCTTTTGTTGACAAACTATGTAATATAAGAGTAAGAACTTATTTGATTAGTATACCCAGGAAGAAAAAGTTATCAGTGTTCTATTTAATGCTGATAACTCTGAAGACAGGCCTGTTTTTCTCAAACCAACAAACTTAAAATAGTGTTTTTTTATCGAAATTATCTCAGGTCATATGAACTTGAAAAACATTTGGGTTAGTTGCTCTATTTCTGAAAGTATATTTAATTTATATAAATGTTTAGTTTTCTTTAGCCAATTAAAGATCTTTACAAGTTTATTTTGGCACTACCACCTGGAAGTAGAAAAGTATCAGATATCTATACCATACATAACATAGACACGCATAACATATAGATAGACACAGAGATCTTACAGCTTTTATTTAGAAATTTTAGCCATGTGTCAGATACAAAACTCAAAATAATTGAATCCAAATTGTGTTTCTGGCAGATGGACTAAGTTAACATTACCTGCTCAGGTGACCAAAATCTTTTACTTCAAGATTTTTTTTTTTTTTTTAATTTGCATGCTGAAAGGATCCTTCAAGATCCTTTGGAAATGATTTGCATATCCAATGAAAGGATCCTTCAAGATCCTTTGACTTGAAAATTACTTTCATTTTCAAGTCATTTTAGTCTTTTAGAAGCTTCTGCGTATCAATGAAAGAAGATATTCCTTTGTCTCCAAGAGGTTTGGAATCGTCACTGTCAAGGGTGCCCTTTACCATGGACTTATCTAAAACAAACATTCCCCAGAATGGCTATAATAATCCAGATTATTCAAACGTTCATCCATTTTTCCAGAAAGGCATGAGAACCTGGTCCAAGGACCGGGTGGAACCTATCTTACCATCAGGATCACTATGTTATCTGAACTCTGAAGGACCCGGTTTTCCAACAGCTGCTCTAAAACCCTTGGAATTGTGTGTTCCCTACTTTTGAACAAAATGGGTAACATACCAGAAAACTTCAACAAACAGGGGCAAAAGAGTACTCACCAGAAAGGGTGATGCCTTCATTAAAAAACAAATCAAACAAACAAATAAACAAACAAAAACCCAGACCCTGAATAAAGCCAGAGAGCTCAAAACCCAAGGATAGCAGAGTTCAAAATCCAGAAGAGACTTCCCCTCAAACCTCAGGGTCATCAGAAAGCAGTGACCTTAATGGGCTCTGTGCGTGCTGGCACCTGTGTGTACTCATGAGACACTATGTAACTTCCCTGGACCCTGCCTCTCTGAAACCATTTAATGTTGATGAGAGAAAAACTCTTCAAAAAGTCTTGATATACAGGGAAGTCATTTTAGATTTCTAAGTCAGCAGGACTGTATATAAACTTTGTTCAAACCAGAAGCCTGATTTATGGACCGCCATGCATGCATTATACATCTGCTTTGTGAATGAGTAGCCTAAGGGAAAGCCATCTTGTCTTTGAGATATTGATCGATGTTCCTGCTCCCTGCATTCTTTATGATAAAACTCATGATTCCTGTCTATTTGCAATCTATTATCTTTTGAGCTTTCATAGAATATAAAAAAGTATATAGCCTTATAAAAACTTTCTTCCCTGTGAAGAGCATGTTTCCCAAACAGCTATCCTAACTTGGACTTGAATAAAACTCTTTTTCTTACTTTTAGAGATTCTAAAAGGTTTTGTTCAGTTTGCATTGACAGTGTCAACCTTAAAAATAGAATAGCCACTTATTTTACAAGCAAAATGGGTTTCTTTGGGAATAGCAGAGGAACTGCAATTTAGGATAAGCAAATTTTGGCAAGTCAGAGGAAAATCCAAGGAAACAAGGGAAGGTCAGTTTTTGTTAGGTTTCAGTAGGAAATTGGAGAGGATTGCTTGAACAAAAGTTTATCGGAGAAGAACAAGAGTGTGAGTTTGTGGTGGGTTCTTCTTGGCAGCAAGGAGCAGTTAGTGCATTGTTGCTGGGGCAAGGAGAGATCTTCCTTCTTTTCTTAAACACAGGAGATAAAATTCCAATGTGAAAAATGTCCTCCTTGGTCAATATAAGAATTATGTTCCTTCTTCCTGTTGGTTATGCAGGCTGCAATCAATGCTATGTGCATGAGAGCTCCCCCTTCAGGGCTTCCCTACTTCATTTTGGATGAGGTTTCCAGGGATGCCTGGGTGGCTCAGTCGATGAGCATCTGCCTTTGACTTGGGTCACGATCCAGCAGAAAGCCTGCTTCTCCCTCTCCCACCCACCCTGCTTGTATCCCCTCTCTCATTGTCTCTCTCTCTGTCAAATAAATAAATAAAATCTTTTTAAAAAATAAATAAAATAAAATAAGATTTCCTTTACTTGTTTTCATAGGGACAAGGTACAGGCATACTCACAAGCCCTAACTTACCCAATGGGCAGTATTCCCTCTGAACGTAGATCTTTAGGTTACTGAAGGATACCCAAGCTCAGCCCTACCCTGGCCAGGCAGTCTAGATTCCTCCAACTCTGCCTTCATGGGGAATATTCATTTTTGTGTAGGTAAAGGCTTAGACATAAGGAGATAGGAGGTACCTACAACTGCCCCTCCTCTAACCCAATCTTACCTGACTTTGCCTCATTCCAGTTTCCTGGCTGCCCTAACCTGTGGCCCCACACATGTGCAGCCTGTACTTTGTCAGTTGGCCCTATGGCTGCCAGGGCCTTGGTAGGGCCAGGAGGTCTGGCCAGGAAACATCTAATAAGAGACTCCTGGAGCACCTGGGTGGCTCAGTGGGTTGAAGCCTCTGCCTCCAGCTCAGGTCATGATCCCAGGGTCCTGGGATCGAGCCCCATGTCGGGCTCTCTGCTCAGCGGGGGGCCTGCTTCCCTTCCTCTCTCTGTCTGCCTCTCTGTCTACTTGTGATCTCTGTCTGTCAAATAAATAAATAAAATCTTTTAAAAAAAAGAGACTCCTGTGGGCCATTGTGGCTGGAGGAGCCATGGGACCTTCAGGCAGCAAATCCAAATAAGGAATGACTGTCTCCCGTTCGCAGCTGTTGCCTCAGTGTGATGCTTGGGAGTCCCCTCCACACTGAACTTAAGCATGTGTTGGGGGTCCGGCGCCAGCTATACCAGCCACGTAGGCCTTGGTTGCCTCAGACCAACTGAATAGCTTTGACCTATATATGCCTTGTTTCAGGGTAACCAGGATCCTAGAACTGGCCAGGAGTTGAAAGCGGCCAAGTCGCAAGAGTAGAATGTTGGGGGTCCATGGCATCTGTCTAATTCCAAGACCTAACCCACACAAATGCACTTACTCTTTCTGAAGACAAAGCTGGAGGAGTCTGGGCTGCTTTTCCAGGATAGAGCTGGGCAGACTGACTAGGGTAGACTCCAGTAAGATACACCTGGGAGCCTTGATTACTGTAAGCCCAAGACAATCAGGTGGCCAGTCTAAATAGGGACTGATGGTTGCAGGTTTAAAGGTGCTACCTCAGAAATATTTTGAGGGATTCCCTTCTTGCTGTAGGATATAAAGATGGTTACTCACAGCCTTAGCTCCACAGGACCTGCAAGGCCCTGGCAGCCATAGGGCCAACTGACAAAGTACAGGCTGCACATGTGTGGGGCCACAGGTTAGGGCAGCCAGGAAACTGGAATGAGGCAAAGTCAGGTAAGATTGGGTTAGAGGAGGGGCAGTTGTAGGTACCTCCTATCTCCTTATGTCTAAGCCTTTACCTACACAAAAATGAATATTCCCCATGAAGGCAGAGTTGGAGGAATCTAGACTGCCTGGCCAGGGTAGGGCTGAGCTTGGGTATCCTTCAGCAAGAGATACCTTGGAGCCTTGAAGGCTGGAGAAGCCAACACTTCAACAGGCAGCTAGTCCAAATGGGGACTGTCACCAGTTTCAAGTTGCCACCTGAGGAAGAGCTTAGGGGATGGCTCCCTCTGGTAGGATAGGCAGGTGCTTGGGAACCAGCTCCACAGGTCTGAAGGGCCCCAACTTCCCAAGGCCAACTGGTAGGTTATATACTGGGCATGAATGGGATGCAGAGGTCACGGTAACCAGAGACTTGAAATAGGACAAATGTCAGGAGGGGATGGATCATGGCAGCAGGCTATTGAAAATACCTGACATCTGCCTAATTTCAAGCCCTAACCTACACAAATACACATGTGGAGACCAAGGGAAGGCTAACCCAAGATGTGCCACCTCGGCATGTTGAGTCTTTTGAACTAAAGCTACTTAAGAAACAGCCATTGCAAGAACACCCTGATCCTCCTTTGTCTCCAGAAAGCAGGAAATAAATCTCCCATGGAAAGGTACCCTTTCTGTATCAGGAGGTAAAATCTTATCACTAGAGGGAATTTAGAGCCAAGAAAGCTGTATAAACAAACCTTGTTAGTAATAATTTACTAATCCCAACCCAAATTCTCTTAGAATTCCTTACTAATTGAAGCTTCTGAACATGAGTTTTTGTTTGTCCAAAAACAAAATTGTTTGTTTTATTGTTTGTCCACAGATTTATTGTTTGTCCAAAAAGTGTAAAAGCTGCCTGCTTTTGTTATTTATTTGGGTCTCAACTTTAATATTTGGCTTCTGGGCACAATGTAATTAAATTCTATGGTTTTTGTCTCCTATTGTTCTGTCTTGTGTCAATTTCTTAGACCAGCTAGAAGAACCTTGAAGGGCAGACTAATATTTTTCCTTCCCAACAATTGGGAGGATAAACACTAACTTGTATACCACTGTAGCTGGGAAATCCTGGGACATCTCACAAAACCCAGCAGAAGGTAAGAATCTGTGCCACCTCACTCTCCCAGGTGTCAGCCTGCAGGCCTAATGGAGCAAGTGATGAGAGTCCTTTTTCTCTCACTTCCTAAATTTAGATTAGTAGAAGATAAATATTTGTGAAATAGTTGCTTGGGCTTAACAACACTGGTAAATTTGATAGAGTACTCTTGGTTTAAGCCACCCATTTTCTCCCAGAGATGGTCACAGACATTTTTCTTTTATTGTTGTCTTTTGTACCATTTATCATAAAAAGGAATTGCCATAGAGAAAGACTGCAGGCATAAGCCTCATTAGCCCAGTGTTTAAGCCAGCTCACAAACTGGTGAGTTCATGGTAATCATGGTAATCATGTGACTAGCTTGTCTCTTTAGACAAACTTTGGTGTGGGTCCCCTATATAAAAGCCAGATTAATTTTTTCTTTTCATCTTGTTCTGTGTCCTACATGCTTAGTTTTGTGACCAGTAAGAATATGCTCTCCAGTCTCCATCATTTGAAGGGTATGCTTAATGGGGTGCAACTTGGTGTCCTGCCAAGTAGACTGGGGTGCCGAGTCATTTAGAAGCAGTTCTGTCTCTGTCTGACTGTGCCAGCTTTCAGGGGAGTTTGTTGTAAGAGATCTCAGCCCATAAATGGCCTTTAGCTGTTTAGTCTTCATTGCTTGTTAGTGCTGGGAAAATCCCACTTCAGTAGCACCTTCCTGGTGTCAAATATTAGCAGGTCAGTGACTGGAAGCACCTCGTATTTTTGTGGGAAATTAGAGATAGCATTTTTTAACACTATCCTTACTGCTTGTGCAAAGAAGGCCTTTGCTCTCTTAGATTGTTTTTGGGAGTAAACTTTTATATCCAGGGTTGTATCACCTCTGCCCTCTCCAGGGATGCTTCTTGGTCTAAACCTGGAGAATTGTCTCGGGGTCTTTCCATTAAAAGGCTTTGAGTCATTATTGAGATTAATAAGATTCTACCTTTCAGTGGCCAGCTTACAAATCCTTTAAACTACCTATACTGAATGAAAACCATGTCTTTATAGACAGTTTGTCAATTGTCATATTGGTATAATAAATAGACTTTAGGCCTCCCTTGACAATATGAAAAAAACAAAAATTAGACTTAAGGCCAAAATTACTGTCTATATCCAACATAAATTCCCCCTTCTCAAAATCCAGCCCCATCCACCTGTTTTAATTTTCCTTTCCCTACTGGATTTACAGATAACACACGAGTCTAATCACCAGGCTACTAATGGAAATGTTGAAGGCCTGAAGTGAATATAACACAAGAGACTGGCTGGAAGGACCATTTTGCTCCGACTTCCCAGAGCTCTGTAATCGGCCTCTGCCAGCTTCAGTGTTTACTATGCAGTGTACACGCACACGCATGTGCGTGTACACACACACACACACACACACATATTTGTGCCTTGGACAAGAGCAGATATTTTAAATTATAAAGCCCCTTTACCTCCACTTTCAAGCTTCCCTACCAAATTTAGAATGGAGTTAGAAAAATCAGTGACCATTCACAACATCTTCCTCATAGAGCTGATCAAAACTTGTAGACCCTCCTGCAAATGATCACCAAAGGGTGATGTTCAGGGACTAATAGAAGCCAATGTCAATTTGTATATTCAGAAGCTTTTGTTAAAATACTGTATACAGACATTTCAAAGGCATAAATCCTTTAATTCCTATTTTGGTTAGAAATCTCTCTGATATAAAGAAGCAAACTTAATTTAAAAGGTGGATCAATTCCTTGTTATCCAGGCTGTAATCCAGCTATTTGTGGGAATTAAAAACCACATCTTTGTCTTGCAAATCTCTACAAAATCAGAATAAAACTTTGGAAGCAGATCAAAGCCCACCTATCTACCAATCCCCAAACCTTGCCTATTCTCTAAATGCTTGTAGATATTATAAAATACCATAATATTGGGACAAAATAGATGTGTATTTTAAAGAGGCAAATAGCAATTACCCTGAAATTCTTAGAAAAACTTACATAAGAAATATTAATTTAAAAAATTGGAAAACAGCACACATAAATGAAAAGATAGTCCATACTCATGGATTGGAAGAATCAATATTTTTTAAATGTCCATATTATCTAAAACAATTTACAGATTTATTGCAATCCCTATCAAAATATCAACAGCATTTTTTGCAGAACTAGAACAAGTAATACTAAGATTTGTATAGAATCACTAAAGACATTGAATAGCCAAAACAATCTTGAAAAAGAAGAACAAAACTGGATGTGTCATAATCGCAGATTTCAAAATATACAACAAAGCTGTAGTGATTAAAACAATTTGGTAGTGGCACAAAAATAGATACATAGATCATTAGAACAGAATGGAGACCCAAGAAATAAATCCACGATTACATAGTTGATTAACCTTTGACAAAGGAGGCAAGGGTATGCAATGGAACAAAGACAGTCTCTTCAACAAATGTTGCAGAGAAAAGTGGGCAGCAACATGCAAAAGAATAAAACTGAATCACTTTTTACACCATCTGCAAAAACAAATCCAAAATGAATTAAAGACTTACATGTGAGACCTGACCTAAAACTCCTACAAAAAAACAGGCAGTAATTCCTTTGACATCAGCCATAGAAATATTTTTCTAGATCTGTCTCCTCAGTTAAGAAGAACAAAAGCAAAAATAAATTATTGGAACTACACCAAAATAAAAAGCTTTTGTGCAGCAAAGGAAACCATCAACAAAACAAAAAGACAACCTAATGAATGGGAGAAAATATTTATGTATGATATATCAAATAAGGGGTTAATATCTGAAATATGTAATGAATTTATACAACTCAAAACAACAAAACAAAAATCTGATTTTAAAATGGGTAAGGTCCTGAACAGACATTTTTCAGAGACATACAGATGGCCAGCAGACACATGAAAAGATGCTCAACATCATTCATCATCAGGGAAATGCAAATCAAAACCACAATGACAAACTGAGGGTTGCTGCGGGGAGGGGGATCGGGAGAGAGTGGTGGGGTTATGGACATTGGGAAGGGTATGTGCTATGGTGAGTGCTGTGAAGTGTGTAAACCTGGCGATTCACAGACCTATACCCCTGGGGCTAATTATATTTTTATTAAAAAAAAAATTTTTTTTAAAAACCCACAATGAGATGTCACCTTATACCTGTCAGGATGGTTAAAATTAAAAAGACAAGTGTTGGTGAAGATGTAAAGCAAAAGGAATGCTTGTGCACCTTTGGAGGGAAGGTAAATTGGTACAGCCACTATGGAAAACAGTACGGAGGTTCGTCAAAAAATTAAAAATAGAAATACCAGAGAAATAAAAATATTATATGATTTTACTCACATGTGGAATTTAAGGAACAAAACCAAATGAACAAAGAAAAAAGACTCGGGCCCCAGCCCCACCACTTCTCTCCTCCCCCCAACTCTTAAACACAAAAACAAACTCGTAGTGGCCAGAGCGGAGGGTGGGTAAATGGGTAAAATAGATGAAGGAGATGAAGAGTACACTTATCTTGATGAGCACTGAAAAAGGTATGGAATTTTTGAATCATTATAGAACGAATTTGGAACCTTTTTTTCCTTTTCTACTTTTTTAAATTGGTTGAGAAAAATAGGTATTAATCCTGCCTTAAATGCTTGGTAGAATTCATTATGAAGCCATCTGGTCCTGGACTTTGTTTATTGGGAGTTTTTTGATTACCAATTCAATTTCATTGCAAATAATCAGTTTGTTCAAATTTTCAATTTCTCCCTGATTCAGTTTTGGGAAACTATATGTTTCTGGGAATTTATCCTTTTCTTCTAGGTTGTCCAGTTTGTTGGCATATAATTTTCCATAATACTCTTTTACAATCCTTTGTATTTCTGTGGAGTTAGTTGTTATTTCTCCTCTTTCATTTCTGATTTTGTTTGAGTCCTCTTTTCTTCTTTTTCTCCTCCTCCTCCTCCTCCTCCTCCTCCTCTTCCTTCTCCTTCTTCCTCCCCCCCACCCCCCCCCAACACCCCTGTGGGGAATCTGACTAAAAGATTTATCAATTTTGTTGACCTTCCTAAGAACACGTTCTTGGCTTAATTGATGCATTCTATTGTTTAGTTTCTTTTTCTTTTATTCCTGCTCTATTCTTTATTATTTTCTTCTACTGGTTTAGGGTTTTGGTTGTTCTTCTTTTTCTAGCTTCTAAGGTTAGGAGCTAGATTTTTCTTGCTTCTTGAACTAGTACTGTATGTACTACAAACTTCCCTCTTAGAACCAGTTCTGCTGCATTTCAAAGATTTGGGGTCATTGTGTTTTCATTTTCATTTGTCTCCATATATATTTTTTTAAATTTCCTCTTTGATTTCTTGGTTGACTCATTTATTGTTTGGTAGCATGTTATTTAACCTCCATGTATTCGTGCTCTTTCCAGATTCTTTCTTGTGGTTGATTTCTAGTTTCATAGTGTGGTGGTCAGAAAAGATGCAGACTATGAATTCAGTCTTTATGAATATGTTGAGACTTGTTTTGTGATCTAACAAATGATCTATTCTGGAAAATGGTCTGCACACTGAAAAGGATGTGTATTCTGCTGTTTTAGGATGTACTGTTGTGAATGTATCTATTAGATCCTTCTGGTCCAATGTATCATTTAAAGCCATTTTTTCCTTGTTGGTTTTCTGGTTGGATAATTTATCCATTGATGTAAGTGGGATATTAAAGTCCCCTACTATTATTGTATCACTATCAATTACTTCCTTTACGTTTGTTATAATCTGCTTTATGTATTTGAGTGCTCCCATATTGGGTGCATAAATATTTACAATTGTTAGATCTTGGATTGTTTCCTTTGGGTTTTATGATGTCCTTCTTTGTCTCTTGTTAGGATGTTTATTTTAAAGTCTGTTTGGTCTGATACAAGTACTACCCTGGCTTTCTTTTCACTTCCATTTGCATGATAAATGTTTTTCCAACACTTCAGTTGCAATCTCCCTCTGTGTTTAGGTTGAAATGAGTCTCTTGTAGGCAGCATATGGATAGGTCTTGTTTGCTTGTTTGTTTGTTAAGATTTTATTTTTAATCTCTACACCCAACGCAGGGCTCAAACTCACAACTCCAAGATCAAGAGTCATGTGCTCCCTCAACTGAGCCAGCCAGACACCCCATGGGTCTTGCTTTTTTATCCATTCTGTCACACTCTGTCCTTTGATTATTTAGTCCATTTACACTCAAAGTAATTACTGATAAGTATATACTTATTGCCATTTTGTTACTTGTTTAATAATTGTTTTTTAATTTTTTTCCATTCTCCCTTGCTCTCATCTCACAGTTGGTTGGCTTTTTTTTAGTGGTATACTTAGATTCAAATATCTTTATTTTTTGTGTATCTTTACTGGTTTTTGATTTGTGGTTACCATTCAGTTTGTATACAACATCTTCTGCAGTCTGTATTAATTTGATGGTCACTTAAATTGGAACCCATTCTTTACTCCTTACCCCTCCACACACACACACACATGAGGAATATGGTGTCGTGCTTTACATCCTTTTATTTTGTGAATCTCTTGACGTTTTTATGGATATACTTATCTTTACTCCTTTTGTGTTTCCTACTTTTCTTAGTTCTACTTATGATCTTTCCTTTCTACTCAGAGAGGACCTCTTAACATTTCTTATGGGGCAAGTTTAGTGGTTTTGAATTCCTTTAACTTTGTTGGAAGTCTGGAAAACTCTTTATTTCTCCGCCTGTTCTGAATGATAGCCTTGCTGGACAGAGTATTCTTGGCTGAAGGTTTTTTTTGTTTTGTTTTTTCTTTCAGTACTTTGAATATATCATGCCACTCTCTTCTGGCCTATACAGTTTCTGTGTGTGTGTGTGTGTGTGTGTGTGTGTGTGTGTGTGTATACACATACATATATCAGCTAATGTCCTTATGGAGTTTCCCCTGTATGTAACTGTTTTCTTTGCTCTTGCTGCTTTTAAATTTCTCTTTTATCACTACTTTTTGCAGGGCATCTGGCTGGCTTAGTCAGTATAACACAGGAGTCTTGATCTCAGGGTTATGAGTTCAAGCCCCACATTGGGTGTAGAGATCACTCTTTTTAAAAAGCAAGAGGAATATATTACTACTTTATGCAATTTTAATACTGTGTCTTTGTGTGAACCTCCTTGGGTTGACTTTGTTGGGGGCTCTCTATGCCTCCTGAAATTGGATTTCTATTTCATTCCTAAGATTCAGAAAATTGCCAGCTGTTATTTCTTCAAATACATTTTCTGTGCCCTTTTCTCTCTCTTATCCTTCTGAGATTCCTATAACATTGAATTATATCATACTTAATGGTGTCACTGAGTTTTCTCTAAGTTATTCTTCTCCATCTCTCCTGTTCACCTTGATTGCTTCCCATTACTCTGTCCTTTAGGTCACTGATCTGTTCTTCCGGTTCCTCTAGTCTACTATTTTTTCCATCTTGTTTATTTTTAATTTCACAGTTTCTTTTCTTTTCTTTTTTAAGTAGGTTCCACACCCATTATGGGGCTTAAACTTATGACCCTAAGATCAAGAGTCACAGGGTCTACCAAATGAGCCAGCTGGGAACCTTAGTTTGTTTATTTATTTTTCTAAGATTTTATTTATTTGAGGTACCTGAGTGGCTCAGTCAGTTAAGCATCTGACTTTGGTTTGGGTCATGATCTCAGGGTCCTGGGATCAAACCCCATATTGAGCTCCCCACTCAGCAGAGAGTCTTCTCCCTCTCCCTCTGCCCCCCCCACCTTGTACTATCTCTGTCTCTCTCTCTCTCTCTCTAATAAATAAATTAATTTTTTTTTAAGACAGACAGAGAGAGAGAGAGAGCAGGGGGAGGAGCAGAGGAAGAGTGCTCCATGTTGGGCACAAGCAGACTCCATGTTGAGCACAGAGCCAGACATGGGACTCAATCCCATGACCCTGAAATCATGACCTGAGCCAAAAACAATAGTTGGATGATTAACTGACTGAGCCACCCAGTGCTCCCCCAATTTGTTTTTAATTTCAATTATTGAGTTCTTCATCTCTGACTGGTTCTTTTTTTATGTTTTCTATCTCTTTGTTAAGGATCTCACTGAGGCCCTCCACTGTTCTCCAGTCCAGTGAGTATCTTTATGATCATTACTTTAACTTATCTGTCAGGTATATTATTATCTCCATTTTGCTTAGGTCTCTTTCTGTGATTTTGTCCTACCCTTTTATTTGGGACATATTCCTTTGTCTCCTGATTTTGTCTAACTCTCTATGTCTGTTTCTCTGTGTCAGCTATGTCTTCTGCTCTTGAAAGTAGTAGCCTTATGAAGAAGAGACCCTGCAGTGTCCTGCAGTGTAATGTCCCCTGTTCACCAGAACCTGGCACTTCAGGGGTATCTCCTATATGCTGTGTGTGCCCTGCTATTGTAGCTAAACTGCTTTTGCCTTTAGTCTAATCATCTGCGATGTCTTTCTTTGCCTGTTGTGGGCAGGGTTTGGTCCCTGTGTTGTTAGTGAGATAGTCTGGGGCCACCTTGGGCTTAAGTTGGGTCAGACCAGGCATTTTCCAAAGCTGCAATAGCATTGAACCATAGGGAACATGGGTCTGGGATGTGTGGTAGCAGCAAGATCCATGATACTGGCAGGGAACCTACAGCTGCCAGGGACTGAAGCAGACCATATTGGAGGGGGTGGATCCACAGAAATACTCAGGGACAAGGCAGCAGTGTTAGTAAGGTTTTCATGGGTCTCCTGTGGCAGGGGCCTGAATTGGAGGCCTGGCTGGAAGGGTGTGTCCATAGCAGACTGTGGGGCTGGGGAGCACTGTTAGCAAGTTAAGTAGGGAGTGTTGGTGCTAAATTGGTTCCTGCAGGTTTCTGTGTCTAGGCCAGGGTTGGCGGGGGAGGGGAACAGAGGGCAATGGTGCCTGCCAGCTCCTTTGTTCCTGGAGAAGTCTCCTAAGAATCCCTGCCCCTCCAGCACATACTCGGAGATTAGTAAATACATCACCTTCCCATATGTGCCAGGTGTTTTTCAAACTGCTGCTTCTGTGCTGTGTCTCGGGGGGGGGGGGGCGGTTTCTGGTGCTTTCTCTTTAAGGGTAGGGACTCAGTTTCCTCTTCCCCTCCAAGCTCACCCAGAGCCACACCTTTGATTTTTAAAGTTCTAGGTTTTAAGCCCTGCTAATTATAAGAACTGGTGAAACTCAGTCTTTTGGATTTTCAAAGCCAAATGTTATAGGGATTGGTCTTCCCCATACAGACTCCCTGGTGTGAGAGTCTGTTTCTCTCCCATCTCCATGCCAGCAGCTCCCTCCTTCCCATGAACAGCTCAGGGCTGTTTACTCTTAACCGTGTTTCTGCCCTTTCTACCCTCTTCAATTTGCCCATTTCTCCACATTTAGCTGTGAAGAGTCTGCTCTGTCAGTGTAAGGGTCATTTCCTGGGTTATTTACACTCACATGTCTATTACCTAGTTATATCCGAGGGACAAGATGAGCATAGGGTCCTCCTACTCTGCCATCTTCCCTAGAAATCTTGTAATTCTGAAGTGCTGACTGTCACAGAAATAACCAAATTCTCTTGTCAATTGAATTTGTAATGAACTCTCATCAGATCTTTAATGATGGAAATTTTAAGTCTTTTATAATTTATAGGCAGTTACAATTTTTTACTCAGATACTTTTATAAAAGTGTTCCCACAAAAAGCTTCATCAGCAAGGAGATTCATAAAAAAAAGATTCTAGCATACAGTTTTATGATAATTTTGAGGTCATAAAACTACAGTGGGTAAACATTTCCAGAACACATGGAAAAACTGGATTCAAGCAAAACAAGAATTAATTACATGGGACTGAATAAACTGAAGAGGGTGATTATAATTTTTATAA